>NW_025953261.1:19676-619676 GCF_022496945.1 Annulohypoxylon maeteangense
AACAATTACATACCAATCTTTCTGGTATAAACCCAAAACAATTAACTTGTTGTAATTTAAAAAAAAAAAAAAAAAAAAAAAAAAAAAAAAAAAAAAAAAAAAATCATTTCCTTCTCGTAGTTAACAATTCTTAAGGACGACAGCGGCTGGACTCCCTTAATGATTGCGGCAAGTGTAAAGGATGGCGACGCAATCGTAGAGCTGTTGCTATCGAGGGGCGCAGATGTGAACCAGAAGAGTAAGCCCTGTCGTCTATAACCAAGTCTACATCGTGAAAAGACTAACCCCGAGCAGACAATAATGGGCAGGTGCGTTGTCAAACAGGGGCTGGGTTGGATGGAAAGTCAAGACAGGAGAGATTGCTGACAGCAGTACAGACGAGTCTTCACTTTGTTGCCTCTAAGAACAACCTCGAAGTAGCCCGCAAGCTTTTGGACAACAAGCCACCGGCGTCCGCCCGGGTAAGGGATAGGCGTGGCCAATACCCGCTCCATCGAGCTGCAGCGGTAGGCTCGGTGCCTATGGTTAACCTGCTGCTGCAGAACCGAAGCCCTCTTGACGCAACCGACAACGCCGGTTATACTTCTCTACATCATGCCGTCGCTGAGGGTCACGGTCAGTTTATCTATTACAAACCTACTAGGTACGATACGAGGTTAATCGACTAACAAAATACTAGGAGCCGCCGCGGTTGCCTTACTCAAGGCCGGCGCCGCGACCGACAAGCGGGACTCGGACGGATATCTCGCACTAGATCTTGCGCCCGATACAGAGGTTCGCAAATATGTCGAGCGGGAGGCTGAAAATGAGGGGATAGAGCTGTGAGAGTATACTACGGGTGGCTTTGACTATTGTCATAGATTGCGTGTGCTAATTGTGATAATGTTTCTTGATGATATTGCTTCGTGCCTATGCCCAAAATAGGCTCAGGCGTAAAGAGGTGTACCCGACCTGTTAGCTCGCCCCTATTTAATCGTGCGTTCTACCAGATCCCTGTACATGGCTTTGACATCGACCACGTCCGCACGCAACTCTTCTACGAGCTCGCTCTTTTCCCCGAGCATCTCCAGCGTAGTTTGGTACCTTTCGTTCATATCTGCTACCTCCTTCTCTAATTCTTCAACTCTCTTCCTTGCTCCCTTCCCGGCCTCTGCTTCCTTCATCAGTACAACTATCTCCCCGCGAGCTTCGTCTCGCTGACTCGAAATCCTGGCAAGTTCCTCCTTAGCTGCCACTTTCTCGCTCTCCAATCGACGAACGACAGCGCTCATCCTTTCAACGAGTTGCACCGACGGCCCCGCTGTCATAGTCGAGACTGATACCATATCTTGCAGCACGTTTTGGGGAGAGGCCGGAGTCTCGGAATTGTCGAAGACGTCGTCTCTGTCGATGGGGTGCGTCGAGGGAGATGCTAACATTTCTAAGCCGCCGGGGAGGGATGGCGGCGTTCCTGACTGTGCCGACGTTACGGGAAACATGGGCGATCGGATGGGAGGTTGCGCTGACGGCCGCCTGCCAGAGGCCGGCCGATCGCCAGGACTCGGTTCACCATTACTAGAGGGCGCCGAGGTCTTGCGGAGTCTTGTCGGGTAGCTCTGAAGCCCGAGGAACTCGCCGCTGAAAGTCCTCTGTGGTGCGGCTAGCAGAGGAGATTCCGGACGGCTAATGCTGCGGAACGCTGCGGTTGGAACATCTTCCAACCAATTCCGCCGATCCTGATCCGTCCGTTCGGCCCTTTCTTCTTTCCAAGCCAGCCGCTGCCGTTCGAAGTCGGATCTCGCTTCAGCCAACGAGGCCTCAGCCTCCTCGGCTCGCCTACGCAGCGATTCGAGTTGAGATTGATACGAGGTTAAATCTTGTTGGACGTTGGGAAGTTGATTCCTTGCTTCCTCTAGCTCTTCCTCCTGACGTTTGGCTCGAGTAGCCTGTTGCCGGTAATCAGCCCTCGTACTTGTTTGAGGAGAAATGTTAGTGACCTACCGTCTCACGGGCTTTCCGCCTCATGTCTGATTCGCGACGTAACGCTTCGTCCCTCTCCTTCTCCAATACCGCAGTCTTTGCAATTAGGGATGCTTCGATGCCCTGCCAATTCTCGCTGGCGATGGAATACTGTGTCTGCAGAGTCTCTATCTGGCGGAGCAGCTTTGCTTGTGCATCGCCCACAGCGCCCGACGATGCTTCTTCCGCTCGGATTCGAAGAGCTTCTAATTTGCTTTCGAGAATCTGAATTTCTCCCTTGAGCTCTAGCTCTACGGCGCGAGAACGCTCCGCAACTCTATCGGCCTTTCCCTGTAGTTCTGTTACTTGTATCTTGGCACGGTCAGCTACCAGGCCTTTCTCTACCTCTAGCGCTGCCACCGCATCCTCTAACTCTTTTACACGCTGCTCCCCCGCTTGCCGTAGCTGGTCGTTGACTTTACCAGCTAGGTTTTGAGCCTGATCTGATTCCTCTTGTAGTCGATCCTTAAGCTCAGATACCATGTTGTCTTTTGAGGCGACCTCGGCTCTTAATTTTTCCAAATCCCTCTTAAGTTGGCTTATTTGCCTCCGAGATTCCACGTTCGCCTTCTCCATATCACCCTGTTCGTTTAGTCTCTTCCGTAGTGCGGCAAGTTCGTTCTCTGCCTTTTGACGCCAGAGCTTCTGTTCGTTCAGCTCCTTTTCGTCTAATGCAAGCTGACCCCTTAGTTTTTTTATGATGCTCCGGTGTTTCTGCTCCGTGTTTGCGAGTTTCTGTCCTTCTTCCATCAGCTGGGCGATTTGTTGGTCCTTCTCGGCAATGATTTTCTCCTCACTGCCTACCGGCGCAGTGGTAGCAGCATTCCTCGCAGTCTCCGACGCCTGTCGGGCTAGATATTGCAATTTAGCCTGCAGGGCGTCAACCTTTTCTACGTGGCTATGAAGCTCTTCGTGATGTTGTGCATGGGCCTCTTCTAAGGATTTCTCTAGGTTTGTAATGCGTTCCTCGTATAAGACCGACGACGATAAAATAGATTCTGACCCTAAGAGACTATCGGAAGTCACCACATCAGGCTCGCTCGCGGCATTCTGAGGTCCTTCAACCTGTACATCGCGATCGACTTGTCCACTAGAAGCTGCCGCCGGTAGCTGTACCAAAGAGGGTTCTTTGTCCGTTGTATCATCTCTTGAGCTCTCTGCCTTTTCAGAACTTGTCCTGAGGAGAATATCAGAGCTAGCACGGGGACTTTGAATTGGTGAAACGATTTCGTTATTTGGTCTGACAGGCGAAGAATCGGATCTTTGGGCGGCATTCTTGGCGGCAACAGCTCGAGCCAAGCGTTCTTGTAATCTATCGTTGGTAGACCGAGACGGCGTAGCAGACCGAGTTGGTATGTTCGCATTGGGAGTAGTGGTAGAGGAAGCGGATGATGGTCTGGTGGGCTTTTGCGATGCGGTCTGTTTTGCGGACTCTTCCTCAGCGAGGATGTTGTCAAGCCTCGCCTCGACGCCGGCGACGGCCTGGGACAAGAAGGAGCCCCATCTGGATGACTTCTGGGAGTTTGACATATCTAAGGCTCTGGAGCCCACACGTTACGGTAGTATAACAGGAGATACGAGTATCTTTAATCTTTAGTACGCGCTTATATCGCATGTAATTCGTTCGTTTGAGGATTCGGAAGATGGAGTCGGCGCATCGTATGGGATGGTGTGGTATGCTCGGTATACTTCTAACTGCTGCTGACGTGTTACGGTAATGAATAAGATGAGATGATATAACCTATATAGTTCGTTCTGCCGTACTATTCCCACCCTCCTCTTAAGAAGATATTCCTTTGGAATGAATTTGCTCTCGCATTTGCGCCTCGTTGTTATTCCGTAAGAGAACGACGATATCAATCGTGTTAGGTTTCCTGACTGTAAAAAGTCGTAATTGAAATACTGCCAAGCGAGAGCTGATATGGCAATATCCCCTCGTGTATTCACGATTTCTGGTTCTTGTTGGTGTAGCTTAGCAGCTGCAAATCAGAAACGATCACGATCACTATGAGAAATATGAAGGTAGTACAACTCAAGATGAGAAAAAGATCAGCTCGAGCCTTCGTCGTTAATAGAACATGTACATACATACATACGTACGTGCATCTAGGTACACAACCTTGAAGACTCCGCTAATTTCGTACAGATGTACCTCGATGTAACTATTGCAATTAATAAATTATTAGGTACTAGCCTATATATGTACTAGGTAGGTAAGTAGGTATTAAGTGAGAGGACTCCATATCAAATATTTTCGTTACTTGAATAATTTATAGATTTACATATATTTATTATTATTTGGGTGTGATTACGTCAGTGGTAAGGCACCTATGCTAGCAGGCTAGTACGGCAGGTACGGATACCTACTACTAGCGATACTATTAGGTAGGTACCTACAAGTATTCATGGATGCGTTGAGTACTAGTTTGGCGCTACTTCGCCTTCCTACCGGAGTGCCGGAAACATCTATGGATACTTGATTAACGCTGCGCTGCGTGGCTTATACGAACGTTATACTTACACGCTACCTAGGTACTATGTTTCAATATTCTCTTCTTCCCAACCGCTTCTTCCTCTTCCTCCTCCTCCCCTTCTTCTCGTTCTTCTCAGATTTACCTAGCTAGGGTATACCTCGTGAAATCCTCCATATTTCGTTCCTAAGGGTGCCTTAGGTAATAAACCTGTTACTAGATACCTTTCCTTACCTGGATGCCCACCTCGAAATCATGTCCGTGCAGGGCCTCTTAGAAGCCTTGAGCTTCCCTTATCACGAACCTCGGCATGGCTTCTGGGGTGACAAAACGTCTACATTGAATTTCTGCGAAGAGGTAAGTAGATGCACACAGCACATATATCTGTCGAGAAATAGCAATATTGGATAGGACTAAATACCGAATCTAGGATTATGCCATGAGCTATTACTGTGCTGAAGTCTGCAACGTAGGCTTTCCAGGGTTTCTTCACTTTCTATGAAACCTCATCTCCCAGGGCTCACATCTTCATATTTCTACGTCCTGGATATAATGAGCACAAAGAAAACTAATATATCGTGTACGGCTTTGCTTATAGACTCTCACCAATGCCCTTTTTATATGGCTAGGCTATAAGGGCATCCGTGGGTGTATCAGATATTCACATCCTTCCATTTTCTTTGTGACCTTCGTTGGATACATCGTGGTCGGCCTAGGGTCTACCCTTTTCCACGCCTCTCTCAAGTGTAAGCCTGTGCGCCACTTTCCATGTCGTACCCAATGTTATACGGTGCAACCCCCTCGGATCTCTTAAGACCGTGGCCGCCTAACTTCTGGCAGATCCGATGCAGCTCGTCGACGAATTAGCCATGATCTATACGACTTGCTTCATGTGCTTTGCTACGTTTTCATACGCCAGGTCTACTCGCTTCTCATCCTGCCTCGGTGTCGGCCTTGTTAGCCTTGCTTGGTTCATTACCGTTCGCCTTGCCCCTTGCCATTGTCTGTTCCGCTTCGGGAAGTGCTGACGGCGGATACCAGGCAAGATATTATAAAACCAAGGATCCCCAATTCCATCAGAATGCTTACGCAGTTTTGACCGCCATTGTGGTATTTTCTAATATGTGGATTATGGAGCGAGTGCTCCGACCGGCTCTGAAGAGGAGGGAAGAGAGTAGACGAGAGACACGCGCTCCGAGAAGTCCGAGACTGCCGACGACCAATGAGATGGTGAAACAGATGTGGGTCATGGTTGCGACAGGTAAGCAACTAATCCTGGCTTGATTGTTAATCCTTGATTGGCAGTTACGTTGACGGGTTCCGGTGTCATTTACATACAGGTTTAAGCATATTCCTCGGTGGGTATCTTATCTGGAATTTGGATAACATGTACTGCAGCAGAGTTCGCGAATGGCGACATCGTCTCCGGCTCCCTTGGGCTATTGTACTTGAGGGACACGCTTGGTGGCACCTGAGTACGTAACTTTCCAATACCTATTCATTCCAGAGATAGTTGCTGATGTCAGATGTTTACCGTAGTGACCGGAATAGGTGGTAAGTGATGACCTTCCCTAGCGCATGGAAGGCTAGGCGAGCACGTATTAGAATCTGGTAATGACTGACATGACGATTTTACCAGCATACTACTACATAATTTGGCGCATCTGGATCCACCGCGTCCTAGATGGCGAGGAGGATAAATTCTGCCTTCACTGGCCGTCAATTTTTCGAATGCCGGATGTGGTTCTTATAAAAGATACGCTAGACAGAAAAAAACGATAGACGAGATGGTTGAGGATACTTTCGCTTTCCAAGACTGCCATGCGCAAAACAGCCTCAGGTGGGGCACCTATTTTTAGATAATGAACAGCGTTCCTGTTGAAGTCGGTATTTAGATAAAGATTATTATGCTGGATAGGTCACGGATATCTATAGACACTCTGTTACGTAAATGGTTAAACGGTATCTATATACTATTAACCATATCAGGTACTACAGTATAGTAGCATCACCCCGCGTTATGTAAGAACCCTAGCTTGCAGGTTCTATTAAACAACGTCAATGGTACTTCGTACTAGCGGTTGAAAGTATGTAAATGCCTCCCTAACTTGGAACAGTGCAATGATTGGGTAAGCCCACATATCCTGTACGTACCTAGGTAGTAGTAGTACCTAGCTAGTAGTAGTCCTTGCGAGATGCCCCGCCTTCGGACCGGATTCCAACGTCCAACCTTAATCTCTTCCGTATGAACCCTAGAATATTTCCGACACTCTAGATTCCCTTCCTCGCACCACCTATCTAGGAAACACCAAAGAAAAGTGGCAATGTCGATCTCAAACGAAGCGTTGCAGAAGGTATACTATTGAACGTATTTTTCTACATAAATAGAGGTTAGGGGTTTGCTCACAAAGTTTCTACGATTTAGTTACTACGGGAGGTTGAGACGCAGGCAATCGCCGCGCAACAACAAATTTCTCTAGTCCGAACTCAACAAGCTTCTAAGCAGCGCGAATTACGTATGGCACAGTTAACGCGCACCGAGGTATCTTCATTACCGGTAGACACCAACGTTTATGAGGGTGTTGGCAAGATGTTGGTGTCCCTCGATCCCCCGCCCATTTCCATTTCACCCTTATTTCTCCCCCATCCTATCCTAACTAAACGGAATTGTTAGGTTTGTCGCCTTACCTGTCTCCAGCATGAAGAGCAAGCTGGAGGCTCAAATCAAGGAAGCTGAAGGTGAGGTAGATGGATTAGGGAAGCGGCTTCACTATCTCGAGGTTTCGCAGAAGAATAGCAAGGACCAAATCGATCGCATGCTTAGGGGTGGTGTGGGTGCCTCTTAGTTGGTTTTTTTTTCAAAGGAAAAGGAAAGAGGGTAAACATTTGTATATGTCCATCCATTATTGTTTGTTAATAGTATAGTACAACCTATTTACCAAATACTTTCATTTAAAAGACTCTCGATTATATGTGTATGCAAATATATATATATATATATATATTAGTATACGTATCGTCTGATAAATGCATATGTAGTTACTTGTCTGCCTAATCATTTGCCTACAGCGTAGTGGCTCAGCCCCTCCTTGCTCATAACCCCACTTTCAGCCCTTAACATGGACAGGATTAACGAATCACTTCCAATTATTTTTGGCCCCCAACATGCATTTAGTATAAGTGTGGGTACTTAGCTCATGACAATAAACTACTTACACGTTACTATTAATAAGGTACCTTTTTTGTTAACTGTGATAAGACACGACATCTTTTTTCAAGTACCTGCGGAATTTATTCATTATTTGACCCAGTCTTTTTTATACAAGGAGGTAACCTATTTATACTATTAGATACTAACAGGAGCAAGTTCAAAACGACATGTGTTCTATATTTTCTCATGTACCCTCTTTCTCGCAGGATGAGTATCCACGATAGAGGGGCTCTTCTGGTCGGCGCCAAATGCGACCTAATATAGTATATTACATAGGTACTTACTTAGGTAAGTACTAGATAGATATGAAATCCCTACTTACAATGTACCTACTTACATAGAATTATCGACTAGACGTGTACAGCAGGTCTGGGTTATCCAACGTGATAAATCGAAACACTCTCCCCCGCCTTCGTGCGTGGATATAAGCACGGCTGGCTTTGCTGACTCTCATTTCTGGGATTTGCCTCTCTCATTTTCTTTTCTTTTAACTCCTCCCTTTCCCTCTCGTCCATACCCCTCACCGAATTCCCTATACCTGTCGAATACTTGCCGCTTACTACTCGCCTAAATAGTTTATTTAATCCCCTCTCGGAGGTCCTCTTGTACTATTTACATAAATCTTTACTAGAGAACGATTGCAAGATTTCCCTATATCCCCTGCCTATCATCTTTCCTCCTATCGGCGACCTCACGATCCCAATATGAGTAGATACGATTCTTACTCGGAAGATGAGGATCTTGACATCCGTGTCAGACATCGGCATGCCTCTCCTAACCCACCTCCTCTTGCTCATTATGTAGACGCCCGCTCCCCTCGTCCTCGTTACTATGAGACCGCCCCCCGTGCAGAGGACCGTTTTTTAGTACCGACGAATGAGCGCACTATTGTGACAACTCGGCGATCACGCTCACGCGATCACCGTCCTGCTTCACCGGGGGTCAGTGCACCTAATCCTCCCGTCATAATCAACAATCGTATTTATAATAACTCTGACTCTGAGTCAATATCCGACTCTGACTCAGAGCATGAGATGAAGAGGTCTCGATCTCGCCGTCGTGGTCATTCTCGTGCACATTCGCGTACCTCTTCAAGCTATTCCCATGAACATGATCACGACCGGTACGCACTGGAGCACGTACGCCGGGATTACGAGAAGGAGATCGAGGCTAAGCGCAGGGATTACGAGAAGGATCTCGAAAATAAGCGCCGCGAGTATGAGCTAGAGCACGCCCGGAAAGAACTTCAAGAGCTCAAGCTATCCGCCCAGATCGAGCAGGACGAGAAGCGCCGGAATCGCACTATCCAAGAAGAGCGCGACCTGCGGGAGGCTAAGAAAGAGCTCGACGAAATTCGGAAAGCTAAAGAGCATGATGAGTATGAACGCCGCGTCAAGCAAAAGCTCGAACTTCAACGACTGAAGGACGAAGAAGCTGCCTTGGTAGAAAAGAAGCGCCGCGACAAAGAAGCTAGAGAGGCTATTGAGAAGTATAAGAAAGAAGAGGCGGAGCGTAGAATTAAGGAAAAGCAGGAGGCCGAGGCGCGCGAGAAAGAATACAAAGTCAAAATGCAAGAGCAGCTGCTAAAGTCCGGTCTCGGCGAGAAAGAGATCAATGCCATCCTCGCCGGCGAGAAGATTAAGAAGGAAAAAGAAAAGGAAGAGAAGGAAAAGGCGAAGGGGAAGGAGACGGAGGAGGCACCACGTCCTATCTACACTCGTATGGCGAGACGGCACCTCTCGATCGAGACCTTGAGGGCCTACGATATCGACTTCCAACTTGACCCCGTAAGTGGACCCCATCTCATTCTTCTGAGTGGCGTCTCTGTCTGACCACATAATATAGGATCCAGACTATATCCTGATCAAGAGGTGGGTGGATGAACCGGAGCAGGACCTGCTCTGGAGACACACCAAACTCATTCGCGAGAAGCGGTCCTCTGGTTCTAGTAAGCTTATTAGTAAGTAATTCCGTCTACACACTACTCTACGCCGTGCCGCCCCCCTCCTTTTTCGGTTCGCTTTTAAAATCGGATACGCATTGCAGGGGTTCGCTAGAGAACGAATCGTATTTAGTATATGATTGCACATACTGAGTCCACTCTTATGATTTTCCGATGGATAAATGCTAATATTAGATTATGCAGTGTCTATTGAAGAGAAGGATAGGAGAAAGCATCATCACCATCTCGAGCCTGAATTTGAATGGGTCCGTAAGAAGGAGCGTAGGCGGAGCCGATCCCCTTCTTTACTGATGTACTTGGCTGGGGGGAGACCGGCGTAGTGTGGTAATTTCTATTCATTTTCTTCTCCTTTGCGTGGACAGGGATGGCCGCTGCAATTTGCAGTTGACGAATAGACTCATGCCACTTTCCTATTTCTATGATGATGAGAACAAGATGAATCACAGGCGGGAATACCCATCCCGAAGAGCGGTCTGCCTCGGGTTCACCAATCGATACCACTCGTGAGCGGGGAGTTATTTTGACTAGGGGTGGGTTTGGAATATTATACATGTCCCTTTGTATTTCTTCGATGTAGGGTAGTCTCTGCTCTCCGAATCAATTCTTCATACAGCATCCAAGCCAAGGCGGAACTTATCGCCTTACGTGCCATTCGTAGAGTGAGCCCATCGTAGAGAGATCGTACGCCTTCCTCCGATACCATCTTACGGCAGGCTTGAACCATGTTGCGGTACTCGCGTGGCTGTAATTGTATGCGCGTCTTAATGGCATCAAATGGGTTCGAGACGAAAGAACACGTCGCTCCGGCTAGCGCTCCGGAGCTAAAGTTGATGGTAGCGGATAATGAGCCCCCCATGCCGGCGCCGGACTGTGCGTATAGAACAGAAGGGTCTTGAAAATGCCAAGAGCTCAGTTGCTTCTTAAACTGTTCGTAGCATAGCACGTAGAGTCCAGCGTAGGGGGCATCTCGAATTGTGGTTGCGCCGACCCCGGCGAAAAACCCAGGGATACGTTCCGTTCGATATATGTCTTTCGCGGCGCCGGCAATGGACTTGTATGAATACAAGTTTGACTCATAGCGGACCTTGATAACGGTTAGTGGCATTAAGATGAAGCCAGCGAAAGCCCGAGCAAAGGCACCGGCCACGAGATTAGCGGTATTCGAGAGCTTCGGGAGAGAAGAGGAAGACCTCAGCGGGTCAGTAACGGGTGTTATGGCAAATGGCAGTGATGTTGCGCGTTGCCGTATGACGTTAAGAGCCGTGAAATATATGGCAGACCCAACACCAGTTCTGAGAGCTGACGGGATTGTGCCCCTCCAAAAGGCAGTCACGGCATTTGGAGACCTAGCAATTTCTCTTATAGCTGCTCTGATCGAGTGTGAGCCTGACTGTTGAACGCGTGTCTTAAGTAGATCGAAAGGCTGTAGAAGCACAGCGCCACATGTGCCAGAACCGAGACCAGCGGCAAAATGGAAGGCTGTGTTGAGATTAAAAAAGAGCCATTAGTTTCTTTGTACAAACCTCGTTTAAAATCGACCTCATGTTGCTTACTCGACGAAGACTTGCTGACGGCCGTCTTCTGCGACATGATGAAGCATAGACAAGTGAGGGAATAGACGAATCCTGCCGAGGCCGAGAGGCGCCTTATTACAAGCCCATTTGCTTAATATAATTTATCCCTCTAATCCGGATTTGGCCTTCAAGCGTCCGCATAGCACAAGGTGTGAAATAAAGAAGAGAGATGTCTACCTACAAAACCCTAGCTTGGAAGACATTAGGTACATTATATGTATGTGTAGCTTCAAAATGACAACTCGGAAGTGTAGAGCGTCGAATGTAAAATGTAAAATATTAAAAATGGAGACTTCCAAGATCGCTACTACCTAGTATGTATCAAGATGCAAGCTTGGTTACTTCAAGTTGCCTACTAGGTACAGACATAATGGATAGTAGGTAGGACCCGGGTACATGTGAGTGAGGTGCGTTCGACAAAGTACCTAATATTCGGATCTTACATATATAGGTACATATGTAGGTCCGGATGCCCCGCCTTTAGTACTGGGGTAAGTTGATAAGGTCCCATACGTCATTATATATGTAGGTACCTAGTACTCATAGATAGGATCCAAGGTTAGATATCTATAGAAATATACACATACCTAGTATACACCTTAAATTTACCTACCTATAGCTTAAAATATCAATCTAACTTATTATATAGAATATATAGTCACTAAATTACCTATAAAGTATATGTAAGGAGAACATACTTATTTACAACTTTATAAATATACATATATACATGTATGTAGTTAGTTGATTCCTAAGTACAAGTACTTTAACTCCAGGTATATATATTTAGTTGATTATTACTCAAAGGCAAAGACGTCCCGTCGACTTCGTGAGTGAATGTTTATGCGCTGATGAGATCCGGAGAATTCTTATCTTTACCCCCGACAATTGACTCTAGCCGTCCGGCCATGAGTCGATGTCGCTTTACCACCTCGACCCACTCCTCCTCAGCTTGCTCTCCAACGTCAATGGTAGCCAATAAGATACCAAAGTCACCCCCAAGACGTCCAAGACTCCCGGCGCAATATAGAACTTGTGTGAGGAGACTGTCACGAGATGGCTGGTCCTTAACAGTCGGTAGGTAAATTCGCAGAGTCTCCAACAACATCTCGATAAGATGGAATGGGAATGTTGATAACGCGGAGGGAACATGTCGGAGAGGGTCACAGTCGTCCGTTCTCGAGGACAACTCATTTGTTGGCGTGGGGAATATACTCTTAAACATGGAAACGATAGCAAAGCTTTGCTCTCTGAATATTTCTATATATCGCTTTAGATATCGTTCGGTCTGCTGGCCCCCAGACCATGCACTCCCGGGTGGGGTTTGCTGCTGGCGGGTTCTTTCCTGCTCTGCCAATTCGCGAAGTGGCTCTAACGCGGCAAGCATGTTAATAAGGGTAGATAGGCGGCATACAAGGAATAGGGCGCCCAACCCTCCGCCGGTGCTGGCAGTATCGGCAGAGTCTAGATTTGGTATTACCCTTCGAAGCCAACTAGTTGTTCTCAAGGCAGATGCTAGTTTGAGCCCGGGTGTGCGTAAGCCCACGATTAAATTTTTAGCCATGGCCTGCATTGCCTCGTCGGCCTGCGCGGACACGGACGTTACTAAAGGGGAGTCTGCGTACAGTCCGTGTAACCGACGGATGTGACCATTCAGATCCAATGCGGAAGCATAGTTGGCAGCAGGAGCTGAAGAGCTAGCAGAAACTGCAGTGGACAGTAAGGTAGGCAGATCGAGTACGTCGACCAGGCGTTCGACATTTTTCGATAACAGAAGAGCCCGCTTCCGTGCACTTAAAATTTCATTATCTCCGGATTTGTTATAAGTAGTAGAAAAATGAACGGCCTCGTTGTCTAGTTTGGGTATGGCACTAGCGAGGTCATTGGTCGAGGCTGCTAGAGCGGGAAGTGCTGAGCGAAGGTGAGAATGGTTTGCCGCAGAGGCGATGATGGATTTGTGGGAGCGCTTGCAAAGTGCCTGTAAAGATAGGAGTGATGAATGAGAGGACTGGGCTAAGGATTGCTGTTCAGAACCGTCTAGTTGAGAAAGGGGCATAGAAGCTAGGGTGGATAAATATTCGAGGGCGACGGGATCATTATGATGAGGCTTATCATTAAGACGAGCATCGGTTGACCCAGGTGGTTCTAACAACCCAAAGAATAAATCAGACATGATTCAATTAATTAGGATGGATCGTTGTATAATTAGGTATTAATGTGATTATTGATATCGATCGAAGCGATCCTATGGCAACTTGCCTTTTAACTTTTGGCTAACATGTCACGTACGCATGACTAAGAAATCAAACTTTTGATGGGTACGGAGATATTATGTATATAAAAATAATTATCATTCTATAGGTATTAGGTAGCATCGTTAATTATATAAGATATGTTAGCATAAGTAGTATATGTATTACATATAGGTACCGTATAAGACCTAGGCTGCTACTAGGTAGCTGCTAGGTAAGGTACGAAGTACTTCGTACTACCCAACGACTTTGAGATCCCATGTGGTCTATTGCCTATCTAGTCCTTAGCGGGCGCATATGTTGGGGATTTGACTTTCCTAGGACCACAGATCCATGCTGTATGTACAAGATCGAGTGATATAGGATTTATAACCCTCTTTTGATTTTTGATTTATCTTTACGATCCAAGATTTAATTTTACCTTCCGGCCTTCTGCACGAACGCCTTCTTTTCTTCGTACTTAGGAAGGGAAAAAAGGGTTCAGAATCAGGACTAGGTAAGCAAAATTAATGCGCTAGGACAAATATCCAGGTATCTTGATTCTTAGATCCTAGATCTTAGACCTCCAGCCTGGCTACTCAAATCCACAACCTTCTATCCTCCATTCTCCCTATTCAGAGCACCGACAAATCAAGTATCACGCACACTAGAGAGTCAAATAATCTCTGCTGACCTCTCGCTGCCTAAGTTCCCAAGCCGGAAATTTATTGGTATACGTCCAGGTGCCATGTAGGCGCAGTACAAGGGTAGTCATATGCAAGGTCATCAGCTCTGAGTTGTAAGTCATCGGCAGCTGACTGCCACGATCCGCATTTTTATTTAATTCATCTCTTCTTCTTTTATTACGTATAATTACTCTTTAATACTCTGCTGTTTTCCCATCCGCCTGTTTCATCCATCTATTTATCTATCCCTACACCTAGTTTTCAGATACCTCCTGTCTGGTCTGCTTCGTGATATCTACTACATAGAACATCTTCCCTTCTAACCAAGGTACCACAGCGTCCCGAATACATTTGCTACATAACACACGGAACAGCAGAAATTCGAGTAACACGGACGACAAGGACAGCAAGGAAAATAATCAAGAAGAAAAAGAAGAAGAAGAAGAAGAAAAAGAAACACGACGATGAGGGATCCATTCCCTATCCCGCCCATACCCATCCTCACCAAGGCCGTTCAACCATGGGCCGACTATTTCGAGTTACCGACGCTGCCACTACATATACATGAGGTCGTTTTGATGGCTGCTTTCTATCATGTCATAGGCAGTGTCGTCTCCCCTTTCCTATCACGCCGATTTTTCCCTACCCACTACGCGGCCCTATCACCCAGCAGGAGGCTGAACTGGGACGTGCACGTCGTGTCTTTTGTACAGAGCACTACAATTAATATCCTTGCGTTATGGGTCATGTTCGTCGATGATGAGCGTAGGAACATGGACTGGCAAGAGCGTATCTGGGGTTATACTGGCGCAGCCGCTATGATTCAAGCTCTCGCCGCTGGCTATTTTCTCTGGGATCTCGTCATGACTGCATCCCACATTAACATCTTCGGTCTCGGTATGCTCGCACACGCCACCAGCGCTTTGCTAGTCTACTCTTTCGGCTTCGTATGTTTCTCTTGCCCAGGGCTCTAGTCTGCGCAGCTTGTACTGACCTTGACAATAGCGACCGTTCGTCAACTACTATAGTTGTAACTTCATCCTTTGGGAGCTCTCTTCTCCCTTCCTCAACATCCACTGGTTCTTCGATAAAATGGGCATGACAGGGTCTCGGGCACAGCTGTATAACGGTTTAATTCTCATATTTACCTTTTTCTGTTGCCGCCTTGTGTGGGGTACATACCAGTCTGTCCTCGTTGCTCGCGATCTCTGGACAGGTTTGCATTCGGTACCAACTGTTATGGCGAACGTCGCGCCTGAGAATGTTCCCGAGGAGATCTTTCCTTCCCAGTACGCCAATACCATGCGATTCGTAAACGATTCAACTAGCGTCCCGCTATGGCTTGCTGCCATTTACACTGGCAGCAACTTGACCTTAAACTCGCTCAACTTCTACTGGTTTTTCAAGATGATCGATGCCGTTCGTAAGCGATTTGACCCTAAAGAGACGGCAGCTCAGGAAGCAGAGAAGACAAAGAAAGATCATGCTATCGCCACTGGCGTGGAACCGAACAGTGACCAATTGAAGGCTCGGCCGCGCCGAGGCACTTTGCTAGACGGAGAAGAGGAAGATGAGCCTCCACCAATCTAATATCATCCGAAAGAAACCAGCTACCCTCCACGCAGATCACGTGTTGATTTGATCATGGAAGAGCTTCAATTAATTATCTCCCGCCCCGTCTCCCCAACATTGCACAGAACGTTTTCATATGAGGGAAATGACAATATATACTTATGAAGAATTTGATATACGATAAATTTGAGCTATTACGCTGTGAATGATGGAATCCTATTTACCGCCCCGGTGTTGATATTTACGATATACTGAATGGATATTGAATGAAATTGACTACAGGAGTTGGCAAGTATATAACGTAATACCCTAACAATGGCGTAATGTGAGGATCTTAACAAACGGGTTGGATTATATGATATCCATGTGAAAGATTAGCGTCGTTATCCTATAGGATGCAGCTGGAGACGTCCACCCCAGCGTATTTGAGAAATATATGTAAAAGGGGTTTATATATAGGTAGAGGTCATACATTCTAATAAGCAACCGGTATTCGAAAAGTGTTTATCTATCGCGCCGTTACATTGCCCGTTCCTATTGACCATCCCAACATTTGCTTGGTCACAAAAAAAAAAAAAAAAAAAAAAAAAGAGACTTGTGATAAGTCGGGGTATGATCCGTCCCAAGATTAAATTAGCTTTCAAGCGCTTAGTGGTAAATACATGTCAGGCGATGCCAGAGCAGCTACAGGACACAAGTATAGTGTAGAGCGTAATGAGAATGCCACAGTACTGAATTCCATAAATGCCACCGTTCATGCATGCCAGACTTGCCCAGTATAATTAACACCAATCTGATACCACGCCTAGCTGGCTGCAGCACCCATGTACATAGAGGCCTTCAAAATCCGAAGGGATTGTCCGGGGCTGCATGGTATTAGTTAGACAACACGCACTATGGTAAATAGATACTAGAGGGAACTTACTTGCATGTGCCAGGTTCGCACGACGTCCAGTTGGCTGAGGAACAATCTTATCTGCAACACCGAAACGCACAGGGGGTGCCGGTCCGGTCTTCTGGGGAAGGAGAGGGGTCGGGGGCGGCTGTTGAATAGCTGTATTGTTCATCCCGGTGTTGAATCCCTGACCGAATCCCCCAAAGCCGGTAGATTGCGGTTGGATTGGCAGCATGCCCGTTCGCTGAGGCTCTAGCGCAGGTGGTAAAAACGAATTAACCCCGCCCTGCTGCTGTGGGAACTGCTGAGCTGGTTGGAAACCTCCCGGAAACCCGGTGGGTTGGTTTTGAATAGGCGAGAATTGTTGTGGGCGAGGGTCCGAGAATGGGCTCTGCGTCTGTGGAACTCCAGTCATTTGGGGTTGCATGAACTGGCCTGTCCCAAACCCGGGTTGGGGTTGTGTGCCAGTACTCGGGTTATATGGCATCATGCCCTGGCCCGTCGGCTGGGGTTGGAACGATCCCATGTACTGTTGCTGCATCCGTTGCTGGTTCAGGTCGTTCAAGCTTTGTCCCGGGGCCGCGATGCCTGTCATCTGTGGTTGCAGCGGAGGAGGCGCAAACCCGCTGGGTTGTGCCGACTGTGGCGCCGACAACGGCCGTGATGGAGGAGGCGGTGGCATCAGAGCGCCTTGACTTCCAGTCATTTGGGGAGGTTGCGGTCTTTGCCGATTGCCGAGTCCTAGGTTGAGAGGTTGAGCTGGCGTAGCCTGTGGGACTGGCGCGGATGGAATACCGGTCTGCTGTTGCGGAATGCCCGTGAAGAATGATGGTGTTGCTCCCTGGGGTAGAGGTTGGGACTGTGTCTGTTGTGGTTGGACCAGCGGTTGCGACGGCGGCGGCGGCTGGGCTATTAAAGGCGCCATAGGGGTTGGTTGCGTCTTGGTTGGCTCTAGTGGAGCTGTCAGGAGGGAAAGATCTTGCATGGCCTGCGTCGGCGGCCGCTGGGGAGGTTCAGCGACCGCTGCTGACTTTGGCTCCGTAGCCGGTGCTGGCTTCGCTTCGGGCTCCGGCTGTTTTGCAGGTTTTACATCCCATGCGTCGTCATCGAACCCACCGGCGTTGCTCTTCTCAGCAGCCTTCGGACGAGACGTGACGGGCGAAGAAGAATCTGAACCATGTGCACTACTCTCCCTCTGCCGCGAGAACGCTTTAGGGTCCACACTGTCATTCGTCTGGACGGCCGGGGCAGGACGACCCTTTCGGGTGTTGTTTCGTAGTGTCCCACCTGGTCCGGAGAAGAGGCCGCCGCTGGAACCATCTTCCTCATCTCCGGCAAAGCTAACGTTTCTCTTCTTACCATCACGACCAAATTTCTTATCCAAGAAGCGCATAACCTTGATTATATCGCCTTCCCGTAGACCCAGGTTCCGGAGTACGCTGGCGTCCACATCAGGCAAGACACTTTCGTCCATAGAATCCTTAGTAAATGCTTGAGCGTAACGCTCACAAAGGCCGACGGCGACATCACAAGATAAGAAGAACTGAAACCAGTCGTAGTCCGGCTTCGCGGGCTCAACGGAGGCGCCAACTTTACTAGTTGCGGGCTCTCGATTCGCACTGGCTTTTGATGTCTTGGCACGTTTAACTTCTGACAGAGGCTTATCCTCATCTAGAGACACTCCCAGGGCACGCTCGACGTACTCAATATCTTCGATCGACATCTTGGCTATGGGGACAGCAATTTTGACGCCATTCATCTTGTGCAGGTTGATTTTGCCGTCTTTAAGACCGAGGAATTGCGCTTCGACGCTGAAGGACTTGGAGCGGTCGGTCCAAGTCCGCACCTTGGCCGGATCTGGCTCTGAAGTCAGGGGTTAGCGCCGTCTCTACGACGTGTTGAGTCCATGTAGACAACTTACTAGGCTTAGAAGAACCGGAACGGCTACTCTCGGCATGACCGTTTTCGCGTCGATTTCGCTGTTGCCCAAAATTGTTACCATTGTTCCTTGCTGACAAACTACTACGCCTCTCAGGCAAACGCATTCCGGGTCCTACCTCTGCTGCTTTCTGATCTCGCTTGATTGCTTCCTTAGTCAAGCGCGCCTCCTCCAATCGATTTTGTGCCACGGTAGACTTGCCGGCAGTGATTCCCGATGCCGTCTGTGCCGTAATCATATCGGTGATTTCGATGTAGCTGCTTGGGACGACGCCTTCTTTTCCGTTTTTGAGGCGGCGAACCTGCCACCACTCTTCGCTCTTGCTGTCGTCGATGACTATAACTTCGTCTCCTACAGCAACAGTAACTTCATCGTCTCCCTGGGCCATGAAATCGTAGAGAACCTGGCCCCTCTTTTGACCGCCTCGACCAGTTCCGGCCATGATGACTTCTCGTAGACCCTCCGCTCGCACAGCTCCGGCGAGCTCGCCGAGTGCACTGACGATCTCCTCCGCCGTATCCTTGGCGCCTGCATGGAAATCTATGCTTTTACTTGGCCGTACGAGTTCCAAAAACACGTGTTTGCCCTCTCGGGAATAATGCGTCATCTTATCCGCAGTCCATTCCTGGGTTGGACCGTCCTGGGCATGTTCTGGAGCGATGAGGATAACTCCCGTTTTCAAATTCACGCCTAGGGTTGTCGGCATCTTCTTTTTCTTGCCCATCACAGATACCATCTCGTTGATGTTGTACATATGAAAACCACCTGGCGCAATACGACTCGACTGGGGCTGGAGAGATTCATCCTCATAGTCGCGGCGGCTAGAAGATCGCTGTGGATGAGGTGTCGGCGTAGCATGATGGTCATTGGATATGGTTGACGTTGACTGGGACAGCGGTCGGGCTGGCAGAGCGGGGCTTGGTTCTCCATCGGACTCTTCTGATAGATATTGCTGGCGAGGAGGTACAGTAACTGGCGGAGGTGTTCGTGCGCGAGTACCAGAACCCCTACCAGCCATTACACCAGCCAGGGCAGCAGCGGGGCCTGCCGGCGCTGCCGGAGTCGCCGTAGATCTTACCGATGACCTCCTATCCGGTAGAGGGGGGCTTTGAGGCACTCCTGGCTCAACCGGAGCAGGAGGTCGTACAGGTAGCGATGGAGGCTTGGGGACAACTGCCGGTTCGGTTTCAGGTTCAAGTTCAGGCTGAGATTCGACATCTGGCTCGATCTTCGGGGCAGTAGCCGAAGCGGCGGCTGCAGCCACATCAATATAATTTGCCGGAACGAAACCGTAATCACCTTCAAACCCAACAAGAATCCAATCGGGGTCGGACGTATCGAAGACTTGCAACTGGGCGTCTTCAGGAAACGACAGCTCCTCGTCGGTCTGCCGAGTATATTCGTACAAGGCACGGGCTTGGCCTACGGGTTGTGCCTACAAAAGCTTAGCAATCTCTTCCTTTACCTGGACAGCCGATCAGGGCGTTGATGGCTTGTTGCACACGCACCTCTTCTACGTAGTTGTTAGGTACCAACCCAACCGGTTCATCTTCGTCGTCGGCGCTAGCTTTCTTTTTAGCTTTCCACCAATCGTCATCTTTGCTTTTCTCTAGGACATAAAGCACGTCTCCTTCGCCTATGGAAAGTTCCCCTTCTGACTGTGGCGCATAATCATATATGGCCTTGTATACACCGAGAAATCCCATGGCAGGCTAAAAAGAAGGATAGGATAGGGAACGAAAGAAGTTATGGATTAGAGGAGCCCTGCTACGGATAAATCGTTTATAATTGCTATGTCTTTCAGGGGCGCATGCGAATTCGGTGAGAGGGTAGCGAGCGATCGTATAGTATAAGATCGAGTGTTCGAGGTGAGGAAGAGGTTCTCTGAAACTTAAGCGGCAGTGGAAGGGAGGGGAAGTTGGTCGCAGTAGGGATAGTCTAGTTCAAGTTCAGTCCAAATCCAAATCCAGGCATACACAGAAAGGAGGATAAAGCAAGAGTCTGAAAGAGATTCACTTCAGATGATGATTCGAAGCAGTGATGTAGGTGTAACGATTTGCGCAAGCACAACAAGAGGCTCCCAGGGACTTATCGTTGCGATGTAACCATACGCAAACATATTATGGATACCTCGAAGCTGTGCTGCTTCAAACGCAACGGGCAGCCTAGGAGAGCGTGTCCGGACGAATGTATGGGGAGAGGGATTTGAAATGTGATATTGAAGAGAAGAAGTACACTAGAAAAAGGTAAAACCACGTGAAGCAATCGTCAGGGAACAGGGCACACAGAGAACAGAGCACAGAGCACAGAGCACAGAGAAACCGAGGACGGTCGTAATCGGACGGAGGCGGAACAGGAATCGTTTAAGCAGGTACATGCATAGGACATGCCCACAGTACTATGGACGTATGTACTTCGTACTAAATTACTAAACACGCTAAATTAAACCCATGTACCCCGTAGCAACCTTTGCACATGTACACTGACAGATCTGATAAACGCATACATATTATATATACATATTATATATCTAACTAAGTACCTAGTATATACAGTTATACTACCCATAGTTATATGCATCTCGAAAAGAGTTTTGAAAAGGATCACCGGACCATTAAATATCTACGTACCTACGTAACCACCACATACATTCATGTATGTAAGAAGATACTATCATTAAACTACCAGGGCCCATATATCTAAATCTATATTGTCTCCGGGAAAACTTAAGAGGTCAATGCTAGACTTTCGTCGTTTGCAAAATTCATCACGTCCGCTCGTGTTGCCGTTCAAATTCGGAACCTAACTTGATTCTTCCCTCCCAGTATTATTCTTAGGAGTACCACGAGGGGAAATTACGTCTTCGCTTTCGTGGACTGAGCTACGGTGCATACTACCGTGCCTCGAGGCTCTTGCCATCATCCCAGGGATATACCTAGGCTCATGGCTAGAGAGGTGTGTGTCGTGTAAGTCATCAGCATGAGAGTCGAGATGAGAGCCACTAATTTCCGCCTGAGATCTCGAACGCGGCAGTTGGCCCTCTAGATCCTTGATGTTGATGTAGGTGTGAGATTTAGAATCGCCCGTGGTGATCCCGCTTGCGACGTTCGTCTTGAGGGACGAGGTCGGTGAGGCCGGATTGAGACTCGGTACAGCCGCCAGATGATGGTCAAGTACTTCGTGCAGTTCAGTTGTAGATGTGTAGCTTGAAATCCTATAGTAAAATTAGTGACATGTTGGTAAAGAAGGAAGGCAACGTGCCACTCACATTCGATGCTCTTCAACCCACGTGTGGTGCCTAAACTCCTCTCTTCGATCTGGCACATTAGTCTTCACCATGCTATTTCCATCCTTTCCTGGAAGATTGAACTTTTCTCCCAGCCATTGTTGCTTGATAGAATACTCGTAGCCGCTCTGCTTCACCGAATTTTTCGCTAGCTCGCACATATCTACCGGGCTTAGCTTGTATATCTGTGCAGCGACAGCATATTCTTCCATCAGCGGCTCTTTGGTGAACGCAAATTGAAGAGGATCATCGGTGGAAAGTGAAACGTTCAAGCCACGTCTGAAATATTGGTGAAACGGGTTTCTCTCGTAGGCCAGGAAAAGCGCATTGTTACTAAGCGGGGACATGGCGATACCGATCTGCTCCAGATAAAATATATACTGCAGGAGAGGCACCTTTCTCAAGAGTAAACCGTGGCTAATACTATGGCTGCACAATAAAGCGACAGCCAAATGTTCGCTATCGCCTGCCTCCCCGCAGTGCGGTCGGAGTAGAAACGTGTTAAAACCACGTTGGCGACGCCAGAAATTGAGCGAGGTCATGTTAGCAAAGACATAGTAGATCCAGTAGCTGTATGGGGGGTTCTGTTTGGAATTCCACTCCTTTGGGACGGGAAATTTCCTGTACAGCCGGCGTTCGACCTTGCTCTCGTCATCCACGCTATCAAATCCAATCACTCGCTGCAGGAAGACATGAAGTTTCGGGTGACTCTCTGGGTTTTTTGTAACTTCGAAGAGCGGCTGGAAGACGTTTTTGACAATCTGTTCGAAGGAGTCCATCAAGTTGGTAGCCTTAAAGACATCATAGAGTCGTGGGATCTGTATAAGCCAGCGAACATTGGGTGAAAATAACTTGTTATCGACTACCCACGCGGCGAGCTTGTCCCACTCATCTAGAGACCTCCCGTATATTGAGATTCGCCATTCTACCATCTGGTACTTACTGGACTCAAGGTCGGAGATGACTTCCTTTGTGATCTCTGCCAGATAGCGACCCTGGATGAAATTATCTGTCTTGAGAAAGATGGTCCGTAGTCGTGATTCTCCGATAGGATTGTACTTTAAATTGAACTTATCAAATCGATGGAAGGAATCGGTGTGCGCCTAGATTCAAGTCAATCTACGCCTTTCCTTAAAGAAAGGTTCGAGGTCGTGGCCGTCAACTCACATGCATGTCCAATGTATCAATACTGAGATCGTACGCGGTCAGGTTGATACTCTCAAACACCTCCCTAAGTGTGAGGTTCTTGCCATCCCGAAAGAGCACGTATTCATCTGGACATTTCTTCATCTTGCTTTTGATAAACCGCAGGAGATGCTTCTGGTTCATGCAGGCAGAATGATGAACATGCGTATCGACCTTTCTCACGTTGTAGAAATCCCGATGAGGAACCCTCTTGGTGTCTGCAGTCTCTTGGTACTCGTTTAGAAGAGTGTACAGGTTGAATTTCCCCTCTAGATATTGAAGCCGTCGGAAGGCGAAACTCTTGCTTGGCCCGTCGGACGACGTGGACAGAATTTCTTCAAGGTCCATATAGAAGTCCTTGATCGTGGGGACACCCACCACTGGAGTGTTGGCTTTGTTCGCAGCGTCCGTTTCATACACCTGGTAAACGCCATTCTCGTCAAGGCGAAATACGAGCTCACTTGCTTGGGGAAGGGGTAGGTCTTCCATATCAAAATCCTCTCCAATATCATGACCCGGCTTACGCTTCCTAGGCGTTCTCTTAGGTTCAGCGTCTGCAATCATAGTTCCGAGATCATGAGGACGTTGCGCGTTAGCTTGGGTAGGCAGAACTGTGCTGTTGCTCATACTGTTACTTCCGGTATTGGGGCCATGGCTATCCTGGTTCATATTGGGTCCAACCCAGGCAGGCTCTGGCGGTGGAGGATAGATATCCCAGCTTGAGTCGTCCTTGGGATTGTCGCCATCTCGTTGCAGGGACAAACGTATGTATCTATGACGGATATCTAAAATCTTTTGTATATTTCGGAAGATAGTACTTAGTTCTGCCACAATATGGGGGTCACTGCTGCCGACGCCGCTCGGAATGTTGGACGATGCTCCCTCTGGAAGCCCCATATCAGGCTGCAAGCTAGATCCAGGCCGGTCCTGGGGAGCATCGCTTCGTGGGTGGCTAGTTGGCTGGTGACCAACATGCCCTCCCAGGGATGGCCGTGTAGCCGTACGTGGAGCTATGTCAAGGCTATGGGGACTAGTAGACGAACCTGCAATATGGGGGAAGTTGTAACTTTGGATAGCTGAAGGTAAAGGCGTAGAGCTCGGAGTGGCGCCCAAGTTGGAATGAGAACGGGTGAGAGAAGTCTCGAGAGTCGGCTTTATCGCTGCTAGGCCCACGGAGGCTACAGGGCTTCCGTTAGGGGTAGCTGCTTGAGTATGGCTCCAGTTGCTCCCTTCCGTCTTCAGTTGGTCCAGTTGGCTTCTTTGGTAAAAAAGCTTCGCGTCAGTCTGTGTTAGCTGCCTCTCAGCTACGGCGTCATGAAATGTAGTTTTCCTCGGACGATCTCGTAGCAGCATGCCATCTTCAAGTGAGGGCGATGATATCTCTTCTGTGTACTCCGGTACACCTGTCCCTGCACTACGCATTGGGTCTCGTAATCCAGAGTGGCGTGATGGGGTCTCGGGTTCCGAGTCACTCTCTACAGCAAGTGCTGCAGCATCTGATCCATCAGAGTCGAATTCGAGTATCTTATGTGCAGCCGGGATCTTAGGAGAGGTTGGATGGAAAGCTGTGGTACCAGCGTCGTTAGCCAGCGGCATACAAGCTGAATTATCGAGTCACCGCAAGATACGACTGCTAGTATGGTTAGGCAGGTCGGTTGATTGACTAACAAGACATATTACTGGTACGGCCAAGATGAATGGTAGATTCGTTGTCGTTACTTGATGTGTATAATTTATAAACAGTATCACCAGGTAGGTGGGTAGGTAACTACCCAAGCAAGGCAATGGGTAGTAAATTTATATCCGTGAATAGCGTAATCTCCTCTGATACTTCAGTTACAATAGCCAGCGGTGAACGTAGGAATCGTCAGGCACTGTTTGTGACAAATAGAGATCAGGTTGATGTAATATGAAGTTTTTTATATCGATTTTCTGTCACTACTTTGATGCTTAGGTACCTACATTTTCCTAGGTACATACACTAGATAACTACTAGGTAGGTACGGTGGCAAAGGTACCTACCTACATTAAGCATGTGTGTACAATACATATGTGGGTACCTAGTACATCAGATAGTTAAACTTAGTTTTTCATTTTTATGTTAGATACCTATTTTCACTGGTGAAATTCAATGTTTGTAAAGAGAAAAAAAAAAAAGCTTGGCGTCCGATTCGTCGAGCTAACTAATTACTAGGTACAATAATATGTACAGTACTGTTGTGTATTCTCGACCGACGGCGGGGGAGGACAACAACTCTGCTAGGTACCTAATACTGAATGTACATACCCCGTTCAAGGTTGTAATAGGTACGATACGTGATGTCTAGCACGGTGCTCAAAGCCTACCTAGTACTACTAGGTACATTCATATGTAGGTACCTGATCATAGCATGCGTACATTTCCTATTTGGCTTACATAGCATTTAATAGGTCAAAGTGCATGTGTGGGGTTTGTACCTAAGAAAACCTCATTACATAATCATGAGGTCAAAGTCAGTAGTCTCTCATTTTGGAACGTAAGAAGTATGTGGATACAACAACACTTCCCTTGAAGAAGCCCCTATATTGTTATAGTGTAGTATTTGAACTTATTAGTGATCTGGCTTACGGATTTCACTTCACTTCGTGCTAGAATCACATGCTTGGCAAAGGTGGCGTGTAGGATATTTAATAATAGCACTTGGTATTGAGCGTCTCATGAGGAAAGCAAATCATGCTCTCGAATCCCAACACACCTTAGCTAACTATGCTGCTTTTCCGCCGGTCGCTTTCGGCTTCGGTACTGTCTTTTTCTTCGAGTCTAATGAGTAAAGGCCACCCGCAGAGAAAACTACGATAGCTCCTATTAGGGTTCCTGTGACTAAACGATTCCCGAAAAGCCATATACTTAACAGTAGGCTGACCAGTTTGCGAATGTTGAGCACAATCGTGACCGTTAGCGCGGAAGACGCAGCAGCTAGGAGGTTGACACCTCGTATACAGGCGTATTGTGTCAAGACGTTGAGTGCCAGATAGGCGACCTGGCTAGGAATGTAGATCCTCTCAATCCATTGCCGTACCGCGGCGGGAACAGTCGAGAGGTTCACTTGCCCGGTCAGTAGAGGTAGCTGGAGTGGCTGGCTGTTGGCCAAGCGCATGAATTGATTTATCAGGGAGCGCGAAAACGGGAGGAAGAGAGGCAACGATAACAAGTGAGAATAGAATAGATTCTCCTTCCAGTGCGGTCCATACTTCCTGTACGTCTCTTCAGTATACAGTCCCATGATGGCCGATAAGATCTGCGCCACCAAGAGGACTGCGAGACCCGTGCTGAACTTGGGTACATCCTCTCGGGATTCAGCGGAGCTTGTTCCCTTCGAAGCAGTTAGCTGCAAATATCTCTGAATAGAATAGACCCACATGGGAAGTATCTTGCCTTTGATTGTGCGTCTGACCACGCAGCCGTTACAACACCGACTGTGAGCAAGAGAACAGCGAAGACCTGTATGCGAGAATATTTCTTCCCGTATAAGCTCCCGGCGATCATTGTCGTAATGCTACCCCCAGACCGCAGGATAATGTGAACCGGCACGGATATATCGTAGCTAAAGGCGTGGTTATTCAACACATTAATGCTGAAAAAAAGTACGATGTTGATTAGCCAACGACGGATCGGTACTCGGTTTGGTTTGATAAAAAATGGCGGACGTGTCAAGTCGAACTGCGAGACGTATCCGGTAACGGCAACGAAGAGGAATTGTACAAATGTCAAAAGCGTTCCTAGAGATGAGAATTGCAAGATGTCAGTTCGGCTCTAGGTCGGGGTTTACATAGTCAAATTTTATTGTCATACCACTTGCTGGTTCGACCCTGACGAGATGATTAATTAGTCCGGAATACTAGCCACATTACGAATGCGGTGTATTATGGGAGCTTACTTGATTATGGCCTCGAGAGCGAAGACCTGCGCAATTACACAAACATCAATCTTCTATCGCGATATGCAGTTGGGGATCATTTAACCTCACGTTCGAGCAGCAGCCGCCGAAAATCAAGCCGAGCATTGCGCCTACGGCAAGCCATTGCGGGATAGTTTCAATGAAGATGCGGCCGGCGAGACCCATGATTTTGGAGAAGGTTGGCCGCTGATCGTCTATGCCGTATAGCTCGGCCTTCTCGAGAGAAGGGCCGGCATTGATGACCTTTGGTGTCATAGCGGTGCCATTTCGCGAAGCGGCATGCGAATCTCGCAAAGTTTGGCGTCTCCGAGGCACCGATCGGCTCGTCATCGAGGTAGAAGATGTTGTACGGGGGAGGGAGGGACGGAGAGACAGAGGGAAGGAGGAAATAGATATGGGTGATAATAACGAGAGATATGTTCCTGCGCTTGCGGCGACCTGTCAGTTGTTCCCGGCTATTTTAGAATCTAGATCGATCATCCGAATGAGGGTCCTGTACCAATGGCGGGATGTGTTGCCGCTGCTATGGCGATTCCTTGCATTTATGTATTTGACAGTTCCAGCGTTGCCCTAACGGACAAGTAGACATGAGTGCTGTTGCCCGTCTGATACCTAGGTAATAAATATGGCGTGTCGATTTTATACGTAGGTACTTGGTGTTTGGACTTGACAGGTTTCATTATACGCAGGTATTGATTTCGTCGCAATCTGACAGCATCTAGGTCTAGGATCCATGCTAACCTAAGCTTTTTCAGCCGACAGGCTTACCAAAATTGGGCATCCATTGGACCCACTTAGCTACAAACATGAATTATGTAGGTACCTAGTACCTAGGTACATACTACCTATATACGCATATCATACCTACCTACAAGGAAGAGGTATATATACCTAGGTATGCATGTATGCGATCCTTGTGGGTACGCAGTTTTCAAGTTAAAATGTGTAGAAAGAAATATCGCCTCGATATCTCGACCCACTATCTACAGTGGGTTACTTTAAACAACCTTTCTTAAGTTGGTTATTCTATATGTTACATATTATGAAAGATAGAATACCTGCATGCACGTTTACGGGGTGCTTTAGCACAGTTCATCATCTAAGCTTCAGATCTCATTTGTCTTGAGTCCCGTCTTAGGGCCTTTAATCTGCCTTGTAGAGTCTATGCCATAATATCGGCTCCATGTCTGCTGACTTGAGAAGCAACCGACTCCTTGTGGAGATTTCATTGCCGAATCCATGCTTCAACTCCTACCCGCGTGTCTTGATACGAACCCGAGTGCCTAGGATACCAGGACTCGGGATAATGCCAACCTCCTATATGCAGCTTTTGTGCCATAAACCCAACATTTTCTCACCCGTCCCTTCTCTCTCTCGTTTGCAAAGGCGCCCGCTTCTGTAGAGTGTGCCAGATGTTATCATCACAAATGCCACGAGCAATACTCTACGTTTCAAAGGACCGCGCAAGTATCAGGGAGACCATTGGCAATGATGACGCACGTCTCTGCCCAAATCCGAGCCGGGAAGTGCTTTCGCAGATCAGGTTTGAATCCTGCTGCGAAATGTCCGGCCGTTACCTCCATTATGTACCTAGAGAGCCGAGAAGACGAATAACTACGTTGTGTCAGCTATCATGCAGACGGCCGAGAATTCGATGGAGGGTTAGAACTTACGTTATTCGTCGCAGCAATCGCGATGCTGTCCTCGAAAGGGTGCCAGCTCATGTGTAGGATCTTCTTGTTAAAGTCGATCTGATCCGCGTCCGTCTCTTTTCGCATTCTTTGGCCTTGACCAGCTCCAGCTGCCGGGCTACCCGCACGCGATCCGCCTTTCTTACCGCCGTTGGTCGCTGTGGGGCTTGTCGACGAGTTGATAGGTGTCGGAATTCCTACCTTCTTCGCCTTGAAGGCAGATTTGTCCGCCTGTAAGACAACCTCGATTTCCTTCTCGGGATCCGACGGATAAATCATAAAGTTGTTGTTATAACTTCCGGTCATGACATTTTTCGCATCGCCCGAGAAAACCACTTCGAATTTGTCGAAGATGCTATCGTTCTCATATGTATCACAGAGCCGAGGTCGTAGATGCTCGTGGATCGGTATGGTCTTGACTGGTTGGCGCTCCATATTGACATCCCAAATCTTGACTGTGAGGTAGTCTCGGGATAAAATGTATCGGCCGTCGTAGGAGAACCGCACATCTGAAATAGAAGAAATAATTTCGGAGAAGAACGACCTCGACGAAGGATCTTCTTCCTGTTCGAAGACTGTTTCATATTGTCAGCTTAAAGGGCTCGCCCTCTATAATACAGTGCGAGGAGAGGATGGGGGCTATACGCTTTGCATGTTGATCACAGAGGGCACTCTCGCGCATATCCGCCAGCTTGATAGTGCCTTTTGAACTTGCGTACATGAACCAGTTGCAACTAATGGGGTGGAACTCGGCAGCAGTAATGACCTCGGTCAACTCCTCCATATTTGCGGGCTTGATATCAACAATATTGAAACTTTGATCCTGGATATTCAGATTCCAGAGATTAATGCGCAGATCATCACTGCTAATGAAGGTCTCGCCATCGCTGTTTACAGAGATGCTGTTGATGTGGTAGGCATGGGCGTTCGCGTACGTGCGTCGGGGAACGGCAGCAACGACGGTATCGTGGTGGGTCAGTCGTGGGAGTTTCAACTCCCCGGCATTCTTGAAGTGGGACTGAGGAATAGATCTAGGGGCGCCTCCTCCTACGCCAGCGACGCTCCCCGGCGTTAGATCATGCGATAGGTTGTTCTCAGCTACCACTTTCAGCGACTTCTCAAAGACCTTCCACAGCTTGATCGTTTTGTCGTTGGTGGAGAGCAGGTAGTGAGAGGCGTTTTGGCGACGGCACCATTTGATCTTATTGATCTTTTCTTCTATCTCGAGGGATTTGAGGTAGTCAAATTCTGGCTCGTGTGACTGGAATTCTGTATGGAACTTGTACTCGCAGGTTTTCTTCTACAAGCCAAATTAGACATGGCTATTCTCCCGGAGGAAGGGGGGAAGAACAAAACGCGGGTTTTCATTTGACTGACCGTCTCGTTCCTCTCGAATAAAACCACCCGACCGCCTTTGTCTCCTGTTGCTAGATAATTGCCTGTATGGTCAAACTCGACGGTCGATATGATGTCGGCTAGAAGATATGTGTTAGAAGAAAATCCACGCCAGACCCGAGATTTACAGATAAGATACGAAATCGAGGAAAGATGCAAGGCTGAAGCTTAGAGAACCCCGCAAGAGCTCTGCAATTCGACAGGGAGTAGGGCAACTTACCTTCTGTAATATCCTCAACGTCTCCCTTGTCACCAAAACACCTAGAGAGCAGGGAGCGGGGATTAGCAATATTGTCAGAGAGCGGTTAGGCGAGGGGTATGGGGAAAATATTGCTAGAAGATAAGGTTGATATGGGCAGAATGAAACGGTGGCTGCAGGTGACAAGTGCTTCGACTCAAGGAAAGGAGTGCGTGATAGGGTCTTTGTTGTATGACTTACTGGGTGAACTTCCAGGTGGGGGAGTTCGAGTCTCCTTCCACCATGTTGTTTGTGATGAGTATCGGGATGAAGCTACCTAAGCTCCGGCCCGTCTATTAGTATGGGTAGAGTGTGTTGGGTATGTGTTATATGTGTGTGTATGTATGTATGTGTGTATGTGTGTGTGTGCGTTTGTGTGCGTGTGTGTGGTGGATAGTTGTATTAGTGTATCGCGGCCGCGACCAGCTGGAGTCCGGCGACAAAGGGTTGGTACGCGACTTGAGATGACGATAGATCGGGAACCGCTCCAGGATACGTTGTGGCGGCTATTGAAGGTGGATACGTAGGCTAGGACGTATGTAAGAGACAGGGAGAAAAAAAAGTGGTCGAAGGGACAGATCGAAAGCGGCGGGGTGTGTGGTATATTGGTCAGTGTATGTAATGACGGAGTATGTAGTTGTAGAAAATGCGAGTGCTTAGGCCGACAGTGCACTGGCTCCCAACGACTTTGCGGTCGGTGGGATGAAGGAATGTACTAGGTGGATATTTTTCGTCAATTAAGAAGCCGTGCATGAGTTGGGGGGAAGTTGGTCGGAAACATCCGCTAGCTATTAAGAGAGGGGATGGTAGAGGATAGGATAGAGAATAGGATAGAGAATCGAGGACTGAGGATGGAGGGAAAGATGGAAGAGAAAGAGAATTCACAAGTAGCTGCAAAATGACGGCAAGGCGTAAGTTGTGGTTGTGGTCAGTGATGTGATGTGATGATTGATAGTGGTAAGGTCCTTAGCTGTAGCCTGTAGAGCCGTAAGTATGGGGGGTTTCCAAGGTTATGCACAAGGGTCTTGCTTTACACTTAGAGAGCCTGTCTGCATTCTGGAAAGTGGTCGGTTTAGGCCAGGCGGCCTTGCTAGTTTTGGCCTTGTATATGTACAATACCTCTGTATCAGATTTTCATCATATTTAGATACATATACCTTATATATTGCATTAAAAACATGAAATATCACGTGAATCTCATATTATTAATGTTTTATATCGCATAAAATGTAAGTGAAACTTTTTAAATTATTATTTTATATTATAATAATATTAAATTTATATTTATTTAAATATTTTAATTATATATATATTCGTAAATTCGGTACGTATACATTTATGTGTATAACCATATATTTAAATGTATATATTAGTTAAATATATATGCCTTTTAATGTAGGCATACTTTAAATACGTACCTAGTAAGCTGATCGATTTTATCAACTTTAACATTATCATGAGTAGCAATATGGAATAATCCGACTTCCTTATAACTAAATCAGGAAGCGTCGCACGTGGCACGACTCATAAAATCCTGCAAACTCCCCACCTTTAAGGTTATCCTCATATGTGGATCATGTTAACGTGGTTGGGCTTCAAATATAAAGTGTACTTTATATAAAATTAATGTACGTGATGAATAAATGCGTTGAAAGAATCTTAAAAAAGATACCAAGATTAGTGGCTTAGAGCTTGTAGAGAGAATACATCAGTTGTTCTTGCTTAATGCGATTGAAAACTTAGTCATCACATGCCAGTTGGAACTCGAATTAAGGTTAGTCAATTTTGAGCATACATGTGCATCATGGGTAGCTTCCAAGGTTCCAAGGTTCCATTCTCTCCGGTTTCAGAGCCGAACTTTACCGATCTCTTCATCTAGTTCACCTACCTAGGTACCTAGTATCTACCAGTACCTACATACATGTACAAGGTAGGTAGCATGAAGCTTTCGGCCTTTCAAGTTGCAATTGTTAAGAGTTGGATAAAACATGCAATTACTTGGAACTGACTCCTTCTCGAATTCTCCTTAAGTCCTTCCCTGGCACCTATTGATAATCCATAACATCAAATTCCCCATTAATGTTTATAAAATTCCTTTGTTGAAATCGATATAATGATGAACCCCGGATCGTGTACATGAGCGCATGTGATCACAATGGTCAAAGACAACAACGAACAAGGAATGCCGGAGGACATCAAGGGTAAAGGCATCGCAATTCACCCGAATAATTTGTCATCTTCGTCGGCCCACCGAGATGGTCGCTCGGATTCTGCGCAGGTTGGCAATCACAAAACTTCCATTATGTCGCGGATAGGCGCATCCGCAAGCAAACTAACTGGAGATATGGTTCTACGGCACCCAAGTAGCACCCAGATAGCTCGTGCTTTGCCCTCAAGTAAAGCTGAATCATCTGGGGCTACCGAAGCCAGAAGTATCCAGGAGGCATCACCTTACAAAAACTGTACTAATCCAACAAATTTTGGTGGCACATTCAAATCTACACAATCCCAGGGACAGCCCGCCTCGCACGAGTCAAGTTTCTCTTCATTTCTAGTCAAAACAAGTGTGCCAGATATGATAGAGCCCAGCAATGTCGAAAGCCATGCTTATAGGCGAGGCTACGACTCCGAGTCAAGGCAGGTTCCTCAAACTTCGGCCATTGCGGCGACTGATGGGATGTGCGTGGCAAGCCTCCTCGACACAGGATACGACGAGGTTGACGAAACAGTCGCACCATTGACAGACGACGAAAGAGTATCATTGCGGTATCATCTTTTCGAAGATGACAGTGACTTGAAGCCTTTCTCTTCTCAGAGGGGACAATGGAAAGATATTTTGAACTTCTTTCCAGACTTCAGTGCGAATAGCAATAGCACACAGGAACTTGCTGAGTTGCTTGGTCTATCTGATCCAGAAGAAGCTAGGCGCATTTGGACTAACCAATGGCAATGCGTCCTCTCGAGTTATACGGATGAGGTTTGGGGACATCTCAGCCCCCTGGTAAACGTGGCTCGAGAAGAACTCAGTAGTCTTTCAAAGCCCGCCGAAGATTTGCCTTTGAAGCCGAAAGCACTCCATAGGCTTCAACAGATTCTAAGTCATGTTCGTGGCATGTGAAAAGGGAAATGGGAAGAAGGAAATAGGAGATGTATAGGGAATGTATAGGGTCAAGGATCGAGGTAGATGATAGGAAGGAAAGTGTATAAAATCCCATAGTTTTAGGTACCTACTATGTGTCACTATATCCACGTGTAAATTATGCGCTGCTTTTATATGCATTGAATGTTGTAAGTTGCTTAAGTTGCTATCTAATAGGATGAGCCCGTTCAATGATTGCCTATCCAACTCAACGGAAATTAGTTGATTGGATGGACGGGGATACGGGGTGGATTTTGAGTCCCAGTATTTAGACGGAAGTACAGTACCTACCCAAATGTAATGATGCCCAGGCCAAAGCATCATTCGATACCTAAAAATAATTATGCGTGAGGTACAGTACCTAAGCTACATATACGCATGAAACCTTACCGCCTTGGGGGGGGTTATCTTTACCGTTACCTTTCCGTTTATTAAATGCCCACCGTATCTATACAGCTTAATGCAATAAACAGCTCCTTATTCGAACGTTCGAAATTTGATTGGCTCAAACTTTGATCCACAAATATACGGCTCTTTCCTATTGCGCTCATGAATTTGGCAACGCTAACCTAATTGAATCGTTGTTTCCTCGCTCAGCCAATTGAATCGTATATAGACAGCTCAAGTATCGCTCAATTTGGTTGAATCGCTCGAACTATTTGAGCGCTCGAATTTCGAACCGTTAATGCAATAAGATCACGTGCACGGGCCATTCTAGGTTAAAAGCCCCCGCTTTCTAGGTTGGTCATATACTAAAACAGAACCTTATTCATCTACGCGTAATTCATAAGCCTTGTAATCTTCTTAGTCAAGTGGCAATGCGACCGTAGCTCATCCAATTAAAATTAGTAAAGCCCATGGTTCGAGTGTGAGTAATTGCAAAAACTGTACAATTGAACTGTGTGATTATATAATAATAATGATTGATGAATAGTTCTAAGTACTACTCCCATACAAATAGTATGGGAGTAGTACTTGGAAATATCTCCTTTTTCTTTTTATTCAGGTGGTGGGGCGATTGAGCCGTTTAATTGCTTAGCGGCTCAAAAATCTGAACGGTTCAATGGGTATATCTACGGCTCAGTTTTATTGGAGCGTTCGAAATCTTAAACGATTAATCAGCCTGAACTAGTCCGAAATTGGAGCGTTCGAGCTTTGCTGAGTCGTATTATTGGCTGGAGCCGAAGCTAAAATTTTGCGCGCAACGTTCCATAAACCTAATTGAACCGCTCATATTTGGAGCCGTATATATACTGTACATATACGGTTAAAATTCCCCGGGAAACCCCCCAAGGAATGCAATAACACGTCTGGTATGCGGCATTGCAGCTATTGTTGAAAGTACTTTTTTAGCATTTGACATTTCCATATTTTTTTTTTAAGACTCGTCCTTTTTTATGTCCTTTACACCTTCTGCACATTGCACATTACACACATTAGGACTATGATAACCCATCAATAATCCCATTTTTCTCCCTCATTAAAGTCAAAACCTATCCCAAATTATTTGTGCGGTTTTTTGTACATCCTCGAGCTTTAGAGCTTGTTTTACCAATTGCGACTACTATCCTCGTTATCCGCTCCTAGTTTCCAGTTCCCCGTCGAGGAGATTAGAAAACACAAACCCCCAAAACCGGTGCCCAACAGCTTTCTTTGCTGGCAAAAAGAGTTACGACTAAGAGGGGAAACATATCTAACTACAGTCAAGTTTCTTTTCTGTTTATCATCGTTTCATCATAGTGGTCGAGTGAGAGCTATCCATCTCCAAGATGGCGGCCCTAGGAGACGATTTGTTGCGGATTGTGAACCAGTTGCAAGACTTGGTTTTTAATACCATCGGCACGGACTCTCTCGACCTACCTCAAATCGTATGTCAATTGTGCCTTCACACACAACAATTCCTATTCTCTTTGATCATGGTATCATAGTCTCACGGCTACTTACATTCGTCGCCCCTAAATAGGTTGTCGTCGGTTCCCAATCTGCTGGCAAATCTTCCGTGCTTGAGAATATTGTTGGCCGCGATTTCTTGCCTCGAGGAAGCGGTATCGTAACTCGACGCCCCCTAATCCTACAATTGATCAACGTAGAAGAGGATGAATCGGAACCAGACCTCCACGCTGCTTATAGAAATCCTACCCAAGCACGCCGCTCCGAATGGGCAGAGTTCCACCACATTCCCAGTCGGAAATTTACCGATTTTGGCGACGTAAAGCGTGAGATTGAGAATGAGACCTCGCGCGTTGCCGGTAGCAATAAGGGCATCAACAGACAGCCTATCAACTTAAAAATATACTCTCCGCATGTTCTCAACTTAACTCTAGTCGATCTACCAGGACTTACCAAGGTATGCTCTCCCCCTTCCTGGACAGGCTAATCGCCCATCAGTGGCTGACTCGTACGCCACAGGTTCCAATTGGCGATCAACCAGCCGATATTGAGAAGCAGACCCGGACCCTCATCTCAGAATACATTGCCAAGCCCAACAGCATCATCCTCGCCGTCTCCCCTGCAAATGTCGATATTGTCAACTCAGAGGCTCTCAAGCTCGCCAGACATGTTGATCCTTTGGGTCGGCGGACGATTGGCGTTCTTACCAAGGTCGACTTGATGGATCATGGTACAAACGCGCTGGATATCCTTTCTGGTCGCGTTTATCCATTAAAGTTAGGTTTCATTGGGGTTGTTAACCGATCTCAGCAAGATATACAGGGTAATCGGCCCATGGAGGAAGCCCTGAAAGCAGAGGCTGAATTTTTCCGACACCACCCCGCCTATCGAAACATCTCGATGCGATGTGGAACCCAATATCTAGCTAAGACATTAAATCAGACTCTCATGTCACATATTCGAGAGCGTCTACCAGATATCAAAGCACGCCTCAACACACTGATGGGACAGACCCAGCAGGAGCTTGCAAGCTACGGTGATATGCACTTCAGCGGAAAAGAGCACCGAGGTTCCATGATTCTCCAGCTCATGACCCGATTTGCCACATCATTCATCTCATCCATTGATGGCACGTCCACCGAGATATCAACTAAAGAGCTTTCTGGGGGTGCACGGATCTATTATATATTCAACTCGGTCTTTGGCAGCGCACTAGAGTCGATTGATCCTACCTCCAACCTCTCCGCTGTCGATATTAGAACTGCTATTCGGAACTCGACAGGTCCTCGTCCAAGCTTGTTCGTGCCAGAAATGGCTTTCGACCTGCTTGTCAAGCCCCAAATAAAAATGCTCGAGCTCCCGAGTCAGAGATGCGTTGAGCTTGTATATGAAGAGTTAATCAAGATATGTCACACATGTGGCTCGACAGAGCTTTCCCGTTTCCCGAGGCTTCAAGCCAAGCTTATAGAAGTCGTGTCAGACCTTCTGCGAGAACGGCTCGGACCAGCGTCGTCTTATGTGGAGTCTCTGATCGCCATCCAGCGGGCATACATTAACACAAACCATCCAAATTTTCTAGGGGCGGCCGCCGCTATGAGCCACGTTGTCACGAACAAGCAGGAACGCGAGAGGAAGAAGTTGATTCAGGACGAACGAGATCGACGAGAAAAGAAGAGGCTTAAAGAACTCGGCACGAATGGGACAGACACCCTAGAGAATGGAGATGATCCCATCCATGAAAGGAACGATGTTATTGAACCGCGGAAGCCGGCTGCAAATGGATCTCGGAGCATGTCGCCTGCTGTTCGCCAGAATGGGACTGCAAGTATTGCCGCTACTATGAACGGTGTGCGTTCAAACTCACCTAGCCGGTTCAATCCCCAAGCAATCGGAAATGCTCGTGATTCATTCTTGAATTACTTCTTTGGCAAGGATGGCACAGCGCAATCTCCGGGAGCCGGGGCTCCTTCTTCGCTTCCGCGCCATGTCAGCCAAGGTGTAGAGCCCACTTTCAGCCAAAGCATCCGGCGGAGTGAAGACAAGTTAATTCACCGGCCTGCGTTGTCGTCGTCACTGATACGCGAAGAAGAAATTCCTCAAGGTGCTGGGTTTGGTTTTGGACCGCAACCGGTAAGAATTTTCTCTCGAAACTTGGCCATCTTCGACTAACCTATAACTTCTAGGGCGACAACGTGGAACCTGCCATGAGTGACCGCGAGGCAATGGAGACGGAGCTGATCCGAGCTTTGATATCTTCATATTTCAATATTGTCCGCGAATCTATCGCCGATCAAGTCCCGAAGGCTGTCATGCATCTCCTTGTCAATCATTGTAAAGATGTCGTACAGAACAGGCTCGTCAGCGAGTTATACAAGGAGACTCTCTTTGAAGAGCTTCTTTACGAAGATGACGCCGTCAAGAAGGAGCGAGAAAAATGTGAAAAATTGCTTCAAACTTACCGAGAAGCAGCCAAGATTATTGGCGAGGTGTTATAATAGGACATCATGACTCGTCACCTTGTACTAGAAACCAGGAGTATCTTACCTAGGAAATGGTTAGATTTTCACATAGAGAGGATGCAATGTATGGCTTGCTATCTGTACGATAGAGACGGGGGTAACTTGTCCAAGGGTTGCTTGTTACTTATTCGCTCAGCGCTCTCGTGTCGCTATAAGCGGATGAGATCGAGGTATTAGAACACTCGGCGGCGCACCTTTTTGTACATATGGCGCAATTATGCTACTCTTGCGTATCTAGTATATTTACCAGCATCACTCTCTTATCATCATAGCCAACGATTCTCTTTTCGATTTAGTTGGCACGTGGTCGTACTATTTTTATCTCGACTTCTATGGGTCGAACAATTCTTGAAACGGCACGGTCAGCTTATCTATGTGTAACGCTACGCATATGGAGGGTAATTTAGTAGCGCGAGACCAAGCGACCGAGAGAAATATATAGTATTATTCAGATCATGTAGGCATGCCTTTTTTATGCCATTTTTTTTTCATTGGAGAAATCAATATCAGTTTACGGCCTATGGGGGAATGTAGACTGCCGACTATCTAAGACCGGGGTATCGTCGTCCCATTATCTCCGTCCAATGCTCGAAAATTCGTGAACCGTGTCGTGGTATGCGATTGTCTAGATTCCAGTACGTTCTAGCTTCTCAGCGAGAGCAACGATCTCGTCGTCCTTAAGCTGGGCAGTAGGTTGCTCTTGGGCTTCCTCAGCCTCTTTAACCAACTTCTCGGCCGTCTCAGAAGATATCTCTTCCTCTTCCCCATCCTCATCCTCATCCTCACCCTCATCGTCCGAATCTAATTCCTCGAGGTCGCTCAAGTCATCGACACCCCAAGCGTCTTCATCAACAATATCTCCGCCATATTTCTCCTTTCGTTCATCTAGGAGCGCTTGAAGAGCCAAGATGGATTCGTCATCCTCCGAGAACTTGTTGCCATTGAGTTCAATTCTCTTTAGAGACGGCAAGCCGTCCTTCGCCGCGGATGCAAACCCTTTGACTCCCATAGATGTAATATCGTTGTACTGTAGGCGGAGTGTTTCCAGCTTTCGGTTTCGACCCCTACCAAGGGCGTTAGCAACTAGGACACTACCCTTAGCACTGAGTAATGAGTCGCCGACGCCGAGATCTTGTATTTCCGCCCAAAGTGGGACAACTTTCGCCAGTGCTCTTGCGCCCTTGTACGTGAAAGTATTGTCTTGTAAATCTAGAATCCTGAGCTCAGTAGTACAATTCAAGCCGGCGGTGAGTAATTGTTCAATTCCTTCTTGTCGAATGCCATTTTGAACCATCTTCACTTCCTTAACCTTGTTATGAAGACTGAAGGCCTTAGCCCAAGCAAGCATACTTCCATTCTCCAATCGATTACGACCACAGATGACGGTCTCCAGATAGGGGATTTCCTGTCCGGCCTTTCTGGCTTCTTCCTTCTTTGCATGGAGTGTCGAAAGTGCATCGGCGACAAGTATACCCGCATGGGGTCCCAATCCGTTATTGTTGAGGTACAGGTGCTGGAGTGGGACATGGCTGGACAAGAAAGCGACTAAAGGCGCCTGAGTGTTGAGGCCGAATGCATTATCGTTTAGATTTATGGTACGGAGGTTAGGCAGGTTAAGGATAGACGTGAGTAGAGACGAAAGCGCCTCGGGGATCTCGTTTAGTAGGCGACCAGTAAATATGTCAGCCAGATTTGCGACCTGTGTAAACAAACCGTTAGCAAAGTCCCCCTCCTTCCGTTCTTTGCGCCAGCATCAGCGTTACAAATCTGTATTGAGCTTACCTTCAGAGACTTCTTCGTGGCCAAGACTTCTCCCAGAAGCTTGCAGGCCTCAACACCTAACGTGTTCCCGAGAATGCGTACCTCCTCGACATCATCCATAGCCCGTAGTGGCCCTATATAGGATTCAAGGTCTTGGGCTGTGTCCAACTTTAGGGCCCTCCCTTCGAGGGAGAATGTTTTGCCGGACGTAGCCATCTCGTGACAAGAATTTGGATGCGTGAGAGAAGGAGCGAATGTAACGAAACCTATAAACCTAGCTTTGCTGATCCTAGGCGCAATGCAAGCCAATGTGCATACCTTGGGTGCTTGCGTAGGTAAATAAGAAAAAAAAATAGATGTCAATCTTGGATGGTCAGGATGGTCAAAATGGTATATATGGTGGGGGAGGGGCATTCATTATTATTATAGATAGTACATTTTTGGCATAGGGGCTTCCCAAGGCTACAGGGTTAAACGCTAATACTGAATTGGAAACTCTACCCACTGTCCTACGTACTGTGGTACCCTTAGCCCAGTATCAAATTGAACCTTGAATTCATCCATACATGTACCTAGTAGTATTTCATTCTTCCAACTCTTTAACCTTGAACTTTCTATGAGTTAGGTACCTTGTTAATACGTACCTAGTACTTATCTACTGAATCTTGATTGTGGACATTACTTTCGACGGCGGACCATAAGAACAAATCCGCCAAACCGCCAATTCAATTAATGTATTAAAATGTATACAGTATAATACAGTACAATAACGTACAGTCTGATACATATTTTACACAGTGTTCTGAATCTTACAGTGGATTTTAGCGCTACAAGGCGCTGAAAGCCCTGTAACTTATAAGGGTTATAACGCATCACCTTTTTATAAGCACCTAAGTAAATACCTAAGTATATAGCCCATAATTCGGATACATCTATACGCTTCAATATTGGATCGCTCGCAAATATAATAGATTCATTCGAAAGCGCTTTAAAAGGCCTTTTAATATATATACATTTTACTAATGTCAGATCAGTTTTCATATGTTAAATTTCAATTAAAATTATAGTATACACTGTTGACATTTACCCGATAAGGCTCGGCGGGGTGTCACGTGACACCCCTCGGTTTGAACTATTACGCGTATATCCTTATTTACCTACCTATTAATAAGTACGCATTCAACTGAATCGAATCAATTGATTGAATCAGATCAATCAATTGATTTAATTCATTTCGAAAAGGTTGAAATATTAATAATAACCTTAGAAGGCTCTAGCGCTAGCTTTAGGGCTTTTCATGTACCTGTGAAACCACCTATAAGTTACAGGGGCTTTTAGCGCTCTGCACCGCTATAACCCCCTGTAAGATTCAGGACACTGTGTAAAATATGTATCAGACTGTACGTTATTGTACTGTATTATACTGTATACATTTCAATACATTAATTGAATTGGCGGTTTGGCGGATTCGGCCTTATGGTCCACTCTACTTTCGCCTGTTTCTCACATCCATTCTCATGAACCCGCTCTTCAGTAGCTCATACATCTTTCAATTTCTATATTCAAAAAGCATGGCAAGGCGCCCTCGGCAACTCACCGCGTATTCTCATCCCCAAACTTTGTCCAATGTTTTTATCCTGTCCTAGGATATATCTCTGGCTGAAACCTTCACAATCCTGTCAAATTGATATTCTTATCGCATTTTGCAGTGTCGATTCCCCTGTCACTCCCACTGTCACTCCCCTTTACACTCCCCTTTACACTCTCATAGGTATCTGAAGGAGCCACATTTTCGTTCGAAAGTGTGACGAGCCTTGAGAGGATATCAATAGTTACATAAAAGGTGACTCCTTTTAAGTTTACTCACCGACCTGTCTCAATCGTTTCGTGACAAGTGTTCATTTCCCTCTGTTTAAACCGCTGCTCGGTCATCAGCTTAAGTACAATCTGATACCAATCACGTTAGGTGATGATTTCCTTTCTCTTAACTGCAGCAAGTTTGTCAGCCACCCCCGTCGAAAGGAAATGGACTCCAATAGAGGACTTAATAATCCTCTCAAGACACCATCTAGCTTGCGAGCAGGGGGGACTCATCATAACCCAACTCCGCTATCTACCGAAGATGATGAGATCCCCCTCGATTGTAGTAGTGAGGAATCGCAGTCGTCGTCTGATATTTCTATGTCCGACTCTGACAGCGACGGCGAGTACAACCCTTTAATTTCGACTGGTAACGAGCATCTTCCGATCCAACCGTTATTGTCCGTCCAGCAAGATCCAGTCATCTCCAAGAAACGCAAATCGGTTGAACGCATTAATATACCGAGCTGCACGGTGATTTCAACTAAAAAGGTGAAGCTAAATAGAGAGGGCTATGAACAGCCGCGATCTACAGCTACGTATCCTTCAGACAAATCTCTACTCCCTGCTGAGATTTGGCATCGTATCTTTTCTTTTACGCCTCCTAGGGCGCTAGGTAATTTGTTGTGTACCAACAAATTGTTTAACGCTTACCTGGACCCTTCGTCTCGCTACCAGTGTAAACCCCCATCATCCAACTCCTATACTTCTGTCTCGCCTTTAAAGCCTGATGCCATATGGCAATTTTCAAGGAGGCGCTTCTGGCCCAGGATGCCAGCGCCACTGAAGGAGAAGACAGAGCTTGATATGTGGCGCCTTGCTTGTGGAAAGATGTGCCAGTATTGTGACAAAGCAGGTTCTGTCTCATCAGACTTGCCTGATAGCCCACACCGTGATGGCAGTCAGCCTGTTTGGGCATTTGCGCTTCATAGCTGTGGGCCTTGTCTTATAGAGAAGACGACTAAGGTATGTGGATCTCGAATTCTAGCTAAGAGGAAATCATCTTACCATTTGACAAGGAAATCGACTTGCTACTTTCTTCCTCGATACCCTCCTTATTAATATCAGCGCTGCCTTTCGTGCTAGTCACCAATAAGATGCACATTGTATCACCAGATGCACTCCAGAAAGGCTTAGTCCTACCAGATTTGCAAGTCACAAAGATATACCTCCCCGAGCAAGTAGAAAGATTGAAATGTGAGTTCCTATCCGTCAAATCGATGGGCGGAGCAACAGCCGAGGAATGGTTGAAAGGTTTGGAGGCCCGAGGAAAGGAGCTTTTCAACGACCTAATGAGATGGGAGAAATGGATGTCGACCGGGGGAGTTACTCAGATGCAAACTCAGCTCACCCCTGATAGCATTCAAGGCATTGCTATCTCAAATAGTAAGGGTTCGGCCTCACTAGACGTCGTACCTTCAGCTCCTAGATCGCACTCAAGTCCAACCAATACTCCTAGGCAACACACGCCCGATTTATGTCATGTTGCTCCTATCTTAACAACATCTCAGCCCACATACACCTCTCTTGAAACTTCCATCCGTAAGCAGCATTCGCCAAGTTCCCTTAACCATAACTAACCTAACCTAGTAGAAAATAATTCCGTGGCTTGGGTACAAACCTCGACCCAACTCAGCAATCAGTCCAATGCCCCCCGTACCCGAACTCGCGAGGAGGCCCTGGAGCTTAAGGCTATTCGCCGCGCAGAAATTGAACGCCGTGCGATGGAGCTTAATCCACCATTGCCAGCAAATATATTAATACACATCCCTTCCTTCCAGGCTGCCATCCAAATCATCTCACCTCTCGATGACAACGCATGGGAGATGCTCAAACCTCGCTTGCTTGCCCAGAGGACAGATGCGGAAGTGCTCGAGAAACGTGAAGACAGTGCTCCCCAGTCTCGTATTGCCCCCGAACGGTCCGAGGGTCGCCGCCACACGGAGGAGAATAGTATAGCTGCTAAACAGCTTATCGACAAGGCTTGGGATGATATTCAAACGCCGTTACGTGCACGGATTTCTGCATATGCAGATGAGGTCATCCAGGGTAGCTGGGATGATGGGCGTAAGGTTGATACGGAGAATAGCCCGCAATTTGCAGTAGAGGTTCTTCTGCATGTCCGTATGAGATTTTATGCGGAAATTGCAAAGGAGTCTTCCGAGATACGTGCTGCCGGAAAAATACCAGTCGAGGATCCTGCAGAAGGACCATTTACGCAAAAGCTCACCCTTGAAAACATGAAGTGGCTATTTGATGTAAAGATCAAGACTCACACAGAGTCTCATAGAAAAGAACTTTTCTTTTGTAACGGCTGCGATGTCAACTTCAAGGCTTTTGGTTTCGAAGGGGTTATCCAACACTATGCTGCCAAGCACAGCAATTCTCTCAGCTTAGGGAGCGTTGTTGTCCATTGGAGAGCCGAATGGCCAGAGACTCCGCCATTCAGACCAGATCCGCCCCAACAACCACCATCCAGGTCGTCATATGGGTCTTTACAGCCTCCAAATCATGCTAGTATCCATCACCACAACGCCAGCATCTACCCCGCAGCCCCAAATCCGACATCATTCCAACAATCCCCGTACTTCAGTATCCCTCCGCCGGGTTATGGGCATCCAATGTATGGATCTACAGCACAACAGCTAGTTCTACACAAGCAGGGAAATGCCCACATCGCAGGGCAGCATGACTATAGCTCTTCGTATCCACCTCATCCATCTCCATATGATCCGCGTACAGCAGTTTACTCCAACTCAGAAGTATCCTTTTCTTCTTCAATCCATGGTGGGCCCGCGGCGTTTCCCCCCACGGACTCATATTATGGCCATAATTTCAATTCGTCATCAAACAATCCTGAAGTAAACTTCCAAACTTCCCACAGCAACTCCTTTACTAGCAAATACCCCACCCAACTTGGATACCTGGCACGAAGTTCGCGTGAGCTATGGACCTCCACAGCTGGCCTAAAAGAACTTCCAGGTGCGATCCGAGTGTGCGTTGTCATCTATCACGTTGTACAAAGATTCCGATCTAGATTTTTCGAAAGCCCACCCTTAACTATGTTTATTGATGGTCTCTCGAATAATAAGGAAATGCGTCCAGTACGCAATGTCAACGGTCTTATGTGCAAGGCGTGCTGTCTTGGTATTGGGGGCGAGCCGTGGGCGGATAAGGGCAGCAGAACATTTTCTTTGCCGCAATTAGTGAACCATTTCCAGCAAGCACACGTAGATCAACCTCGAACGCCTGCCTCACCCTCCCTCGACTGGACAAACAATATGGTGCATACACCAGACCTATCTATTTTGTCTCGCCTCCGCAATTTAGCGAATATGGATAGCCAGAAATTTCTACTCGTTTCAAATGCTTTCCCACCAGCACCGCATGTCGATGATTTCTTACAAGACATGACTAGCGCTACATTTCAGAGAATCGAGCCCGATCCCGTAGCCAATTATGCTAATCAAAGCTCTACTTATAGCACCTTCACCCCTCAACTTTCTTCTGATCATGAGCATTCATCGTTACGTATCGTAGTTAGGCATGACTCAGCTACTCCCCACGGGCAAGATCCAACACGAGCAAGCATACCAGGTCAAAAACCACGCCCCGATCAGACCAATTCATTGATTACTTCTAAGTTGATAGCTCATCAAGGGCCCCAACAGGACGACTCGGGTCGGGAATTATCCGAAACGTGGCAGGGTTCTGGCGGGGCAAGATCGAGAAAACAGAAGGGGAACCACTCCAGAGATCACCGAAGTACTCCAAGTCAGGGCTTCATGGGCCGCAAGAACGGCCTAGCAGCTGGGTCAACTAAAGCTAAATCCCAAGAGCCTAATGAAGGAGATCTGGTGGCAGAAGAAAATCGCCGCCAGGAGGAGGAGATTCGAGCTATGTGGGCTGCAGATCGTAGAGAAACGGCCCGTCTTGCTTCCCTAAATCAGCACTTAATCAAAGCGGAAGAGCCTCCTTTTTCGATAGCGGCCTTTGAAACAGAACATCCTGGAAGTTCCTATATCCAGACGACTCGAGTTATTAGATCCCCGACGCACAACCAAAGCCATCGACAACCAGAAACTGCCCAAGAATGGGAGGAGGATGACCTGATGGCCGGCCTTGAAAGTCAACTAAATCGGCAGCAAGTATCATCTAAATATATTGACTATCGACCGAAACCTACTCGTGGCGTTAATCATGAAGATCATTCCTATGAACGATATGTTAGCCCTCAACATCCCAGTCATGGCGAGAAGCTATCTTATGATCAAATTCGCCTGGAGTCTCCCGTATATGTTCGGCACAGAACCGAGCACTATTTTGACCAGTATGGAGAAAAATGCCCCAGCTCTCATCCTGACCCATCAGCACGAACTATTTCAATTAGGACGTATGATCAACCACCACACCAGGAATACTATCAGGAATATACCGATGATCGCCGAAAGTGCCGACCTACTCCCGAATCTGCTGAAACTTATGAACTCATCCGGATGCGAGATTCTCGAGGCGAGTACTTTATTAGGCGGCCGGTCAAACTTGAGCGTCAGCCTGTTTACCAGGATGGCCATGCATCGTACGGAGACTCCGCGCTCCAGTACAAGCCGCACGAGAATGGTGCGTACTCTAGCGGGCAACTAGAGCATGGGCCTACATCGGGAATCGAAGCTCATATGGAACAACTTCGTGAAAACGGCGCTCGACCGGCGGACCTGGGTAAGAGGCCTCATGAATCACTCCCAAGAGATAGCCTTGTCAGCTACGAAGACTACGACCCGAGGTATCCAGCCGCTCCGCCAAACTTGAGCATTGGGCAGCAAGTCCGATACCGATAGCATGATGTTTAACGAGAAAGGTTATATATAAAGGTTTAACACATGGTTCAGTACGATAAAACATGGGTACGCACATACATATTTTAATACGACGACCACTCTTATGTTACGCTGTGCCTATCTTGAATATTCATCTGATGTTCTAATCGTAGAGTATCCAATCAGAACCCCAGAATGTGTCATGCTACTCTTCGACGTTTAGGACATCTAACCTGTCACGCTGAGAGCCGGCATAGATCATGTTGCAGATGCTGCTGGTGTTCTTGAGAAGCGATATTTGTCGAGGGCGGGATGGAACAGGAATCGCTACCATGTGTACTTCTATTATTTTTGATGTCGGCACCTGCTCCGGTACTGTTCCCATTTTTAGAATCATGCTCTACTTTGGCCGGACGAGAAGGGGAATATCGACTCCGATAGATGAAATGGCTAAGTGATTTTACGAATTTCTACATGGTTAGATTCCAGGAGCAAGTAATCTACTAGGCAAGGAGCACAATTGGAGAGGGGAGTGTTGTGTTCATATTAATAATATGCCAGGCACGTAGACGATGGAAAAGGTATAGGTCGCAAATTTCTAGAGGCTTATACAAATAAGGGATTATTTAGGTAGATTGCAAGAACAGAAGCATAGAGAAACTTTTGGTAATGTGGACCAAAAAAATACAGAGTATGCTAAGATATGCTAAGTTGATCGTCGTGTTTACCTAGGTACTATCCTTTAACCTACACGTGCCAGATAACAATCCTACCGTCAACACCGCTCGCTTCGTATACCATTAGCTTCCTGATGCAACTGAACGAAAGGTCTCGGGTCTCGGAGCGAGGCTAGATGATAACTTACTGCTAAATTTTGTGACTTGCGCGCCGTTGGACTCGTAAACACGTACTGTCGAGATAGTATTCTGATGGACGGTCTTTAGCTGAGTGTCATCTTTGACCTTGCCTTTCAAGTCCATCTGCCGGAACATATTCAAGGCAGATTCTTCTCGAGCATCTCCCGAACCAGGTCTCCCCTTGGATTCCAGCGTACCGCTTAGCTGCCAACCAGATGCATCGCCTCTGAATCTGAAGGCCTCGCAGTCGTATCCAGCTGCGATTATCTCACTTTCACCATTCCAAATCAGGCTCATGAAAGGTAGGAGTTGAGTATTGACGCTAATGACAGCCCTCGGAGGCTGCTCAGGGGCGGTCGGGTAAACGATAGTAATGCTGCTGTCATGGGCAGTGAAGGCGAGGGCGTCGCCACTTGGAGAGAAAGCGACAGAATGAACCCATCCCGCGGAATTGTTAAGAAATTCACCACAGACGGTGTTGAAGGGCAGGCGCTCACCCCAAACACTAGGCTCTGGACGAGCGTCAACCCCCTTGATGAAGCTTGAGAAGACTCTTGCGTGGGCGTCGGTAGAGCCGGCAGCGAGCAAGACCGAGTTAGGATGCCAGTTGACGGTGGTGATGGTGCTCCGGATGGGCTTTTTGAGATGCTTGGAGACCCACCAGTCGTTCTCTTCTTCGAAATAACAGATCGCGATGACCCTATCGCCAGACCCCACAGCGAACTTGGTCTCGGATGGAGACCAACGAACGAACGTGGCGGCCCGAGCAATTCTAAGGAGCACCAGAGTAGGCTTATAGCCTGAAGGGGAAGGCTCCCAGACCAAGGCGTTCCGGTCTATACGGATATATTAGAATAGAAACTTGGAAGGATGCGCCTGAGATCATACAAACCTTGAGAACAGGTAACGATTCGACCACTACCCGGAGCGATATCGACGCTGGTGATAGTTTTGTCATGGCCTTTTAGTTCATCTTTCAGCTTGAAGGAATTGCCAACTCTGCCATAAAGCTCGATTGTAGAGTCCTTAGCTACAGCCAAAGTCTTCCGATCGGCCGAGAACGAATGGTCGGCAATGGGGCGGTGGAAGAGATGATGAACCTCGGGGTCGGCCATATTGATGATCTCCTCCTTTGTCTCTTTCAAATTTACTCTCTGTTTCTGTTAAATTGATACAGGTGATAGGAGTATAGCTCTCTACTACCACATCAAGGTTCACATGAATCTGTGAGGGATAGGGGAGAAGTGAGAAAAGAGGTGGATGGAAGTTCGATGATGGTCTAATTCAGGTAAGGTTTACAGTGTATTTTACCTAGTGGTAGGTACCTGGGTCCTGCATGCGTCACTGAACGAGCCACAATACCCCGCCTAGGTATCCACCCATGAATACTAGGTACCTAGGTAGGTACCGTACTTACATGTATTATATTGTACAGAGTACCATCTGTGGCTTTTTTTTTTTAACTCCAATGGTTAACCCGCCAGCCGGCGGAACTTTTGGAAGGACCCGGTGTAAAACGGACAGGACAGGACGATACCTACTCTGTACAGCATTACCTATCATCTCGACGCGACCATCGCACACACTTTTTAAATCAAGCCTCACCAGCTACGAGAATGATGCTAATGACGTTAGCAACGCAACAAATCTAACAATTACCTACCTTTCCTATTGGATTTACCAGGCTTACCTTTATCACCATGACCACTACTACAACTGCCTCAAGAGGTCAAACCTCGAGGGCTGGAGTCAAGATACCATCCATTCCACCAAATCAAACGTAGGCTTAACATTTCGCGATCGGTCGGCATACTCTGGCTAAAATTTATATTCTTCTCAGATTATATGTTACGAACTTACCATCGAGCAAGATAAATAAGGCAGACCTAAAAACGGCTCTTTATATGCTTTTTTCAACTTACGGTCCAGTCCTCGATGTCGTAGCCCTGAAGACGATGAAAATGCGTGGTCAAGCTCATATCGTCTTTCGTGATCTTCAAGCAGCAACTCAGGCATTACGATCCTTAGAGGGTTTCAAATTCTTAGGCGCGGAGCTAGTACGTGATACAGATGCTTTCTCGTGTCTATCTATCTTGAATTTATCTAACTAATGTCCACCTCCTACAGCACCTCCAGTACGCGAAATCAAAGTCCGACGTGATCGCGAAGCTGGATGGTACATACAAGCTTCCGGGGTCATCCGCCGCCAACGTCGAGATGACCGAAGCTCAGCAGAGCATTTTCAATGCTCCAGCACATGGGACCTCCACCACTACAGGCCCGACAGCAACGATTTCTACCCCTTCTAATCTAAACTCGAAGCCGGCCCGAGGTTCCGACCAAGTTATGACGGACGCGAAGAATCCCGACGCACGAGGACAAAAGCGGCCTCGCGATGAAGAGGAGGAGGAAGAAGAAAGTGACGAGGATGTGGCAATGGAAGAAGACAGCGATGACGAATGAAGACTTTTTATACTGTCTGTCAAATAGGCCCCTTTATTCAAGGCTTCGTCGTCCATTATCAGATTTCGGGATGTGTGCTGCGCTGTTTTCAGCCTTCTATCTGAGAGCTCATCCTCCATTGGCCATGGCCATTTGCCGAGGAACCCAGAGTCCAACGCACCCACCCACCAAACCAAGCCATACCATAAGGTAGTCTTCTTTGGAGCAGTCAAATCCCATCATAGCGTCTCCGAGGACGCATGGGTGGACGAAGAACGAAGGGAGCCCGGTGATGGGGTGATGCTATAGACATCACATTTAGTCATAAGGTAGAGATAATAAAATACCCAGCATGAGATACAGGCAATTGACTCGTTAAACAGCGCAGGGGAATTACCCACATCGATTGAGATGCCACCTATAGGGCCCATTTGCCGAAGAGGATTCTTGTACTGCTCTGGAACAATACGGCGGAAAACAGTCTCGATATCGAATGCTGGTTCGATGGCTGGCAGGTTATGTAGGCTGAACCAGAGGCAGGGTGCACGATACGTTGGGTGGAGATGTATCTCATACTTGACATGGCTGACTCGGAAGTTTGGTCGGGTCGGCGGTCTGGAGAGGATCTCCTGCAAGTATATCAGTGACTAGTGTTCTATGTGATGTAAACTAGTCGAGATGGTTCGATCGACCTTATCTGAATTTTCCATGTCAGCCATGACACTGTCGGCGGCTACCTGCATGCATGATTCTTGATCTTCGCCCAAAGAGACGTCTCCTAACTTTGCAGCAAGATCATCTTCGGCAAGCTTTCTATCCTCCAAGGGCCTGGTTATCTGTAAGAATGTTGTGCGGTCCGGCCCTGCGTCAAATGACAGCTCGAGCGCCGTATGAACATGGAGGCGCCATTGTCTTCGCAAAGGTCCCAGCTCAGCTTGACAGTATTTCCTATCGAGGTAATGGCACACTTCAGCAAATTCTTCCTTGGAAAGGTACGGATAGCACTCATAATTTGAACGATGAGTACTCGGACGATCCATGTCTATGTCCATGGCGATTAGCTACCCTAGAAACTGAAGGGGTATTTTATGTATTAACAAGACGTAGGCCTCCGTGTAATGAGAGCCTGTAACAAAGAAATTCAAGAACGGAGGTTTGGACTTGAGGACGGAGCGAAAATAATTGATTTCTCTTAAAATTAAACTGAGAATCATGAATTTCTTCTTTTTTTGGTGTGTGTTCTTTTCTTTACTTTCCTCGTGAACTTAGACAATAAACAAGCTTCATGTGATATAGAGATAACTACATAGGCATGTATTAAATAAAATGTAGAGTCGTAGGTACATGTGGATAGTGGGATGTACCTACTAGGTAGGTAATAATAATCTGCAGAGGGGTTAATAACATAAACCTGGTATGCAACTTGGAAGTACTTAAAGTTAAAAGTTCAAACGCTAGTAGCAAGTCGGGGTACTTATCGGATAGGCGGCAGCAGGTTCAATAGAACTTTAATCCCTGCATCTCACAGAAACCGGCAGCAGTAGTACAGTGTCCTCAATCGGTGCTTGCATATGAACACATATTTGACATTTGGTAGCTAAGTATGTCACCTTAATTGTCCTCTCTTTCTCACCAAAGACCAAGAGCTGACCAGGAAATCCTTCAAGGGAGAATTTCAAGGGGCAGCACGGTGAGAGAGAGAGAGAGAGAGAAGAAGAAGAAGAAGAAGAAGAAGAGAGAGGAGGTTGTTAATTACAACATATGCGATTTTGTCATCGTTCAGATCCATATCTTTAAATTCCTCGAGCACCGCAGCGTCCCGCGAATACCCTGCTGTATTTTCTTCGCACACGAATCTCGCCCCGAAAAGAGAAGAGGGAGACGAAGCGAATCATTATAGCAAACAACTCCTATGGTAGTTCTTTGTCAATTTCTACGCCTTCTTCCTCTTGCTCCATGAACGTACGCGATCCTTTTGGTATCCATCGAAAGAGTGCTTTATCCATCCTTAAAACTACCGCATCTCGTGCTGCCATCGACCTTACCGAGCGCGCCGTCGAGGCCAGTATCCATGCTATTGAGAAAAGCAAGCAGGCTGTTGACGAGTTTGACATGTCATTTTCCGTTCCCAAAAATGTTCCCTCGTTCGGAAATCCCCAGAGGATGATGGAGGACCGTGCTTGGGGCAACACAGCGGTAACTGCGCGAGGCGGAAAGGGTTCGTCACATACAAATAAAAACTCGGGGATACTTGGGGAGGTGCAGGAACGTGTTGGGAGCCTGTTTGATGACAAGAACACTCTCCCCATGTATAAAGACAAGCCATATGCCTACCCGCCATCCCAGCGAGCCAGACCCATCTGGCGGAGAAAGCGAGTTCTTGGCTCGGTTCTTTTACTGTTCTCGCTTTTGTACTATTTCGGTGCTTTCGGTCGCCACCATGACACCGCCGTCTCTTCGACCCCTATATGGTCCTGGCTTACATCTGGCTCCGAATCAGGAAAGATCGCTGACTGGACCAAGAGGAGAGATCGTGTCGTAGAAGCCTTTACTTTGAGTTGGGATGCCTATGAACGATACGCCTGGGGTGAGAGACTCGATTCTTAAGTTGTCAGCCGCACTCTATGGACGTATGTGCTAACTCCCTTACTAGGCTACGACGCGTTTCATCCAATATCTAAGAAAGGTGAGCAGATGGCTCCTCAGGGGATGGGCTGGATTATCGTGGATGCGCTGGACACTATGATTTTAATGAACCTTACGTCCCGGGTCTCCCACGCGAGGCAGTGGATCTCGACTCTGTCATATGATCAGGATCAGGATGTTAGCACTTTCGAGACGACAATTCGTATGCTTGGCGGTCTCCTCTCGGCTCACTATCTCTCAAATGAGTTCCCTGAGCTGGCACCATTGGCCGAGGACGATCCAGGTGCGCCCGGGGAGGATCTCTATCTTGAAAAGGCAAAGGACCTGGCCGATCGGCTCGTGACCGCCTTTGATTCGCCATCGGGTGTCCCTTACGCAAGCGTGAACCTGGGCAAGTATGAAGGCTTACCAGCCCACGATGAGGGCGGTGCCTCATCTACTGCCGAGACGACCACCCTGCAACTAGAGTTCAAATACCTTGCTAAGTTGACCGGTGAGAAATACTTCTGGGACAAAGCCGAGAAGGTGATGGAGGTTGTCGATAATAATGGCGTCGAAGATGGCTTGGTTCCCATCTATATCTATGCCAATGACGGCACTTTTAGAGGTCACAACATCCGACTGGGAAGCCGTGGGGACTCTTATTATGAGTATCTCATCAAGCAATACCTGCAGACAAACAAGCAGGAACTGGTTTATTTGGAGATGTGGGACGAGTCTCTGCGAGGGGTTCGCAAGCATCTCATTACCTACACGGAGCCCTCCGAATTTACGATAATTGGTGAACGGCCTGATGGCCTGAAGGGTCCTTTGTCACCCAAGATGGATCACTTGGTCTGTTTCATGCCTGGCACTATTGCTCTTGCTGCAACAGGCGGCTTGACAGAGGCAGAAGCCAAGAAGCAGCCAACGTGGACGAACAAGAACGAGGCCGACATGCAATTAGCAAGGGAGTTGATGCAGACGTGCTGGGGCATGTATAAATGGATGGCTACCGGTCTCGCGGCGGAGATCACATACTTTAACATCGCTACACCCCCTCTTCCCGAATCCGCCCCTCACAAGCCGCCGGCCGAATTCAACGAGGATCCTGAGGCGCGGTGGCGGAAAGACTTCACGGTCCACTCGATGGACACCCATAACCTACAGCGACCAGAGACCGTAGAAAGTCTTTTTTATATGTGGAGGATCACTGGTGATATAAAATACCGAGAATGGGGATGGGAGATGTTTAAGTCATTTATGAACCATACCGCTGTCCAAGATGGTGGTGGGTTCTCGAGCCTATCGAACGCGAATAAAGTTCCACCTGTGATGCGAGATAACATGGAGAGCTTTTGGCTAGTATGTTCTACTTGCTTACCTCCCTCCTTTCCCCTTTCCCCTTTCCCCTAACTCCTACCTATTACATTAATGGTCACATCTACGTGCGCTAACCTCTTTTTTTAAGGCGGAAACATTGAAATATTTCTATCTCTTATTCTCGTCAGACGATCTCCTTCCGTTGGATAAAATTGTTATCAACACCGAAGCACATCCTCTTCCGCGGTTCGACATGGGCCAGCTCTTCTCGACCGGGTGGAAGAGAAAACCGAGGGATTCGGATGGAAAGATAATTAGATGAGTTACAAAACATTGAGCATGCGTATGGTATCGTCTCTACTTACTACTTACCTATTTCCAGGAGCATTGTTGGCGTATTGTTACTCTTGGGAGAGAGAGGGAGGAGGAGGGGTAGGATGTGGAATGGATTTGTTTTATCTATCCTTTTCTATTTTGCCGCATGGTATATATGGCACAATAGAATATGTATAAACTTTGCCTTACGTCAGGTCTCATTAGATAAAATGACTGTGATTCGATATTGCTTTTAGTATCAAGAAAAAGAGCAAGTAAAGTGGGTACATAAGTATCCATAGACCTATCAGAGTGGATCTTATGGACCTACACGAAGACCCATTTATTACTAGATCTACAAGGTATTACCTACAGATTCGATCTATTAAAAGTGGTTCATGCACATTACATACCTCCAGGGTCCTCTATCTATCCCACATCTCACATCCCACATCACTACCTAGTACCTACGTATGTACCTACATATTATACATAATACATAATGTAGTACCTACCCGACGTGGTTTAGCTACCAAAGCCGATAAGCCAGAGCAGCCAGGTCTTATTAGAGTTTATCAATATCCATGGATTCGACCTAAACCCCACGCGACCCTTTGCGAACTTTCTCTCCGGACTCTCTTCACGTTACCAACATATTTATACGTGACAATTGATATCCAATATTCTCTCAATAGATCGTACGTCGCATGAAATATCATATACATATAGCCCAACTCTCGTCGCCCTATCCCTCCCTTCCCGATCGCCAACTGGCACTGGCCCCGCCCTAGCGGCGGATTCCCGATGAACCCACCATGCCACCATCTAATCACGATATCGAGATGAACATTTTTCCCATTAAAGAGGACTCTCTCGCGCAAGGAAGTAGTTATACTATGCGCGAGCCCTTATACGAAGAGACGTCTCCACCGCGATTCTTCGATCGCCTAGTCGACGGGTTCCGACGAGATCCAAACCAGCGCATCACCCCAGAGGATCCTCTAGATGAGATCCACGCCGCCGAAGTCGCCCAGCTGCACCGTCCCATACTTGGCAGTAACGGGTCGCCGCGGCCGCACTCCTACGATGTACGGCTAGCCAACTTACAAACTGCGCAGTCGCATCTCGCGAGGAAGCTGAAAGGCCGCCATCTGCAGATGATAGCCATAGGGGGTTCTATTGGTACCGGGTTGTTCGTCGCCTCAGGACGCGCCCTCGAAGTTGGTGGCCCGGCTTCGTTGCTTGTCGCCTATCTCTTCATAGGTTGTATGTTATATTGTACCGTCCAGGCCCTCGGTGAGCTTGCCGTCTGTTTCCCGGTTGCAGGGTCCTTCTCCGCCTATTCCACCCGCTTTCTAGACCCTTCTTGGGGATTTGCCATGGGCTGGAAGTATGTCTCATTTTCGCCTCTTTGCTTGGAAGCGGCTTACATTATCTATTAGTTACGCCCTGCAATGGCTAGTCGCGCTGCCACTTGAAATCATAGCGGCCTCTATCACCATAACGTATTGGAACCCCGACTTAAACAAGGCAATCTTCGTCACCATATTCTTGATTGCCGTTGTTGCGATCAATTTATTTGGCGTCAAGGGCTATGGTGAGGCTGAATTCGTCTTCGCCATCATTAAGGTCATCGCAGTCATTGGTTTCATGTAAGTTTATTTCTACCGTTTGCCCACGTCGTAGGACTGAACGCTGATCGTGTGTCCTTTTTTTCTCTTTTCTACAGCTTGCTAGGAATCGTCTTAAACATTGGAGGTGTGCCGGGTGGTGGGTATATAGGAGGGTTATATTGGCGGGAGCCGGGTGCCTTTCATAATGGCTTTAAAGGTCTCTGCAGCGTCTTTGTCACTGCTGCTTTTGCTTTTGCCGGGACGGAACTGGTTGGGCTCGCTGCAGCTGAGACAGCGAATCCACGCAAATCGCTCCCTACAGCTATCAAGCAGGTGTTTTGGCGGATAACCCTATTCTATATTGTAGCCCTCTTTCTCATCGGATTGCTTGTGCCGTACGATGACCCACGTTTACTGATCCCGGGATCGGCGTCCGCCGCGGCGTCTCCCTTCGTCATCGCCATCGAGAATGCAGGTATCGACGTACTGCCATCGGTGATGAATGTCGTTATCTTGATCGCCGTCCTGTCTGTCGGAAACTCCTCCGTCTTCGGTTCCTCGCGAACACTCGCCGCCTTGGCTGATCAGAATCAAGCACCAAGGATCTTATCCTACGTTGATCGTCGGGGGCGGCCTTTGGTGTCCATCATGATCGCGTCATCTATGGGCCTCCTCGCATATCTTGCTGACCTCAAAGAGCAAGGCGTCGTGCTGGACTGGCTTGTTGCCATATCTGGACTTTCCTCTATATTTACTTGGTCATCTATCTGCCTGGCGCACATCCGGTTCCGTCGAGCATGGACACAGAAAGGCCATAGTCTGCGCGAGCTGGCGTTCAAGTCCCAGTGCGGCGTCTTCGGCTCCTACCTAGGTCTCCTCTTCAACATACTGGTATTGGTGGCCCAGTTCTGGGTCGGCGCGTGGCCCGTGAACTGGGAAGATCAATCTTCCAGCGAGTTGGCTAAAAATTTCTTTCTGCAGTATATGGCCGTCCCAGTCGTCATTGTCTTCTATGTCGCGCACCGCCTTTACGCTCGCACGAGCTTTATAAAGACCGCCGATATGGATATTGACACCGGTCGCCGAGATTTCAATCTGCCGATCCTGCTTGCTCAAGAGGCCGAAGAACGAAGGGGTTGGCCGAAGTGGAAGAGATTTTATAGATTTTTCTGTTAGTATACCCATTTCTTGTGCATTCCTCGCCTGAGATTGCCCTGGTTAGGGTAGGGTTGTTGCATCTAAGCGGGAAGAATAGCAGAAGTATCTAGTCGGCCTAGGTTAGATCATTATAAAGGAGGCTTCATATCACAACGAGGCAAGCCACGGGTATGTACGATAATATAGGAGCGAGGCGTTCGGCTACCGTATTCGTTGGGTTTCGTTTCGTTCTCCGGACATTTGGGAAATTTTGATTTTAGAGCACAGCTGACATCTGCTTGGTTGACAATGAAGTCACCATAGAATGAGATAGAACGCATACTATGTTTACTCATAGATAGCGCAATTGATTCTTGGGTCTCTATTTTCATACCTCTATGTACCATACATGTGTGTGTATGCACTACCTATTTATTTGTATCTGCTTTGTATAACATCAATTCTAACTGAAAGGGTTATCTGCTGTACTAAGCCTCGCAAAACATAATGGATATCTAACAAGGCCTACCTACCTAGGGAGATGGCGATATCGTTGGGATATGAAATAGGTGCGATTAAGCAACACGACACGTACTGATATATTATTGGAACCGTGACTTCTTGCTAAGTATCTCATTGCTTGATCATATTCTTAGCCAGGGAAAATGCAAAGGGGAATGACTATGTACAGGTTGGGGGGAATGTGTATAAGGAAGAGATTATCGTACACACGAAACTAAGGGAAATAAGGACAGGCCCCAGGTCTCTAATGAGAGTCTAACCATCCTATCGCCATTCCGTCACAATGTTACAATTAACACTCCAACATCATGCTAGTACACATGAGAAACTTTACTCAAACGGAACATCGAAAGTCGTCTACCCCTCTGCCCAAGAAATAATCTGCGAGCCTCATCATACAAGCACTTATATTCTGCTGGCATCCCTCTCGTGATTCATGGGCCACATCTAGGCATGTTCATTCATAATAGTAAATGTGTGCATTTTCTTTAATGTGCAGGGTTATGCTAGGTCGCCTAGAAGTCCCAGTTGAAGCCTCCCGGGTTTGCGGCTGTGGGCTTTCTTTTTGGAGCCGGTTGGGTCTTTTGACTTTCGTCTTCATCGCCAAACAACCAGTTGCGGTTGGTCCCTTTGCCGCCACCCATTCCGTCACCGCCGATGTGGATTCCTCGTTCGCCATTGGTACCGGAGCGTTGCGGAATAGGTTTATTCTCTTTTTGCCCGGAAGATTGGTCGAAGTTCGACCAGCTAGCATCCATCATCTTCATGACCTTTTTTCGATCTTCCCCTACAGGGGGTTTAGGCGAGGGCTGGCCAGGAGAATCGGTCATCTGCCAATGGGCCTCAAAATCTCGGCCACGGTCCTTCAAGTTCGTAATGGCCCCAAGCGCTCGGGGTTCTTCGCCATTAACTGCTTCACTTCCATCCTCGCTGTATAAATTGTTCTTGTACAGCCCTAATCCATTGTTATGCGTAGCACCGCGGGGACGCGCAGCACGAGCCTCTCCAGTAGGGGTGCCGTCATCCACAAATTCAAAGTGCGTCTCAGCGTCACGACGGGGCTTGACAGGTGCAACCTTGCGCACGGGACTTTCCTGTACTTGGTCGTCATCATTTCCCCAATGGCGCACGTTTTGCTTTTGTAAGACCTTGGATGGCTTCGCCTTGTGTGGGGTATTGAAATCGTCAAAGCACCATTGGCTCGAATGCTTTGTTTTGGGATTTGGATCTATTGCTTGCGGGAACTCTTCGGGATCGTCAGCAAAGTCGAAGTGACTATACTTCTTGGGGTTGGGTCGAATAAAGCGACTGGGGGACGCAACCGCGTCTGGCAAGTTGCTCTCCTCCACAACATCCTCGTCCTCGAACAAACGACTCGGTTGGAATTTCTTATCGGTGCCGGCTTTAGGGGCGATTGCCTTGCTTGGCGACTCCGATCGTCCCCGACTAGGGCTTTCGACTGGCTCATCACCTAATATCTCGGTGAAGTCACGCTGTCGCGGTCGGGCCCCACCCCTAGGAGAGATTACGGCAGCTATACTTTCGTCGGATTCCTCGCGAGGCGCGAACAATGCGAGTGAGGCATGTGGATCTCTGAGGACATTGGTAGAGTTGCCGCGGGAACGAACAGCGAAGTCGTCAGGGTGCTGATGAGGGCCGGAATTTCCGGACTTCACAGAGGTTTCAATCAGTTTGATCTGTTCAGTACTATCGCGGATGGGCCAATTGCGGCCGGATTTCCCGATGACGTCGAGCTGTTTTAGTAGAGAACCTTGGTCCCAGGCCTGGCGAATCTGCTGTATCTTGCCATCATTATCAAAGGTGACAATATGAATCTGAATCGCACGTTAGTCAACCTACTGGATCAAATCGTACAAGGCGACATAACCTACAATTGGAAGATAGACAGTGCGGTCGGCTACGAAGTTGTCGTCAAGACCAGGTAGGTAAGCTCCACCGCCGGTGGCAAACTCGAGAACAGTATCAACTTCAGCCGCGATGACATTCTGGCCCTCGACGACAGAGAGAAATTCTTGCTTTGTTTTCTTGAGCTGTTTGGCCGAAGTAGTAAAGTGCTTGTCTATTTGGTCAGAGCCTTTAAAGCTGGTGGTGGTGGTAATGTAGTTGAGGGTAGCCCCATCAGCTAGCTGGGTGGAAGTCGGCGCAGCAAGAAACTGCTTGTATACAGCTGCCAGCGCCATGTTTATGGTCGTGTTTAGCTCAAGCGCGTTTGCGCGATGCGGGTTTTTATATCAAGAAGTAGGTAAGCAACCAGGGTAGAGTGCAATAATTATTGCGCTGTGCGTAGATTTCTTTTTTTTTTTTTTTAAAAAAAAAAAGAAAGAAAGAAAGGGAAAAAGGTGTCAGGAATGAAAGAGATGTGAATGAACAGGAAGAGGAGAAAACGGGAAAAGGGCAAAAGGGTAAAGGGGGTCAAGACTGCAGAATGTAGAATAAGTATAGGTTTAGAGCGTGTCGCGTTGCTAGGAGGCAGGCAGTAGACCAGGATGAAGGAAGGAATATCTATGCAGTTGCGGCAGGAACCTGTGAGGGCTGCTTATTTATTTTCCAGACACCTACCTGGTACCTAGTAAGTACTACATATGTAGGTAGGTAGGTACCGAAAGACGTAGGTATTATTATTAATAGAAGGGAAAGAATATGAGACACACTTGTCAATTCCCTCTGTTTACATAATATGTGAACCCTGTCTGGCACGTTTAGCCTGGTATATCCGCCCGTTTTCCTGTACTACAAACCCAGAGTAGATAGGTACTAGGTATACAATGCAACTACCTTCCTGTTGATATACGTGTAGGTAGGTATGTCAATATCAAGACTCAAGACCCAATAATCAACAACCAATATAAATATATGTATTCATAAACTTATTTACATATTACTTTCATTATTACTAATTCATCAAGTAGTCCAGTTCTTTAAACACCTAATGTCTATAACTTCTAAAAACTGATTGTATTTATTAATATATTAACAGGCAGGATACAGTTTACCAGGTAGGTAAATATGTTAGTACTTGGAACAAAGCTTAAACTACTACATATTATTTACCGATACTTTATTAAAATCAAGAAAATGCTAAAGCACTTTTTTGCTTTCTGAATTGTACCTAGTTACTGGTGCATGACTATTTTGATTAGACTGTGCCGTATCGTGAATATACGGTGTCTACAACTCGAAGTTTTCGTTGTTGCTGTTGTTGCTGTTGTTGCTGTTGTTGCTGCTACCTAGGCTGCTAGGATAGGCTAGCAGGGCTAGTAGGTGTGTAATTCATGCGCGGATATTTAATTAGTGGGGCGAGGGGTTCCAAGCAACTGAGGCCCCCACCGTAGCCTTTTTCTACGTACCCAAGTTTAGTTAACCCTTGGACCTACATACATTATCACTTACATATGCAAGTATCGCACTAAGGCACCTTGATATGTAGGTGTTTTGGATTAAACTACTAATTGAGAACTGTAAGGTACATGTCTATACCTATATAAATGAATGCTATTTCAAAGTACTACTTATATGTAGTGCATACCTACGTACTTCAAGGCTAGTACCGAGTAGATATATAGGTACATAAAGTACTCCTAAATACATGGATGGATGTATGTACGTTTATATATATAGATAACTATACCTACTTAGGTACTTACTTACCCGTGGCTGCTACTTCATATGCGTACTATGTATTCAGGAATGGTGTGTTTCAGTTTTGCAGGGATTGCGGTCGTTTAAAAAGAAAGACATAGAATAATAGCGGGCTACTATTATGAACAATCTAAACACGATAAGAACGTACCTACCTGTAGGTATTAATGTCGTGTATAATACTTCCGCACTTTGATTCCATGGTGACTTTAAGCCATCTTACCTATTATCTTTCATGTTCACTTTGTCTAGTTTCGCCCAGATACAATATTTTCAGTTGGATACCTCTTTGAAGAGCTATTTATGGCCTTTGCTACCCTATTCGTCATTTTTGCATCGGCGCACATTCAACACGTTCGACATCAGCTCTAAGGGCTCACTCAAACTCGTAATACAGGCAAATGATTCATTTCTAATATAGGGTACCCCTTTCCATTTCAATTATAATCACAAGCTGTATTTCTGTACTTATTATCATATATAAATAGGTACGTATATGTATGTTTGTTGAGGCCGTTCGACCCGTTACTCATCCGGATTGAGTACAGTACCTAGGTAGGTACCTACATAGTAGTAGGTATTTATAATTTGAGCCACAATCACGATAGGCACCCCAGGATATGTGGCGAAGCGCCGAACCTACCGAGCTGAGCCCCAGCTCAAGCCTATCGATAGACAATTGGTGGGTACATATCAAGTGCTACGTACACTGCCAGGTCAAAAGTTTGAATCCGTATTGTTAAGCCTGAAGTTACACTTCCGTTACGCCAAGCCACTATTCCCAATATGAACTGGCACCTTAACAGCCTCATAATCCTAGCTAATCTCTTCTAATTTCCTTGTATCTTGAATAACTTCATGAATATTGGATTATATCTTTTATAATTAGATATATAAATATAATAATTAGATATATAAATATATTAAGTAGTGTAGTATTTGATAAGTCAAGTTGCACCGCTTTAAAACCTTTTAAAGAGTAGAAATTCGGTGGTTTATTATAGCCCCTTTTCGATTAGTGTAAAAAAGGCTAGCCTTTATTCTAATACGTTATAACTCAGGCTATAATGCTTCAAAATAGATGCAACTAGATTCATATTATTCTCGCAGTTAATAGCTACCTATTAATACTAATTACAGCTCAAACAAATATAATATCAAGAAGTTATCTGAGTATAAAGTCACGTAGGAGCTAATGACGGTCGTTATGTGGTAGAAGCTCTAAGCTATCTCGATTGAGCATAGTGGCTTGGCACAGTTTGGCGCAACTTCAGGCTTAACAATACGGATTCAAACTTTTGACCTGGCAGTGTAGGTAGGCGGATACTTGTCCCAATGTAAGAGAAGAGCAGCTGCGAAGTCTCCTGGATTGTCCGCGCGGCGCATTTTCAAAGCTGAGACTTTCAATTCATGTACATCGTACATTTTGCACATTCTATTTTGCATTTCACATCTTAACAACCAACGATTCATGACACATAATGCAGTGTTTATACTATTGAAGACGCAATCCATCACTTTTCTTTCTCGGAAAGTAAAGAAAATCACTCTTTCATTACTCGATTATTCCTGATCCTCTATCTCTTGTGTTATCAAGTAACAACAGCTGCCTATTTGTACCTACGTAGGTAGCATCACATCTAGTTTAAATTTCCTGCTCCTTCTAGTTGCACCCTTCCGCATCCATCTCGAGTCCTCTCTGCGCAGGAAACCAGATTCTTTGTCATGATCTCCACGTTATTTCCGATAACCACGCAACCATGAGGGCTAGGGGAGCTTCGGGGGCGGCAGCCTCGCTTTGGTCGTCCATATTCTTGCTGACTGCTCTTCTATGGACCACCCCGACTGTTTACGCGAAGAACGGACCGACCATCGTCGCCAAAAACTTTGAAAACCCCCCAAACAATCTGAACTATTTTAAGGGGTCAAATGTCGTCTTATTTCAAGAAGCCTACGGAAATACCATATGGCGCTCGACTGATGGCGGCGCAACTTGGTCGAAAGCTGATGGGATTGAACACGATAAGGCTGCCGCGTTGGTCATGCACGAATACGATCCGAAGCGCGCCTACGTTTTGACCCGTGGTAACCTTCACTGGAAGACAGATGACCAGGGAGAGACATGGAAGACTTTCTTTACCGACGCGTACACGAGCAATTCTATCGATACCATCGGCCGATGGATGAGTTTCCACGCTGACGACCATGACAAGATTCTGTTTACCGGTATGGATTGTCCGTTTCCCGATCTCTGCGAAGAGGTGGTCATGTATACCAAAAATAACTTCGAGGACGATGCCAAATTCTTGCGCGGGCGCACTCAAGGCTGTTGGTGGGCCAAGTCATCTCCACTTTTCACTACCGGCGATGACGAGAAGGATAAACAGAGAATTCTATGCATCGTTAGAGGCGGCATCTTTTCTCCCCAGGAGGACAACCGCCTTCTAATTTCCGATAATTTTTTTAGTGCCGAAGGCGCCGACGGAGTTGTCCAGGAGTATGAGCCGGATTTGAACGGCAATGGCGCCATCCAGGGTATCGTGAAACTAGTCGAAGTCAAGAAATTCCTCCTAGTAGCCGTCACCTCGCGTAACACGGCAGAGATGGCTCTGTTTGTGACCGGCGATACCGTAAAATGGCACCGTGCTGTGTTCCCTCGCGATCATCCTATCCTTGAATCATCGTATACCGTATTGGAGAGTACCAACTATAGCATCCAAATCGATGTCAGGACAAGCAAGCGGCTGTCCAATCCGATGGGCACGCTATTGACTAGCAATTCGAATGGCACCTATTTCACCAGGAATGCCGAGCATACCAATCGTAACTTAGAATCCTTCGTCGACTTCGAGAAGGTCTCCAACATCCAAGGGATTTTCTTAGTCAACCAAGTGGACAACTGGAAGGAAGTAGAAGAAGGGAAGGCGGATAAAAAAATCAAGACTAGGATCACATTCGACGATGGTAGAACTTTCGAGTCTGTCAAGACAGGCGACGAAGAAATTCATTTACACTCCGTCACGGAAATGAACAATGTTGGCCCCGTCTTTTCAAGTCCTGCTCCGGGTCTCGTAATGGGCAACGGTAACCACGGCAGTCATCTCAAGGGCTACTGGGAATCGCACCTTTATATATCCGACGATGCCGGCCGGACGTGGATCGAAGGGCCAAAGGGCCCGCACAAATACGAATTTGGTGACCAGGGATCTATCCTTCTCGCTGTTAAAGATAGTGAGGAAGCTGATGTAAAGAATATCAAGTATTCCTTGGACCACGGTAAAAATTGGGAGACGGCCGAATTGCCGGAAGGCCTGAGCATCTCTCCTTGGACGCTGTTGACCACACAAGATTCGACAAGTCTCAAGTTTCTGCTCACTGCTAGAAAGGGGTCGAGAGCTTCTCCCACCGGTTTCTACGTCATATCCATTGACTTCGAGGGCCTGCACGAGAATACCTGCAAGGACAATGACATGGAGGACTGGTTCGCGCGAGTGGATGACGATGGCAATGCCAGCTGTGTGATGGGCCACACGCAGAAGTACCATAGACGGAAGAAGGATGCGATGTGCTTCATTAAACAAGAGTTCAAAGATCCTGCTCCTGAGTCATCCCCGTGCGATTGCACCAAGGCCGATTTTGAGTGCGACTTCAACTTCGTGCAAGACGGGGACGAATGCAAGCCCGCTGGCCCCATCCAGGCCCCCGAGGGCGCGTGTAAGGGTGATAACCCGGACGAGAAGTTTTTAGGGTCATCCGGTTGGCGTCTCATCCCCGGAAACGTATGTAAACGCACAGGAGGTGATCAGAAAGATAAACAGAAGGAGTGGAGTTGTTCGGACGCTAAAAGCTCGCCAAACGCACCCGGAAGTAATAAGATCGAACATGTTCAATTTCCTTTCGATGGCGATTTTGATCGCTTCGATAAACACTACCTTGAGCGTGGTGATTTAGACTCGGAGGATGGAGAGACGATCATCGCTAGACCGTATAAAATGGTAGCCCGCGCAGCCGGCGACGTTTTCGTCACGCACGATCATGGTAAAAATTGGACCAAGGCTAAGCTGCCCGGCGACGAGGGTATTTATGCGATAATCACCCATCCTTATGTGAAGGACATGGCCTTCCTCTTGACCCGAGAAAAGAAAGTTTTTTACACTGTCGACCGTGGTCGGCATTTCGACTACTTCGAACCACGAGATGAACCAGATACTTCCTTGAATAGGGTACCTCTTGCGTTTCATCCAGATCGGCCAGACTGGCTCATATGGCATGGAAAGAAGTGCCGTAGCAAGGGTGACTGCTACCTTGAGGCCTCCCTTTCTACTGATCGCGGTGATAGCTGGGAGACGATCAAGCGTAATGTGATCAAGTGCGAGTTCACCGGCTCATCCGCATATAAATTTCGGAATAACACACAAATTCTTTGCCTTGCAAGAGCGCGTGAAGATAACGAAGATAACAACCCCTCCCAGCTCTTGTATAGTGACGAGTTCCCGAAATACAAGATGAGCGTGGCTTTGGAGAACGTTATCGATTTCGCGACCATGGCTGAATTCATCGTCGTCGCCACGGAAAATAAAACAGAGGGGACGCTCAACGCGCTTGCTAGTATGAATGGGCGGGACTACGCACCAGCACACTTCCCATTCAACTTCCAGGTCCCACATACAAATGCATATACTGTCCTAGACAGCTCGACTCACGCCGTCAATTTATTTGTCGTAACCGAGGAAGAGGAAAACCACCGCTATGGGTCGATTCTAAAAAGCAACTCGAACGGGACATCATATGTGTTAAGCATTGCGGGCGTCAACAGTGATAAGAGCTACTATGTGGATTTCGAAAAGATGCTCGGCTTGGAAGGAGTTGTGGTAGTCAATACAGTAGAGAATAAGGGTAGCGATTCGGAGCCTAAAAAGCTTACCACCAGAATCAGCCACAATGATGGTGCCGAGTGGGGATTCCTGCCGCCTCCTGGGCGGGATCTTGACGGCAAGGAATTCAGCTGCTCCAGTAAAAATGGGGATGAGTCATGCGCTCTCCATATCCATGGCTATACTGAACGAGCCGATCATGGGAAGACATACTCTTCAGAGTCAGCAGTCGGCATCATGTTTGGTGTCGGCAACGTCGGACCCATTCTCGGGGATCCTAAGGATGCCGACACCTTCATGACGGCTGACGCTGGGCTAAGCTGGAAGATGGTGAAGAAAGGCAGCTGGACATGGTCTTTCGGTGATCAAGGATCTATCGTAGTTCTCGCACAAAGGAACACACGATCTAGGTCTATATCCTACTCACTTGATCGGGGCGAGACTTGGAACGACTACAATTTCTCAGATTCCGAGGTCGTCATCACCGATATCACGACCCTGCGTTCTGGTTCGTCCAGGAATTTCCTCCTCTGGGGCCACCAAGGCGACAAGCTCTTCACCGTGAATATCGATTTCTCGGGCTTGGCGAGCGAGCCATGCAAGGATGACGAGGACCGGGAGAAATCAGACTACGAATTGTGGTCGCCGCAGCATCCTTTACAGCCGAACGGTTGTCTGTTCGGCCATAGGAACCAATACCTACGTAAGAAGAAGGATAGGAAATGCTACAATAGCTACAAGCTTCAACACTTGTACAACGTCGAGAATTGTGAGTGTACTCGACAGGACTTTGAATGGTAAGTGCGGAAAGCTAGCTGTCTACGGATTTCATGTGCCGGGTGCTAATGATATTGCTGTAGCGATTATAACTTCGAAATGGACAACCATGGACACTGTGGACTCGTCGAGGGTCTTCAACCCCTTGACCCCGAGCAGGTTTGCAAGGACAAGCCCGACGAAATTGAGTACTACGAGCCTAGCGGCTTCCGTCGAATCCCCTTGACCACATGTAAAGGGGGCTTCGAGGCGGACAAGGTGCTTCAAGCTCATCCTTGCCCCGGTCACGAGGAAGAATTCGAAAAAGCGCGCGGCATCTCCGGCGTCGGTCTCTTCTTTGCCATCGTTCTTCCGTTTGGGTTCGCGTCACTGGCCGGCTGGTGGGTGTACCGTAACTGGCAGAGCAAGTTCGGGCAGATCCGGCTCGGTGAACAAAGTGCTTTCAACAGCGATTCACCGTGGGTCAAGTACCCCGTAGTGGCGGTGTCGGCGGTGGTGGCGGTTATCGGCGCGATGCCCCTCCTTATAGGAAGTTTATGGAGAAGTGTAAGCTCTTCTGTAGACAGGTTCAGGGGCGCGAGAGACAGTGGCGGCCGGTATGACTGGCTGCGAGGTAGCCAGCGAAGGTATACAACCAGAGACAGCTTCGCCCGAGGGCGAGGTGACTACGCTATCGTGGACGAAGACGAAGGCGAGCTTCTCGGCGACGATAGCGATGACGAGGTATGAGTAACGAGGAGATTTATTTTTTTCCTCTTACGTCATCTATAGTAGGAGGGGAGAAATTGAGTGTATTTACAACTCGGGAGGCGCATCGGCAATGGGCAGGGTTTAGGAAAATCATGATGATCTAAGTGGGGGATGGTGTAAGTAAGAAAAAGATGCATTCGTTGTCGTTATCTACAACATTACAGGCATTTAAAATCACCTAGGTAGTCAGTCACTGTAACATTGTGTGATGGAAGAGATCGTTTTAGTTGCTCCTTTGCTTCCCCCACCCCCTTTTCTTTTTTAGGTTAGCATCACCACCACCACCATGGTTCAGGAGTAATAGGGCTTGATGTGTTTTAGGTGAGCCTGTTGATAAGATAGTCCCCGCACAAATTCGAGAATTCTCGTTCCAGTTGAATAGACAAGACAAAGTAAACGAATCGGTTTCTTCCTTATCTCCAGGTAGATTTTACGGTATGCTAGGATGATAAGTTACAAGTAATTTCCAATTCAGCCTACACATTCCCGGAGTGTTACTTCCTTGGAGATGTTATGATATTTAGGTATATATATATATAGGTACTGGGTAGGTAGGTAATTATGTGCCTACTCTTTTCAATATAATACCTGGTCGACAGGTATTTTCCATTCCAAAAACAATATATTTACAATTTGACACAATTTGACATGATCAACCATGTAGTATTCAGTACATACTTCATGTATTATACATATACCTACAACGCGAGGAATACAAGGACAAATTGTTGTCATTTTTGTTCTTCTCCATAGTACCCCAAGTCCCTAACGAACGATTCAGCTGCGACAAACCCATGCCCCATACCCCCATGCAGCGTGCTTGGGGCTCGGGATACAACGTCAGCAAGCTGCAAGCTTTTTTTTTATTCTCTAACATTAATACCCTTTACCCATCTAGTTTCCCCTCCAAACTGCGTACCTACCTACCTAGGTCTCCCATCACCATCACCGCCACCGTCAAACTTATTAACATTCCATGTAATAATAAAAGTTAGGTCCTTATCCACGTCACGTCATGGTTGGGAGTCCAGATTTATCGCCTGAGTTATATTACACGTTCATGCAACCTAGAAACGGCAATTCGACTTTTGATCAACTATGTATCCCGTTTAAGTTATTTCGCTTCTATTTACGATTTTGACCAACTTCTATGAATGCGCCTAACCGACTTATGCTATCTAACGACTTAACGCCTTTCACCTTGTTATAAATGTACCTAGTAGTATAATAACCATATAAGCCTATCTATAGGCCTATCGAGAGAACAAAAAAAAAAAAAAAACGCAGATAACTACCTAGGTAGGTAGATAAGCTGTGTACTATGTAAATCGTCACATGGCGATACGCGTACCTGCAGGGTGAAATGTTGCTAGGTCCGTTCTGTCGGGCGCTTGGAAAAATAAGATACTATGTACAAAAAGTCTCAGCTTTATTGTAGCTAGTTATTATAGTTGCGATATAGCATGGAACACTAATGATAATCTAAAGAAGAACCCGCGCGCTATAATAGCTAGTCAAGGCGATTACGAGATTCGGTCTTGAGCCCAGCTGCGCTTCGAATGCTACGAATTTCAGCTCGGAGGACAAGAGTTCCGCGCGACTATATAAGCACCTACATGTACCTACCTAGGTACCATGTCGGTACCTACATATGTACGTAACTAGGTACCTAGTGACTATTACATGTAAGTCTCACCGCTCAGACCCCTCGTAGATCAGCGTATCCTGCATGAGTACAAGTTAATCTCTATGCAAGGCCTACCTACCTTGGTTTAGATACCTGGCACTATTTCAAATATCAGTCTTCAATCATCAGTTTTCGGCGACAAAGAACTTGTAAAGATGGGGACCGCACGGCTTAGGGTGCCTCGGCCGGAATATAATATATTTGATCCAGACTAGGAGTTGCAATCATATACATCTTCCAAGTCAAATGAAGGGTAGCAAAAGGGGAATGTGATGCGTTTCCATTGCAGTTCGTGCATCCACCAACCAACTCTTTCCCTAGCGCATGTCTCATAGCCGGCTGCAAACAAACCGACCTCTGAAGAATAAATAACATTTTAATACCATGTCATTTGATAGAACACCACAAACCCAACGCCTTAAAACTCCAGGCAATGATTGATTCCATGTACATAAACGCCAGTGTGGGCATAAGTATCACAATCCGATGTCATCAGTTTCATCGACACCCTGGGGCGCGAAGAGTCGTGCATTTCTTTGTAATAAAAAATAAATAGAGGAAGATTCTCTAGCCTCGCCGTACCCTATTCCAGATGCGCTTCATGACATTGTTGTCTGTAGAAGCGGGAGGGCCAAGCTCCTGGTCGATGTCGGCGAAAATCTTCTCCATGCTGTCTTTAGCACCGTCCCTGACGTATGTCATAGATGTAGGCGTTTCTTCTTGCAAGGCTAAAATCTGAGCTGGTTTACTTGAATACTGTCGCGATCCCTTCTGCCACCCGTATATATGGTCTTCGCAAGCTCGTAAATCGGGTCGCGTTAGCGTCATGCGCAGCGTCATTTCGCGGGAAGCTGCAGGCACTTGCGCATAGCTTTCCGAAGGTCTCGAGGAATAGTCGTCGGTGACGGCGGAGAGCTGGAGAGGTTTGACATGCTTATCTAGCGTGTTTGGAGTTCTAGGTGACTCCGGGTCCGGCAGCGATGCATCCTCGCTGTAAGTAGACGATCGATCATCCGAGAGGAACGTCTTGAATTTTTCCGAATCGGGAGAGAATATCAAGCGCGATTGGTCCTGGGAGCTTGGGAGATCCCTGTATGCGCCTACTGGTGGGGGGTCATTTGATGGAAACCCGAACTCGATTGCTTCATCGAACTTTTGCGGCGAAGCTAGGTATACTCGTAACTTCAGGCGCGCTTCGGGATCCTGGTAGTGAGCCGCGCCAGGGTCAATCGAGGAAATTGACTCGTGTGCAACATGCTTCGGCGTAATCAGAGATAGAGCCCTAGATTTTCGCCTTACAGGTGGCAAGTAGGCGATTGGGCTGGGCGCTGCTGAGTGGGCGGTAGGAGGTGCTGCATCCTTTGTTGCAGGTCGACTTGAGGAGATAGACGGCCGCCCAAATGGAATCTTGGAAAAAGATAAGTGACGACGAAAAGAAGGAGGTCTTGATTCCTTAGGAGGCATAGGCACAGACTCTCTCAGATTTACATGATAGTCATCAAGAGCGAGGCGGAGATCAAGATCCTCATCCTCATCTAGCCATCGAAAACTATCGTAAAGCGCATCATGCGCCTTAGGGGAAGCATCGTCACTCCGCAAAGACTCCATGCTTGGTCGCGCCGAAGAGCACAGCGTAGGTGGATAGAGCGGAGGGGTAGGGCGTCTGTTCGCAAGACGACCCGCCTTCAAGAAAGCTTCGTCAGCAGCATCAAGGATAACGCTCTGGCGCAAGCGTTTCGCGATGACAACCTGCTCTTCTCTACTCAGATGCTTTTCCCTAACCTTAGCGGGAAGCCTAGCAAGGAAGGCTAAGTCAACGGAAGCAGCGTGGCCCCGATGAGAAGGAGCGGTTGTGGGACGGTCCAATAGCTTGCCGGGGGCAGCAGCGCTGAGAGAGGCACCGCGAAATTTATGATGTCTGAATGCGTCGGATGGGGGGTCCAGGATGCCAGAGGTTTGAGCGAGACGCAAACGTTCCAAGGTGGAGAAATACTGTAAAAAAGAGGGGGAGGGAGGAATTTAGTAAAGACACCGACAGAATGCTTTCGCATGTATAACAAATAACATTGAATGTATTTGGGGGAAGGGCAACGGAGCAAAATAACAGAAGATAGGTTGAACAGGTTGAACAGGTTGAACAGGGTGAATAGGGAGAATGTATGGAATTGCGCGAGTGTGCTCTGATGCAGGAACGGGCATAATACATAGTAGATGGTAACCCCATGCATGCATGAAGATTGCAGAACCTGCACTCGCAATGACCCAAAGCGTTGCAATTTGCAAGGCTATACCATACGTAGGTAGGTAGTATATTGCCCAGAGCTAGTTTAGACCAATCTAAGCTTGGTCGCCGCCGTTACTGCTTTGTTTAACTAGCTCGGCCAGCCTATAAGCGAGCAGCGAACAGCGACGCAGCTTTGTTGGCTAACCTCTTTACTACCACCCCTTTCCAAGGTAGGTACGAGCCTCCCAATTGGTAGGAGGGGTCTTGCCACCTGAAGCTGCTGCAGCGCGTCTCTGCAGCTTAGTCCCTTTGCGGACTATCCAATCCCGAGAGAGATAGATGGAGATGGGGAAGGAGAAGGGGAAGAAAGAAAAAAAAAAGATCTGGTTGAGGAACTGGTGGATGGTGGGCATAAATGCGAAGTATTATAACCCCACACAACACGAGGGGAAGTCAAGTCGTGTAAAGGGAAAATGTAAATATTGTCATGTATCTATTATCGTATGTTTTCTTTCTTTCTTTTTCTTTCTCTTTCCCTTTCCTTTTTTTCTTTTTGGCGATGAAGAGACGATGATAAACGGACGTAAGGGGGAAGGGAAAGGACAAGGGATGGAAATAGACACTACACCAAAGACGAAAATAAAAATAAAAATGATGTGAAATGAAATGAAATGAAACAAAATGAAGTAAAATGGAATAAAATAAAATAAATAAAAACTTACCTTTCGTCTAATGGCTACCGGAAGAGCCTCAAATTCCTCGATATCTTTTCTAGTAAGATGTGGATGTGGCGGTGGCGCCAGTTCACGATTGTTGTTATCCTTTTCATTCTTTGGTTTCTTATTGCATCCCCTCTCAGGGTTGTCGTTGTTTCCTGAGGTTCTCTGTCTCTTAATGCTAGATAATGGCAGCCATTGTCGAATTGAACCAAGCGAGTGGTTCTGGGTAGGATGGCATTGATGCGTATGCGGTCTCTTAGGTTGCTCCGACTCGTGTTGCTGCCGGGCCTGATCGAGGAGGCTGTTGTGATAGTCTATCGTGCTACTTCGGCCAGCTGCATTGAGGCGGGTCACTTGTAGGTCTGTATGGTTCCCGTCGCTGAGGTTGCTACCAGTGCAGTGCCGCATCGTTGGAGTTGAAGTTATAGTAGATGAGGTTGATTGGGTTAAAAGTCGCCAGGAAACATTATTAAGTTGTTGTTTTTGTGGTTTTTTTGGTTGTTTTTTTTTAGGAGAAAGGGATAAAACGAGGAGAGGAAAAAGAGTCGATTTCAAAAAGACATGATTAAAATCGGAAAGTGCAAATTACAAGTACAGGTTGCAAATTGCAGGTACGATCGTTGACAGAAAGCATAAAACAAGAATTAAGACTTTTTCTGAGTGACGAGTGACGAGTGACGGGTGATGAGTGACAAGGTGACAAGGTCTGCAAGGTTACGAGATTGAAAAGGAGAAGGGTCTAGGAACATTGAAAACAAAAAATCTACCTAGATACTTGGCGATAAATTGAATTCCGCGTTGGTGTTCAGTGCGCATTACCTAGAGAACGAGGATAAATTCATAAATTCCCCAAGCACCTGATTATTACTGGCCAGTACTTGCCTCACATACCAGTCATACCCCATTCATACCAAACCACCTAGTATGGCTAGGTATGTAGAATGAAGCCGTCCACGAACGAATAATAACCTATTACTAGGTAGGTATCAAGAGGAATTCTGGATAGCCCTGGCAGCCCTGACAGCCCTGGGGGAGACGTGACAAAGTACCTACCTGACATAAACGGTTCCTGAGTGCTGGGAATTTTGAGGATCCTGACCTCTAACTTGACAGACCGTTATTTGCCGTTAGTTCAGTGAACTATCAACGACACTGGCAGACTGGATGATCTACTAATCCTGGTTAGGTTAGTTCAGGAACCGCGCAACCTTCATCAGGAAATAAAATGGGGAATAAAGAGGAGCCCTAGGGTGCTACCCGCTAGGAAAAAACGTGGCGACTATGTACTCCTGCAGTCCTGTACTATCTGTACTATGTACATAGTACCACAATCCATGATCGCATTTTATGTAATTTAGGCAAACCTTGTGCTATGGGTCCGTGCTTTATATTTTATGTTATGTTCTGGTCCGAGCGCACCCCATTTCAACGTAACAACAAACAACTACAAGTACCTAGTATTAATAAGTTTTATACTACCTAGGTATGCTCACAAGCCTCATACACATATCGCCATGTGTACCTAGTTTAATGACCTCAACTCTTAGCTCTCTACTATATCATGAGACTATCGTGATCATCTCTTTTCTCCGATTTATCGATTCCCTATACCTACTAAAATATACCAATACGGAAGAGATACATGTGGACTCTATCCTATATGGGTAAGGTGTTCTAGATAATCGTCGATCTTGGGAGCTATTATGCAATCACTACACATAGTATGTATACAACATACCAATAGTCGCAGGCCTTGGCGGTATGACTCGCCCCGCAACTACTACGTATCTGCGTATGTAGTTCTTGATTCCTCCACGGTCCCCAAGCGCTAGACCCTGTCAAGTATAGGTTTATATATCTATACTCATCGTCGATTGTCGAGTATCTACTAATACCTACTATTACTACATACCTAATATGATAGTCCGTGGTTGAAATTCGAGACTCCCATCCGAACCCCTGCGTCAAGTTAACGTGATATCATCACTCAACAGTAACTATAGCCGGATACCTGGAAACAATAAGACCATACTTTCGGCAGGGAGATACTACCGGCACCCAGTATCTACTTCAGCTTTCAGCTACAGTAAACTACTATATGACTGAGAGCGTTTTTGGGAACGACCGGAACTTGGTCTATTTTTTATCCGCAAGCCCTGTCCATCGATACTTGGTGACTGGTGCTTGGTGCTACGTAGGTTGGCAGGTTGGATAACTTTGCGTGCCTACAGGACGGGCAATAAATTAATGATGGCGTAAGGGCAAATTACCGTGCTGCCGTGTTGGTGAGGGGGGGGGGAAGAGGGGAGGTGGTGGGAGGAGGATCACAAGCACTAATGAGCTTGGACTGGATCTGCTCTTGAAACATGCAGCACCCCCAGGCTATCGGACACATGACTATACGCTACTGCAAGGCTATCGCCTTCGTCTGAAACGCACATCTCCCGCTCTATTGGTTTCTGCTGATCCATCAGACCACACCGGACGTGCATTATTACGTACCTACTGTACTATGTACAGATAATAATCCACCAACGAAGCCACAACATCAGGAACGGACTATTACATCAGACTCGGAAGCTATTCAGCGCCATGAGAAATATACATATGCATAGTACATGCATACGTACATACATACGTACATCCTCAGAGTCGGAATAGTAGACTGGAGTTCTGGTTGCCCATCTTCGATATCAAATGCTTTCTCGCCCTTTTCCCTTCACTACGCTACCTGGTCCCCTAACGAACCCGACCTAAGACGGGATTTTGAGTATGGAGTAAGGTATCCACCGGATCGTAATATCTATATACCATATCTTCCCTACCCTTCTCTTTAAGCGCTGGCTGTTTAAACGTGGAAATGCCCGTCCTTCGGTCGTAGGACTCGTAGAGGGACGCAGGCCGTTTACCGCCGCCGCCGGGAAGATCGACAATACACTTCGGAATGAAGAATCCGGCGACGGCACCCTGGATCTGCGACTCGATGTCGAGCAGAGTCTGCAGGGACGTGCGCCGGTGCTCGACCTTCTTCACCATGTCGCATTGGTAGATGTAATACTAACCAAGTAGGTAGTTAGTAATGGATCGGGTTCACCTGATCATTCGATCGATAACCTCTTACCGGTTGAATCACCATCTTGGCCAACTTCTTGATCAAGGTTAGCATGGTATCAATATTGTCGTTGATGCCACGAAGTAACACCGACTGGTTGCGGATAGATACGCCTGACTGCACGAGCCTGAGGCTGGCTTGTTCCGTGATCCAGGATATCTCGTTTGGGTGGTTAAAGTGGGTGTGCAGAGCCATGTGCTTGCCTGCTCTCCTTGCTTTATCCGACACCCGGATTAGGGTGTCTGTCCACGGGTCTTTTCTATCGAGGAACCTGTGCGGTGCCACCGCTAACCCCTTGGTTGCGAAGCGGAATCTTTCGATATTCTTCGCCGCGATAAGTCGATCCCCGATTTCCTCGAGGAGGTTAGGCTGAATGTAAAAGGCATCGCCGCCGGACACGACTATGTCATGGATTCCCTCTTGACTTTCGATGTATTTGAAGACATTATCGATCCTTTCTCTTGACATCCTAGCCGGTCCTTTGGATATCATCTCGGTGTCTGGGCCGACATCGTGAGCCCTCGTGCAAAACACGCAATATGTCGGGCACACGGAGGTTGCTTTAATTCATTAGCGAGACATTCGCAAAAGAGCAATACGAAACAGCTCATACCGAGGAAGAGCGCCTTGTCGGGATAACGATGTACGAGACCGTCGACAGGCGAATCCGATTTTTCATTCAAGGAGTCCATCTTAACCATAGGATGATCATCAACCATCACCGACCCCAACGGGAAAAATTGTTTGAATATAGGGTCGTTTACTGGATCACTCCAGTTGATCCTACTTAACAAATATGGCCTATATGAAGTCAGGTTTTTGGACGGTTTCGTCGGCACCTTCGTACTCGTTTGATACACTTACATAACCCTGACAGACATTGTGGCTTTCCTGATGCCACTGACAACGTCACCCACGAATTCATCGCGGGTCTGCGAACCACCCAGGCCATGTGTACGAGGGAGTTCATTTGGCACCATGGCATAGAGGAACTCCTTCAGTTTATCCTTCTTTTTTATGTTTGCCTCGATGACGTGCTATTGCACTTAGTAAATGCCACCTATACCTAGAGAAGGGTGTATTTACGTTGATCCCCCATGTCCAAGATAGGAATTCGTCCCTAGGCGTATCTCTCCATTGCGGAATTTTACGCCAGAAGTCACTTTCAGTATCTTGGCGTCGCTCTGGCCATAAGAGGGGCGGAGTAGACGCAACGTAAGGTATAGGAGAACGATCCAGTATAACACTATGGTAGTTATGTGTTTCAAGTGCATGGCGAGAAGTCGATGTAGCCACCCCCCGTACGGGATAGGTTGAAGTCCCCAGCGCATCCAAACCTCCTTTGCTACGGGTGATGGCCTGTCGCAGCATTCTGGTTTCGGTCGACTATTGTGATTCTCACGGATGTGCATACATCAAATACAGTTGGCCGTACATTTCGACTATCAAGTTTAGGCACCATGAAAGGGGACCTGTGGAGGCGTTATATACCTACTTTATGTACTGATGGCCGACGCAACAGCTCTTCCGAGAGGTGATATACTTTAACTCCACTTCCAACCTCCAACCTCCAACCTCATAGATATAATATCGAGATTCATCGACCGATTCTCTTAATCTAACCACCCAGCATAAGCCGAGCCATGCTCAAAATTAACGTAATGTGCCTCTGATGCCGCCATCCCGCCGTAACAAGATTGGGTCAACGATCAATACCGATATATGGACTAGAGTAGGGGGGCATGTCATATTTTTGAACCTATAGTAAGTCATGATTTAATTTCTCAACCCCGGTTCATGATCCCGACTTACACGCAAAGACTTCAAGGTAGTGTTGTGGCCCGCCTCTATAATCCGACCCAGAGGTCTGGGCCTATGAGAGCATATCTATTCGCTAGAACTATGTATAGAACCATGTATAGTACCGTATATAGGATCTCCATGGGAGCTATTGCATGGTAAACACCATGCATCCCCGCTTACTGACAGCCCAAATCGCTACTCCTCCTGGATGTGGATTACGAGGCCTGTATGAATAAGTGAATACGTGAATACCTATCCATATTCGTTGCATATAGAATTTGTATGGGTCCGGGGAATAGTCGCCCGGGGTCTCCTTTTGCATAGTCGCTTACATCGATGCAATAGGCGGCTTGGATTTTGTATATATGTCCTCGTGGAGGGGGTTACCAATCGGGGAGGCCATATACATCCATGGATGTATAAGGAGCCTCCTGTAGCGATGTACATGACATGGTGCATGTTAGATCCATATAGAGACCAACAGAGAAAATGGCGAGGCTAACGATCGGAATAGTTCAGAGTACCAGATAGATGATATACTCCATAAGAATCAACTACTCCTATCTCGATATGTTTCAACTCCGCAATTCATTTATGTTCCAAGAACTAGGAACTAATGTGTATATAGTCTTTTTGACCACTTCACCTAATCCATGCCAACCAACCATCTTTCTAATGCGATCACAAACATAGCAAAACGTGGCTACTACATCTACCAACCATTCGTTACGTATTCTTTCAATGTGACCTTCTTAGCAGCCTGAGGAAGCCTTGCTGGTAAACCACCCCTGACCAACTCTCAACTTGAGTGCTGACGCGATCTGAGTCGCGACCAGCTTCCTCATTGAGTGTAAAGAATCTAGACATTCCCAAATCGCAACGATATCTGACAAGCAAAAATAAAAAGATTAGCCCTTAGGAGACTTGATCTCGTCATTCTAATCACCCGGATTACGGCTTGAAAAGTCGCTGCAGATCAGATTTGCAAAGCAACATAACGGCTGAGGGGAAATGATTAAATGACTGGGTGGTGGGTAGGTATCGATGAAGAGGTGTAACCAGGGAGAAAGAGCCGCAGTAGGATTTCTAGATAGACGGCAACCCGGCTGGACTATGACGAATAGAGAGGTCGACTCAAGCCTTGGAATGTGCATTATATGGGATCCCCATCGACGGAGCGCTTGCCAGCAGAGGGTTGCATACACGGTCGAGGACGGGGTATGATATGATTCGTCGATGACTGACCACTATACGAAGTTATTGGCTTTACATGATTGGGTTCCGTGCCGTCGGGTCGAGTAGCTTATGCCAAGATACCACCCAGTCAATAATTACTACAGCACCGTAGTATTTTAAAATTCATACCCCGGGACAATGTCAACATAGCTTTCCCGATCACGGGGTTGAGTTCGACAGGCTACATCCGATTTCGAAACGAGACATCGATGAATCGATCCTTTCATTAGGGATTCCTCTTCTAGTCCCTAGTTACTAGGTACCTAGGTAAATATAAATTCTCGATTGTATCTAGTATATAATAAAATGTAAAGTACTCCAACTTCGAGGAAAGGAACACTCATGGGAGTCTCTTATATAGGTAGGTACATCTTCCAGCGGGAATCTCGCGTATAAATTAATCTACTTCGATACCGTATGGCCCCATAGATCGATCGTCTACGCTTAACATCGAATCAGGAATCCCCGGGCGGTGCGGGCCGCTTCTTTACCTACCTTTTCAACGGCTTTCAAGGGTTTCCATCTGACCAACACCCGCCCCGACGCTCTGGTACCTATAACAAGTCATGAAGAAGTCATCATATGCAAATGAATCCGACTATTCCCCATCTCCCTCTCTTGGTCTTCTCCATCACATTCCTAACAACCAACAGGCAGGAGTCGCATAAGTTGAGTGATAGCAACATTAGTGACATCAAGAGACGCGGATGTGACGGCGAATCCGTTCTTATTTGCATATACGTCGCATTAGCGGCTCTTCGGTGGAGATGAAGAAGACATAGCCGTTGCCTAGACTGAGCAAAAGCGTATGTGCGTGTGCGTGTGCGTGTGTGTGTGTGAAGGAAAGATAAACGGCGTCGTTGGGTATGTCGAGCCGGTGGATCGCCCCCCACACCGACATGGCACATAGGCGCGATCCTACCGTAAGGCAGGGTTCAACGAATATAGCTTAATGCGAGACCTACGGGCAACTTTGGCGCCAGAATTCGACCGTCGCCGTTCGAAATGTGTCCTCGTTTGATTGGGGGCTCACGATATTCCTTGTTATCCCCCTGACACCTTTGTAATCAGCTCATCCACAAGTTCATCGGCGACATGGTGACAGGGGTGACGAAGACACCACGGTAGATGTTCTACAAGCACCTGGGGAGTATCTTCAAGCCAAAAAACCCCTTAGGATAGAGAGTAGGTAGGTATTCAGTTCCCCCATCTTACCTACTAATTTTCCGCGTCCGGAGAAGACCCCTATGTTCAAGCCATGAGGAAATTCACGACTTCTCTCCAATGATCTTCCAAGGGAATCGCAATTCTATAGAGAGATATTTATTGACCCCTAATGATTTTGAACACATCTATATCTGATCTAGGTATCATCATGATGCTGTAGGAGATCGCGAAGCCGGTTTGTACACCGACGACTGATAACCTATCATAGTGATAGTTTCTTGCTCTTGGGGCATGAAAAGATCATTGCCGAAGCACCTACAAAAGTTCTAAGAGCTATCAGATCCGATATCTGACAAGCGCGAGACTCTTATGTGAAGCAGGTGAGTTTCGGCCTCGCTTATTTGGACACACGCCAACAAAGTGACAGCCTTCTTCCGATGACTCTCGCTTATCATCATCAAATTGGGTATTGTAACCCCATTTTCTTCATTTGGACATCACCCGGAACTGCTGAATCACCCGCATTAGAAGGCATACACGTTTCGTTTACTCGCATCCTTCAGATGTGGTCACAATGGGGTCAGAGAGTCAGGTCATGGACATTAGAAGAGGTGTCTTGCCATTAGATCTTTAGCTTTTATATGTGTTTCTGTGATATATGAACTTGAAAGTGATACTGTATCAAAAGAAGAAAAAAGAAGAAAAAATCGTATTCGTTAGAATAATACCTCTTACGATTTCAGTGACATGACCCCTGAATTCATTTGGGTAAGCCCGTAAGCCCCCTTTTAGTGGAAACGTAGAGTGACTGGGCTGGGGTTCAACGGTCATCTGTATAATGCGGCATCTTAGTTCTACAGATATACTGGTAATAAGGGGCTTTGTCTGATGAAGCCACGGACGAAAATAGTAGCAACAGTATCATACCTAGGTACCTAGGTAGTTACTTGACTCTACTTACCTACTTGAGGGGATTTATTTACAAAGTTATCACCGAGGTTTCTAACTCCAGCAACTCATTCTTAATGATACGTAATCGTCCAAGCTTCTTCGAACTTTCCTACCTGAACCATAATCTGCCGACATTGCTGCCATAGCAGAGCTTTAGGTATCTCACAGATCTTCAAAACGCCCATGTTCTATTAAGTCCCTCAGATTATACGACGACCAACGCCATCCCATAACCGCGATTTCTCAGTTAATCCCCAGCGATACAATCCCAAATTAATTAAGAAACTAGGTAGCTTGTAACCGTCTTTTTGAGTTCCTTTGTGTTCCATTGAGGAAAGGCTTGGCCCCGATTCGACTTGACTTCCAATGACTGGCTTCCTAGTCAACTACGTTAGAAAGGACAATGTTCGTTCACACGAGGTGGGCTATGTATCAAAATCGTCGCCACAGGTATTTAGAGACCTTAATTCACATCATGAGCCTAAGCTAACCTGTGTCCGATAACTTCTAGAAACCGTTCAAAATCATAATCCTAGAAGCGACACGTAGCCTGATCCTTCATGCCAGTACCGTCCATATCCTCCCACCCGTCCGAACTGCTTTCCTCCTTTTCCTCGCTATCCGAATCCCCATAATAGTTGTGGTCAAAGGGATACTTGATCTCGCCCTCCGGATTCGTAACTACGATGACTGGGACGTCCGGTGGGCTTAAGGATATAGATAGGAGTGACCATAAGCACCTTGGCAGTCTACGTACGGGGCGACCGCCGAAGGACTTAGGAGCCGTAAGAAGCCTTCCGTAGGAAGACGACCGGGATAGCCTCGCTCCTCTTCGAGAGGTGCTCGTCGACCTCTTATCCGATGAGGAGCCAACCTTACGCTGACGGGTGTGGCGCCTCGACTTTTGGGACAGCTCGCCATCTGACTTAGCCTTTGAATAGCTACTAGCATCAGAGCCTTGAAAAGCTGTGTCAGTGGTAGGTTGGAGGTCTTTAGCAGCCTCTGGCTTCTCTGCACTAGATAATTCCTTTGTGCCCCTAGTGGTAGTGAGCCCTTGGCTCTGTAGGCTACTTGGCTCACTTGCTTCCTTGTCTGGATCCTCTTGCTTATATGTTTTGTTAAAAGTGGAAGGTATTTCTTCCAAGGTGATCTCGTATTTGGCCATCGTCGAGGGTACTGGGGTTCCCCCTTGTGAAGTAGGAGCAGGAATATTGAAGTGCCCCTCACTGAGGACGGAACCAGGGCCGGTAGGCTAGTCGTTGGGCCTATCTATCTTTTGTGCTAATGTTCGTTACTTGTTGCTATTGTGACGGAGGATATTCTTGATGGATAGGGTAGAGTAGGATAGCGTCCTCCGCCTGCTGCTGAGGCTGCCAAGAAAAGAAGAGCTTCAAATGATGTTGACGGTGAGTATATCGATGGCTACGCGCATAAAGCTAGATGTATATAGTCTGTAGTCGAGATAGCTTATAATGGAAGGGAGAAGGAGAGAACAAGGGAGTGACTGTTCAGTTGATTGAATATATGACTGTATTAGAGCTCTGTTCCTAGACGAGGAGAGTGTTTGTGGAGATGAATCATCTTGACCGATTACCCCCTACCCCTTTATTTTAGAGATTATCTCTAGAGGCTGTTTTTTTTTTTTTTTGACACTCTGTCATCCCCGGATTTCGAGTAGCGAATACAACATCCTAATTCATAAAGAGAGTACTTTAAGTACATTACAACATATACTTCGCCGACCACAGTAATTTTCCGCTTTCCTACTTAGGAGAGCCCTCGGAAGCATTGGATCAGTATTTGGCCCAATTACTGGACCGCTGTCAGCATTTATCGTCTTGAGCACTACACTAAGGAGTTTAGGACCGACGGCTTATCGATGATGGGCCTGATACCAATTTAATATACCCAAAATCCGAATCTCAAGCGTAGGTCAACCGCAGTCGGAGTTCAAGATACCAAGGGTTGGAACTCGGCACTTATCAGCGGCGGAAATAGCCCACATTTCCAACCAGGGCTGTATACGTATAATATAATCCTAGGACTTTAATCAGCCATTCCTTGAGGGCAATTTGCTCGTAGAGTGCCCAATAATGTGCTCCGTAGAGTAGACTGATCATACTTTATAGCAGATGCAGAATACTCAATGCCATTTAGGCGACTAAGCTCCTAGCACATCCAAAGCTCGAAAGACTTAGGAGCCCAAGACTACCTTGCATATATGGGTTGTCTACGTAGGACTACCAGTGCCAAATTCATCAATTCCTAGGGAACATGGTCCTATCCATTATCCTATAGTGCATATTCACCGTAGGCGTAAACGCATTTCTGCCTCGCACGTACGGTAATACCAAGCACAGAAAAAGACACCGCGGTCAAGACGTACTGGGCGACTAGTTCTGAAGAGTTCTGTCACGTGAGTTGTTAGCATTGATGCTGAGGTGGGCCAAGGGAAGAGGCAATCAAATTACCCAAGATAGTCCTCCTTAATACTGCCGATAGCCCAGAGCTCACCAACTTCGGCTCGGGTACCAATAATCTTGACTCGAACCTGGGTGTTTACCTCAATGGTCGTGTCTTCGTTATTGGTGAACTGCGGAGGGGTGGCGTTAGGGTCCCACCTGACCTCATTAGGGATCAGCTAGATAGGATATGTAAGCTCCTGTTAAATAGATATGCTACTAGCTTTAGAGAAGAAGGGGGTGGGGGGGAGAGGGAGGGGCTGAACACTCACATGCGTAGAGACAAAGATTCTAAGCGGACCGGCTTCACAGAAGAATCCATGCTGATTGACGGACATGACTATGGCATCAATCTGATTTGATTAGTTCAAGTTTAGGAGAGTGGAATTATATAGCTAAGTATATGTAGAAAAAAGGTACGGGGGGGAACTTACCGTTTCGCCCTTGAAAGGTCGCCAGACCACAGCTCGGTATCCGACGGTGAACTCGGCTAGACCACTTCCCGGAAGGATACGGCCCTCGGAGATATCGAAGGTATCCATGATGGAGATGATGTAGTAACTACCGGTACATGTTCCTTCGACATCTTTGAGGAGCTTGCCCGTGACAAGTTCGTGCATATTCTTGCCAAAGTAGGATGGATGCAGGGTAACCCTACGCTCGAGATTGTAGAGAAAGAACATGGTGACAAGTCCGAGTTTGACAATTATACGACGTTATGCACCTAGGTATCGGCCGAGATGACAGTAGTAAAGGGGATCAAGAGAGATGATAGTGTGCTGATTTTAGTCACTATGGTGATTTATCGGTTATGCTCGAAATCGGCTGAGACGTAGATGCGCGGGCGCAATTGGGGGAAGGCGATGCCTGGAAGGATCTATTCAAGGGTGGCAGATGACGAGATTGAAAGAAGATCAAGTCGCAACCCGCAGTAGGTGACGAGGCGACGAGGTGATGGTGGTCCGCGCAAGCTGAGGTGGTGAGAACCTGAGCCTCAAACCTGCCTAGCGCATCTAAAGAAAAAAAAGAGAAAAAAAAATCAAGTCAGAAATCTAGGGTATCATAGAACCGTCAAGAAATGCAATAAAGAATGGATAAAAGCAGCCCTGTTCACAACTGTGCGGTGCGAAACTATGTTTTGGCTGCCGTCGTGATTGATGCGATGGCAAGAGTTGAGTAAGAAGAAACTTAAGTCGCAGCCAGCCGGAGTTCTGACGATGATAAAGAGACAAGGCGCGCGACGCGGCTAGTACCTAGTAGCAAGCTGCAGTAACAACCCTGACCTTATTTTCACCTTACCTTTCATCTTAGCGCAAACCGGGGAGTATGCCCCATTTATTTTAAGGTTTACTTATACTACTACCTAATGTACTATTAGCAGGTACAGAGGTGCCTTTCAAAAGATTTTACCATAAACCAATCCCTGTCAGCTGCAATGAACAGCTGCCAGATTGCATAACAGCTGTACCGCCAACTGCCGTGTCGCCTCGAATAAATCATCAACTTTAACTACTTATTTCTTCTGATACGCGACCTTAAAAGCTTTAAATTCAACGTATTTACGAATAATACTCGATATTCAATACTTCTAAGGAGTTTTTATTTACTTAGATCTTGAGGCGGTTGTAAATTATTAACTGGAGGTTAAGAGGTAATCGAGGGAAATGGGCGATATAATCTGCCAGCTGGCAGGTAAGAGCTTACAGCTGGTTTCGTAACTGACAAGGATTGGCGCATGGTAAAATCTTTTGAAAGGCACCTCTGTACATGTATGCGGTATTGTACAGCACCTTGTAGGTCCTACACTGCTACAATGCAGGCAATATCTCTGGTTCGGTTCAGTGCAGCATAACAACTGACGACGATTCTGAACTCCAATGTCTGTAGAGCTGACCTAGCTAACGTAAAAACGTGCATTGTTACCTTCTAGGTGCTTAGCAGTATTTTTTCAGATCAATCCAAGTATATGTACCTGTGTACCTACTTCGTAATGTATGTACTAGGTAGGTACATATATGCATACATATACCTAACATTACCTACCTACATAGTAGGTACCTAACATTGAATGTATCTAGGTATGCTTTACCTAGTGGCTTCCATTTATGTTTATGCTGATTCTCTAACAATGTTGAGCTTCAAGTTCGTTCGGCAGGTATGTACCTAGAAAATGTATTGCCCAGTGGTATTGCCCCACTTCTACCGCTCCTCACTTTCCGTTATGACCGACAATTAAAAAAGATTATGTACTTGGGTACATGACCGCTACTACTACGATATCTCGAACTCTTTCACATTTCAATATTGATCACCACTTTTCTTCCCTCTCCCCTATGTGGGTGCCCGTAATAAACACGCCTATCGTCACCGGCACTTTCTTCCCATATTCGATATCCTCTTGCTTGTCACCATGACGCTCAATCTCGAAAGACAACTCATTATCGTAAGCATATAGCATAGGTAAACCATTGCGCGATCGCGTATCTAAATGCTGACCAAATGTTTCCAGTATGGCGTCTACCACCGGAATGAGGCCAACATGGCGTTACATATGATATGTGTTCCTTTAATCCTATTCTCTGGGTTTGCATTGGTATGTCGGATACATCAGTCTCTGTCCTTGCCGTCCCCATCGCGTGAACATTGTTAACGGGCAGAACCATTTGTCGCAGGCCGCAAACACGGGCACGCTCATTCCTCTACCCACGATCTTAACGATACCCCATCTCGACCTTAACCTTGGTACATTGGCTGCTTTCATATGGGCCAGCCTCTACGTCCTGCTCGAACCAGTTGCCGGAACTATCCTGGGTCTAATATGTCTCGGGGCAGCCGCGTACACGAATAAGGCCCTTTCCGAAGATCCGGGTTTGACAAACCGAGTTGCCATTGCCATACAAGGGACATGTTGGCTTCTTCAACTGTCCGGACACGGTATTTTTGATGGCCGAAAGCTGTCCCAGTTTTTGGGTAACTGGTCCCAAGCCATCTTTCTGTCGCCCCTTTTCGTCTGGCTCGAGCTTCTATTCAAATTCGGTTACCGAAGAGAGTTACAAGACCGTATTGGAAAAGCCATTCAAGCCGAGAGTGACAAACAGAAATAGCGAGAGAAAAAAAATGGGAAGATTCAATGAACGAGATGGATCGATAGGGAAATCCACATCAACGACAGTCTTCTCTGTCTAGTATGGGAAAGAAGGAAGAATGGCCGGCATAACCAATGTCATATCTTTGCACACCCAAGATAAGATGGATGCTGCTTATAATGTAGGCTCAGGAGTCAGTTCACTTGCTGGGCCGGTAATCTTCATCTAGTAGAGCTATTAGCTGATGACATATACGTAGCATAGCCACTTCGCAGACAAGCAAGCGGTTCTTGCTAAATTAGGTGGATCGAGAAATTATTCTCAACTATCTCTCCCCTTAACCAATACCCTTTCATCTCCGACACAGATGTATATAGAGTTAGAGGAGCGGTATACCAAAATATATACCTAGCTTAGGCTAATCACCTGAACCAGTATATTACAACGACCAAACCAAGAAATCATATATTGTATAAATTGGATTGAACTAATCTGATCTAGATTTGATCGGGTATCAACTTATTTACGGTGTATACATGTACGTATGCAAATATCAACAATTCCCATATGTTACTCATCTGTGTTTATATAACCCGAAAGTCTTAGGGAATCTTTTAATTGGAAACTTACTAGATGAAGATGGGATGGTACAGAGGTCAAATGGTGTTAGAATTAGGTATATTCGATTCACCTTCTATTAGCGGCCGACACGTCATTGGTCAACCTCTTCGAATCTTGGCACATGAAACTGACATCGCTAATAGCTGAGTCTGGACTGGACGGTGCGATTCTCATCATCTTACGCAGCCCCGAATTCCTCAACTCTTCCGTGATGTGGCTGCATTTTTTCTTCTTCGGCGGCGGTCTAGGCAGTCGTTCTATCCTCTCGAAATCTGGACCAGGGTTCCTGAGAGCGTTTAGATACACTTGATACGCCGGTAGCGGTATAGAGTCAGGAGGCGGCTTTGAAGGGCTGTTGCTGTAAACCTGCCCTGCATTTTGAGGCAAGCCCCGGTGTTCGTTGGATAACTCTGACCTTAGTAGTTCGATAGGTCGTGGTATAGATGGCAAAGGTTTGCGAGAAATCGAGTATTGCTTTGACTCCGGCCAACTACCTCCAGCATTGTACCTTATCCGCGGACGCGGTGATTTAGGAGGAGGCTCTGGGGCAGGTGACATAGGTGATCCATTTCCGGTAACATCCCTACGATTTCGGTAGCGATTCGTTGGTACTGAGCTTGCTGGTCCCCGGGGAAGCTGTGAGTGACCTAGGACAAAAGTTTTGTCTTCAGGATCACGACGGGTATACTTATGGGTATGTTTCGACTTCTGCTTCGGGCTTCGCTCGTGCACTTGCGACACTCGCGGCTTTTTTTCTCTTTTGGCGGTTTTATGCGAGCAATATTTCGGGGCGGACGGCTTGTTCGACGGCGAAGAACTCGTCTGTAGCGCCGCCTCCCTTGTTCGGCTATATGTTTTTTTCTTCGCTAACATCTCTGGATGGTGATATAGTTCAGGTACCCATACACTATGTATGGTATCCATTGTTACATTTCTACACTTGTGCTTGCCATGCTCGACACAAGCCTCTAGTTCAGGTGATTCAGCTGCCTGTCTACGTTTCTCGCGGTATTTCTTAAAGGGGCGACGGAAGTCATTGTCTAGGTCCGGTCGAAAGACTTTTATCGCGCCCTCACCAACGTATTTAGCCCGAAGCTGGTCAACTCTGATACTACATTCGGCGCAAAAGGGTCTTGGGTCTGAATGATGAGGGATGAGATGGCCGCAGTGTTTCTTATTCTTGACGTTGCCGTACAATAGGCGGCCAAGGAATCCCTTCGCAGAGCTCTGTTGTTTGTAGTATGTAGGGCAGTTGATGAGCTTTCTAGATGTGTGGTTACATTCGGTATATTCCTGACTCCAGTCGTGACACATGATGGAAGATTTCTATTAAGTTTCTGCATTTCCATGCCAACTTTGGCCTCGAAATTATTGAACGTGGCTAATCGCCCTGTCAGGGGAATCTCCACTCCGACTACAGAATATGTCAAAATGGGCAATGTGGAATATGATTTTGTTAGTTCCGCGCGCCTATTTGCGCGGATAGGCAATACAGTCGGTCCTTAAGTACAACCAGGCAACTGAACGCCTTCGAAGACCTTTCGAGAACGTGCTTGTCGAGAGATAACACTAAGCAGCTTCCCAAGGACAATGAAAGTCATTGTTTAGAATTCTTTTAAGTATGCAGCCTTTCGAATAGACAATAATCTATGATGTTTCAAATAAAGCAGTAGAGAAAAGAATGGTGCCATCCTGCTTGTTCTCGCTGGCGCGTGGCCAAGATCATCCTATTCGAGTATAATGATCGCCATCTCGTTGTTCGTCAACAAGAGCATTGTTCGTGAACAATGATGAGATAGGCGTAGGTATATAAGCGGATTAGCCTAGCCGCGATACCATTCATTTCCCTTTTCTGCACAAACTCATTAGGATTCGCACGCTATCTTCTCAGAGATAGCGTGGTTTTGTATTGACGTTCGAAAAGCTTTGGTTTAGCTGTGAGAAATGGGGTGCTTCGGTATCTTCAGTCTTCTGCGGAAGAAGAGTAAGCGGTCTCTATCCACGCAAGACCGCCAGCAGGGGGTCTGTACTGTTCCCAATGTACCCGTACAAGCTTACCAACCTCAGGGGCGGACAAAAGTTTATGAAAGTTCCCGGTTCCGGATGGTAAGAAATGATGTTAGGATATCGCGAACTATTCACCGTTCTCCCCAGAGGATTCTTATTAGATCCGAAGCCGAACCTAGACGTTCAAGATTACCTCGTCGATTGTCAGACGATTCTAGTAGCTCTAATGTGGTAAGAGATGGACAAGAGCCTCGTAAGACTCGAACTCAGAGTCGAAAGCCTTGGTGGGACTCAACCTACGAGGAACTTCGCGATGAGTTCGATAGCTGTCGAGCAAAGGCACCCCATATTGACGTAGACTTTCTCTGGCAGGACAGACGTGACAGTCTGGAAGAAGAGTCCATCCTTGCCGCTAGAGGGCAAATTTCCTCTCAAGTACGACCTCGAAGGGGCTGCAAGGAAGACTGCCTATGTTCTCGTTGCTTTGCTCGGCTTTTCAAGGAACACAAGGAACACAAGAAACAATCGGTTAGCTCGGATGATATCAAGCTGCCGCAGAATTCCCCAAAGCCGTCCAAAATCCCAGGACCTGTTATGAGTACGAGGAGAGATTCCAATTCTTCGAGCCGCTCTTCTAGAGCGTCTTCTAGAGCGTCTTCAAGAAGTGCCAGCCCGAGCCGTACTGACTAGCAGACATCCAAACACAGGATGTACAGTGTCAGTCGAAGCATGAGAGGGGAAAGTGAGCACAAAAGGCCAGTCAGATGTTGTCAGATATTCGGAAGATGATAATTTCTTCTGTAAGTAATTCATGATTTCAATTTTTCCATTTCTTCCATATTCTATTTTGGGACCCGGAAAAGTTTGTTGCTGTTTTACCTTTGTTTACTCTGTTTACATCCTTTATTGCAGGTAGAAAAGTACTACTAGAAGTTAAGTATTAATCGAATTTCATACAAAATTAATTGGAGATGTGATAGTGTTTTATGACAATATTGAATTGTAATTTCTCTTAGGTACTACTACCCAGTAAGACATCGTCTACCTAGTATGTTATAGCTACCTAGGTACCTAGTTACCATGTTTAGGTAGGTAGGTATGGAAATTTTATCGTAAATTTACTTGCTAGGCCTAACTACCTAAATAGGTAGGCTAGTTAAAGCAAAGTTACTCTCTCAAGTCCACTTGTTACTCGATAGAAAAAAAGAAGAAAAAAGCTGATCAAAATGCACAACCACTGTCAACGGACATCAAAGTCCTCATGATTAATACAAAGAAATTATAAAGATTGACACGGATTAGTACAAAAAGATGTTTAACTTGATTTATTGGGTGTACAGTACACTGACGCCATGCAAAATAATTCTGAAGTCCCCAAAAGCAAAGGATGCTTTGACAGCATTGAAACCCTAACAGTCCTTACAAGGCTGGAACGGGTCACCGAACTTTTCCCAGTGCCTCCTCCATCTCACCCATCATTACCCCCAGGCTACTTCCTATGACTGGCTTCTTGTGGCACGCTTGTTAACCTCCGCCTTCACATTCTCGGCACCAGTTGAGACAGCCTCGGCGGCCTTGTCCTTGGCTTCCTTGACCTTCTCCTTAGCATCAGTGCCAGCCTTCTTGGCGGCCTCTGGTGCGCTACCTCCCATGGTGAAGATACCAACAAGGGATATGATGAGGACGATCAGGCCACCGACGGTAGTCGGTACCTCAGGGACGAACTTCATAGCCTGGATGGGGTCGTTCGCGGCGATGGTTAAGAATAGATCCAACTTCTCCTTAACGTAGAGAACAGGGTCATCCAAGAATTTAAGGTCCGAGGGAGACTTAGGCTTGTCATCCGCCTTAGGTTTCTCAGCGTCTTCAAGTGCCTTCTCAACGGCAACCTTCTTGAAGAAAGTCTCGTTGGCCAACTTCTCTGCCTCCTCAACGGAGTGGCCAATGTAGATGTTGTCGAAGAGAATGTCACTCTGCATAGTCCAGAGCTCAAAACCGATCTATACCAACACATTAGTTACATATGTCTTGAGAGAAAAGATGAGTTATAGTCACTTACAGCACCAATGGGTTCGAGGTTGGCAGGGTTCTTGTCCTCGAAGTAGTCGGGGTTTGCAATCTTGCGGGGAGCCCAAACACCCTTGTAAGCAGGGTTGTCGATGTAAGGCGCAGTCCACTTGCCCTTGTAGTCGGGGTTCTTCTTCATGGGCTTAGTCCAGGGGCCACATCCAGAAGCGTCGGCACACTTGGGGTTGGGAACGGTAGGGGGGACCCAGTCACCATCCTCTTCGTCGTCCCAGTCTTCAGGCTTCTGAGCCTCGGGGTCGGGAACGGTGAGAGGTTCCTCCTCAAGCCAGTCCTCGGGCATAGTAGCCTCCTCATCAACAATCTCGAATGGAGCATCCTCGTCCCAGTCCTCGGGCTTCTTAGCCTCGGGGTCAGGGATACGAGACTCGTCAACCCAGTCTTCGGGTTTCTTGTCATCAGGGTCATCGATCTCCTTTTCGGGGTTGACAGCCGGCGCGAACTGGTCGAAAAAGCTGCCGTCGCGGACACTCTCGCCACCTCTTTTGACGGTGAATGTGTTGTTGGGCTGGATGATCAAGGTGTAGAGCTCGGAAGTCTTGGAGATAGTGGCCTGAGGAGCAGCCATCATATGCTTCTCCTCATATTCACCAGTCTTGGGGTTCTTGTGGTTGAAGATAAAGTGAACCTTATTGGTAGCACCGCACTTGTCGGGGCCGAACATGATGACGTACGGCGTGGCGTTGCTGAACTCATCCTGGTGGAGAGCCTTGGTATCTCGGAGGAGCTTTAGGTAGGCACCACCGCACTCAAGTCCCTCTGGAGGCCAATGTATTAGAAACATGATATCATGACGTCGTCTGGATCAATCGACTTACTCTGAAGCTTGACTTCGTACTGGACGACCAAAGTCTTTCCCTTAGGGTCGATCTTCTTGGGGAACTTGGCGGAGATGGCATGATGGGCGGCGGGATTCTTGACGACGAGACCTTTGTCACCCTCAATGCCCTTGTATTTGTAAGGTTCCTCAACCGACCACTCGCCAACGTAAGCCCATTCCTCTTCCTGACCCTTCGTGTCCTTCTTGGCGTGAGAAGGTTTCCATCGTGACTCCCAGTCATCGGTGAATTGCTCTAGGAAAGGAGCTTTTATGGTGGTGGGCTGCGAAGACAAAGACATTAGTCAGGGTCTATATGTAAATCGACAACATTGCCAATTGGACGAAAGAAGCTATAAGATTAAGAGTGTATATACTTACAGTGAAGGTGGGCACCTCGACAGCGGCGGAAGAGGATGATTCTGCACTGTCAACCTTAGAGGCATCATCGGCATAGACGCCGGTGGCCAGAAGGGCAGCCGCAATAGCAGAGTTCAGCTTCATAGTGAAAAGCTAGCAACACTTTGCTTTGATCTCTTACTTGTCTCTCTTAGTCTCTTCCGTCCAAACGAGGTTGAATGGAGAGTGTTGTTGAGAAAGAACTCCCAGAGCTCGACGAGAAAAAAAATAAGAAGGAAAAGATGGGCACGGAAAGAAGCAATTGCAAATGTTCGTCGTGAACTTTTAATTATTGGCTGGACCTTCCAAGTCAAACGTGGCCTAAAGTCAGTACGTACCTTTTTCGGCGAGCTAGCTCCGTCCTTTGATTGGCTAGAAGCTCGGGATCAAAAAATGTAGGTACCTAGGTCCACGGGTACATTAGAGTGCGGGGATATCGATAGAATCTCTAGGAAATCTCCAGCTATCCGTTCTCTGAAATACATCAATACGTAAGGCTAAGATACAGGTTACCATCAGACTGTGCCGTAACTTTATTCACTTCTAGGTACCTTAGTCGGCAGGTAGGTAGCCTGTACTAAAGGTGAGTTGACATGAATACTGAAGTATGTACTGGCTTTCACTATTAACTCCAGATGTCATTAAGTGTTATGAATGTGTATTATGGCCACAAAAATTGCTCACTTTATAATGTAGAAAGTGATGAAATCTGTCAACAAGCTATCACTAAAGGTAGTGTTACGTTGTACTGTTTATTATCTGGGTTATTATGCCATTATCTAAATAGGTAGGTTTTCAATTATCCCTGGACAACGTTAATCATGGTAGCTTTGATGAATACCTATGTCCCTAGGTAGATATCCACCTATAATTCCTATAGACACACGTCAACTCGTAGTCATATCCACCTGGGCATATTTGACACAGATACTCAGAAATCTTAACATGGCAAGTTCAATTGACTCTGTTGAATTATAGAACTGTGCATCGACAAGTTTATGGGACAACTGCCGCTCTGGTATCGATATCTACCTTAGATACCTAGGTACCTACTAGGTATGAGGTACACACTTGTAGACACATACTATATAGTAGGTACCTAGTACTTACTAACTGACTTAGGTAGTACCTCCTTCTATCCAACCTTGAAGCTTGCGTGCTCTACTATATAAGTGGGGAATAGGATTTGGGTTATGATACTTGACTTTAGCCTCATCAGCTTTATTTGCTAATAAATCAATTTGTCTTTTTCCTCCCAGTCAACTTCCTTTTACTATATCTTACTCTCCTCCTCTCCGAAAAGGCCACCCTGGCCTAATCTTATCAGTCGGGCTTAACGTACTCTGGCATTCTAGGTATAGTTGTTTGGTATATTAGGGAAACCCGAAGTAACGAAGAAGGAGGGGAAAATGAGTGACGACCATCATATAACCTCCGACAATCCTGACCACCCGGCCAACCTCATCCCATCTCTATGCGCCAAATTTTGGACATTAGGTTGGGTCACAGGTACGGGAGGAGGATGCTCTATTCGCAACGAGTAAGGCTCACTCTTTCTCTTTTGCCATGACTTCTATGGCAAATCCAACCCGTCAACATGATATCTCTCATATTTTCTTGTTGCTTATTACTTCTTATTCTTTATTTCCCTATTTCCTTGTTGTTAATCATGTAGCAACAACTGTCCGTATAAATAAAGGCTCATTCTCTCATACTGTGTGTTCTAGTGACCTGGTCTATATCGCACCATCTGGCGTCCAGAAGGAGCTCATGAAGCACACTGATATATATGTGCTCGCCCTGTCTAAGCAGACGGATCTCAAGAATCGCGTCTATTTGCGCTCTCCACCTTGCGGCAGACCTTCCCAATGCACACCGCTGTTCCTGGCCGCCTTCACCAAGCGGGGGGCCGGCTGCTGTATCCATACACATTCGCATTGGGCCGTGCTGGTCACCCTACTCCTGGAGACCCAGGGCCCCGGCAAGGACAAGCTGTTCGAGATCAACAACATCGAGCAAATCAAAGGTTTTGGCAAGGGTTTCCAGAAGCAGGGTAACCTAGGTTATCATGATACGCTCCGCATTCCGGTGATCGAGAACACGGCCCACGAGGAAGATCTCACTGAGTTTCTAGAAGAAGCTATGGAAAAATACCCGGATACCTACGCCGTCCTAGTCCGTAGGCACGGAGTTTACGTCTGGGGCGATAACGTCCACAAAGCAAAGACCATGTGTGAAAGGTAAATAGCTCCCCACCGTAGATCAACGGAGCCAGCTTATCTGATCATGATCGTCCTGACAGTCTCGACTATCTTTTCCAACTGGCGGTGGAAATGAAACAGCTTGGTTTACCATGGCTCAGCGACGTGCCAGTAGTTGTGCCCACTTCGCAACGGTCATGATTCAACTAATCAGAATTTAAACATGATGTGGCAGCACTCGAGACGGAACATACAAAACAAGGCAAATTGGCCATCAACTGGAGAATTATATTCGCGTCTATGTAGCGTGATTACGTAGACAATTAATATTGACGTCCCAAGGTATTAATAATGACATTTTCCGTTCACCACTTTTGCGCCCGCTATTAAAATATCGTCCAACATATAGCATTATGATACTGATACTGGTCCCATCCTATTATCCATAGCGTCCACATTCATTACTCACTTAGCCACCCCTACTTATAGGGCAAGGAAAGCAGCTAGGAAGGAGAAAAGCCCGATGCCGGAACCGACAGGGGAGAAGAGCATATCAGCAGCGGCTGATGAGCTGGAGGTAGAGGAAGCCGAGTTGGCAGAGCCGGATCCGGAAGCAGCGACAGTGCTCGAGAAGGAGGTGACGAAGGTCGATCCGTCAGAAGTGACAGTCGACTTGACCTGGGTGACGCTAGGGGTGGCGGTGGCGCCGCTACCGCTGGCACCGGTGCTAGATGCGAGGTTGGGGGTTCCAGTGGTGGTGTAGTAGTATTGGGCAATGCAATCGTTAACGCAGTTGGCGTAGTTGAGGTTATCGGTGGCGGTGCCGTTGCCCTGAGGGCAGGCGGCAACACATTCCGTGGTCTTGTTCACGTTCTGGGTGTCAGGGCTGGGTACAGCAATGCACTTGGCTTGGCAGTTGACATCTTCAGCGGAGCCTGTTTTGCTGGGTTAGTTGTCGATCTTGGAAAGCTACCCATAATTATTACTTACATGCTTTGAGGCAGTCGGTTATGGCAGCCTGGGCCGAGCTCTGAGCAGGATCGATGCTGACGGAGGTGAGAGAACCAACATCGACGGAGGTAGACGCGGCAACGGTCGACGAGGCACCGGATGCGGCAGAGGTGATGGAGGAGACGTCAGACGCAACTGAGGACTCGGCAGAAGACACAGCAGAAGCGGTCTCGGACTGGGCGCTCGCAACAGCGGCAAAGAGGCCGACGACAGCTACGGAGAAACGCATGTTGGCGGTTATTTGTACAGCTCGTGTTGATACAATTAGATATTAGGCGACTATTGTACGAGGAATGTTGGAACGAGTGTGGAACGAGTGTAGAACGAAGCCTTCAAGCTAGTTGATTCAGAAATGAGCGAGCGACGAAGTCTTTAAAGACAAAAGCGAACGGGGAAAGACAAGGGAAAGAACCAAAATATCAACGACCTTGGGTAAGCCTCTATTTAACAAGAAATGAATGCGAGACGGGTCTCTGTTAGCGTGCCTGGGGAAAGCCTGCTTTGCAGCTTGGGATCGCTTAAGATCGCCGCTGGTCGGCTGGACTAGGGGCAGATCCAACTGATCCAAGCACCAAGAAGAGCGCTGAGCGCTAAGACGCCTCCATACCTCGTCATTGAGCTGTCCAATTTTTCGTGTCTGCCGTCGCGTTGCCATGCATGACCACTCAGACCGTCCAATCTGAGCCAAGCAGGATATGCTCTGCCTTGGTTGGTTGGCCCGGGTTCCCAAGCCGGACCGGGGGTGTAGCTAAATTGCTGATGAGATGGCATTGTATCTGCCAAGCCTCAAGGTACAATTAAAATTACGACCTACTTTCTATGCAACGACCCCAGACTGCCCAGAGAGGTTATCACAGCAATCTTGATCAGATCGAGACTCGAATCACCTGGTACACTTAGTAGATATTGCAACAATAGAATTGGACTCTTAATAGAAGAAAAAACAGAGCCAAAAGACGTTAATTGACGGGACACCTGATTATAGTATGAGAATTCGATCCATTGAACCGTTCGCTGTCAAGACTGTTTACAGCATAGCAGCATAGGTACATACCTACCTACCTAGGGAGGCAAGGGAAGAAAAAAAAAAAAAAAAAAAAAAAAGGGGGTGATCCAATTTTGGCATTGCTAGGGTCTGATCGGACCACCTATTCGCTGTATGGAGAAAAGAGAAAGAAAGAGAAAAAAAGAAAAAGAAAAGGAACAATAGTTGGATACATAGGTATTACTAGATGGTAATATCATCTCAAACACATCATGTTGTGTCTTACAAACATTGATCTTTTTTCGGAATAGAAATTTCACCTGCTATGTATCACCAACCTGACCGAAGTCCACATGTAGAAATGAAGAAAGATTTTACACATAAATAAAAAGTTGTCGTATAAATGAGACCTGCGGAGTTATACAATGGTTGTCTTCTGACCCTTTCCAAATTCCAATAATACCTAATATTATTGTTTACCTTGTGTTGGTCTACATAGTACAGTGTAAATACGTGCATACCTACCGTAGGTAAATTTTTATATGCTGTGATTTTACATCATAGGAGCAGCGTTATCACAAGGTCAGACATGGGTATTGAATTTTCACAGCTGTCTGCCGAGACTCGAGGGGAGTTGACCCGCCTGCCTACTTGTCGCTATCCAACTTTGGGAAAAGTATCGTCGTCGGCTACCTACACTTACCTTGCCAGCTCGCCGCCTATGACCTCAAGTTCGAGAAGTAGCTAGAAAAAATCCCGTCTAGTTCGTTAAACGTGCAGGCGTGCAGGCGTGCAGGCGTGGTACAATGCCGTTAGCCAGTAGTCTAAAATCGGGTGCGGCGAAGGTGTGGCATTAGTGGTATTCACCATTCAGAAACCCAGAGAGAATACGAGGTGCGATCTTCTCCGATGCGTTTCGAACTGACGCTGTCCAATGCCGTCTTATCGTATTCCATTGCCATGTGGCGAACTCAGTCATCGCTCCGAAAGAGTGGCTCAGCAAGCTAGCTGGCTTCTATTCTGTAGTAGCTGGTAGCGGTGAATTGGAATGTTTGGTCCGTTGTCCCAATGTTGGAAACCTACGGTTACATATTCCTATGACCTAGTAGGGCAAAAGATCTATTTCTGGCCAAGACAGCCTAACTAAAGTGGGAATAAATACAGCTAATCTTAGGTAATAAACGAGACTTACTGGACTTACATAAGTAGGTATGCGCATATGTCATGAAAGGTCCATTGTCCGAGATCTTCTCCCTTCCCTTCACCTGTCAATGTCACTTTCACTTTGACAGTTTACTGACCACTCTCAATGAGAAGGTCGAAACTCCCAACTATAAATATGGTCATCGAGATTCTGTCTGTGCTCAGCGAAGACACTCGTGGTCCTTGCTTTTAATCGACGATCCGGAATCAACCATAAATAAGTTTTGCGATCGTCGGTATCATGATCAACGTTTTCTGCACTGACAGACTGGGTATCCTGGAAGCTGTTGGAGAGGTAGATCTCAACTCTCGATTGAGTTCTAAGTAGATTTGACAGCCAACGGTATTTATGGCAGTTTCGAGCTTGGTAACCTCCAAAATGATTTCCCCACGATCCTACACAAGTATGTAGATCCGGGGAAATGCATACCTACTAGGTACCTCTGATAAATATTCTTTAAACCTGCATAAACTCACAAAGTCATACTCACCTCATTTCTACAAAACCTCGCCATGGATAAGGTTGGTCAAAATGCGTCGAAATAATCGCTCAAGATCATTTTTGTATATGAGGTACAAACCGGCATATATCTTTGGGTACGTCACCGACCCCAATCTCTTAGCAGTGATTTGTGCAATTATCTGCCTCACTTGTGATGAGTACTAGGTAGGTATTCATCACACCAGGACTAATGTAAGTTGAATGAGCCATTTATTTCTGTGCGATATTTAATACGATTTCAGTATTTTGGTTGGGTTCAAAATGCACCTCGATAACAACCGAAGGTCCACGGCGACTTCTCGGTGAGAAGCTCGCAGCTAGCCCGGGAATCGAATTGCATTGTCCCGAAAATCGTGAAACTGGGAAAAGAAACAATCGCCGATGCGCAAATTCGTCAAGTCGTGATACCTTCGTTCGCAATCCGTCTATGATAGCTGCAAGCAATATAGGATGCTCTTCTGATAGTTAGGTCGACTACTGTGTAGGTTGGTTGACATATCACAACCCCTCTTCGACCTTCTTCAGCAATTCGGGAAACTCCTTCCAGTCGTACATGATGGCCTTGGCGTGACATTGCTCTGTCAGAAGTTTAGCCATCTCCTCCATCTTCTCCTTGCCCTCCTCGATGCCGTAAACGCCAACGTATCCGATTAGGGGGATGCCGGCGCGCATGGCGGCAGTAGCACCGCTCTTACTGTCCTCGACGGTGACGCACTCTTCGTTCTTGACACCCAGCTGCTTGCAAGCGTAATTGTAGATAGCTGGGTCAGGCTTGCTTGACGGCGGGGTTAGACTGGTAGCGGCACTATAAACGTGCTCGTCCGGGAAGTAATGATCAATTCCGACCTTTTTGATACTGGCGACGACACGGGGCTTGGCTGACGTGCTGACAACGGACATGGGGTACCCGGCCTGCTTGAGCGCCTCAAGCTGCTCAGGTACGCCGGGACAAGGTTGGCACTTCTCGCTCAGCTTCGCGGTCACGGCACCGAGCTCACGGTCAACATAAGCATCGACGTCGCCGTCTGTCATGGTAAAGCCATGCTTTTTCTGCAAGCCGTTGAGCATGCCACGGAAATTATGGCCAACAAAGTCCTCGAGGAGTTGCTCGACCGTGTAGCGCTCCGGCCTGCCCCACTTCTCCAAGACCTCGTTGGTCAAGTCGGTGCAAGCCTCAAAGGCCAAACGCTCCGATAGACAGAGGGTATTGTCGCAGTCGAGCAGGATGTACTTGGCCTATTAAATGGGCGTTTTTAAATAAGTAAAAATTCCTAAAAGGATATAATGTCATAAGCAAGTCTTTATAACTTACACGAGGCATGTTGAATGAATGGTGCAGGAACTTAAGAACGAGTTATGTCAGAAACTTATTAGTCAACTTCAAAGTTGTCTTAGAAGCGGAAGATGTTGATGGATCTTCTCAAGGTTCTAAGGTTCTAAGTTTGTTCTAAGATGACGAAGTGCTTTGCAGGTAAGGCAAGATCATTGCGGGGAGCTTCCCTTTACATTGCGGGGTTTTTTCAGCGACGAGAGCCGTGGTATCGCACCTGTCGCACCTACCTCATGCACCCGGGCACCGCTAAGGCACGCGGCGGAAGCAGCTTAAGGTTAAATGGGCAGATGGGGTAATTACCTAGTACCTGTACGGACCGATAGGCATCATTAAGGTACCCCGAAACCTGTACGCTATATTCGTTTAAATCATAATAGCCGGTTTCTGCATAACATGTATAGGTACCATTTAGGAAGGTACTTTCATGCACATGGCCGAGTTAATGATGTATTGATTGATTGAACGAATTCGGTCTGACAATAATTAATAATAATTCGTTTACTCTAATTTCCAACATCCATCACACATCCCATATGCCTCCAGGTGTGCAGCAAAGATGACCTGGATATCTAAGTTAACAACAACCTTCGGGTTATTCCTATTAGTAGACGCGTAAGATCCCCCGTTTTGATTATAATCAGAGAGTATTGTAGAGCTCTGAAGCTTACAACCGTTGGTATCCTTTAGCTGCTACTCGGCTTACGAACATTCTGTTCTTCAAACACACCGAACCGCATCCCTCTCTTCCCTGACGGCATCACACAACGCCCCATCCAGCACATTACCTATCGATATCACCATCGAAACCATCGTCGCAACCCTTGTTGTCTGCCTAGGAATCGTGTTAGGAACCTCAAATCTACGTCCGATTCAATGGCGTGTCTGGGCAGGGAAGATCGAAAGAGAAGGTGAAGCTGGATTTGTGAACAGCAGCGGAGAGGTGGAGAAGGACTATGTCGGAAACCCTTTCCGATTGCTAGAGAGTCGGCCCGGCTTTGTCAATATTCGGAAGCAGAGGAGCGAGTTTGCCGAATGGGTTAAAAATAAATAGACGGATTTGAGCGGCTGTTATAGATCAAAAAGGACGTCAACATTGCAGCAGGTCCACTGTACTGGCTACGACTGGAGAGAGTTGGAAGTAGAATTACCTACCCATGGATGTACTTAAGGCTACATGTGCCTACTACGTACAACATTTGGAGACTTGAATCGCTACATCTTCCACACTCCACCTAGATAGGTATGTATCTATTTAGGTAAATCGGGTATCGCCTGCTACGAAGTTGACCCTGGCAAAGGTAGCTTGAGAAATAAACGAATACTATTCGATATTGAAGGCTCGTCAAGTATAGGTACCTTAGCTGCCTCCGAGGTATTCCGAGTTATTAAGTCTTGGGAAGTTATAGAAGCTACAAGGTATGGAAACTACTATCTACTAGTAAAGACAAGATTTATTCATTCTCGCAAGTTGATGCTTTCCTATCCGCCTCAACCCGAAACTGCTCCTTCCACATTGAATGTGTGAAGGGTTATTACTGAGAAAAGAAAAGCTAAAATCCAAAAGCCAAAAACGAAGAAACTAACTTGCCTCACATACTATTAAATTTCCTTCAATTCAGCGTAACCTGCATATGCCTATACTTTCTGCAACATGCTACATGGGTAATGAGGATACCTAATAGCCATACGCCTTCTTTCTATACAACCTTCTAAAAATGTTAGAGCAACATGACATCTAAACAAAGATATCAAACTCCATCGAGAGCTTCGTCATCAGCACAGTCCACTCACACTCATCGCTTCACCCAGTCTAGCTCATTATTTGCTCGATCAGCAACGGATAGCCATGTCTTCTCTACTCCTAATCAAAGACGTGCTACCCCTAATTATCCCGATTTATCAAGTAGGGGCCAGCCAAGAAGCTCAAGCCGTACAAGCACGGCAAACATCATATCCCCCTATCAATCATCTCCTCAGCTCCCACCTCATCCGCAAAGACAAAGATTATCCCTACGTCCCCCATCCAGTCGGCTATCCTCGAATAATTCGGTTCCTCTCCAGGGGAACAATGATAATTCAACCCTTGAGGATGCGCTGTCCAGTGAAGATGCAGACGCATTGGGAGAAGTTATCATGGCGATTGACATGAAAGACAATGGCAATCTTGGCTGTGCTTATTACATTGCCATAGATGAGACTATGTTTCTCCTTGAAGACGTAGCCATGTCGGGTATTGATCTTGTCGAGACACTTCTTCTTCACGTCAACCCTACTACCATTCTCATATCTGCCAGGGCATCCGAGGCGTTAGCAAGCTACCTTTCCAAGAGAGTTCAAGGCGTTGATGGGAACCGGGGTAAGATCGAGGCTCCTGATGCCAGTGCCTACTAACACACCTCATAGGTGATTCACGAAGTGCCTTTATCTTGAGGAATCTCAACTCTACCGACTTTCGTTACGACGTCGGCAAGACGAAGTTGTTAGCGCTTAACCTCGAAGCTCTCGGCCATCAGAGCGTACTCTATACGTCTATTGTTGACGAAGTTGTCGATGATGCTGATGGTTTCGGTGAAGAAAACTCAAAGCAGGCTCGTCTAATGCGTCTCGGGACTTCAATCAACCTTGATAGTCGGCTAACGGTTAGACCTTGTCAACCAATTGATCTGTTTCCGTGCCTCTAACATGCGGCAGATTGGTTGTGCTGGAGCGCTGCTTGGTGACCTTCAACGGAGGAGAACCGCCCATTACTTACCAAATGACCCCGATTCTTTAGTTGCATTCAGAATCAAATCTATCGAGATGTTCACTCTGTTTGACTCGATGTTCGTCAATGCCGACACTTTAGTGTCTCTTCAAATTTTACAGTCAGAGCACCACCCGAACAGTCACCAAAGAGGTCCCAGTACTTCTGGTTCGAAGGAAAGTCTTTCTGTTTACGGACTATTCCAACACCTAGCACGTACTCCCCAGGGGAAATTGAAGCTCCGCCAAATCTTCCTACGACCAAGCACTGATATCAATGTAATCCATACACGTCAAAAGACGATATCATTCTTGCTACGACCAGGGAATGCCGAGACTCTTATACAGCTAAGCAACGAGCTCAAGAAAATTAAGAACATGAAATCAGTTGTAGCTCTGCTGGAAAAAGGCGTTGATATTCCTGGTCGTAAGATATCCATAGCTAATAATGTCTGGGCTTCTCTACAACGTTTCGCTGCATACAGCTTGCGACTTAGAGATTCACTTCGGACATTACCAGGATCAGAAAAGGTCGAGATCGTTAGAAAGGTAAGGTATTATCTATGATCTACATAGGCTACGAATTAACGTATAGATTCATTAGGTTATAGATGTTATTCAACCACTTGTCCTCTGTCAAGTAGGCGAGTTTATTAGCCAGACCATCGACTTCGAGCAGTCCATGGAACGCGGAAGAACTGCCGTCAGGCTTGGAGTTGATGCTAATCTAGATGAAATGAAGCGAAGCTACGATGGAATGGAGCACTTCCTGACTAATGTCATAGCAAAGCTACGGGACGAGTTACCGGAATGGGCTAGAAGATACGTGCAAAATTGCATTTTCTTCCCACAATTAGGATTTTTGACAGTAGTTTCAGTCAACCCAGAAACGGGGAAAGGCAACTATGATGGTGAGGGTTTAAATGATGTATGGGAACGTATGTTCACGGCGGAGGGTTGTGTATATTATAAGAATCGGCAAATGAAGGAAATGGACGAACATTTCGGAGACGCATATTGTATGATCATAGGTAAGAACCATCACCCCCATTTCCATCTTCCATCTTTTTATATATTATGCTGCTTTAACAGAACTCGCTTATACCTACCAGACCGAGAGATCGAGATAATCCATGAGCTCGCAATCAAAGTCCTAGCACAGAAGGAGGTCATAATTGCAGCGTCGGACGTGCTCGGCGAACTTGATAGCCTCTTTGCATTGGCAATTGGCTGCGGACAATATAATTGGGTTGCGCCTAAAATGACAGCCCAGAATATCATACATATCCGAGGGGGTCGTCATCCTTTGCAGGAATTGGTAGTGCCGTCGTTTATTGCAAACGATTGCTGTATCTCCGGTGGACCTGGGCCTGAAGAAGATGAGGATGATGGTGCCGCGAATGAAAATTCATCAGAAGTCGAGCGAAACTCGATAGAACACCCGAGCACGCTCGTGTTGACGGGACCCAACCACTCTGGCAAGAGTGTATATCTCAAGCAAGTCGCCCTTATTGTGTATCTGGCTCATATCGGTTGCTTTGTACCTGCTGAGCGAGCGCAGATTGGAATAACTGATTGTATACTAACACGTATTGCTACACGTGAGAGCGTAGCAAGGAACGAAAGCGCATTTTCCATTGACTTACGCCAGGTCGCTTTTGCGATGAACTTTGCAACTCGCAGAAGCCTTGTGCTAATAGACGAGTTTGGCAAAGGCACCAACAGTCTAGATGGCGCTGGATTAGTCACAGCGGTATTGGATCATTTCACATCTCTCGGACCTGAGAGACCAAAGGTTTTAGCAGCCACGCATTTCCACGAAATATTTGAGGGCCAATTTCTAGTAGACACCCCAGAACTATCCTTCGGGCATATGGATGTTCGATTGGATTTCGATGCTCCAATCATGGAAGATCAAGTAACATATCTTTTCCAATTGAAGTCGGGCCGAAGTATCGCGAGCTTCGGTAGTCGTTGCGCGGCGATGAATGGTATTGGTGAGGCAGTAGTTGAGAGAGCCGAATCTATTATGCTCTTGCTTGCCAGAAACGAAGACCTCGAAGTCGCCTGCTCGAAGCTCTCGGATTCGGAGACGCAGAAGCTTGAAGAAGCTGAAGTTGTTGCGCGTAATTTCCTCGGACAAGATATAAGAACGCCGCCTAGCAATGGAATAAATGTTCAGGGCACCCAGTATCGGCAGATTCTTGATCAAATCTCCTCATTCGACGACTCCACAGCAAAATATTAGCCATATCTCCGATACTCGCATCTCTACACTACTTTCATAGATTTATACCATGTTACCTACTAGGTAGGTAGGTAGGTAGGTATGTAGGTAGTTAATTCAGCTCGATGTAAAGTAGAAAATATCGGTCGTAGGCCTGTTTTATTACCGTCGTTCAGATCCACCATGACCCTCAATGTAACCCTTGATCATTACTAGACACCTAGACACTTATGCATTAGGCATTTAGGGGCAGGAACACCTTTAATCCAATCACCATATTGATTATGGAACATTGACAGCGAGGAGATAGGGATTGATTATTAAGGCCTGTTCATAATTCAGTTCGATGCAATATCAGGCATTAATCGAAGGTTTGTATATCGAACCCTGCACGGCCAAACGACCATTGGATCAAGCTTCTTTATTTATCCCTATTACCGCGACACGCCTACACAGCCAGTCTCATCCCGTGACGTAAACGTCCATACGCATTACTTTCCTTCGCCTCGTCTTTACCACGTCCTGTCTCGACTCTAGCTTGTAATTTGTCTAACAACCGGTGCGACAGTGCTCGCCGAGATTCCAGGCGTCCATCCAGGGGTATCTATTATACAGCGCATCGCTTCCTCCTCCCAATACATACAGATAGAAGATTAGAACCCAGACCTCCCCTAATAAATGCGTGGAGAGGATAGGTGGGGGATAGGGGTGGTGGTGATTACCAGCCGAAGGCCATAGCAGCACCGACAGCCAACACAGCAGCTAGTAGAGAGGCTTGGCTCGTGGTGGCACCACTATCGCCTGTGTGGCCACCGGCCGGGCTGCCATCAGATGACGAGCTGGAGTCGTCGTTAGAGTCTTCGGAGGTAGAGGTGCTGGCGGCACTGGCGGCAGAGGTAAGAGTGGTGGCGGCAACGAGAAGAGACTCTGAAGCCGCAGGGGTCGCCGTAATCACGGCCGTCGAGTCCGAGTATACGGCGCTGGAGGGGCTACTAGCCTTGGTAGCGCTGCCCGTGACCTGAGGCGCGGAGGTGGACCCGTCGATCTTGTTGGGCTCGCCAACGCTCTTGATCACGGTCACAGAAGCGGACGATCCTGATCCCGTGGAGCTGGGCTTCGAAGTAGCGGACGGGGTCGAGTCCGAGCCAGTGTCGAAGCCGGCCTTGGACTCTGCGGACGAGATGGCGGTCTCCGGTACGTCGCACTTGGCCTGGATAGGCCCGAGCAGGTCGGAGAATTTAGTGCTGGCATCGCACCACTGGTTCATGCAGATCACGACGTCGGACAGGAAGGTGCCAGACGCCTTCTTGCACATGCAGTCGAGGTCCGTGGGCGCGCACCCGGACTGTCGCACGCAGCTTGTGATGCATGTCGGGAACTGGGCGGCGGCCTGCGCGGTCCCGGCGAGGAGGGCGGCGTAAAGGATTTGCTGCTTCGCTAACATCTTGATTGTTCGGAGTATAGAACGAGATATAGTATTGGGACCTTAAAAGGTAAGGATTGTAAGGAGGTTTTATTAATTATATAGTATACAACTTTTATACTTCAAAAAGAGTGACGGTGAGAATGAATGGATGAATAGATGGAATGAATGAATATCCCTTCAAGGTGGCAGGCGAAGCCTATGTCGAGCGATGAAACGCGGTGAACGAAAGAAGTGTGGATGCTAAAGAAGGAAGATAGCAAACAACGTGGAATGTTTGATACAACCACGCGGGATTTCACGACGTGCGGTCCATATGTATAAAATAATGGCTCGGCAGCGAGGCCCGCTGGCGGGTAGGAGATTACCGGGATCATCCTCCCTCGCGGGCGAATTTCATAGTGTGAAACATCGCGAGCTAGGGTCGTCGACCTGCCAGAGGATAATCTCAGTCGGTTTCGGTGCGTGAGCCAGGGCGATCATTTAATTAGTTCGGGTCGCGGCGAGCCAATCCTGCGAGCGCAGACGTCACAAGCTGCCTCTTTGAACATGGTGCCAAGACTGCGCTGGTAGGGCATCGTCTGTAGTTGGCTGGGATGGACGGTTAGGTCAACGAAAGGTGGAGTTTCTTGAGAAGATCTCTGGGGTAATCTTCATTTTATTTTCCTCATAATTCTTTATGTTAATGTTAAAAGGGGAGAAATGCTGTGTAAAATTCGCTATCTGCTCTTCGCTATCCGTCATTCAGGAGACCGATGGAGTTCGTGATAATGCATAACTAATTCTTCGAAGGATGATTCCTTATGAGGATTGAATGAACTCTTTGGTCCTCCCTCGTCGACTATAAAGCCGCAACTCTTGTAGAGCGCTATTGCGGCATTGTTTGATGCATATACGACGACACTCAATAAGAGCTGCCTGTCCTGGCCCTTCGCGGAGTTGATGGCCTGCTCCGATGCGGTCTTGATCAACGCCTTTGCGAGGCCGTGGCCTCGAGCTTCCGGTGTGGTGTAGACACCAGAAACCTGAAATGATAGTGGTGAGACCTGGGCATTGCCATAATTGTGGTGTTGATCGTCACCATCCCTCATTTCGGTACTGACTTGAAGCGGATTGCTTGATGGGTCAGGGTTCGGCAAAGGTCCAATTAATGACGTAGCGGACAGGACCCTTCCATCGTGTGGCCGCACGGCCACGAATGTCTTAGCTAGAGGGTTCTTTATGCGGCTAAGCCAGTCGTCTTTAGTGAAGTTGACTTCCCTATCGTAAGTCGAACCGAAAGCTGTTGGTTGTAACTTGTAAGTGGCCGAGCATGGATGGGTCAGCTATCAGCCCCCGAAAAGAGTCCAACACTCCAACACGTATCACTTAGATGAATATATATTAAATGAACTACAAATATTAAGCAAACCTACCATCTGGATCTTGTTTTAAGGCGGCTAGCCTGAATGGTTTGTACTGGTCGAGATAAAAATGGCATCCTTTATCATCCGTCGAAATCAATTCGATCCTCCATTTGGCGAGACTGGACATGTTGGCGAGAGAATCTGCAAATTTGGAGATGTTGTATTTATAAGAGAAGAGTGCTGATTGGTCTTAGAATATAGGGTTGGAAGAGAGTACGGCGGTATATGGCTGTGTGGCATCCATTAGTTGGAACGCCTCGCTGTAAAATTTGCCTTGAATAAGCTTCTACATCAGAAATAGGCGGGTATTGTTCATTAAATATTAGGTATGTACCTAATAGTTCGGAGTATTGATGTGAGTCAATCAATGATGTTGTCTCGGGAAAGAGTCAACTACCTACTATGTAAGTTACTATTAGTAGCTCTACTTAGTCTGCTAGCCTGCAGGCTTGTTCAAGCCTCAGGAGCGTGCTGTATGGGTGCATGGGAAGTCGCCCTCGGGCGCCATCTTTATACTTGCAGCGGGCCAGCGGCTATGCACTTGCTCCAGGGCTGTGATTTAGGTTCGAGTCCGTCGTACCCAGGCGACCGGTCAAAGCTAGGTAAACTTTATGGGACTACCCGCTCAACCGCTGTTCGGAGACCTCAGCAGCTTCCAAGTTAACCACTAAGCATTAATAACAGCCCCCCGACCGTACTACTTACCCCCACCAATTCCGACGTGTCACCTGCATCTTCGGCGCGTGTCGCCTGCTCAACCGAATCCTTGTATTCAAGAGAACGACTTTGAGTCAGGCGTTGGAGAGCTGAATGTTATCAAGATTCGAAATCAACTACCTAGTACCGTAGCCTCGTCAAATTTTTATTCGTCTCAATAATGATAAAACATCGCACAGATTCCCTCATGCCTTTCCATTTCATGTTCGGATTTTTGTTCTTCTTTCCTTAAGGTAGTAGGGGTTAGTAATTTGTCTTCGTCTCAGATTACTTGCTTATTTACCATTATGGCGTCCGGCGACGAGTCTGCTTCAGCGAGCATCGCGATTGCCTTTGAAGACTTTGATCAATATGAAGTCTTTCAGAAGGCTGAAAAACACGTAAGAGATGAGGAAAGCAAGAATTTCGTAGTCGAATTTGGGCTCAAACGCGCGCGGATCGCATTTGACGTGAATGATGACGAGATGAACCAACTACTTAATCAAGCCCCCGACGACCACAGGGATTATCCTATCCGATGGATGTACGTTACTGGATGCAGATGTCGGGTACGCCGTATATACTGATTGTGATCATAGCAATGTATGGGATCCCAGTGCGCAAAGAGATACTATGACCTCCATTGGCGAGAAATATGGGTTCTCGCCGAGGTTACTTGGCTTAATGACTACACCAAGATCACAACCAGAAGGGACACGGCGGCATAACCATAGGAGAAAGATCGCCCTACGCCATCATCAACGATCGAATAACGACTTGGAGAAAGGGGAAGCCACGAATGGCAGTTTCTCGAAACCTCAGGCCTCCGCAGAAGTTAATGACAGCATAGCTCTATATCTGCAAGTGAAGGATACCGTTAACTATTTCTCGACGGATCAAACCCAGAAAGGTGCGCTATGTTATAGATCAAACACCCCTATTTTCACGCTAACACGTTCAAAAAGCCTTCTGCATCGGAGCAAATTGGCTTCATAAGCGGCCAGTACCTGAGCTTGAGCACCCACGAATCAGCATCATGCCACCCAAACATTGGCAATGGCTTGCGCTGTGCAATAATCGTGCGTACTACGCTACAATTCTATGGTCAAGTAGCCGCTAATGCTATAGATAGACACCGTCTTATCAATCCACGAGAAACCCTTATTCGAGCCAGTTCCGGAAAAGGAGAACAAGGAAAGCTGGCGTAACGAAGAATTCGAGTCGATGAGAGCACACATCTTGGATATTCTTCGACAGTTATCCACTAAAGGGTTCGACCTTTACAAAACCAATCCACTTGCTCAAAGTTCAGTCAGGGAGTCGCTACCTAACCCCCGGAAAGATCTCAACAGAACACAATCGGGAGTGTCTGTTTTCAGTAACAGTGAAGCAGGAAGTCTGGCCGATGAAGGAACAAGCAATCTTTTCTACTACCTATTCGAAGATTATGTTGCAGCTGGCCCTCTCAAAGCCGCGGAACAGGAACTGGATGAGATGGTGAGCCGAATTTTCGTGTCATCGAAGGGACGTTGCTAATACTCGTTGCTTTAAGACTCACAAAATTCTAGATAGTACAGTAGGTTGAACTCCTTGAGAATAGGTGAGTCGTTACTAATTATTGCAGCGTCGAAGCAAGGTGTCTAAGAGTTCTGAGATCATACCTACGTTGCACTATCTGAGCAAGGATCTTAGAGAGTTTAAGCACTTATTTGAGAATTATAAGAATCTCATAAGTAAGATAATGGCTGTCGGTAGACGGGATTCGTCTCAGAGCATTCATCTCGATGCGGATCATAAAGTGTTCCTAACGAATTCTGCCCTGAGTCGATTTGATAGGCTAAGGGATCGACTTCAGTACCTTATGTTGAACACTATCGAAGGTTACTTGGAGGAGATAGCCGCGTTATCGACAACGGTAAGGAGTGACGACCAGTTCTTCTGTATGAGAACAAAGCTAATTACCGGACAGTACTTCAACTTGACGCAACAGAAAGACTCGCAGGCAACGGCTAGGCTCACAAGAAGCGCCACATTGTTAGCCAAGCTCAGCGTCTTCTTCCTACCGATTAGTTTTATGACGAGCTACTTTTCGGTTCAGATCGAGGATCTGTACATCTACTGGACAGGCAAGACGTACTGGTATGCGTTTGCGGTTATCGCGAGCGTGTCTTTCGTGAGCCTGTTCTTCTTCAGCAGGCTACTTATGCTCTTTAGTGATATGATGGACGAGTGGGCGGCGTTTATACTAGACCGTGGCAATGACGTTTTGCGACACATGAAAGCGCTAGTGGGATGGAAGCCTAACAATGGAGACGAAGATTAGTGAGAATGAATGATGGATGTATGTACGGATCAGTTTGGGTGCCATTTTTGGTGTTTTTTATTAGTGGCACAAATCATGTAACTTTAGTTGAAATTGTTCCTGTAGATATAGGCAGGTAGGTACCTGTTATGAGCTACCTACGCCTATAGAAGGTTTATACGGATCCCTGCTTGCAAACCTTAGATCCTAGGTTGCTTACTAATTTTGAGGTTTATTAGAAGGTTCAAGGTTGGATAGATTCAAAGAATTCGTCACCTGAACGTTGTTAACACTCGCTTTCACATGTCACCAGGCTATTTTGGAACTAGAGGGGCAATTGATCTCGTGACCCTGTTGTGTTATCTAGGCTGCTACTAATAAGTATGGAATTTTATGACATAGGAATATCTTGCCCTCGCCTTCCTGCCTACCGGGTATTGTTTATATCATTTATTATAACTCGTCTCAAACCTATTGGGTGTTTGATTCTGCAGGCGTGTAGTAGGTACATACATCTAGTTATCGAGAAAGGAAACGTTGGGAAGTTGCCACCACGCAGTTCCCAAGATTCGTGTTCTAGGGCTGCAGCTAACCCCTGTTGTCCCTGATTTTAGTTCCATCTATTAGTTGGTCCCTGACCACTAACACTAGCCGGCTTTCTCGTTGATCACTTCCTTCGCGCATCTCGTTACACCACCTTTTTTTCTGCACCTCGCCTTACTTGCACGGGCAATGACGTTTGCGTTGCTGTTTTACATAAAGTGTGCTTATGACTTTCTTCATCATACCTAGTAGTAACTTAACAATTCGATGTTCCGTACAACATATCCCCCACGATAATGTGTCTGCCTAACGCTTGAAAGTTAGACGATTCTTAGATCGCTATCCTTTGCGACGCATCCACTATCCACCTATGATAGTCTATCACTTGCGCACTAGGCGGTGAACCCGTTCCTATTAATTGAACGTACTCCAAAAGAAAATATCCTTGAAATCCCAACTTCCCTACATTTACGAAACCCTTATGACCCTATGCAGTTGTCCAGGACAAACCAACAAGTAATCGATCGAATAGTTAAACACTATGCATCTACAAAATACGAATGGAGTTGCCAACGGTCAACTTGGCCAGTTGCGACACATTCCTCTTTCATACGACAGCGAGAACCCTGATTCCTCCGCCCGCGCCCTCATCCTCGCCCTACGTCCTGAATGGTCAAGTCCCGATTCCAAAATCGAATTCATATCATTCAAAGATGGCATCACAAACACATTATTAAAGGCCATCAATAAGAAAGAAGGACTGTCTAAAGACGAAGTAGACAAAGAAGCAGTCTTACTCCGAGCATACGGACACGGGACCGACGTGCTCATAGACCGACACAGAGAGACCCAAAATCATGAGCTCCTCATGAACCACGACCTGGCTCCGGAGTTGCTTGCTCGCTTCGATAACGGCATGATATACCGTTATATCAGAGGCACAGTTACACAGCCCGCCGACCTTAGGGAATCACCGATATATTTGGCCGTTGCGAGGCGACTAGCACAGTGGCATGCTATCGTTCCCTGCATATATGAAGCACACCCACTAACTAACGGCGTCAATGGAGATGCCAATGCTTCCCGTGATAAGGTCATTGCCCATGCCGCACCCGGGAAGCCCTCTCCTAACGTATGGACGGTTATGCAAAAGTGGATATTTGCTCTCCCTACCGATACGGAGGCTCAACGTACTAGGCAAGCAGATCTCCAGCAGGAGCTTACTAAGCTCATCGAGGAGTTGAGCGAACGGCCTGGGTTGGGAGATAATGGTGTAAGTGGCACCATCGGCCAGCCCCAGCAGTAACTCCGAGCGCTAACCATCCGTAGCTTGTCTTTGCACATTGTGATCTCCTGAGTGGAAATGTCATTATTGAGCCTCAAAGTACATACACCAAAGAAGGGGGTGAACAGCAGAAGGAAGTCAGTTTCATCGACTACGAGTATGCCACCCCCTCGCCCGCGGCTTTTGATTTGGCAAATCACTTCGCGGAGTGGGGGGGCTTTGACTGCGACTACAACGTGTTGCCAACACGTGCGCAGCGGTTAGAATTTATTCGGGAATACATTCATACTTATTTCAGTCTACTGCCCGATAAGCCTATCAACATAGACGAAGAAGCTGAAACGCAGAAGTTACTGGCTGAAATTGATATATTCCGCGGTGTACCTGGGTTCTACTGGGGAATATGGGCTTTGATCCAGGCCACAATTTCACACATCGATTTCGACTATGCCGAGTATGCCGAGATCAGATTAGGAGAGTACTGGGGGTGGAGAGAAGCGATCAAGAGTGCGGAAAACTCTTCTGACAAAGAGTTGTCGCCACGAGAAAAAAGATGGATGCAACTGAAATAGATCCAATCTTCTAAGGAGGCGCTTGGGTATTCATGGCAGCATTGTAGTAGATACCACTTTATAATAGAGGATGCGCTTGGAGAACTTCTACTGCGCATCTGAATTAACGATCTTGTAATGATGTTTCCGTTATACTTGAGATTATACGCGACGAAATTTTCACTTCGCCGAATATATTATTTGGGGCATACTTAGATGCTACACATCCTACAAGTATAAGTATCAGGTAGTGAAAAACAACAACTACGACTATATACCTAGGTAGGTATCGATTTGCTTTTGGGTACCGAGTCAGGGGTGAGACTGTCCGGACCACCTTTAGTGGGTCTTGGGTCCCGGAAGAAGGCTATGTTTCTGTTCATGACGAGTTGCTAAGGCTAGACTCGAGGCTGAGTTATTTGCTATCTTAACCCTCTACACTATCTATGTTTCATTTCTTTGCTTCGACTGCCTGTAAGGTACCTACTTACCTAGTATCTACCTTGGTAAACTTTGATATCTTGATACACTTTACTATTCAGCCAATGTTGATAGACGTTATCACTAACCTATCTTAACGAGCAATCCATCTAACAGCATAAGGTGGTATCGGTATTGAGTGTATGTTTTTGTTTGTTAAACATGTATACCTATACAATGACTGATGATGGTGTGTGAGTACCAAAAATGTGATATCACCTTTTCCATTAGACGACCAGCCTTTTCTCCATTCGTCCAGCCAAGTATGTGCGAATACCTTGTTTTCCTCTTCGGGTCACCTTGAACTTCAGCTGTACTTCCCAGAAGACAGGTTTATAATAATATCAGATCCTAAAAGATGAATCCTAGCATTATCGGTATTTCCATTCCGTCCAAGCACTGCCCTCAAAGGGGGTGAAGCCGTCGAAGGAATGTCCAGAAACGTATCCAAAGCCGAGGACATGCCAGAATAATCCACCTTAGTACCATTAAACTGGGCACCGATGCCACTTAGATTCCGTTGTTGATTTGCCTCAACATGTGCTTGGGTATGGTGGTGAGAATGCTGAAGGCGGCAAGGTGCCATGATGTAAACAGGGCTATATGAACTACTAGACTATGGTACCGATCAGCTCTTCATATTGCGTATAGTTTACGGTTGATTCTCTACCTCATATAATGTTCAGGTATAGTAGGCACCAAGAGCATATAGTTTAAAGATAGATGTTGGTCGATTAGTGCGAATACCCAAAGTCGTCATCAACGGTTAGAGGTGAACTGTATTAAGCTCATATATTCTGCGTTCAATATAGTTGTACTTCTTTGTTTTTCCAAAAAAAAAATAATAAATAAAGAGGAAAAGAAGAAGACCTCAAAATGAGAATGGCGAGGACATTAAGGGCTCATGAGAAGCAGCCTGAGTTAGAAGCATCTAGGTTAATCATTTGGAAGGCATGAGTCTTGATAATGCCGAAAAGGCTTGTGAGGAAACAAGACTCAGAGAATTTATCAAGGCAGCTGAAGTAGAAGACTAGAGAAATATCTGAGCATTGTAATAAAAAGGGGTTAAGGGTGAAAAAGGAAGTAAGATAATTTTAGAGTGTTAAAGGATAAATCTGTGTGAGGTAGGACACACAGAATCACATCTTAGGATATTAAAGAGAAGCAGAGGGAAAACAAACACTGGTAGCATGGGGGGATAAAACTTATAAAACATTGATATCTAGGCAAGTAAGGGTACATTACTGCCCGTAGTAAAGGCGAAACTAACTGCGAATTCCCTCGCTAACTGCCCAGGTTGTAGGCAAAGGGGGCTATTGGACAACAACGTCATGCCGAGCAAGATATTGGGAGATTGTGTATCTCATGAGGATGTATGTCGCCAACTTTGGCAAATATGATTCAACCTGTTCCATTCCAAGGTTCGCCAAGTGGATAGTCCTCGACGTTGACTGAAGAGAAGCGATTTTATCACATCACCAAGCGTCTATGTCGTAGATGTCAAGAAAGTCAAGAAGATCAAGAATACCAAGAATCCGAAAGTTGCTGATGTATGACCATCTCGGCTCTGCTTGTCTCAAGGAAGTAGTGCCGAGCTTAATGGTTTGTTGTCGCGCAAGAAACGGGGATGTTTTGGCAGACTTTGGGGGCCAGCTGAGAGTAAGGCAAGCTGAGACGAGGCCTGGAGACGATATGTTGGAATGCCGCGTTTCGCCTTATCGCCTTATCGCCTTATCATAGCCCCCGAGCCCTAATGCGCGACACCAGTCAGCTGTACCTAGGTACTTTAGGTACCTAAAGTACCTACTCAGAAGGAGGGAGCGGGAAACGGGGAGAGCTGAAGGAAGCGGCAGGCTTCGCAGCGCTCCGAACGCACAGATAAGAAGTTGCGAACCATCTCAAGGCGTTAAATGGAGCTACTGCTACAGATTGGCCAATCAGACGAGTTCAAATATTTCAAGTTGCAATGAGAATCAAAACGAGGGATGGTAAAGTGGGGCAGACCCTACAATTCAAGGGAAACTTTAGGGTCTTCAGGTTTAGGTACATGTATACGTACCTGGATACATGGAAATTGGTTGGGGGAATATTTGAAAGGAAAGAATCATGGATTGACTTGAGGAATCATAACATTCAAATTATTAGACTTCTAACTTGGAACTACCTAGTAGAAGGTTCATCATATTCTCTTATGTATATACTTACGACTGCCATTCTTCTAGAGGATATTCTCGATCTATCTCGATTGAAACCATCTTTCTATCTTGTCGGTGGTTTTTTTTTTTTTTTTTCAAATCAATACATCAATGAGTGAATATCTGAAATATCTGGAATATCTGGTTCAATCTATCCATCTATTCACCTGCAGAGAGCTCTTGGCGACGCGCAATCCTAGGTGTGACGAGCTTGTTCCGCGAACCATGATTCGAACAGAGAGTGGTCTTGATGCTGCTGGTGCTGGTGCTGGGTCTGGTGCTGGGTGAGCTTTGCATGTCGCCTACATGCCGCCTAGTTCTTGACCGCCTCTGCCCTTGCAATTCTATCATTCGCGCGCACGCGATTTCGCTCGTTGCCACCTCATCCACCTTTTCATCCCTCCAGTCTATCCAGTCCGTCCAGTCCCCTCCGCCGACCTCTCAACTCTGCCGCCTTTTATAACCCGACATGCAGAAAGATCTGCGTCGGGGAATACCTGCTGAGCGGCTTTCCCTAAACGGCAATGCAAAGTCGGAGTTGACGATACGTTGATTATTAAGGGAAAGTGGTTTCATCAAGCGCTGAAACCCTTTTACACTCTACACACTCGCTGCGTCTCTGACAGCATGTATCGTGCATCTGTGCGGAGGATACCTACCTAAGACCCAGGTAGGTAGGTAGGTATATCGAATTGTCGATGGATGTCTCTTATGAGGCAAGTCACAGAACAGTAGAACGAGCGGAGGAGAGAAAGGGAGAAAGGGCAAGAGATGGAGCCTGCATCCCCATCTGCAACGCTCAATTAGCCCACACATAATAGCCTGCTCCCCAATGAACGGCGACGGTGGACAAGACGAAGTTTCGCCTAGACCATCTCGGCACTTATCAATGCACTTAAGAAACATGACGTTCCTATCTTGGGAAGTGATCAGCAAAAAAGTCGATGCATGTGCCGGATCATATGGTCGACGTCCGATCCTCTTCCCGCATGGCTTGGAAGTTAGGGTCGAGAGTAAGTATTATTGTATTCTTTTCATTTTTCCTTTCTACTATTTTCTTTCGAACAACCTTACACCCTGTTCGTCCTGACGATGGTGATGTCTGATCATGCCTCAGACAGATTACCCTACCCGCCATGGTTTATGGGAAATTCATGTTGCTTTGATAAGACTATTTCTCATCTAAACCGGTTACAACCGCATCATCATCATCATAATCATCATTTTTTAAGATTAGGGTGGGTGAAGGAAAAAAATGAGAATGAAGATGAGGTGAAGCGGAGAGAAGGGCGTGGGATGATGGTCTAGAGCGTGTGGGAAAGGTCAGCCGAAACAAATTACATGGACGGTTGTTTTCAGTAACTCTAACGACACGACACTTTTTCCCTAACGGCACCACACCTTCCTAATTGGGACTAGTCAATTCACCACATAATTCAGCACAATTACTTTAATCGCACCAAAAAAACATAATACTTTTCAATCATTCAATTAGGCTTAGTGTAATGTAATTTCATTGGTTAAATGAAATTTACCGTGTTGACCCGCTTTTTCTCGTTTGATTATTGGTTTATACATTTAAACTTTCAAGTTTTGAATACCTCGAAAAAGGTGATTACATAACCCAAAACTGCGGTAACATCATTACGTAATACACACGTGCCCCGCATTGATTACATAATGCGATATTTGAATCTGAATAGTATTTTCTATTCAGTGTAAGTAATGATGAAATTGATATCATATTATAGGTCTTCTCTTGGCGAATCTAATTATATAACTTTCAATTAGGTGCAGTGGTTTTTAAATCTTATATTAGGGTTTATAATGGGCGACTGATTGCGTTGATGCAGCCACGTGATACCCATCGCGTCAACACAATTGCTTATTCATCCGAATGCACTTTGTCAATTACCTCAGCGATTATCCCTTGGATAAGACTATAAACTATATCAATCAATTGGCCTCATCGCGCGCTATAAACTCATATATTCTTCTAATTTTTAGAAATTTAAACAAATAAACTACTCAAGTTTCAACATCAGTATCGTAATGCGCACGCTTATTGGCTGAATACTAGAAGTACACAATACAAATTAGAGTTAGTGCGCGAAACTAAGCTGAAAAGGGCATTCCTGATGTTTTTGACTAGGTAATTGTGCTGAATTATGTGGTGAATTGACTAGTCCCAATTAGGAAGGTGTGGTGCCGTTAGGGAAAAAGTGTCGTGTCGTTAGAGTTACTGGGTTGTTTTGAGCTGATGCCAGGCTGTAATTAGCGGCAAGTAAATTACCGGGCTGAGGCGGTCGGGTGGTCACTATGCGCTGGCGCTGAGGCTTTACTGGCTACGAAATCCTCGAAGTTGGGGGCTGTTGGAGATCTCTCTATTGGTAGGTAATGTATCCATGGATGTACATACCTTATGGATGTCATGTACCTACATACATACACATACCTGTAAGTATGAAGATTTTCCGGATGTGCCCCCGAGGAAATCTGTTCAACAAGTGACCGGGCAAGCCTGCCTATCAGCTGCTTAAGGTGCTGATAAAAGCCCTGCCATCATTACTTACTACGTACATATCTACTCTAACTCATATGACTGCAGGCTGCATCTTTTAATAAGCATAAGAAGATACTGCATACTGATTGCCGCACCCACTTCTTACTGGCGGTCCTCGGCCGACCTATCAAGGGGTACCCCATGCCAAGCCATCCTCCGGCTCTTATCCAAAAAGCTCGAATGGGGGAATCCTATTCAGATCCCATATCTGACTAGACCGTCTCGAACTTGATGGCTCGGCTTATACGGCGTGGTATGAGAACTCAGGCAACATGCGGCACGTGCTAGGTATAGTATAGCTCATCCATTCTTCTTACATCTAACGTCGTTAAGAACTATTACGCCGAAGAAGCTAATACCTATTACCTAGGCTGCTAGGTACCTATCCATCGGCTAGCTATTATGTAGATGCTACCTACTAGGTATGTAGGTAGGCATGTAAATAGTAGATAAGAGGAACTGACTGGCATGGAGTCGATGGTAACGTGATTAGGTGGTATCGTTCATTGGCCCATGTCCTTATATACCCCCCCGGTCAACTCTTTTTTTCTTCTTGCTCTTCCCTCTTTTCTGCATTCATATCATTGTGCCACCGTACCACAGCTCAACATTGTTAAAGTTACAGTCACTTTGTGAGCACTAACAGTGATCAGCATGGACTCGAGCCAGAGCTGGACATCCAGCCGAGCCAGCTCTGGGACTGTGAAAGTTTCCCGCCTGACATGCATGCAGCTGCGGTTGATGCAAACCGCGTACTACCTCACGCTATAATCCACATATGTGTCCAATGGCTCTCGGCTTATCCCACTTGGAGACTTGATGGGATGGAGACTCGATTACCCTCGTTCGTAAGCAATGCTTAGCCGCCTGAATCAAGATATTCGGATAATGATAGGTGGCGTGCTTCCAGCACTGCTACTATGTACTCTTTATTAGTGCTCACTATCGTTTTGCCGACGAAGGTGAACCAAGTATCTAGATCTATCTAGTAAGACGTTTTTTTGCCAAGTAGAAAGGGATAGATGGCGTAACCGAAGCACTCGACTTACGAAGCCAGGTCTAAGATCCAAGTTCAAGTTCAAGTTCAAGTCCAAGTCCAAGTCCACGTCCACATCCACGTATTTATCTCAAGTACCCGGGGACCTTTACATACATAGCTAGTTACATAGTATGAACTACATAGTATGTAGAAACGTACTATATATGATATGATATATCCGTATGGGGAATAGAAGGTGCACTCGTTATGATTACGACCAGAAGCACAGCCATGATAGTATCGTATGTGTAACCCTTGGCTATCAAGGTAGTAGTTAACACGGTGGTCCGTCCCAGTAGCACGTTGTCGGAAGAAAGACGACGCAAGAAAGAACCCCATCTTATTAGTCGCCTACCCTATTATGTATACAGGTACCTAGTCGAGGCTTTAGCTGGATCATTAGTCCAGAATTAGTCTAGATTAGCATAATCGACTATAACCAACACCACAACGGCTTTCGGCTTTTTTATTTTATTTTTATTTCTCGTCTTGTCTCTCGTCCCTCTTGTTTTATTAGGTGCGCAGTATATTATATACATACTAATTTACTACTCGGCACTAATGCTATCCTGAGACCCTAAGACCCTAAGACTAATAAAGGTACTCGGTACCTAACTGAGGCAAGTACGATTCTATGCACCATATTGGCACTATCTAATAAAGGGACGCCGTCTCCATTTTGATAATCCACATATGAATCCACATCCGCATCGATGATCTTATTGTGTACATACGTACTATTTTGTTCGCCTTGTCGCTGTCATTCTTATTTCAGCTAGTTGCTGTACTGTACGTAGATGGAAGTGAAATTCGTCAACGGTTAACATTGGACAAGGCTTACGATCCCAAATCCTATAGATCGATCAGATTCGTATAGTAGATAGAATATGATACATACATACGACCTACATGTAGGTACTACTAGGTAGATGATGATACCTAGTAGATGATAATAGGTGATGATGACATTACATATTGCATATTGCATGAGTTACATACCTACCTAGTGGTAATTGCCTACCTAGGTACGGTACCTAGTAGCTAAAAGTTACAATTCCTTCTCCGAATGACCTCCATGGCTACCAACCTACATACCCGGACGTATGTACCCAGGTATGTATGAGGAAAGTAATGATGCGATAGGTACCCTGATTCTAGGTAGCTGTACCTACCTGTCGAAGGTCAAGTGTCAACGCTCCGCACCGACCTCCCGAATACCCCGGCAGCCCGGGAGCTATAATCCCTGTAAGGCGTTGCACCTTGCTTTTACACCTTGCACTGCTTGCGCTGCTTGCACCCCCTTCCAACTTCACATTCGAAGCTGGCCTGTTCTTCCCAATTTTTTCTCTCTCTTTCGCATTCGATGTTGTAAGTATCTCTTGTATCTCTTGTATCTCCCTGGGAATAATTGTGCAGCTAGGCTCCATGTGTGTGTAATCTGCCGTTGTAGTGGTCGCCCCACCTTCTTGTCTAGCCAGCCAGCCTTTTTTTACTTAGTACTAGGTATCTCGCCTGTCAATGCCTGTCTATCAGTCTACTTTCTCATCGATCGCGACGACCCCAAAAGTTATTAGCCAATTTACCTTCAAACCCAAGTTACTTTACTATCTCATTTTTTTTTCTCTTCTCTTCCTCTCTTTCCTTGATACCCTTTCCTGATACCGAGACAATTCTTCGGAAAAAAGTAAAGCAATTCTTTTTATTCCCTCCCTTTCTCTCTCTTTTTTAATTCTTTCCCCCACACACAAGAAGATAGGAAAGAGGAAAAAAAAGAAGAGAGAATAAGAAAAAAAAAGTAGTCGGCCAGATGTTCTTCTAAAGTTCACCATCCACACCCCTCGCGAACGTAGTCTCTCCGATAGGCGTCCTGCAGCCAATCTTTAAAATTTGCTGTTGCTATTGGCTCATTTCGTCACGAGGCGCAGTCATTAACTTTTTTTTCTTCTTCTCTAAAACCCTTCCACCCTTCGGCCGACGTTTCCGTCATGAACATCTTGTTTATGTTTATGATTGATTCTTCGTCCTTATTAAGCCGCAGTTGATGTTTACCGCTAAGTCACGCGCGCAAGCGGGAAGTGAGTCTGCGCGCGAGCGAGAGCGAGAGAAAGTGAGAAGAGTGAGCAGGACGAGGCGGAGAGCGGCCCAGCCCTAGTCCTGCCGCCCGCTTTCTGCGGCACAGTCGCCGGTCCGTATTTTATATATATGCGCGGCGAAGGCTCAGGAGCTATAAAAGGAGCATATTAAAAAGAAAATAAAGAAGAAAAAAAATTAACTAAGGGAGGAATTAATAACTTCGGAAACCTTCCCGTTACCCGACCCTGGATTTTGGCGCGAGGCGCGAAAGAGGAGGAGTGATGGCCGCCGACTCGTTAGAGCCTCGACTCGACCGTCGCGGTTCCCTGCTCGAGGGTCGGGAATCTCAAGTCGCACCCGGTTTTGACCCGTCTTTGGACCCCACGATTAGACAGCTGTTCGAGCAACAAGCTGAAATCCAGGCGAAGTTAGCGGCTCTACTCCCAGCCAAGTATCTCCCTAACAGTAAGCTCGAGCTGGACATGCTCCGTCGGAAGCTTAGAGCACTGGAGGCTTATGTGAAGAACCAAAGTGAGTTGCCTCCATTTTAATATTAATCCCGTAGTGCGACGTTGGTGTTAGACGGAATTCTGATATATGTAATCCAAGACCTGCCAGGGACCGTTCCAATATTATCTGAAGTCGAGGAAGCCCGCGCGCTGCAGTATAAATGCGAATGCATCGAGAGCTTCTTAATCGACCAAGGTATGTAGTTAAGCCATCTAGTATCCATCCCTTACCTAACGTACGCCCTGTCGCAAATAGGTCTAGACCTTCACGACGGCCAATTTCTGCATGCCTTGAAGTTATACGGTCAGGATGATGCACCGTCCGGCTACGATGCTTGGCTGGATAAGAATATCTCATTTTATGACCCCATATTCCGGGGATGGAGGATGAGAGAGACGATACCTTTAATTTCTAGACGCCAGGCTTCTTTTAAATGTTGGGATGACCGATGCGTGTATTATATATACGGCTTCTCCAACACCGAAGACCGGGACGAACATATAAAACAACATGCCGGTCCCCCAAAGAGAGATTCCGGTCTTTCGGTGGGTACTATTCCCCCAATTACCTTCTCAGACCAAGCGTCGTCGCGGCTATTTAGTACCGATCATATAAACCGAAGCTCTCCAGCTACTTTACCACGACTTTCTGTCCCTCCCTCTCTACCTCCACTAGCCACGGCCAACCAACCGAGAGACCGGCGTGAATCGACGATTGGGTATCCATTTGCGAACGAAATACCTCCTCAGCCTAGGGGATCCGTCGATTCCGAACCCGATTCCTTGCTTCCGCCCCTGAAGCGAAGTAGAGTCGGACACGGAAGGCTTGAATCCATAGGCGAGCTTAGACTGCCACGCGACGCTGGGCCGTGCCTCCGCTGTAAGGTTCAGGCGAAGCCGGTATGAAAACCCAGTTCCTATAGATCGGATTATTACTTACCCTGATTAGTGCGATTCGAAAGACGACTGTGCGTTTTGCGCTGAACCGCCTAACTCTGTTAATGACGAGTTTTGGGGTGTACTTGGTTGCCATCGTGGCCCTCTGGTCGCGCTAGCTGACTATATGCTACCAGGTATTTCCCCCTCTTCCTTCAATACCGATTGATCTATATATATATATTTAAGATGGAGTACTCACATCTCAAGTAGAAGCCCTGTCGCCGAGACAGGTGCACACGCCTGTCACTTCGCCCCTAGCCAGGCGGCGTAATATGAACGAATATCTCGAACGTACATATTTAGTGAGCCAGACCATGTCTGATATGGTGAAGTCACATATAGACTTCGACGACGGGTTCTGGTGGACTGAAGATCTTGCATCGTTACCAATGCCTAATCCCACTCTGGCGAATTATTCGAAAGATCCTAAGGATAAGCCGCCGCCTGTCCTGAAGGTGCTAGCAGCCAGCTGGAACGCTGAGGGTGTCCCCTTTCAATTTTGGGAACTTTTCAGGTTGACGGGCTTCATGTCGGAGAGTAGGGAACTGGAAGCTGTGACATATCCTGTGCTTCATCGGGCAAAATTACTTCTCAGGGAGATACTATTCTATGACTTGCAGCAGCCCGAACCGTCGATACGAACCGAAGTCAACTTAACTAACGTGACAAACGCCCAAAACTCGCCCGACGATATAGATTACGAAGGACGAAACCGACTGATTTATAATTGCATGGTTCAATTTCTGCAGTCGTTCGAGAGTACGACCATGCGAAGAGTTATTTCGGATCCGAAGAGTTGGCTAGCTGTTTTCGTTTCGCTTTGTATATTTAGTATTGTGAGGACGATCCTGGCCGATCTGATCTCTACGCCGTCGCGAACCCTGACCCCCCAGGCTCAAGCTGGTTTTCCTATGTCCGCAGGTGCCACTGCTATGCATAGCGTTTACAAGGCCTTGGTGAGCATATTCGCCTGGTCGACGCCGATGATGCTGGACGATCCACCTCAGGAATTGGATGGGAACGATCGTGTATTATTTGTTACCACTATTTCGGCTATTAGAAAGGACGACTGGATTGCATTGGGCATTCGCTCATCAAGAGATTTCCTCCTCGGCCTGGGAAGCGGTTATCTAGATGGTAATGCTGGGTTTAATGGTTTCTTTAGACAACGAACACCTATTTATCGGCACGTTTCTTACCAGCAGCCCTCCGCCGTGGGCCAAGCTGGGGATGTTCGGAAGCCCCTTTTTCAATGGCGTCCAATCGACCCTTGGGCAAATCGAAACGATCAAGAAATGCTGCCTGCAACATATGCCATAGAAACTCCTGAGCCTGGGAGGCGGCATACTGTAGGAGAGAACCCTGTCTTTACACGCGCAATTGCGAGAGGTCTTAGCTCTCCTTCGAAACTAAGGACTTCTTACCAACGGCCACCTCTTCGGCGCGTATTTTGTACCAAGTGTAACGAATATCCCGAGGGTTTCCGCGGCGAACACGAACTTCGAAGGCACAATGATGCCAAGCACGCCTCTTTGGTCAAGAGATGGGTCTGTACCGAGCCTCAGAACGCAAGTCCTAACTCTCCGCAGCCCGTAATACCGCTCTCGAAGTGCAAAGCTTGCGTTACGCAGAAACGATACGGCGCTTATTACAATGCAGCAGCTCATTTACGGAGAGCGCATTTTCACCCACACAGGAGCGGCAAAGCTAGTGGCGATTGGCCTCCGATGACTGTTTTGAAGGACTGGATGCGAGAAGTACGGCAGTCGATCGATATTAACGAGAACGACACGTCGAGCGGAGAAGAAGATAACGACGTAAGAATGATGGAAGAATATGCGTTGCCACGCCAGTCGTCTTTCTTGGAAGCTCCGCGCCTTGCGCCAGCCCCCCCTCAAGGGCCGTTACTGGCACCTTCAATAGCACCGTCCCTGGATAGCACTGCGCATAGTAGCCCCGTCATACCGAAGGCCGAGGACAATAGGAACCGGTGTCCTCATCCCGATTGCGGTCGAGTGTTCAAAGATTTGGCAGCACATATGTTGACACACCAAGAAGAACGGCCCGAAAAGTGTCCTATAGAAAGTTGCGAATATCACACGAAAGGGTTCGCCCGGAAATACGACAAAAACAGGCATGCACTAACACACTACAAGGGCACGATGGTCTGCCCTTTCTGTCCAGGGCCAGGGACAGCATATGAAAAGGCATTTAATAGGGCTGATGTGTTTAAACGACACTTAACGGCCGTGCACAATGTTGAACAGACCCCCCCTAACAGCCGGAAGATGATTATCACTGGAAACAGTTCTCGGAATGGTGGCGATGCTAAGTGTTCCATTTGCCAGACACGGTTTTCGACGGCACAGGAGTTCTACGAGCATTTGGACGATTGCGTTCTGAACGTCATCGTCCCTACAACGCCAAAGGCATTGAAAGACAGGGTTTCGACGCCTCAAAAGAGCGACGAACGGAGCATCGTCGTTGCGGTAGAGGACTCAGATGAAAAGGGTAGGGCTGAATCAAAAGGGGCAATCGACGTCTCCTCCTCCAAGGCGATATCGATATCGCCGGTGCGAGGGGAGAAGATGGATTTGGATTCGGACTAGGATTAGGAATGTGGAATGCGGAATGTGAAATATATGGGTAGTGTATATACGATGGAACGAAAGAAATGAGGGAGGAGTTTGGAAGATATCATGTGCTACGAGCGCGACCGTTGTATTCGTGTATACAAGCTTGGAACGAATATCAGGAACTTGAACGATATTAACCCATGCCCTATGACCACAGTGACCAATTGGGTTAGGACTGTGATGGATAGGCTTGCTCATCCAACTATCGGATTCGCTAGCAGTAATGATCGACGAGGATGAAGCCGAGGCCCAGAGATTGGGGAACTTTGGGAAGGATTCAACGCGGAGTGAGATGCAGAGCCCTTTCGTTTCTGAGCTATGTCAGTCTTACCGGGAACTTAGCTTAGGATCTAGTCTACCTCAGCTTGGTCTTCCAGGAGAACAGATATCGTATCGCGAGTATCGACGCCGGTGCTTTCGAACGAACGTCTACCTACTTAGGTACTTACATGTCAGTTAGGTAGGTACATAAATGATTTCTCTATGCCTACCTAGGTATCTATGCAAGGAACAAGTTTCTAGGACCGAGGTGTGCAGCTGATATTTACTTTTTTGCAGCAATAGCGCTATATGCAGCCATTTAATCTTACCGGGATTGCGAACGACGACGCTTGCATGCTTCTGCATGCATATCTAGGTACCTAGGCAGGTAGGTATACAGTCAAAGCTACCTACATACATACCTCGGATCGGCTCATCTGCCGGGTCTGGGTCGCCAGTGGCAGACGACGCCAGAGCGTGAGGCGCAGGACTATCGGTATTTCATGATACTAGCGAAATCCTTCCGTCTTACCTCGATTCCTTCGACCCCCCCTTCCCCATCCCTCGCTATTACTTATGCTACCTACCATTCATCCGGCTTGTGTATATGGTACATTGGAGGTAGGTACCGCGCTGTGGATGGGAGCGTTCCTTCGCACGTGGTTTGACGACGCTTCTGGGACGAGCGTTCCGTTGGGGGAGCCGTGGTGGTGTTCCGGATTTGGGTCGGGAAGAGGGAGTGCGGGTAGGAGTAGGGCTGGGTTGGATGAGAGATTCTTCTGTCGCACAACGCGGTTTAGTGATACGGGACGATTGACGCGTTTGAATGGTTAGGTTAATTGATGAATATTGATTACGATTAGAGACGAACGACCTTACCCAATTTGTGATCTTAGGATTGTCGGGTATGCATCGATATGATCTTCTTGAGAGATTGAACTGGACTCTATAAGCGTAGCGAGAAGAGGGTAGCACGTAGCTTCTATACAATTCACGCCTTTGAGCACATCACATTTAAAACCACAACATGTACATATTAAACCAATCTTACATTTTACACGAGTATTCATGCCTAGCAGAAGATATCCCATTCTCTAGTATATGTATATATATTTTCCCTCCCAATTTCCGAACGGGGTATCATCACCAGCCATACACGCACCTCATATCCATACATACGTCCATGCGTACACATCCGTACCCAACCGCATTACACATAAGAGAAACCTCTTCACAAAGACTGATTACAACCCCCTCATTAGCTCCATCGTCGGTTGCCTCCAACTCCGAGGTAGGTAGTATGTATGCCAACCTAGTTCTCGACCGGCTTCCGAGCATATCCATTCAAGCACCTAAATCCGGCGCCGATTTTCCTCCCTTCCTCAATGATCTCATGCACGCCATCAAGGCACTTGCTCGCCTTCTCACTCTCCGCCTCCACCTCGAAGAACCCGAGACGTTCCTCGCTCGCCACCTTCTCCGTCTCGCATCTCAACAGCCACCTCTCCCACGCCCAACTTCCAGCGAGACCCGTCACCGAGGCCGCGGCTTCCGTGCTGCCGCAAACCATGGCCTCCAGATCCAACGGACGCTCTACCCCAGTGATGCTGTCACATGCCACCCTACGGTTACGTCGGACGGCTGGGTCCGGGCCCATGGGTAGACATACCCACGCGCGACGTACGCCGTCGAAGCCAGCGCGGTGAAGACGGTTTATAAACATCCGGGTTGGAGACGAGTCGTAGCCGAGGGTTTTTAGGGCAAACCCAAACTCGACAGACTTAGCGAGGCCAAGCGGACCCGCGTTAGTGATATCCGAGTCGAGGACTGAAAACTCGAGATACCCCCCGGGCTTGAGCACGCGCATGCACTCGCTCAAGCAGCTATCCCATTCATCCTCACCATTCTCTCCGATGAACTTGAGGATAGAGTGAAGCTCACGCGCCGACACTAGGTCGAAGTGGCCGTCAGGGAAGGGCAGCTTCGTGAGTCGTTCCACAGCGACCTGTCGGTGGTTGGGCGGGCCGCGGATGTTCGAGTTAGACAACTGCCGGATAGCCTTAGTCGTGACCGTGTATACCTTAGTGTTAGGGTACATGATAGCACAGTGCCAGGCCCAGCCGCAAGCAGCCTGGCCGCCTAGGTCAAGGATACGCGCCCGATCTTTCGCGCCGCCGATACGGGAAAGGCGGGCAAGACGTTTAGCGATTGGTGCAGAAAATAGACGCCCACCATTCAAAGCCTTAGTCGCGCCGACGTGCCAATTTGCCATGGACATTTGGGTTAACGCCTCGTGCTCCTTTTCTCGCTTCAATTTCTCGGGGTCATCGACAAGAATGTCGTCACCGCGAGCCACATTGGCACTCATCCGCTTCTTAGCCGACTGAGGCATCACTGATAATTGGTACTTGCCAAGAAGCTGGTTACGGTGAGTCTCGCGCAAAGAGATGCGCTCAGCCTGCAATGCCTCAAAACGAGGAAGGCGATGGACAAAAGGATCTTGACTACGGGATCTAATGATATAGTCCTGAAAAGCACGGTAGTAAGCTGATTCTTGTCGCGCAAGCTTGGGCGGCAAGGTCCTTGGGATGTCGGTCTTAACCACGACTTCGGAAAACCGAACCATCTTTTTCTTCTGTGATGGGGATACCACATCAGATTCGGGCTCTTTGGTCTTTGGCTCCTCTTCGACATGGACTTTTTGCGTCTCTGGTTCAGGGTCAACCGTTGGCTTGACTTCTTCCTCCGGGAGAATACCCTTTAGATAAGCCCTCTGTGCCATGAGCCATAATTCTGTCCGGTCCAGGTTGGACAGGGCAGCTTCTTGTTGCTTCTTAGTATATTCGGGATCATAAGTTGTAACGATCTCTGTGGCAGTGACATCCTCGTGAGGGCTTGAAGGCTCATAGTAGGCCGTGGGGGAAGTTAAGGGGTTTCTTGGCTCAATGCGTCGCGCTGTGATTACTTCTTCGGTAAGATCACCTCTCGCCTCGAGAACCTGTTCTAGCACAGCTGGTCTTGCAGTCGGAAGGCCATCCGACATTGTGCCTCTGATTTCTACGAATTGCTCAACTGGTGCCGATGGGATGGGCGTGGCAGCAAACCGCTCAGGTCGCGGCGGAGGAGGAGGTAGGACCGGAACATTTGGCAGAGCTGGAACCTGAGGGGCAGGCTCATTCCACGGGCAGCGATAGAACTGTTCTGCAGTAGTCGAAGTAGGAGGCGCATTCTCATCAGGTGTCATTGTAGGTAGATGCCAAGTATGCCTCGTACGTGGAGAAAGACCAGAAAAGAAACCTCCGGGCGAAGGAATGTCAAGTCTCGTTAAACCATTGAGAGATGGCTGATGAGTCGACACTCTTCGAATTGGTCTTGACATGGAAGTGAGCAAGCGCGGTGTTTGCTGTGACATTTCTGGCCTTCGCCCTCCTGTGACTTCAATGACCTGCTCTAGGTGATACTCCTCTTCGGAGTCATCGCCTCCTGATAGAGCTTGCAATGTAGCCAGGGCAGCAGGTTGTAGTTGGACTCCAGACCAGTCCGTGTTAGTAGTGCTTTCTCCCTCTCCAATGATTGGTGTCGGTGGAGCAGACAGAGCGGCCATTTGATCAGAGCTTAAACTTCCATCTAGGGACGGTGGAGCGGAGATGGTTGGCACCTCCTCAGATTGTTGGGCATGTAAAAATGAGATCGCAGCTGGCGACATTTCAACCTTAGCTAGTGGCGTAGGAGGCAGAGGTGACATTAACCTCTTAAACTCCGGCCTACCTGACAAGCTCTCCGCATTTTGTTCCTGTTGAGCCGGGATAACTAAAGGCGGAAGAGCCCGGTGTGACGTGGAAGATTGAGTTGCGGTTCGCTTTAGCATCGTGTGTCGAGAGCTATTCCGGCGTTTTATTGAGGACTTCCTCGAAATCCGTCGAGTGTCTTCTTCGTCGGAGACTTCGTAGATATCGTCAAAGTCTGTTACGTCAGTACTTATGCTCGCTCGGTTCCAGGGGTCCGAGGACGTTATTGACGGCGAGTTGCTCTCATCAGCAGAAGCAGTCGACGGAGACTCGGGTAATATTGGCGCTGATAGAAAGTGAAATCCTCGCGGAGTTGGGAAATGGTCACTTCGTGGTGACAACCATTGTACGATCTTATCGTTGGAACTGGCTTGCATTTTACGACCCCTCGACGCCTTCAACCTTTGGGACGCTTCCGGCTCCTCTTCCATTATTGTATTAAGTGACCTCCCCGGTCTTCGTGCCAGCGAAGGGGATGGAGGTGTGTATGTGCTAGACGGTAAAAGTACTAGCTCAGGCATGTTGGTGGTATATATGAAAATGTAATAAGTAAGATTCTCAAGGAAAAATAGATTGTAGCTATTCTGGGGTGTTGCAACCGTAAGACGACCTAAAATATGACGTCCGGCGTCGTTGAAAGCAAAGGTAGTGGAAGAAAATGCTTTAACGATAGAAACGCTTCGTTCAACGAAAGCGAAATATGAAATGAGGCAACCTCAAGGAAGCTTGAGGGAAGAGAGTGAAAGAAACGAAACCTACCAAGTGATCGGGAGCAAGTAGTTTTATGACTCTTACCTTAGGGAAGGCAAGCGGCTATCGCGTGGGGATAGTCTCATCGAGAGGAAGACGAGCGCTTCCAAGCCAGTGGTTTGCCATGTTAATGGGCGGGTAGTAGCAAGAGGTTGCATAGGTAGCCATGGTCCCGTACTGCAGATTTGACCATACACACTACCTCTTAGAGCCGGTTTGGGCATGGATTTGTGATAGCGGTGCCGGAAGAGGACATCGAGGACGAAGAAGACTGGTGTTCGGTCGAACTACCGATTCCAACATCCAATCATGGTCGTTAGCCAGACGAACGTCCGTGGTATAATTTTAGAAAACTCCGCGATGGGGACCAATAGTCAGACTGGCGCGCGGGAGAGGTGGACGGAGAAAAAATCTGATTGGGAATATATTGCAGGCTTCCAGACCAATGAGGTAAGGTTACGCTGAACTGAGCGCTTAAACCGCCCTCCTCGATTTGTGACGCTCCGTGATTGGCCCATTCGCGTTCCACGATGGGATGAATCGTGCAGGGAAACCGAACTTCCAGAACATACAAGAGAATAAAATCTAAAGAAACGTCATAAGAAACGATTCATGGAGAATTCTTTGAAGATCTAGCCGGTTTTTTTGTTGAATGAATGGCGGCAAGAATTGACGTTAGCAAGCGAAGCGCTTCATATGGGTATATATCGCCGATGTACCGTATCCTAGGAGTTAGAAAGGAAGATACTCCTTTATTAATTTCCTAGAATATTTGGTATATACGTATCGCATAGTTAGGTAGTGTTGTATTAGTTGGGACAATATTCGATGACCTTGATGATCGTACGGATTAGAGCCAATTGTTTGCTTCCGTGCATCATGCAGGTTGCTAACGTATTCGCTCTCTCGAGTCTCGATAGTTGCAGCCGTACTACCTCTCATCGACACTGATCCAACATATTAAAAAGACACGTCGACTCATGCAATGCGTGAAGCAGTGTAATGTCGCAAGGTCTGCGGGGATGAGACCAATTCTGGAGGACTCTTGACGCATGTAAGACATGCAGATCGAGAAGGCCAACCGTCGTTCCTCGACGAAGGCACAACGCTATAGTAGTGGGAAGTCCGACGGATGTAACTATATTTCCGCAGCGTAGATGAGAGAGGATGCTAAATGAAGCATTTCACTTGTATCTCAATAAGTACGGGCGTCGGACACACTCATGATTAGAGATAAATATCGACTTCCGGAGCTGGTAGGATGGTGATCTTAGGGGACATCGTCGGCTTCAGCCTTTAGACATTGTAGTCATCTAGAATCGTTTGATATTTTAACCACCAATCAAGATTGTGATTCATGGTATAGAAAAATGCCATGGTTATTATGTGAGTTGTAAAGGTAGGCAAAAGTTATAGTGATGATTTAGCAAATCAATTCCACCTATCAATGTAAGCTAGCTACGAACTGTGGCGTAAGCTCAACTTAAAAACTTGTGAGGTCTGTGCTCAGTGGCTTGAAAGAGCCTAACCAGGTAAATTCTAGGTTAAGTTCCTTCCGGTTCGCGCCGTCTTCGCGGATCGTACTCGTACAAAGCTGCAATAATAAAGCAACTACCCCACCAACCCACCAGACATACCTGGTCACCGAATCGACGAACAACCCCGCGCTGCAAATACAATACATACCTATCTAGTTAGTTCCTTACCAGCGGCCAACACCATTCTGAGCTGTTAAACTACGAAACACCGTTCGTTTCCTTTCATCTCAATTAATTACCAGGGAATGGCAGACGTAGAACAGGCAGAAGCCCCCAGCGAGCCCCAGAGCCGCCACGTGCTCTACTGCGGCGGTAAGTCAAACAAGAAACAATAAACAATTACAGCCAGGTCCCCACCAGCGACCTCGCAGGGGGTTGTTTAATGGGAGGTACTGGTGGTCGTATTGCTACTGGTAGATCTTGAGCTGACAGCATCTATCTATTAACGTAGTATGCACTTTACCACCAGAGGTACGATCCATTACTCCCAAATAATACAAATACATCATCCATGGCCTGCAAATTCGCCGACTGGAGTTCGAGTAGCTGTTGGTGGAGAATAGGCGCAAATGTACGCAAGACAAAGACTAATTGCCAAGCAAGTAGTACTGCGAATATGGCGGCACCGTCAAGAAATGCCAGGACTGGCTACAGAAGGCTTATCCGACCTTATATGACCAGATATGGTCCGCTGGTACGTGGAATCTCTCTTCTTGACCCGTCTTTCCAATTCCCCAAAAATGCACCTGCAAGGTCTCGATTCCAGTCCTCTCCAGATACGCCACTAATACAACCAATCCACGCCCACAGAAGCCTTAGAAGCCGCCACCGCCTCCCTATCCGTCGAAGCCCAAAAGCGAGCCGCGAAGGACGCCCAAAAGAAAGCCGCTCAGGCAGAAAAGGCCGAGCAGAAACAGGCCGACAAGATCGCCAACAGCGTCGTCACCATCAAGCGCGTCGAGCGGAACAAGCGCAAATACGTAACCGCTGTGTCCGGTCTCGAAGCATTTGGACTAGACCTGAAGAAGGTGGCCAAAGAATTCGGCAAGAAGTTTGCCACCGGCTCTTCGGTAACCAAGGTGCCAAGCGGCGGGGAGGAGATTGTAGTCCAGGGAGATGTGAGCGACGAGATCGAGGAGTTCCTGTTAGAGAAGTATAAGGATATACCGGAAGACAACATCGAGTTAGTAGATGATAAGAAAAAGAAAAGTGCCAGCGCCGCCGGCTGAGCGTGTTATGTCACAAAGGAGTCACGTATGCCCTACATGAATTAGGGGAGAGACAGAAGGAAACAGTCCTTGAAATAGAAAAAGACAGCATGAAGTTTTTTCATTGTAACCTGAGACCTGAGACCCGATTGACCCGATTCAACCGTACCCTCCATGGCCCTTATTTGCCAGCCGACCGTGAACTCCATACAAAAATCAACCCTCAAACCTCAATTACACATTAAATCATCGGAGAAAGTTATGTTCTCTTTCTCAGCGTTCTTCCAGTCCCCGTAGCTGCAGGTGCAGCCGTGGCCTTGGACGCTGGAGGCTTCTTGGTAGTCGCCGACTTGATTGTGCTCATCACCGTCCGCTTGGCCGGAGGAGCAGTAGTCTTGGCAGCTCTTGAAGCAGTTGTCTTTTTAACAACGGTCGTCGAGCTTCCATTGCTTGTCTCACTTGCAGCGCTGACTTTGCGTCGTCCACGCGTAGAGGCAGCAGTTGGTGGGCGGGAGACCGCAGCGGCTTGTCGCGTGCGCGTGGTAGTCGGGCCGCCGCCAGAACTTGTCGTAGATGTACCGGTAGCCTTGCGTGTGCCAGTTGCGGGCCGAGTTCCTCTAACTTTATCTGCCATACCCGATAGGATGTTCGACGGACCCTTAGGAGGCGGACCTTTTGTAGGCGAAGCGGGTCTACTGATCATTGCCTTCGTAGGAGACGCAGGGCGCTCTCGGGTAATGGGCCGGGTGTTGGTGTTCGAGGATGTAGGCGACAAGACATTGGCTGGTTGAATGGGTGCAGTTTCCTTATTAGGAACACCACGAAGTCTCTTCTTGGGATTCTCAACAGCATTGCTACGGTTCTCTTTATCAGACGAATTCTCCGTGCTATATGTTGTTGTTAGTTAGACAGTGGGAACAGACAGAAATTTAATCCTACCTCAAGCGCTTTCGTCCGACTGCTGCATTGCGTGCGGGAACTGGCTTGCGGGTAACAGGCTGGGGTAATATGCCGTCCTTAGGTGGAACTGGCGGTGCTACATACGTTGACTTGGTTGACTTGGGAGGGCGAGGGGGCTGTTGTGGCTGTAGGGATTTTGCAAGAAGGTCGCCCATCTTCATCTTGCGTAGAGAAGTCGGAATTCGGTTGACGCGCATCTCGACGCGTGATCGTAATTGTTGCGCCTGCACATTGTATTGGGCCCTTAGTCGTCGAGCACGCTCAGTAACTATAGTTCCAGTTTATTAGTATCGCGTATGTTTATAGCCAGGTTAAGACTCATGCCCATACCTTCAAGTCGGCAATTATCGATGATAGCTTGCTTCTGCTGGAGGGTGAGACCCAACTTTCGCCTCTTAATAGGACTTCGGTGTGGGCTATGCTTCATCTGAGAGATCTTGTCGCCGATGGGGCTTACTGAATAATTCGACTTGCGCTTTCGCGTCGCCTTAACAGGTGCCATATTGTTGGGTATTTGTATTAAATTCGGTTCGGTTCTGATAGGAGAATAAGTGGTGAATTCTAAGACGGAACGCGTTCGTCGTGTAGTGCTTTTTTGAATATGGAGTACTATGGAGTACAATGCAGGATTGGTGTTGATGAAACTAAAGATTGTGCAAGTAAACAAACCTTGGAAAGATAGAGCATAGGTACCTGGAGTTGTGGTCGATTTAATTGGACGACCCGGGATTCTGGTGGAGTTCTGACGTCTAAAAACAGTAATGGCGGTAAGTGCATATACCTGGTAAGCTTTAAAGCTTACTGCAACTAACTGCATCAAGTACTATTACATGCCTAAATATCTTGTACAGTATTGTACCTTGTACTTACCCAGGCTGCACCTGCCTGACGTTTACGCTGTATCTGATTGTACCTAGAGCTCAAACTCCGATTCTCAATCATCGCAACTGCACCTTGCACCTTACACCTTAATCCATTACCTACATAGCACATCCAATCCACAACCTTAAAGCTGTTCCCTACTTCTTTTCCCCCCAGCCTTACACTACGGCCAACATTCTACTTTCCACTTATTACCAACCAAATTGTCCCGGCACAGAACCATTGCCAATATGCCGTTACAAGCAGTGATGATAGTTGTGGACAACAGCGAAAGTAGTCGAAATGGAGATTATCAACCATCGCGATTTGACGCTCAAGCCGATGCTATAAATATCATGTTCGAGAGTATTACCCAGTCCAATCCAGAGTCCTCCGTTGGTTTGATGAGCATGGGTGGCAAGGGACCTGAGGTCTTGTCAACTTTAACGACGGACCGAGGCAAATTGCTCGACGGCCTCCACCGAACGAAGAAGAAGATCTCGGGTTCTTCTCATCTCGCAACCGGCATCCAGATCGCTAGTGTATGTTCAACCTCCGTGTCTAATAAGTGTATGTAAAGGGTGCTTAGACTAATGACATGATTCTTCCGCCTAATAGCTAGCACTAAAGCATCGACAAAACAAGTCCCAACGCCAGCGCATCATCGTTTTTGTGTGCTCTCCTGTGGCCGATGACGAGAAGCGGCTCGTTTCCTTAGCCAAGAAGATGAAGAAGGGCAATATCGATATCGACTTCGTTCTATTCGGCGATCTAGACGATGATGACGTACAGAAGAAGCTCGAAGCTTTTAACAACGCGGTTAAGACTAACGAAAACTCACATCTCGTCGTTATTCCGCCTAGCGGGAAGCTTCTGAGCGATCAGCTCATTACTACACCTATCCTACTTGGCGAAGGTGCTGCCGGTAGTTCAGGCGGCATGGCTGAGGGCGGTGGCGACTTCGGTGATTTCGACTTCGATCCTAGTGCGGACCCGGAGTTAGCACTGGCATTACGCATGAGTATGGACGAAGAGAATGCTAGACAAGCCAAGCAAGCCAAAGAAGACGAAGAAGCTGCGAAAAAGACAGACTTGGAAGGCATAGAGGAAGAGGGCGAAAACCAACCCCTCCTGAACGAGCAGGGAGAGCCTAGTGGAAGCGGATCTTCCAAGAACAACAAGAAAAATGACGATGACAAGATGGACATGTCGTAGACTTATTTATCTACTGCATATTAACTCTATTTCTCGTCGGCGTGGGATCACGGAGTTGAACTTGTACTGTAATGATAGACTAGCGGCGAATCAAGGGGGAAATGGCATTCTCTCGAGGCAGGGTGGATTCTTCTATCAAGAATTGAGGCCTTTGCCTTGTCGTGTTAAAACCAAATCTCTAAACTCCAAACGCCGTGCGACGATGCAAACCTATAACCATACATAGGTATCTATTTAATCCCGCCCTATCAAGTCGGCAAGACCTTCTTCGTTCCTAGTGACAAGCTCATAATGAAAACATATCTAATGAGTACCCGGTATCACGCCATTCTATCTGGAGCTATTGATCTCTCTTATGTAAGAATTTAATTTCCTGTCGAAAGTCTCGCAACGTATAGGCATTTCGAGTTGGTAGAAGGGGTTCTTCATGACGTAATCAGAGTATAGGTCGTAGATTTTGCGTATGGTTAAATCCACGTTGGTTTGCATTGTGTCGGTGAATAGTAGGAATTTAGTGCCGGTTAAGGTGTTGAAACACTGCAGCCGAAAGTTCTCCGACTCGAGCACTTCAAGGCCGGAAGGGGGCTCCGGCCTGGTTGGTATCGGTACACCCGCGGCATTAACAGCTGTTTGATATTGGGAATTCAATATCCCCTTGAGTGGGTTGAGCCGAGCTGTGATGGCGTGGACTCTGTTATAAGTTTAGGATGAGATGAGCAAGTAACCTCATGATAAGAGAGTGATGGGTTTCAAAGATGAGACGAGGAAGAGAATCTCACCCGTGGAAAGTTCCAGCAAGAACAAGGTAGTCGTTCGTATTGAGCTGGTTGAGGCCATCACCAAAGGTCCTATTATAAATAAGACCTCCAGCCTTGTTGATCACGATGAGAGCTAAAACGCCCCTATATAAATCAGTATTGGTTCCATATATTCCAGTAGCTTCATGCTTACATTATGCGGGAATGGGGGATGGCTATGGTGTGTTCTTATTCGCGTACGGGCGTAGGGGTTCAAGAAGTCCAAGATATATTTCCTTGCTCATTTCTCATCAAGATAGGTCTCATCTATTGATGGCTTCTCAAAGTACGTAATATTTCATAGCACACGACAGGTACCTAAGTATACGTACCTAGCTAGGTCTTTATGAACATTATTAAATCCACGCTTTGAATCTTGGCTTTGACAAAGTCGAAACACCGAAGATTATCCAGAAAATTCCCTGTGTCTATTACGATAATTGGTTAGTGGATTTATATACAAGCTTTAGCGTTCCTCGAAATCCCCATAATTCACAACACGCCCATGCAAAGCTTGTGCAACCTTGTTCATCACAGGCAGCCGCATGTCTAACAAGCTGACTTACCTTTCTTTCCTGTCGCATTTTCGCAATTCCATCTTCCAACCGTCCGCATCACCGCGTCCTTTTGCGACAACCAAGATACAATTTAACAATTGCCAATTATCGCCATTCTCCAACACAACCAAACTTTGATATCGTCAATCAATTCTTTATTCGCGTGCGATTGCTATCGCACAGAGTCAATCGGTCAAACTTGACGATGTCTCAGCATGCACCGACCTCGCGCTCGAGGCCAGAGCCTCCTGGTACCGAAGAGGCCACCACCGTTCTCAAGCTTGGAGAGTTCCAAGATGTCGATACTCTCACATTGTCCGAAGCTGCTCTGGTCATCAATGCCCTCGTAGCCAAACGCCGAAATGATCGCAAGAACGTGAACGAGACAGAGTACGCATTTCGCCCTTTGATTCCCCTTCGATAAACGATGGTGATGAAGAAAGGAGAAAGAGTGCTAGTCTGTTCATGGAGAAGCATGCTAACTTCATCTTCTTCAGTATGTTGACGAAGACTGTCGACTATCTAGACACGTTTGCACGCTTCAAGAAGAAGGAAAGTGTAGAAGCTGTTGAGCGTCTCTTGAGCTCATATCCCAAGCTGCACAAGTTCGAGCGAGCACAACTTGGTATGCACATCTCCACTATTCCGATAAATACTTAGTAGATATGTTATTCATGGGTTACAATGATGAACTAACATGAGAATCACGCGTCTTAGGATCTCTCTGTTGCGAGACGGCTGAGGAAGCCAAGTACCTCATTCCTTCCCTCCAGAACAAGATCTCTGACGAGGAACTCCAAGAGATGCTCGACGAGATCTACAAGTTAATGCCCCGGTAATCATCTCGACGAACTTTTCTAGATATCCCGCCTCCGTTATTTCCAACGATTCATCAGATCGACATGAAGGCACTAGAACGGACTTGCTTCGAGTTTGAGAAGTCGTGATGATGATAATCAGTTTCAGGATGGAATTATGCAGATTTCTTTTGAGGCGTTTCATTTCAACTAGACCAGAGGACTGGTAATTGCACATGGACGGCGTAGGATAGGAAAAGACTTCTGTTTCCCTTTGGTGTTCTTCTATACCCCCATAAGATCGGCAGATAAAGGCAGACGCAAAAATAGCATTTGATTGATTTCCCACAAGTATCCATCGATCCCGAATCTGGTGTCTTCCCTTCCGCTCATAAGGTTGTCACTCAAATTACAAGCTATATCACTGCTTCAACGTCTATCTTAGGAGCATTGGTTGGTGAAAATGCGGTTTCTTTAATTTAAATCAGCATAAGCAAGTTAGCTATAAGTTTTTAACCCGCTAATTTAGTAACGAGTATATAGTACGCGGCATAACGATACCCGTGAGGATATCATCATGGTATTCCTCCAACCTCAGCTTCAGCGACTGACCTAATCACCCAAAACATCCTCCCTATTCCGATCCGCTGTGTCAAATCTCCTTTCCTCTTTCTCTTTCCCCCTTCATCTCACTTAAATCTCCCCCCAAACCATTCCTCCACCAATTCCACCACCACAAATCCTACCACAAAAAAACAAACATCAAGCCAACCCCCTCCCCCCTAAGGCAACTCACACAACCCCCTCAAATCCGGCGATCTCTTCGCATCGCCCTCCCCCCCTTCCTTCCCCTTATCCCCTCCCCGCCACATCGGGTGATCAGCCATGAACCCCTCCGCGGCGCCAGAGGAAAACGAAAACGGGTTCGCGGCGGACGCGCGCGCGTTGCGGCGCGCGATGCAGCGCCGGCGGATCAGCAGGTACCCGAATAGCGAGAGCAGGGCTGCGGCGACGGTGCCGCCTACGCTTATCCCCGCGATGGCAGTTGTGCTGAGGCGTGGGTGCGAGTCGTTGCTGCTGCTGGGCTGGGGTGCGCTTGTTGGGATTGGGATCCAGACGGTTGGGGGCGCGGGGGTGGTTTGGGGGGTGGAGGATGGGGTGGGAGATGTGGTTTGTGAGGAGGATGTTGGAGATGATGATCGGGTGGTTGATTGTGCTGTCGTCTCTGTGGTGCTGGTTGGGTCGGTGGTAGATGGTGGTAGAGGATATACGAAAGTGGTACTGCCATCATCCGTACTAGATTCGGTAGTAGATGGCGAAGGTGCAGGCGTCTCAGTATCATCCGGTGGCGCGGTAGTCGAAGAGTCGATATATGGGACCGGGTAAGAGGTTGTCGTTCGCTGCCCCTCGGGACATTGGTCTGGCCCACAAGCATCGACACGACAACAGCCTTTAAAGCCGTTGTCGCAGCTATAGAATGTGAAGCCGAACTCGCAGATTCCCAAAGACGCCATTGCGATGGTGATTGATAACGGTAGGTACTTGTTGATGTTATCGAAGGCGAGTTAAAGATATGTGGGTGAGCGGCAAGGGATAAAGAGGCGAGATCAGACTTGCTCGGTCCTCCACGGGTAGGTAATATGTAGAATAGATGTCAAAGCGCACGGTAGAGTGGCAATGATTAAATAGGTTGGAAATAGATAGTAGAAAGTAGAAACTCGGAAGCTTGGGCTCTGCGTGACCCAAGTACCTGGATAGGCGACGAACGGCAAACCCGTGAAGAGCCTCATCCGAGGGGTTAGTAGGATATGAAGACCACGATAATGACTCCCTCCCTGGGAAGGAGAAGAAGAAGTCACGTTTATGTATATGGGCCTATAAATATCCTTCTCTCCCTCCGGGAAATTCCCAAAGTTTCGCTCAACCCTCGAGGTTTCTATTACTCAACTGGGCTGGATTGGGGATCAACTGCATATATCTGACAACGGCAGTCGGATGCTTCAGGTTATCCCGATGGTTGTTGTGAGTGCAACTTTCTCTCTGTACCTACTTTTCAGTAGAATATGAGTACCCAGGTAGGTGGACAATCGATGTGTAGTTTTAAGAGAAGGACCGATTATTGAGGTTGAAGAAGTGATACCAGGGCAAGATTGCCCACGCCCACTCCCTCTCCTAGTAGCACAGTATACATTTGTACTTAGTTCTATAAAATTTGAAGCAGTCTGATCTACCTACCTAGGTAGGTAGAATCAAATGTGGTTCCTCCTTAAGAATATATATGCCGACATGAAAACGTTGACTGTGTAACTTGTCCTTCATCTCCACAACCGCAAACAACTGACGTTAGCTTCGTGGGGAATTGGCTAGGATCGATGTTTGCTTCTAGTTTGAAACATGTGGTATACTTCTACTACTATACTTATGTATGTCTTTTCTCGTTACTTTGCGTATCAACTGCCGTAAATTGGCAAGCAGGCTTAAAGGTGAAAATCGAGATAGTCTCTCGGCCCCATTACTTCAGATAACGAGTTTAAATAATTGGGAGGCAGCCAAGTAGCAAAGAGTATACTGTGGAACTATAACTACGAGCAAACACGACATAGCCTGTGGGACACCTCACATACACAGTAAGTAAATTTTGTTGCCATAATAAAAAGGCCGAAGAGCCCAAACTACACCTGGAATTGGTCTAAGCCACACTGTCCGTTACTGCCGAAATGTAGACATCAAGAGTTGCGATACCAAGACTGTAACATTATCTCATTTGTAATTCCGAAAGCCCTATGCCTAATATCTAATTTGTGGCACGTATCTATCCCTTTATCTGCTCTAATAACAGCTTTGAACCCATATTGCCAACAGGAGCCTCTTTTTTCGACCCGGCCTTCTTACTCTTCTTCTTCGACGGCTTCTTCTCTCCATCCGCATCGGCGGCCTCCTGTACGGCCTCCTTTGCAGCCTTCTGTTCTGGCGTCTCCTCTGTCGCCGCTTTCTGTAACGTCTTTTTGTTCTTCTTTAGTATACTCTTGAGTTCGTCTTTAAAGGAGAAGTCATCCGCTTCTAGGAGGTTCAACACCACAAATGAGCTCGGCCCAGTCGCCCAAGCTATGATGTGATCTTTGATGGTAGGATAGAGTATGTCTGAGAAGCTGAGGGGAGGGTCAATTGGTATTATGCGACGTGTTGCTTTATCGAAACGTCCACCGGAGATTAGAGTCTTGAACATGCGTCCACCGTGGGAAGCTTTAGATATATGCTCTCGAGGAGTGAGGACCCCCTCAGATTCTTCTACCTCATGGGGGTTTCCCTTTGCGGTAGACGCTATTGCCTGTAACGCTTCTGACTTGTCCCCGACGCAAGAAAGGAGAGCTTCAGTAACCATCTGTGACCCATGCGAAGTGGAAATCAAATCTAGCGGCGATGTGGCAATAGCAGTCAATAGATATGGCGACAATGCTGCGACGAGTTCCTTTCGGCGGATCTCGGGGTCCTTTTTGCTTGTAGTCTTTCGAATCTCCCAGAGTTCCTCAAGTAGCTTCAAATCATCGGCACGGCCAGCGTCAAACAGTGCCTTGGATGCACCCTCAAGAGGATATCGAATAGTTAAGCGCGCATTCGGGTCATTGATACTGATGACAATGTTGGTGACTTCATCCTGCTCCGTCTTTCCTATCAATTCGGATATGATAGATTTGGAAGTTAGAACGGTATCGTCAATTAGGTCATAGGCAGCAAGAATAATCAAATGTCCATTAGGGTCGCTTGACATGAGTTGGAAGGTATCCTTGTACGTCTTCAGAATCTGCTTCCGGTCCTTCGCGGTTCCATGGGCGAGAAGCAAGCACACGAGTCGGGCGCCAGATTTCGTGAAGGCCATGTTCTTTAGTAAGTCGCCGTTCTCGTCTTCCTTAATCATTTCGACGTATTCCTTAGCTTCCTCTGAGCCCTGCTTCGCGTTGGTGTAGTACTGGTACATGGCGTCATGAAGCATCGTAAAGCCAGTCATCTTCTTTTGGACGAGTTGGTTCGTCAGGTCAAGTAGGTATTTCATGATCGGACCACGTTTACTTGGTTCCTCTGCGAGAATTTGAGAAAGTTCACCCGAAGGAGCAGTCTCGCCTTCTGTCGTTTGCCGGAAGATGTGGAATTCAGGGCCGTACCACTCTCTTAACAAAATTGCCTTCTGTTCCTTAGTTGCGATACCTCGGTAGATATCATCTAGGATCCAGGAAGCTTCGGGATGATTGATGAGTTTTCGGACTCGGCCGAAGAATTCCGGGACAATGATATCTCGAACCTCCTTGTCGCCTTTTACAAGAAGCTTGCCAATCAAGAATTTGGCATACTTGCTTTCGGCCAAGACAGGGTAAGCACCTTTCAATTCCTTTGCAATCATCTTCCGGCGCTCAGGAGTCGCATATTTGATTGCAGTCTGTACAACTCTAACAGCATCGTGCTTGAGCGCAAAATCCTTCATACGACCTGTTGTAATGCTGAAAAGCTCCTCGACGAGCTTTTGCCTCTCCTCTTTCGGAACTTTAGATTTCAACCGTAATCTTTCCCAGAGCTTCTTCGTTCGCTGCAAGTCATCGGCTAGAGGCTTCTGGGATTTGCGTTCTTGAGCAAGTTGCCTTTGTTTGATATGGGATTCACGAGAGTTTTGGCCTGTATTGAGTTAGCAAGCCAGTTATGTTATTAGCCTTCTTTCTTCTTGTTCAAACCAACCCTTTTCAAAAACTTTCCCGGCTTGATCGTTGCCATTCCTCCACTCATTATTTTGTGGCTTTTTGTCGTTCAAGGGAGCACCGCCATCATCTAGATCCGAAAAGTCGCTGATTTCGCTACCATCGTTTCCGTCCTCTGGTTCTTCTCTCTGCACCTGTCGCTTGTCAAACTTCGGCTTCTTGCTTGACTGATCTTTACTTCGATCAACAAGCTTCCTTTTATTTCCATATGCTTCACTTTTAGGCGCCATTGTGAGAATCCGCAGCAGGAAAGAGAAAGAATAGCGACAACTTGAAAGTTAATTGAATGATAATTCTTGAATATTATTAGCTCGAGAGTTTGAGTTTGCGATCCAAGAACTAAAAAAGTTTTAGTGGAACCGTTTATATTGCCGGGCGGTAAAGCGTTATCTTGACAATTATCTTCACAATCTTCACAATCTTCACCCCGCAGCCCCACTATATTGCTTAGCGCATGCACATACACGGCAGCTCAGGTACAGATTTCGCCGGTTAGATAGGTAACTTCAGCATTTGCTTTGCATATGAAGTCTTTTTGAATGTTTTCATTCATTTCTTAATAAGTACCTAGGTAGAGATCGAATTCTTTGCGCGAAGATGGGGAGAGAAGACCAAATAGAAGAGCGCACAGTGGTTCTGGAATCCATCTTCCCGGACGAAATCACAGGTTAGTTACCACATCAGTACCCCGCCATCATCTTGAAGATAATTACTCGACGGATCTCCAGTCGCTAACTAAAGTATAGACATATCCGATACTGAATATCGGATATCTATCAAGCTTGACCTCCCAGACGAAGACGGCGACGAAGCATCGGAACCCCCCACCCTCATCCTATATGTGCGCTATCCCGAGAACTATCCGGACGAGGCCCCTATCCTCGACCTCTCGCCGCCCCAAAATGCCGCCTCCCATCCACACTTCTCAGTTGCTGCAGAAAAGGAGTCGCTACTAAAAGGGCTCGAAGACACCATCCAAGACAACTTGGGCATACCCATGATATTCACCCTCGTGAACACGCTAAAGGAAGAGGCCGAGCAACTGATCGCGGATCGTAAGGAGGCGGCTGTCAAGGAGCACGAGGAGGCGATGTTAGCAGCAGAGCGTGAAGAAAATAAGAAATTCCACGGCACGCAGGTAACTCCTGAGACTTTTATGAAGTGGCGCGAGGGATTCATCAAGGAGATGGAGGAGAAAGCGCAGAGAGAAGAAGACGAGAGGTTGGCTGATTTAAAGAAAGCCAAGGTCAAGGAACCGGTCAAGTTGACAGGAAGACAACTATGGGAACGTGGATTGGTTGGTAAAGGCGACGAAGGCGAGGACGATGAAGATATCCCTTCTGAAAAAGTTGAGGGCCTCAAGATTGCGGCTTGATGGCATTCGACAGCTCTTTTACTCGGCGGGTTTAAAAGATGGCCAGAACTGCCGACTCGAAGACCTCCATAGCATAGCATTCGATATCTTGAATTCGTGGTCAAGTATTGGCTCGGAGTTCTGGCGCAAAGAAGGAAAATCTTTAGTGAATATATCAGAGAATCGTCTCATTCATTTATGGATCTGATGAAAGCAGTCTGCCCCTTTTTAAATCCGTAACGCCGTTTCATGCCAAGATAGGACTCCCTAAGTCTCGTGGTATCTTCCATTTATAGTGAACCCATTGCCATGAAGAATCCTAATCCTTCATCTCCGCATCACTATCGTCGTCCTCCCACTCATCCTCATCGCCTTCTTCTCCAATCGGCGCCTCACCGAGATCCTTAGCAATAAGCGAAAGCAATTCCTTCGCATGCTCGCCCAGCGGCTCGTCTTCGTAGTCTTGTAATGTGTATAGATGCTGGCACTGGTTCAACCACACGCGACTCGATATCCACGAGGCCTTCCAATCTTCCTCGCTAGACTTCGCCGCTTTCTGCTTCTCGCCCATGACGTAGAGACCCCAGCCACCTAGGTACCACACCTCGACGCTCTGGTCATCCTCGCCGACCAGTCTCTCGAGAACTTCGATCGCATCTTGCTCCATTCCCACCTCCATGAGTAGTCTCGCCAGACCGACTCTGCTAGGGAAATCTGGTACGGATGGGTCTTCGGGGGGCAAGTCCTTCCACAGCTCCAGACTCCTCGTAAGCGCAGCCTTCGCATCGTCCATCCTCTCCTGCGAGATCCGCACATTGGCCAATGTCTGCCAAGTCTCCGCGAAGTCGGGCGCAACTAACGTGGCTTCAGTAACAAGGGCCTCGCAGCGCTGCTCGGCATCTTCTTCCCACGACAGGTCTGTCATGTAAACTTCCGCAACCGAGCACAGCGTCATCGCCAATTTCTTCTTCAGCTCATCAAGAAATATCGCCGTCCCCGCATCATCGCTTTTCCTCCTCGAACCTCGCGCCTCCTCTTTTGCCGCAATCTGCGCCTTAAGCGCCTTAGCCCCCCTCTCGAACCAAGTCACACTATCCCGCCCACCTTCTTCGCTTAATTGTGCCAGACACAAGAACTTCTCAGGCCCGCCACCGACTTCCTCATCCTTGCTCCCATCCTCGTCGATCTTGACCGCGCGCAAGAAGTGTTCCCTCGCGGCTTCGAAGTCGCCTAGCTCTAGATTAATCTGCCCGAGGAAGTTCAGCGCAAGCAATTGGTCGTCGGAGTCGTTGGTAGTCTGTTCGAGCGCCTTCTGTGCCAGCGCTGCCGCTTCCTGAATGTTCCCCTCCTGGAGCTGGAACTCTGCGGCCTTGACGAGGACCTGGGAGGAGACCGGCTTAGAGTCGCCGCCCGCGGCCCGGGATATGCCGCCTTTTTGTTTTTTAGACTTTTTGTCTGGCCGTCTTGGTGCCATGATGGGGAATGTTGGAGTTACGGAATTGCCTAGGTAACGAGCGAAGGTTAGAGACGGATTGGTCTCGAGGTCCACGGTATCTTGATATAATGCCGATAAGAAATATTTTAGTCTTATCGGTTCCAAGCTGTGTTTTAATGCGAACTAAAGATTTAAACGTGGGTTGGTGGGCTGGGTGGGGTCTGTAAATTGGTGGGGCACATCAGATCTTTAGATTCACTTAACGAATAATGCCCATTAATTTACCAAAACCCACAATATGAATACTTATCCATCATGTGCTTGCATTGGAACTTTTATTAGCACATGCGAATGATAGTTGTACTGAGGCAAAAAATTATATGTTCGGGTCATTAAGAGCTGGTATCTGATTCTCCAGATATCCTATACCATTCCAATCCCAGTTTATCTCATTATTAGTTTCTCCTTTAGGGGAGCCCAGATTACACAGCTTAAACTGTCCCATCCGTCTTTTGTCCCTAACCATCTATCAGCTCGTCATGTGCAGAAGCGAGCGACTAGACGTGAAGAAATCGAAGTCTCCGTTAAACAGGGGGGCAAGCGATCGCTTAGATATCGTGATGCCCCATCCGGTACCCCCAAAACTCCGTAAAATCATCTATGCATATTGTCTCCAACTGATTCATCTCACGTGGGGTATAAAGTATAGAGCATAGGGCACTACTGCGTCTCTTGTTCATCAATGGACTGGCGAGACTTTGGTCGGTCGATATGACCTAATTCGGATCCCTGACCGCTTTGCGCTCGTTTGCGTCCCGGGATGAATCGAGACATACCCATACCCGTACTCTGGGTATGCGAATGCGGTGCGCTCGGCTCTTGCGACTCGGAGAATTTGGAGAAAAAACTTCTCTTCTTTGGTTGCTGCTTCTGGTCATCATTCAATCCGACTTCTTCGAATCCCTCTTCAGCGGTTGGTGGATCCCAAGGCCGGTTTCTGATTGACATCCGTGGCGATCGAGTAAATCGAGCAGAATCGAGACTCTGGCGGGGTTGATCGTGGACTATGATGGGTGATCTAGCCGATATGTCCTTGGATTATAATTAGCTTACCACGTGTAGGTATCTAGGTGGATATGGGGAATGCATACGAAGGACCGACGATAAGAATCAAACGATTCGCGGGAGATGGAGAAATGCTCAATATCACCAAAGCTGCTTCTGGTATCCATAGATGTTCGGGACGCTGCTGAACGTCTTGGCCAGAGGCCCTTGTCGTCGGTTGGAGAAGGCTAGAATTAGATATATAAGCGTGGTGTTACAATCGTTATCGTATCATAGATAATTCGTACCGGGAGATAGACCCCGCTGTCGTTGACAACTAGAATTACAAGTCAGACTCTACATTCCCCGAGCGCAAAGTGCTACGGCGCAGACGTACCACTCATTTTGTAATCACCGGTGTCTCGGCTTTTTGAACTTCGAATGCTCAAAGAAGAAGACGCCTTGGACCCAATTGTGTCGACCTTCTCAAAGCCTGCTTGCGCAGACTTGGGAACCAGCGCACCGGGTCGGACGTTCTCATCCTTGGCCTCGGTACCGCCCAGAAGGCCGGGGCGCCTTGCAAATGGGTTTCGAATTGGCATTGTAAAGTACTATTCTTGCGGGAAATAAAACAATGTAGCAATTAAGTCCAAGCGAATATAGTTAGGGGTGAATTGAGTGAATTCAAATCGTTGAAGTAAGGAGAGACGATGTGGAACAATGGAACATTGAATGAATGATCGCAATTGAGTTCTAATCTTCCAATAGAATGAATAATCGTACAGTAAGGCAAGTACAACCTTTAAGAATCGGATCGGGTCAGGGCTTTCCTAAACTTGGAACTTGGACCTATGTACCCTTACACCTGACTCCAAACCGTATGACGGAACTAGGATTCTGGTAATATGACGGAAAGAGGAATGGGCTATCCCCGGATGGGCGGTGACTTCAATATTTGTGCAACCGTTTCTCCTTTCTCACCTTTTCATCTTCTCACCTTCTCCCTTTCTATATTATTTCTCACTTTAAACTCGAGTCTTGACCGTCTGCGATCATTCCGACCTCCCAAAATACATACCAAGTAAAGTACCAAGATTGGAAATCTAGTCAAAGGCTTGGTCTGACGATCGCATGTGCAATCATTGCCAATCAATAATCATTCGTTTACGTGTACAAGGCTCTTTGGGCTGATTGTGGGGCATCCCTGTTCTTACAACATGCAACAATTCCAGTTTCTTTCATGAGGTACCTATGAGAATTACCTTTCGAGCGTCGGGACCTGCATCATCTATTCGCCTTATGTTCAAGAGGTCCCTTCTTGCAGCAATTGGGTATTGATCAGCCTCCCAATCTAGTAACTCCCTTACACCTCTACACCACCAACACACCTACATTCGCAAATTCGGCGGCATCCATTCGTCTACCTCTTATCCTTCCCGCCAGCCTGCCTAGTTGGTGTTACGAAAGAGACCCGAGACAGCCGGAAGTACGATTATTACTTACTCAGGTATCTCACGATTCGAATCGATGCATATCATTGTTAAGTATAGTAAAGCAGTGAGATTCCTTCGCGGATGATCTACACATGGCAGTGCTAGCTGTACAACATAAAAAACTTCGCCCGGCTCTTATTTTGCCACTGACAAGGAAACACGCCGTGTTCGGGCATCGATGTACACCCCGTCTGCCTGTAGTAAGCCTGGCCAACGACACCATCCATACTTGATACCCGGGAACGGAAGAGCCCTGTTAGCCGGCTTTCTTATCTCCGAGTCACATGTTACGTCGTTATGAATCTCCCGCATGCAAGGAAATCCGAAGGCCTAGTTGAGCTTATTCCCTTGTTTTACAGCGTTTCGCGGTCCGAAGCCGAAGTAAAATTGAAAACTACCTATCGTTCTATGCTTTCAATATTTAATTTTGATCGAGAATTGTTTCACGCTAAGACCTGGACTTTGAGAAATTCGAAGACCCTAAGTTTAAACGAAACTCGGCTCATGACGCTTATTTTGATGAACAGATACGTGGTGACATACTCGAAATCAACATGCTCTTATTCCAACATGCAATTGCGACAAAATTATTATGACGTAAGTTGCGCTGCTGTTAGTTGAAGACAACAGTCTTGTGTCCATTTAGAAATACCCGCTTCTCGCTCCACCATTTCACAGCCGCCGCCAAAACTTGACTCTCGACGTTGCTTCCCTCTTCGACTAATTCCTTCGCGCTCATGCTGTGATCTACACGCGCTACCCTTTGCTCGATAATTGGACCCTCGTCTAGGTCTGCCGTTACAAAATGAGCCGTGGCGCCAATGATCTTAACTCCGCGGTCGAACGCTTGATGGTAAGGCTTTGCTCCCTTGAAGGACGGCAGAAAGCTGTGGTGGATATTGATGATCTTTCCGCTCATCGCCTCACACAGCCCCGGGCTTAAGACCTGCATATAACGAGCCAACACCACCAGATCAATGTTGTTCTGTCTGATCAAGTCTAGGATCTGGCGTTCCTGCTCTAGCTTCGTGTCCTTGGTCACAGGGAGATGGTGGAACTCAATGCCGTAGCTCTCGGCAAGAGGCTTGAAGTCTGGGTGGTTAGACACGATCAGGGGAATCTCAACGCCAAGCTGATTTGTCTTAGTTCTGAAAAGTAAGTCGTTCAAGCAGTGACCAATCTTGGACACCATGATCAAGACCCTAGGCTTCTTGCTCGCCGGTCTCAAGTCATATTGGTCTATGTTCAATTCCGATACAAGTTTGGCTATGGGGGCGTTCAAGTTCTCCGTCGATGCAGCATGGCCAAAGTGAACTCTCATGAAGAATTTATTAGACGCCCGATCTGAGAATTGTTGTAGGTTTAGGATGTTGAGGCCGTTAGATGCTAATAGTCCAGTAACAGCATGGACAATGCCAGGCTTATCCGGGCAGGAAAGCGTGAGGATATGGTCGTCGCTTGCAGACATGTTTTCTTATTGATTAAAAATTGTGAGGCCAGATAATATCAAAAAATTTAGTATTTTGCAATAACATGACTAACTCTCTCCCTCTCACACTCCTGGATAATAATTCTTAGCTTCGGCTTGAGATCGGCATTGGGGTTGATACATAGTGCTTTTGTATCTAACCAGTATATATATGCAATAATGAGAGGGTATATCGAATTAAATATAGTATCATATGAGTCAGAGTCTTCATACGGCTTCGAAGACAATGAAAAATCTTTCTATTATACACCTGTCATATTCGAAGTCTCCGACGATGTCTTCAAGCCTTTTACGTCACTCGACTGCATTAAAATGTTTTATAACTTTAGTATTTAGCATATGTATGTTGAAGACAAATCAGACACTTAAATTACCTAGTATGTTAGATAGGTAGGTAGGTAGATATAATACTTTAAAAGTTAAGTTCATATTTAAGTCTATATATGATATATCAGGTCCCAAGACAGTAAAAGGCTTGTAGTTCACGGGTCGGAAATTAAATAAATGCCAAATAGGAGCCTCATAGTCAAAGAATATATGCCCATTGACTTAGACAACAATATTCCTAGCGTAGTCGGCTTATATGTCTTACTATGTATGAGCGGGCCGCAAGGACGGCATTTGATCCGCGAATCCTTCGGCAACTAGATACCTGGGTATTAAAAATCAAATTTCTAGAACATGTCAATTGTGATATGAACTTCTCCCGTTCGATGTTCTTTTTATATACTAAGTACCACCGTATATTGAGTTAGGTCGTCACGGAAACGCGAGCCGAACTTTAAGTTGTCAACTAGGTGAACTTACCATTTTACCGGATGCGAGCACTTACATTGATGGTACAGGCATACATGCACATGTGTACCTATGTACCTAGGTATGTACTTACATATTATATTGATTTTGAGCAATCGCCCCGAGTTTTTCTTATTAACCAATAATATCCCATCTCTTTATTTTGTACCACGATATTTCTACCACCACAGCTACAATTTCCATTGGGTATTGGGGGGTAAACGCCCCTAAAAACGCCCGCCCGCGTTGAGGCGAGGAATACCCCGGCTTAAACGCACATCTTATCCGATGAAGGAAAAAAATTGATTCTTATGATCCATCACCAAATACTGGACCCATTCGATCGGGCAGTTAACTGTGGTGTGTGGTACTAGATTCAGAGTCTATTTGAACCAGCTGGATCTAGTTTTGTTTGTTTGGACCTGCCAACACAGCATGGCAACTCGCCAAGTTGCCGCTAATGTCCACAGACTCGTATTCTCGTCATCGATACAGATACGCCTGCAAGGGAGCAGTAGAGCAGTGAATGGAGGCTAGCTGAGGCCGTATCATGTATGAGAGAAAAGGCGACATCCTAAACACACGATGGTTTCATTGTTGAAATTGAAGTAGAAGGCTCGTCAGCAGGTTCGTCTGGGGGTACGTATGCTTTATTTGTCTATTAATCCATTTCGACTTTGCCTAGAGCGACGGACCGCACTAGACTTCGCTTCCGGGTAAAGTCTATACCTTACCTGCTACCAGTTGGGTCGGGAGCACATGGTGGTATGTAAGTTGCTTCACCGGCAACCTGCATACTTTGCGTAACACGCTGGCACCGTGACGTGATTATTACTAGCACCGTGCTTCCGTATAGGCACAGGCCTTTCTGGCTTTCTGGTGACTTCAACCGGTTGGCGCACCAAAGTCGCATGGAAAATCGTAAAAATGGATCTGTGCTCAGATCAAAGATGCAGCTTAACCCGGATCGCCAGTTAACCGTCCCACATGGGATTTTGAGTTCATTGTGATGGATGTCTATTTCGAAAGTATTGGTTCCAACCCGTGCTAAGCATGTCCCCACGATGTTGTCCAGCGCCAGCCCATGCGTAAGGGGCGTCCTGCACCAGCGCTCCATTATTGATTTTTTAAGAGACCATCCACCAATACTTTGCGATGAGCACAGATACATGTCCATGCAGGTGCTGGTAGGCTCGTAGGTACCTCGGTCTGGATATCGCTAGCATCGTGATGCTGGTACCCGTAACGCCGTGTCTCAGCTGCAGAGTAAGCAAAATGTATATACTTGCCTACATAGAAGAGCATATCCGTTTGGCCGTCGACGGATGAGAAAGTTTCTCCTGGCACCTTCTACCGTACCCGTTGGAGATCCGGATGCTTATTTTTCTCACATTCGTTTCTATTGTTGCGTGTACTCCGGATCTTGCGATTGTTTTGCCCTTGTCGAGAACGCGCGTTGTTCTGTCCCGGCTATATTCAACAGCCTCTGGCTGGAACATCAACTGGGCCAGGTCTCCCGATTAATATACTGGCACTCGGTCCTTTAGCTAGCCTCACGTTCATAATTCGGGAAGTGTATTTCTAACCCCACTTCTAATCGGCTTCGAGAACAAAGAAGAGGGAAGATAGAGTCAACGGTTTATACAGGCCGACCTGTTAGATATATCGGTCATACCTTCGTCGTAAGGTTACCTCTGCCGTCGACTTTTCCTCTTGGTCTAGCTCAGGGAACGTTGCAAGAGGTGATCGACACCAAGTTGGCAAATCGTTGCCATTCAGCTCCCAGCCTTGCGTTTCTCAGCTGCGGCCATCGACTAAGGAAGGTCCTACTTGTCCTATAAAATAATAATATCGAGGGTACACAGCATCGAATAGCTTCCTCGTATTCCGCTGTCGGCGCAGCTAAGGGAGGGTTTTTACCACAACGGTTAACTCCGGTCGAATAATTATTGGACGAACTTCGGATTGATTATATCATTCATTCAAGTCGTGGAAGTTGCGACACCGTATCGAATAAGTTGGAAGAGGGTACTTCCCTACCCTAAAATCAAACCAAAACGTCATCCTGGACACCGTGGACCTGTGCAGTCTGTTTGTTAGCTGATTCCCCTAACCTCGATCGCAACTACCTTCTTTTTGGTTGTCTTTAAAAGGTACCAAGAGGTACGAAAGAAGCGAGAGGTACACCTCCCTTCTTCGATTGAAACTTTCGACTATCCGTTTGGCCTAACACTCTTTTTTTAAACGGCCTAATTCATTCGTTGTTCCATCATCATCCTACACATCATAACCCATACCCCATACCTCATCCCTCGTTTCGTCTTCATCCAACTATTTGAACATTCGTTTCCCTCGCTGCCGTTCTGGCGTAGTTGGATCACTTTCTCTAATCAATCATTTTTAATGCTTTGGATAATTTGACTTGGACATTGTCAAACCTAAGCATTTCAAAATGATTAACTTTTTCACCAACTGGGAGCTATGGCAACAGATGACCTTTGTAAGTTTATTGCCCTGAACCCTTTCAAGCATCGTGCTATCGTGCTCTAGTGTCGCTCATACTCCTATAGGTTCTCGCTGCTGCCATAGTTGTGGTATTCTTTGCAGGACTGGTCAAGCTATGGTGGTTGAGTAGATACCTCAAGAAGCATACAGTACTTGATTTAGAAAAGAGAGCTAGGCAAATGGAAATGGCGAAGACCGGCCTTCCTGCGGGCAAGCGAGTCGATATTCCTTTCGGTATACGCGCGATACAGAGTGGCGTAGAAGTTGACGGCATCTGGATCTCGTGTCCTGGTACTCCCACAGAGGTCGGCCGAATCAGTCCATCATTCGCATCCTCGTCAACTCTCGAGACCGAAACCAAATTAAAGGGAAAGGAGAAGGAGTCGACTGCGACAAACACCGACGTCGAACCAACACCCGAACAAAGCCCACAGCCAAGCCCTGCCCTCAGCGCGTTGCAACGGCATACCCTTCCTGGAGCCGACCCTAGCCATCCTCGAGTCTTTCCTTTGAGCGCACAGTCTACCTATCGACCAAAGGGCCCGTCTCATCGTAGGACAGATATCACCGCTGACGATATCCCTGACGTCGACTTACTAGACCGACCCGAGCGCAACTTGATGAGACATCAACAAGTCGAAACTTATATCCCGACAAACTCGTTTTCCAGCGGAGAATCCTCGGAGTCTTCGCAACAAAGGACGATGGTAGAACGCAGCTCAACGTCATCGGATGAGGGTGCCCGCCATTCAAGCTCGCGTTATGTATCTCATCTTCGACGTTCCGCCATAACTACACCTCAGGCCTTCAACTCGTCCGATAGCTCAGAGCCGCCAGCATCTCACGTGGATTTCTTTGGCGAATATACCGAGCAGAGAAGAAATCCGTTCGAAACGCCTTCTGAAAAGCAACAAGTTCCTCGACCTCCGCTAGCTGCAAGCAGACCGACACCCCATCGATCATACTCGGGCGACTCTCACGCAAACACGGCTAGTAGGAAAGTGAATGCGGGATTCGAAGTATTACCTGCTGGAACTTTCAGTCGGTCCAATAGTCAAAACGAGATGGAAGACAGCCAGTCGAGGAGGCATAGCAATAATAAAATTCAGAAAAAAAGTCGCGATCGCACATCAAGAGATAGGACTGAGATGAGGTGACGATGCACTGTACATACGGGGTGTAGATAGAGAGGAAACGATGATGTTTAAACATTGCGCAAGCGGTTTCTAGAACGTCGTTGCTCGAGCCTCTAGCCACATACCATAGCGGAAGAATGTAGATAGCATTTTGCTCAAGCGATTCTAGAAGGTAGTTACATCAAGACGGGACGGAATGGGCTGGCATCGATATTGGCGTTTATAGAAGGAATGGAAGGGGAAGCGGAAAATCTCACAGAATAATTAACTGAAATCTTCTGAATACCGGGCGCAAAACGAGTGGGGGTGAGAGAGGGAACACTCGCTTGCTGCGCTGGAGCGTTATGGGGCGTATACATAATTAATTCGAAGCGTTTGATCGTGGAATGTATGTGTGATGTCTTATTCTCTGAAGTTGGTGACTGGCTTAGATAAAACGGGGGTTGCCGAGATGACGCGGCGAAGTTAGTAAGTTCTAAGGTTGTGTATAACCTAAATCCCCACATCATATGCTGTTGATCATCACCATCGAGTAACACATACGAGAATTTATAAGCAGTCACATGGATGAGAAGTAACAAAACTTATGTACGTGTAAAAAGGATGGCAACCCCTCTAGTTTTAATAACGAAGACATAATCGCTTAGTTTACGAGGTTTGTTCTAGACCAGATCTTTAGTGAGATTGGCGTCAGATTATCGAAGCGCTAGCGAGGGGCTGATGCCCGACATCTGCCCCTGTGCGATCTACGGGCTGCCATGTCACATTCCCCGGTGGGAGAATCAACTTCATACTAAGTTGTCAGGTAAAGGCGTCACAAGTCAATCTTGGAGATGATCTTACAATTTATTAAAGCAATTATGTCTTGCAGAGGTAAGATAGTAAAGCAAAGCCATCTTACACCTGTTAGCCTTAAGATATGATGCTTCCAATACATAGAAAGCATAATAGACGATTGCGATAAAACGAAGCCTCAAGCATGCAGTCAAACCCCCCTTCTGAACGCCGAAGCCATGCATGCCTGTCGAGTAAAAAAGCCAAATCGTATCCCGTAGCTAGTCGTTGCGTTTCCCGTTCCATCATTCCTGAATATAGAAGTAGTAAGATGAGCTATTAATCCTTCTCCATATCCTTCGGAGCTGGATCACCGATACCGCTCTCAGTAATGGCGAATAGACAATCACTCTCCGGTAAGCATGGACTATCGTAAATCTTCGCAATACGGGTTTCGCCGCGGCCCTTCTTCAAACTAACTCGCGTCGTGCTGGCGTGTGCGATGATGTTACCGCCGATCGGCTTCTTCGGGTCTGGGTTAAACATGGCACTAGGGCCGCCGTCGACCTGGGCTACCACCTGGTTCGTGATGACCACGGCTATTCCAAATTCGTCGGCCAGTCGCTGTAAGGTGCGCATGAACTTTGCCAAGTGGGTTTGTCGCGAGGACAGCTCTCCTCGACCGAGGAAATCTGTGCGGTAGAGGGATGTAGCGCTGTCTACGATGAGCAACGAGAACCGTGTCTCGCACATCATTGATGCAGCCTGGTTTAGTAGCTGTAGCTGGTGGTCGGAGTTGTATGCTCGTGCATACGCAACATTATCCAGGACCTCCTCGCCGGAGAGACCGTACCGGTTGGCCACGGCAAGGAGACGGACAGGACGGAAGGTGCCTTCTGTATCGATATATAGACACTTTCCCTCGCCGCCGCCCATGTCGAAGGGAAGCTGACACGTAACCGCGAGAGTGTGGCAGATTTGACTCTTTCCGGTACGGAACTCGCCGAAGAGTTCGGTTACTGAACCAGTTTCGACACCGCCGGCGAGTAGTGTGTCTAGATTCTTCGATCCCGTGGTGATGGAGATTAGTTCACTACGCCGTTGGTGCATCTCTGTTGCGGTTGTGAAGCCCATGGGCACGAGCTTGGAAGCTTCTGCAAGGATCTTAGTAGCCTTCTGCTCGGATATACCCTTTACTAATTCCAAAGCGCGCTTAGGGGTATAGGCGACTGATTCAACAGTCTGGTAGCCGCCATCTGCTAGAAGCTGACAATCGCGCTTCGTTAAGCCCGCGAGGCCCTAGTATAAGGGTTAGTTTATGTATGTAAATGCTATTCTTCATCGATTTAGTTGCCTTACATCTAAAGCGAAGATAGGCGTCGGCGCGCCAGGGCCAGTCATTCCGCTCTCATCTCCAGCACCTTCCTCATACTCTTCTGCCATATTTGTAAATTACTGGAATCTAATCCTGGCTAGATAGGTAGTATATGGATGGATCTAACAAGCGATGTCAAGAGGGGGAAAAGTCCACAGGTTGTGCAAGCCTAACTTGAGATTTTAGGATCTTGGAACGCGTCGACGCGGGGTGTGACAAGGGAAACAGTTGGAAATCGCGGAAACACGTGAACAATTTATCAATTTAACTAGATTGCTGACCCACTGACAACTGCAGGCAGCCGCCGAGAAATCAACTCACAGTGACCAACTGCCTACTAGGCACCTTGGCAGTCACGATTTACGAATAAACTTATCGATAAGATCAGCTAGGACCATTTCAAGGTTTAGCCTGTACCCAGCAACCATTTACGCTTCTCAATTCTAAGAAGTTGTTTTTTGAGCTCCGAATTCCTTCCCATTGCGCGCTCCTCTACAAGCAATTTTCTTAGCGACATTGACCCTTCGTTTTGAAGGGCATCGCATTTAGTATGGCTACCACGTCATATTTGTACAAGGAGACGCGCCTTAACTTGGAGCCATCTTCCAGTTCGTACATTGTTGACATCGAGCTCCCTTCGACGAGTTCTCAAACACGAAGCTCGCGAAGACCCAGCAAGTCAACTAAAGGGATCGCCAAGAACAACACCCCTCGAGCTACCACCTCTGCCATATACTACCGAAAACACCATAACTTTCCTAGAGGTTTCCTTTGGCGAATTCTCGAAGATGATACTGTTTTAAGTATACGAACTGTCGATATCTGCAAACCTAAGAAAGCTTCCGACGCAAACCTCGTTCTGAACTTCCACTTCCAACAACCGATTATACCTACTTGCGTTGCCTTCTGCGACCCACCAGATCACGATGCGCTCAGTATTTTCATCCTCGATACTGCCAACCAAATGTACAACATCTTTTTACGACCGGACTCCTTCCGAAAGCGTTCGTTTGCCGAATCGGGACTTGGAGATTCTTGCAAGATTTTCCAACCTAATGCCTTCCGAGGGGGGTTCAAGCATCCGTATAGACTTGTTGCAGTGAATTGTGATCAGCTGGTCGCAACACTCTCCGATGGTGGCCACATTCGCCTTGATAAGAATACATCCCATACCGGTATGCTCTACCTCTCCCGTGCGTAATACCAATCAGTCTAACGTTAGATAATCTAGCCTCTCAGATGCCATGGAAGGAGACCTTTTATAACGCAAAAGGCTGGTTCCGAAGTCTACTGGGAGGTCGGGGAGATTTAGATATCAAGGCCGCCGCCGCTGCTGTCCATACGGATCTGGGACTCAACAACGCATCGTTCCTGTTTACGGTCTGTCTCGATCATCGTCTACGAATTTGGAATCTTAATAGTGGTACTATTCTAGAGGCTGTAGACCTACTAAACAACTCTGCAAGAGATCCACAGGAGACGGGGAAGTGGCAGTTGGATGCGACGCAAACGAACCTGATCCGTATCGTGGGCGACACTGAAGGAAGGAGATTAGGTGTGACTTATTCGCCAGTTGGACCCGGAGAATTCAAGTTCTGGATGATTGAATCTGATAACGGCACGACTATCCAGGCGGATGATCTCTTCCCCGCCAGGAATTTCATTCCCAATCCTCCACTCGGATCAGATGTTTGGACTCTCGCTGATTTCAGCGTGGCACAACGCTCTGCAACCGATGAGTTCAGAATGTGGCTCCTATGGAAAAACAACATGGCATATCGGGTGCAGGAGTTAACATTCCTATTAGAAGAGCTTGTACAGGCTTGGGAGAGCCGTTGGCGATCTGTTTTCTCCGACACAGCCATACCAACCGCACAAGTATCTAGCTCATCCGACCCCACCGATCCTACAGAAAAATGGCTTCAACTCATTTTCTTCCCGGGAAGATTTCCAAGAGCGACTGTTGAGGCTGCGCTAGGCGCCTACGAGGGAGCTATTGGTAGACACGGCCGTACCTCGTCGCGTAATGGTCAAGGCCTGGCTGAATCGATCTGCTCCGCTATCGCCTCCACTTCGTCGTTGAATAAGACATCATCAGGCGATATGGACCACGAGCAATTCAGAAACTCTAGCGAGATGCAATGGCGAAAATTCTACCGAATTCTACTCGAGCTCGATAAGCCGCGTAGTGAAGCGCTGTCACTATCATACGAATCGGAATCGGGAATGCCGTGGGTTGTGTGCGCCGACAGCGTCTCTGCAATTAGAGAATGCTGTGAGTTGGAACAGATTTGTCATAATCCAAACTCGACATTTGAGGGGTCAAAAGAGGTTCCCGCTCTCGTTACCTCTGGGGTTAACTTCGTCGAGGGGTTTTCGGATAGCATGTTACAGATTTGCCATTCCGTCCTACGGCCAGAGATGTTTGAAGAGTCGTCGAAGTCGGATCAGGAACGACTCCAGTTCGTCTCGGATAAGGCAGGATTCTGGCGACAAATATCTGATGAAGATGCGGCCCAAGTGACTGATACTCTAGGACCGAACTTCAACTTAGTAACGACACGCTTATATGACCGGGTGCTGGCGACGTTCAACGAAACCTGGGAACCTTCACATCCAACCGAACTGCCTCTTACGGAGTTTGGGCGCAAAATCATTGTTAGATCGGTTCAGGACTTGGCCGAATTGCAATGGCATATCTGCTTTAGCCAATTAATCCTTCTTGTTCATATGGAATTCGAATTCGACAGCCCAGAGGATGCTCTTCATAATAGCGTCGAGGTTGGCGTTATATATCGCAACTTGCTTATAATACTAAGAAGACTTGAACTTCTGCGATGGCTTGCCAATACCCAGATCACAACGCCGCTACCAAAGGCCGACAAGTCAAACTCTGTGTCGGGAAGCTCCCCCGTAAACTCGAAACGACAGGTTGAGGAACACAGAGTCCTTACCGCTCTTGAGGGCAACGTAGGACACCTTCTCGAATTACCCGGTCTTGCCTCAATTCACACGGGCGCAATGCCTTCCTGGATCACGAACATTGTTGCCGATCTTTGTGCGCCTGCTAGTAATGTGGAGCTGCAACCTCAATACATCCAATGCGGCCTACTCGTTAGAGATAGGGCAGATCTTGCCGTTGAGTTAACTCCCTTCTGCGAACAGGACCCATTCTCAACTTACGTGCAAGGGCGCGTATACCTTGCTCTTAAAGACTTTAGGACTGCCGCCACTTTTTTTAAGAAGGCAGCATATGGAATGAGTATGTGACTAATGACGAGTCTTATAAAACTTAGCTGATAATGGATTTAGGTGTACCACAGGCGAATCCTGAAAGGCACAGTAGCGGTCTTCTTGACGAAACAGAATGGAATCTACTTTTCGCCGGGTTACCACGTTATTACGCACACATAGTCGCCCTCTTTGAACACCAGAAGGCTTACTCCTTTGTTATCGATTTCGCCCGCCTGTCACTCCAATTTGTCACTCGCACGACCGAGGATGCGGATAAGGTCCGAACAGAAATCCAGTGCCGCCTCTTTAGTGGCGCGCTGGCTACCTCGCAATTTGAGACGGCTCATTCGACCGTGGTGGCGATGAAGGACCGCGCTCTGCAGCACTCATGTCTACGAGCGCTTCTCCAGAGGATGTGCGATAACCTTCACAACTCCGAACTTGTCAATTTTACTTTCCCGGGCCTACAAACTGCGGTCGACGACATTCTTGCGCAGCATTGTCAAGATACTGTTGACGTCATCACGGGCGTACCTTATCACCAGATCCTCTACGCTTGGCGCATCAAGCGTAATGATTACCGCGGTGCTGCCTCAATTTTACTCGATCGCATTCAAAAGCTTAGACAACTCGGCGAAGGCGATCAGGTAACTGGTGATGATATTCTGGACACGGCTGTGACGAGACAATACTTGATGCTTATCAATGTCTTGAGTTGTGTAGACCCGAAGCAGGCATGGATCACAATTGAAGGTCAACCGCACCCAACCAAATCGGGCACAAACGGCACTCCTAAGCGGAGAGTGGTAACTCTGGCTGATATCCGAAAGGAGTATCAGGACGAACTTGACCGTATCGCAGCGATCCACAATGACCAATTCGGGTTCGCCGCTGATGATGAGATGGAGATCCTATGATTTCAGGGTAGAGCGATTCATAATGGGGAACGATCGCAAATGTATAACATGGCTTGTTTAACTGGATGATACCTCCTGAGCTATAAGATAGACCTCAGGCCTGCGTGGTAGGAAAAAATGCGAATTGCAACGGGATTTTTTTGCTTGACTAAATTACAACCCTCACGAGTAACGCCTTGGCTCTTCTGACTTGATCACATGCTAATCAAAGACCACTAAACGCCGTGCCGACAATGCTCGACCTTGGGTGAATAAGAATGTACAGAGAACAGGTCAACACATAGTAGTAGAACAAAAACAGACATAATCCTATTCTTCACTTAGATCCATTTCATGCTTGGAGTGGTGGTAGAGGCGGACGCGTTGATTCCGGAACCGATACTACCCCTTGCGGGTCTCCGTTCGCGGCAGCATCCGGAGCCTGCCGATATAGGATGATCTCGGATTGCTTGAAGTATCGTCGAGCGTCCTCGTCTATCAGGACCAGACTTAGGTAGTACCGTGTTGAGAATTTCTTGTTCACGTCGCGGAACGTCGGAGTCAGGTCGAAGCCTCCGAGGAAGAGGCGGATGGGAATTGTCTCGCCTCGGGAGGGGGAACCGTCCATTATCTATCGTAATACTGAATTAGCCAACCGTCACAGTTTCAGGTTTGATAAGGATGGGATATGATTTGTAAGATTAGGACTTGGAATGAAACTCACCTCGAAGCGCACAAGGGTCTCGCTCTCGTTATATTGGTTCGGGGCGGCGCCGGTGGTCTCCCTCCGGATAATACTAAGCTCCATGTGCTTGATCTTGAGACGGACGAGGAGGAAGTAGATACGGCCGACGATGACGTCTTTGAGGTGGTACTTGCTCTTGCTGTATTCGAACTCGATGTGTAGGCAGTCCTCGATACCGACGTCCATCTTGATGGAGGAGTTCATCTCTGGCGGGATACGGTAGGAGTATACCCAGAGGTCCTTCTCGCGGATGACGTCGGCCATGCGGCGGGCGACGGTGACGCGCACGAAGTACCGCAGCTTCACGTTGATGCCGTTGTACGACTCGTACTGCTTTTCGACGTTCTTGAAGTTGAAGTCAAAGGTTTGCGGGTGCTGCAGCTCGCCCGGCGCCGCGAGTTCTTGGTTTAGCGAGAGGAATTCGTAGTGGTTGCCTCGGTCGAAAAACATTTCTATTTGGTTGCGTCAGCTCCTGTCGGAAGCTCTTATATCGATCCAGTGCCATGCCAAGGTAGGAGATAACATATAAACTGGATAGTAGGGAATAACAAACCTATCGTGCCGATGAACTGGACCTTGATTCCTGTATGCTCTAAACGCTTCCCATCCTTCGGGCGCACTGTGACTTGCCCCTTAACAGACTCGCCATCCATATACAGCGGCGCCTTCTCGCGACGCTGTTTTTCTCTTATGTCGACTACTTGGCGCTCATCGCTGTCTTCGAGGACGATATCAATATCCACCGGGGTAGCGAAAAAGTACGACATCTTGGGCGATTACGGAGTTAAGGAGAGGCGAATTGGCTGTTGAAATCGCTGTTATGTCACTCGTTGTTGAAGGCTTCACAAGTAACTGACTGTTATCCTCCTGCCTTGTAAGGCCCCACATTCAATTCCGGGTCGATTGGACATTCATCAATTTAGTTGGGTCCAAGTTGAGTCTAGTGTGGCTTAAGCTTCAGCCTCACATTAGAATTTGAGAATTGATATTTAGCCACAGATGACCGAAATGCACTAGCCACATACTGCCCCGCCACTTGCTTGAACCCGAAAGCCCTAATTGAATAAATGTTAAGTACACAGGTACCGAATTTCCGCAGTTTTACCCCAATTTTAGCTTAGCGACCGGCCACAACGAATTTCCTCAATTGATTTTCTAGAGTTTGGCACTTGGTGATTTTTTCTCCCCGTTCAAGACAGCATCAACTTCAGGTACGTGAAGACCCCCGCGCCTAATACAATTCTCAATCATTTGCGTCCATCTTTGTTTATTCCGTTAATTTTACATCTGCTGGCCCTCAGATTTTCACAACTTACTCACATATTCTTCCGGTTTACAGGTCCATTTCCCCGCCACATTCTCACCTGAACCGTCAAGATGCGATACATTCACAGCTTAGAGACCTTGGAGATTCCTGAGGGAGGTACGTTTACGATTTCGATTTATTTACTAGAAGCGCAGCTGTCGCATATAGATATTCTGGATATTTAAATCTTTGGATCTGGTTGGACAGGACATTATTTTTTTACGATAACATCAAGCAAATACTGACATGCGATCTACGAAATAGTCAAGGTCCACATCAAGTCTCGTAACGTCACCGTCGAGGGCCCCCGAGGTACGATAGTCCCTTCTACCAACGAAAATCAATTCGAATTCTATAGGCGCAAAGGAATCTAATGAAGAAAACAGGCAAGCTATCTAAGGATCTGAGCCACATCGCTGTCAACTTCTCGCGGCCGAAGAAGAATGTTATTGGCATTGAGATTCACCACGGATCGCGAAAGGATGTCGCTACCCTACGAACTGTCCGAACCCTAATCAACAACTTGGTCGTCGGTGTCACCAAGGGCTTCAAGTACAAGATGCGTTACGTCTATGCCCATTTCCCCATCAACGTCAACGTCGAGAAGAACGGCGAGACTGGCAACTTCGAAGTCGAGATCCGGTATGTTTGAGTCTCCTGCGAAACGATTGCAGATGGATATATAGCTGGACGGGATAACTAATCGATCCATAACAGAAACTTCATCGGCGAGAAGCTCGTCCGAAGAGTCGTCATGCAGCCCGGTGTCGATGTCCAGATCTCCACAGCACAGAAGGATGAGCTCCTTCTCCTCGGCAACTCCCTCGAGGATGTATCTCAAAGTGCTGCCGACATTCAACAGATCTGCCGAGTCCGAAACAAGGATATCCGAAAGGTGCGCTCGACCAATTATAACCTACCTATTCACTATATCTGATATGCTAACAAATCCCTAGTTCTTGGACGGCATGTACGTTTCCGAGAAGGGCAACGTCGTGGATGACGCATAAATGGGGGGATGGACACAATGGTTTGTTTGCTTTCTGGGTCTCAATACGGAGTCGCAGGGGTTCATGTGCATCACGTAGCAAAATAGCTACGAAAAACGGAACCGAATACTAAGAATTCTGAGCAAATGCTTTTCTTCAACGGTCCTCGTCTGAATTATGAGCTTGGGGCCATGATACCTCCTTAGAATTCCCATAGTAACTACGAAAAACGTGAAATCCTTTCGAGGCGAATAGTACATACGACTAGGCTGCGATCTATTAATCCTCGCCAGTTTGTGAGATACTCTAACTTCGAATTTGACCCTCATACTCTAGTCAACAAGTATTACACGATAGTTTACAGTACTAACTCTATAACTCATTCCCCTTCTTCTGTCTATAAATATCCAGATATCCCTGAATTTGCGCCATAATTCAGGCTCGGTGCCATGAATAACGTTTATGGATTTCGAAATAGGGGTAAGTACAAATTCCAGTAAGTTCCTAGAATGAAACTCTAAAACGAAGCTACGTGACTAATCAGTAGTTAGAAATTACGACATCTATTTTCACGTCACAAAGGCTACCAAATTCAACTCACGTTGACAGTCATAAAATTCATCCGATCTCAGTTCGCCATGGGGAAACCCCACGCAGCACTGAACGTCCATTCGTAACTATCTACGCATCCACATCGTTTCCATTTCCTTTCATTGCCAGGCCCTTCGATCCTAGCCCTTGGGAATCATACCGTTCTCACTCACTTCGCCCTCGAAATCCCTTCTTCCTCATTATCTTTCGTATGTACATTCATTTCGGAGGCTTATCTTAACCCCCTATTCATATTTCATCTTCCATACCATTCCTTCGTATGAAATGTGTTCAAGTTTTCGTTGCGTCTTTGGTCGGGCGTCGTCGCACATCTTCGTGAAAGAATTAAGTCTAAAATGGAGAAAGGAGCAATGAAAAAAAAAACCCAAATTCGAATTCCGAAACGCCGTTTTCGTGCCGAAGGTATTGGTCGTATGATAGTATGGTATGTATGCCGAGGTGTCGGAGCAAAGGAAAAAAAGATCTCGCGACAAAAAAAGGATTTATGAACTCAATTTAGGACCGAAGACTCGTAAATTACAGGAGGACGCGATCGCGGTGGAACTTGCTTCTAGCCTCGTCTCGACCGCGAAGCCCTCGAGGGCCTCGATGTTCTTGTCGCTCTGGAATTACCCGATCGTCGCGTTCTTCGATCCGAACTTCGGCTGCCTGTGAGAAAATTGGTCAGTAATAACCCTCTTGGAGTTTATCTTTGAGGGATAAACTCACTAGGGTTGCTTGCAGAATAGGAGTCAGTATAGTACGAACTACTCCATTCGCTACCTCCATGAGGCGGCTTTGAGCTGCTAGCGCGACGCCTTTCATCCCTCTTCAGGCCTAAAACGAGAGCTGCCGCGCCCAGGCTGGCGGCGAGCCAACCTGCGCCGCTCCCTGAAGTCTTTTCTTTTCGGCCGGCGGCTGACGTGGGTCGGCCCCCACCGCCGCCGAACCATGTTCGGTGTACCGGTCGTGCGGCGCCTGCCCCCGCGCCATACATGCTGCCGTGCCTGCTTCCGCGTCTGGAATATCGTTCTTCAATAATCTCGACTTCCTCCTTTCTTCTCTTCTTACCGCCCAAACCGAGGGCTGACGCGAATACACCCCATAGCCCTCTAGCGATGCAACAGAAGCAGAGTAGTAGTAATAAGAGCACGCCAGCAATTGTACCAATAACGATACCAGCGATTGCGCCTCCGCTTAGAGAGCCGCTAGTGGATGCGACCGGAGCAGGGGCGGCGGTGGTAGTAGATGACTGGGTCTCGCTGGCTGCAGTACCGGTAGTGGTAGGTTCTGAAGTTTGTATGATGGTACTGCCGCTCGTGACTCGGTAGGGCGCTGAGAATTGCGTCGTGATAACGCCGACTGAGGTCCATTGGGTGTAAGAGCTAGCGCCGGCGTTTGGCAGACATTGTCCACTGCGAGCACAGTACTGCCAGGTCGCACAGCAAATAGGTCCACATGCGATTTGTCCGGACCCTGCTGGTGGTATACAATCCACACCTCCGGCTGCTGCTGTCGACGCACCTAAGGCGGAACTAAATGTGCTGGTGTACGTTTTCGTTTCAGTCCAGGTAGTTGTGTAAAAATTGTACGCGGCACAACTTGCTATACCGGCTGATGTGGTGCACGATTCGCCATCGGAACAGCAGTATTGGTTGTCAGCGCCGCAGTACGATGCGCATGCGCGGTTCATAAGGTATCCAAAGCCGGCATCTTTAAGTTCGTCGGCCGGGTAAGGGTGAGCGACAACGAGGTTGAATAATAAGGGGAGAAGTAAACTTTGGCTTTGGTTGGGTCGCATCTTGTCTAAGTTCCGTCTAAAGGCGGACTCGACTCGTGGATGATTGGAATGCGACTGAGACAAGCTCTTGCTCACCAAGGCCGATGATTTGGTGACCTCTTTACCTCCTCCAACAACTTAAACTTAATTAGTATATTAATTGCAAACCGAGGAATGCGGCTTCGTCAAGAAAGTTAGGAAAGATAAGAGACATACATTCCCAAAAATAACTTGGTCTTAATTGTACCACCAAGCTTAAAACAGAATTTAGCTGTGAGGGTTAGTAATTGACGGTGACACGAAAAACCGCCTTTCCGTAGAAAATACAAGTGACGGAAAATAGAGTAAAGAAGATGTGAAAAGAGTAGAAAGTGGAAAGCAGAAAGTCTGGAAGAAGATTTCTAGCTTGTTCACTTAATGCAGGTGCAAAATGCATTAACACATTGGATATTTTACTGGTGGGTTACAATTTCCCAACCTCCTAAGTACGAGGAGGTGACTGCCAGAAATGACGCGGGGCTGGGTGGTGATGCTTTCTCTCGAAAGTCGAAAACAGCGGTGGTTGGAATCGACAGGGGTTTTCACCCTCTGATGTCAAGTTATAGCCTACCTGCCTACCTGCCCAGAAATTTTTAATTTGTCAAGTGGTTTAGAATGATACTTATGCGCTTTTATTCTGTACTATTATCCTTAGCTTCAATTGATTCGGATCGTACAGCTTAAACAAGAAGTTCATAAAAATCAACCCTACTAGGTATATCACCATATGCAAGATGTACGATGTACAAACGTAGATGCGATGGTGAGTTGGCAGAGATCCATGCAAGTGTAAGTGCGAAAAATGCGAAAAGTGCAAACTTGTTGATTGTGACCCGTGCCGTTGTAACAGCGATAATCGATTACGCCCAAGTAGGTCCACCACGCCCCTCACCCAGTCAGGAACGCCTTTCCCAATCACAGGCTCCTGCTTCATCGGCGACCCACCAAGGTTCTTGACCTTTTATGGAAACCATCCCATTGCTCAGATAATGGGCATCACCGCTAAGGTCTGCATTCTTTTTCGAACTCGAGGGTTACTATGTGTTACTCACATTTGTCCCTGAACACACCATACATAAAGCCCGATGCAAGAGGGAAAGTGCAAGGGGGACGGACAAACCCATAAATCGGATCCACAAATTCCTTGTAAAGATCGATTTTGACGTGTTGTTTCGAAACTTTACAAATGATTCTCGAGATATAAAAGCTGAAAATCGTAAAAAAAAACTTCAAGCTGGGTATTTTAGAAGTCTAGGAATTCTCTCTTAAGGTGTAATATGTATGGACGTAATTTAGTAGGTAGAGTTTTAGACAGGTGCTTATCTAAAAGAACCCCGTTATCGCTTTCCGTCGTAAACTTTTCTCAAATTCCAAATTACAATTACTCCGAACCAAGCCCAAGGTTGGGGGACCTTAAAAACGACATACTATATCTTATATATTTTAGCACTTTAGCATCGTCGTGGAAATGTTGAGAACACCACATGGCTTCCCTGTTTTCGGTGTTTTCAGCTCCATCCCGGAAAGGTGATGCGTGGTTCTGCGTTGGCCTAGTCTCGTCATTTCCTGACATAACCAACTCTAACAACGCTAGTCTATCCGAACAACGTTCTTGTACCGGACAGGATTCAGTTCCTGGATGCAAGGTGTTCCACGTTCCCGCTACAGACAGTTCCCAGGCACACCAAATCGAGGGCGATTCAATGTTTCACGAGGAAGGAGACCTCAGAGACCAGGTGCTTGTGTTCAAGTATAACGGCAAGCTTCATGCTGTCAACAATGTAATATATAAGAAACATATACTTGGACTCTTGCGAGAATATAATTGCTAATGCGAGTGAGAAAAGAGATGTCCGCATTCATCATATCCGCTGTCCGAAGGAATCCCATTTGATATTGAGGATTTCGGCATCACGTTGAGTGTTGGGATCACCTGCCCGAAGCATGGCTGGTCGTTTGATCTGTTTACCGGCAAAGCAGACCGTGCCAATTATAAGCTCGGTATATGGGAGGTTCAACTGCGTCCCGATCCCGATACACGGGCCGGAGTAGGCAACGAGAAAGGAGATGATCAAGAGGTATGGGTAAGAAGAAAACAGAGAATGGGATAATATGTACAGCCTTGTACGTCGTTAGAGAATGGGACTCTACATATCCATGGATGTCATACATCAATGCGTGCTAGGAATATTGCCTATTCGCCCGACTATTTACAATATTAATAACTTCAATGTTACCTGTTGAACAAATGTTTTATACAACGTATCTAAGAAACAAACACTATGTATTAGAGATTATTCAAAATATACAGTAAATAGTATCTAGTAGATTATAGTCAATATGCTTATATCCATTGAGCATTTGAGTTCAAATTTCAAGATATTTAAGGGCAGTTACGTTGGCAGCTGCATGTGCTTATGACGGAAGACCCACTTAAGCCGGTAGCTTATTGCAACGCTGCAAAATGCGCATGGGACCTGGAGACCTTCAGCTTCTCAAACGTCGACTGGTTCCGAGCTTTGAAAGCCTTGTGTCACATCTAAACACACCAATCTCAGCGCAGCCTGGAACTGCCCTCATCAAAGTTGTTACCTGGTTATCTAGCTTCAATACCTACACAATACAGGAAGCTCTATCATCATCCACCCTGCCACGCCGAGCTCGTTTCTAGTTCGAGTACTTCCGACTTCGACATCATAAACTCCTCCCAACTTCCAATCTCCAACCTCGACGATCCCATCATGTCTCTCGACCCCCCTCCCTACCTCGGTTCGCTTCAGAACAACATCCGTCAGCGACCGATTCCCTGGGATGGCGCAGCTAGGGCCCGCACCATTACAGAAGCTCAATTGGCTAAGATAAGGGCTGTTGACAAAGTAAAAAGGGAACAGAGAAAACAAGTAGTTGAGGGTGACTTGGATAGTTACCGAATACTATTTGTTGGAGAGCCGGGCACACCTGGTGTCTTAGAGTTGGCAAGCAAGCGCTCCGATGTTGTTCAATACATTTTGGTCTTACTTAGTGACCTACTCGAAGGTGCGTCGTACCTCTAACCTGTATACCCGTCTTACCTACCTACCTACCTAGGTGGCTACATTAAGGAACCCGCGACTGTCATACCCATCACGTTTGCTATTTACCTCAATACCTACGCATGCTAAACTAGCAAACTAACGTACTCGCGTCGTCTTAGGTGTCCCGTCTCTAGCAAAAGCGCTTTTCAAAGACTCGAACCCGTATCAACATTTCTTACCCCTACTTGCGCGGTCGAACAACTCTGAAGATCCTATCCCCCTACTTACATCTACTGTCCTGACCACGCTTATGGCCAACTCAAGAGATGAATCTGCGGCGACAGAAAACGCCCTACCTCTTTTACTGACCTACCTCTGCGGTTTGGTAAAGAACTCGAACGATGCGGGGTTACAAGACATTGCAGTCATGGAGTATTCGTCACTTCTATATGGGCGATCATCTCGACAGCTCTTCTGGAAGCAAAGAAGCGAGACTGTTGCGCCCTTAATCGAAATCCTCCGAAAAGCGGCCGGTGTCGGTGATGAGTCTTCGGCCAGCCTTTGGAGTGGAAACACAACCACAAGAAGCGGAGGCTTCGAAGGTATCAGCGGCGGAGTTGGGTTGCAGCTGTTATACCATGTACTACTTGTATTATGGCAACTGAGCTTTGAAGCAGAAGACGTTGGCGATGACCTAAATGAGTACGAAACACGATATAGTGATATTCTAACAGCTACAGCTAACACAATTATAGTGAATACGACATCATTCTATTATATACTCAACTATTACGACTTTCACCAAAAGAGAAGACTACTCGGCTCCTCCTATCGACGCTCTATAACCTTCTCGAAGCCAACCCGTCCACGCTACTTCCTACCGCGGTCCTCGCTAGACTTCCCGGTTTACTTCAAAATGTTGGCGGCCGTCACCTAACAGACCCGGATTTACTAGAGGATTTGGAAAAGCTTAAGGAGATGCTTGAGGAATACCAGAAGACCAAGACTACCTTTGACGAGTACGTCGCTGAGGTTCAATCTGGACATCTAAGATGGTCACCGCCCCACCGTCACGAAGTCTTCTGGGCTGAGAATTCGAGGAAGATCCTTGAGTTTGAGAACGGCGAGATTCCGCGAAAAATAGCAGATATCATGAAGAAGCCTTGGGAAAATGACAAGGCAGTCCTTGCAATTGCTTGCAACGATATTGGATATCTAGTTAGAGAGGTCCCGGAGAAGAGATACCAACTCGAGAAGTTGGGCTTGAAGGCTCGCATCATGGAGCTGATGCAAGATTCAGACGAAACTGTGCGGTGGGAGAGCTTGCGAGCTCTTGGTGGTTGGCTCAAGTACAGTTTCGAGAACAACTAATAAGACGATTGTCGGCTGTGAAAATATGACTATACTCCTTACTGTATTCTTTCAATTGTTATTGGCGTCGCACTACTGGCGTGTGGGTGCAAGGACGATAGCATTCTATCGGATAGGATAGATACGACAGTTGACTCGAGCTAGTTTAGTCAATTGACATCGAATCTGATAACTAAGTCGGTAATACATATGTATAAATTGCTAATAACTTTTTTTAGCCATAGGCACCATTCAGCTTCAATCGTTGTGCCCCTATTATCTTAAAAATTCATGATTATTATTAAATAATGTCTTCAAAGGGGAGACTAGGTATCTATTAGTTACCTACGTATCGATACGAAATAGAGCTTCTCTTGCTTACTTCCGCCATAACGTAATTACCCCAGCTTACCCCAGTCAGCTTGCTTAGCACGGTCTATCCGGCATTCGGGGTTTCGGCTTGCAGCGGCAACTCTTCCCACCTTCCCACGGTTGGTATGTACAAGTGCACGGTGAAGCAGCTACCCCTCCTATCAGATCCGATTCCTTTGTTAAATAATTGGTCTCAGCGATGGCCACCCCGATAACGCTATCCTTCCCTTCTGGGACATACAATACTCTTCGGTGGCTGTTTCTTCGTCCAGCACCTAGGTAGCATTCATAATAAGACAAAGGGGTTTCGTTTCTATCGAATTGAGTCGAATTGTTACAGTTGTATTCTTTCGGCAATTCATCATGCACCGTCTCGCCCGCACGCGAAGCATCACTGCCAACGCAGGCCGTACCGCCACCCGTCTCTCGTACTCTACCTCGGCTTCAACCACTTCACCTCACACATTGACATCCAAAATGGCGTCTAGAGCAACGGCAGCCAGGCGTATAGCAGCGACGGCCCAGCATCTGCGGCCGTACAGCGCACTAGCGTCGACGGCGACCAGCTTCCCGACGACCCACGAGCGCATCCCACAGCCGGAGGATACGCCGTATTTCATCGACAATGCGTTCGTGGCTAGTAAGGCGGATAAGTTCATCGAGCTCCGCGACCCGGCTACAAATCACCTAGTCACCCGCGTCCCGCAGAATACGGATGAGGAGCTGAGGGCGGCGGTTGAGAGCGCGCAGAAGGCGTTCCCGGCGTGGAGGGACACTAGCGTTCTCGCGAGACAGCAGATCATGTTCAAGTTCGTGGCACTTATTAGAGAGAATTGGGACAGGCTGGCCGCGAGCATCACGTTGGAGCAGGGGAAGACATTCGCGGATGCTAAGGGCGATGTGCTGAGGGGTCTACAGGTCGCGGAGGCGGCGTGCGGGGCGCCGGAGCTGTTGAAGGGGGAAGTGCTTGAGGTGGCGAAGGATATGGAGACGAGGAGCTATAAGGAGCCGCTGGGTGTCGTGGCCGCGATTTGCCCGTTCAATTTCCCGGCTATGATTCCGCTTTGGTGTATCCCTATCGCTACGGTGACCGGCAACACGATGATCTTGAAGCCGTCTGAGAGAGATCCCGGCGCGGCGATGATCTTGGTCGAGTTGGCGAAGAAAGCTGGATTCCCGGATGGCGTGATCAATGTGGTACACGGTGCACACCGGACGGTTGATTTCATCCTGGACGCCCCGGAGATCAAGGCGATTAGCTTCGTGGGAGGTAATAAGGCGGGCGAGTACATATTCACTCGAGGGTCCGCGAACGGCAAGAGGGTGCAAGCCAACCTCGGCGCTAAGAACCATGGTGTTGTCATGCAGGACGCCAACAAGAACCACTTTATCAACGCCGTTGCAGGTGCCGCTTTCGGCGCCGCTGGTCAAAGGTGTATGGCTCTCAGTACGCTAGTCATGGTTGGCGAGACCAAGGAATGGCTGTCGGAGCTGGCTGAGAGCGCGAAGAAGCTTCAGGTTAACGGTGGCTTTGAGAAGGGTGCGGACCTGGGCCCTATCATATCGCCGCAGAGTAAAGAGCGGATCGAGAGTTTGATCGCTAGTGCTGAGAAAGAGGGCGCAACGATTCTATTAGATGGGCGTGGATACAAGCCGGCTAAGTACCCCGACGGCAATTGGGTGGGCCCGACTATCATCAGCAACGTGACGCCGGACATGAAGTGCTACAAGGAGGAGATCTTTGGACCGGTACTCGTGACCCTTAACGTCGACACACTGGATGAGGCTATAGAGCTTATCAACAGCAATGAGTACGGCAACGGCACAGCTATCTTCACGCGATCGGGGGCCACGGCAGAGGCGTTCAGGAAGAACATTGAGGCAGGACAAGTGGGTATCAATGTGCCTATCCCGGTACCATTACCCATGTTCTCGTTCACAGGCAACAAGAAGAGTGTCGCGGGAGGCGGCGCCAACACATTCTACGGCAGACCCGGGGTCAACTTCTATACCCAGCAGAAGACGGTGACGGCGTTGTGGTCGAGCGCGGATGCTATTTCAAGGAAGGCGGATGTGGCTATGCCTACGCATAGTTAGGGGTAATGCATATGAACTGGTGGATTGGACTCGATTAAACGGGATGTGATGTTACTGTATGTATATACGTTAGTACCTAGGTATGTAAGGCAATGGTTTTTGGCGTGCTATTCTAGGTACATTGATGCGAAAAGGTAGAATGAGACGAATGATAAAATATGCACTGAGACTAGGTATTTGTTAACCACAAGTCAGGGGGGATATTCCACCTATAAAAACCTCTATATAACTGATCCATCAGAAACTAGGTAATGTAAGTTACGGTCAATTGCAATTGGCCACTCTACTCGGCGTGTATAAAGTTCCAAGTTGTAATCTTCAATCATGTTGGTTCTCACCGTAAAAGGCGGGAAGGCGAAGACGGTGGCTTATAGCCAAATGCAGCTTCCCGTCGGGTTTCGCCACATACATGCATGAAGTGACGTGGTGCTGCCTACCTAGGTAGGTAAGTACTTACCCCGTACTGGGTACATGTATGTACATGCCTACTTATAAATACATCCATAGTTAGTTGTATTTGATTTCATCGAATCAAAACATCGATTCCATCTATTATGAACAATGAATATGGTGGACAATAGCATTGAGCTGAGCCTCAATCTTTCTAACACCAAGAATCATGATAATAAGTTCGACTTGACGGATCTACCAACCGAAATATTCTTCCTCATATGTTCTTACATCACTCCTCAAGATACTATAATTTGTCGTCGAGTAAGTCGACTATGGTTTCGGGTATTCACGAACGCCGACACTTCATGGAGTTTCATGAAATTGTATTTTCCCCGCTCCCGCGAAATGCGGCGGGTCGCCGAGGAATCGGAACCGGAACCGGATGAGAAACCGAACTGGACTCGCATCTTCGCCAACGTAGCAGAAAGATACTACTATCTACGATCCGCAAAACCACGGTCGATTGAAAAACTCGATATCACGCAGGACTTATATCCTGTTGGTTGTTTCTTGTGGGGCGTGTTATGGAACTACGAATATGCTAATTTTCAGCATAATGAGCCAAGCTGGACCATGGATGGCGAGTTGCTGGTATATGAGGATCATATAACGAGGCAGCCCGTTGTATATGACTTAGAAACTAAAAATCGAGTCTCCGTCCCTTTCGTTGTTGAGGAAATGATCATCCGGCGCATGCGGCTTGCCTGTGGTGTGCTAATTATCGAGTGGTGCGAGGGTGAACCGTGGAAAATATTAGGAAGCAAGATGCTTTTTCGCCATTACGTTACGGCATTTGACCTGGATCGGCGGCCATGTTCAAATACAGCCGCTTCATCATCGAGCATAAAATTTACTTTGGACATCACCTTCCGCTCTGAATGGCGGATTTACCCTCCTGGCTTCACGACTGGAAGCGATTACCAGTTTTTCTCCGCTCATACTTCTACTCACTATGCCCTATACTTGTATATACGCGATTGCTCGGAACACCCCCCGCGCCATCACCAAGAATATCTTACCATCTGGGACATATCTAAGCCGTCTTCTTACCGGGCATCCATCGAGCTAACAGAGATTGATAAACCTAGGCCCGGCTCTAGTGAAGAAGGACCCACGATCATCAACGAATTTTCACGTGACGATCTTGACTTCTTAGGTGTACGACAGGGGGAAGCGCCGGTCCTATTCAAAATCCTCATTGACGACACAAACGTGTACTTCCAGGAAGAAGACCACTGCTGGGTCCCGGATGATGAGCGAATACCACCCCGTCATCATGAGGTGCGTTGCACAGGGTTCCCCTTTTCGGGGATCGGACCGCGCTGGGTTGATGAATGCTGTACCGACGGCAGCGTATTCATGAACTTCTGCCCACGTGCCGGATCGCTGTCGCGCGCTCTAGGGAATCGGCCCTTGGGTTTCGGTGGCGGCAAGAGCAAGTCGTGGCCTGGCTGGGCACCCTGTTGGCGGCATGAAGAGTTCCCGTACCTGACTGTGAGCGACATGGTGGATTATGATGCCGGTGTCAGGGTTGTGGCAAGACGGTGCCACATGATAGACACCCTGTCAGCTTTTACGCCACCCAAGATCTGCATCCAGGAGGAGCGAAACGGCGGTTCGGAAGTAGAGGAACAGGATCGTAGATTTGAGGATGAGATGTGGAAGGAGTTATTGGGGAGGGGGAAGATTGTGGGGGATGAGCGGTGGATTGTTGGCGAAGATTCTGATGGGAAAATTACTATTTTGCGCTTTTGAGGATAGTGCTACAAACCGAGCTCCCTCGTGCATATCTAGATCGTTTATAATCACGATCATATTCGGAAGCTAGGCAAGCAAGTGTCCATAAGAAAAAACAACCTCAAATTTCAATACTGCTCTCGACGCAGATTCAAGCAAAACTCTCAGCCAGTTTAGAATCATATCCTCGGACTCACCTATACCTCCAAGGAAAGGGTGGTATAATTATGATTTACAATTCTTTCGGAAATACAATTTTCATTTATTTGCCATCTTTCACTTTTACATAAGTTTTATCACATCAAGGCCCTATCTACTGGTCACTTAAAATTGTCAACATTTAGGGCGTAAGTCCCCGATCCAGGTTCGATGTCGGCCCCTCCCGGACTGCAGCGGAGATGCAAGAAATTGCTCGTTCATGGATATGATTGGGCAATTAGACGGTGATAGATCCGCTCTTGGCGCAAGCCCGACAAACCTCGGAGAACTAGGTGTGTAGTGATATCTAATCCATCTAACCCATCTGATAGCCCGACTAGGCAGGTCGGCGGAAGATGACCAAGGATGAGGGTGGGTGGAGAGCTTGATGGCTTTCCTCTCGCCTATGATTAGAAACTATTCGGCGAATCGTTCCAAGATCAATCCTAGCTTGCCGTTCCCGTATGCGGCTATCGCTGCTGTAGTGCTACCCAGCAGTCCCAGCTTGCCTACTGCGATGAGCGGGGCTGGAAGAGAGAAGTTTTATCAATACTCAGACTGCATCTTCCCACCATCTTCACTTCTCTTTCTAGAGGGTTGTTGGATTGCTGCTCTGCTGGTTGGCTTACCTAGGAAGTATCATCTTACTTTACTAGGTACCTACATTTTCTTCAATAGAAAGGAAAGTAAAGAAAGTAGACAGTACCTGAAAAAGCAAAGTGAAGCCAAGCCAAGCCATGGCGTTCAAGACGTTTCTTTTTTCGCTAGCGACACTCCCTCTCGTTAACAGCGAGACTGTTCTCGGCGTCTACATCTTCCACCGACATGGAGATAGAACGCCCAAGGCTCTCGCGCCGACAAACTTAACCGCGCTCGGCGCAGACGAGGTGTTCCAGTCCGGCACTTACTACCGCAGCAAGTACATTTCGTCCAATGCCAGCACACCAATCCACGGGCTCAGCAACGACATCGCCGTCCCCTCCCAACTGAATGTCATCTCGCCCTCCGATTCCGTGCTACAAAGCTCGGCGTTGGCTTTCTTGCAGGGCATCTACCCACCCGCTGGTAGTAACAGCGTGTCTATCCTAGCAAACAAGTCCGAGGTCGTCGCTCCGCTTGACGGATACCAGTACATCCCCATATCAACAAGCTCCGTCACGGCCAGCAGCGCGAACTCCGAGAATAGCGAATGGCTGCAGGGTGGATCCGGATGCGGCAATGCTGTCGTGAGCTCGAATAACTACCTCTCATCGTCGGAATACCTGTCCCTGCTCTCCTCGACCAAGAGCTTCTATACCGACCTACTCCCTGTGTACAATGCGACGTTCAGCGCTAGCCAAGCGACTTTCAAGAATGCGTACACGATCTTCGACTTAGTTAATGTAGCGACGATCCACAACCAGACCATCTCAGACTCACAGCTACTCACGAACGAGACACTATTCCAACTTAGAACACTCGCAGACAACCACGAGTGGAACCTCGCATACAACAGCAGCGACCCGATCCGCGCAATCGCAGGCGCCACACTCGCAGCGCAAATCGTGCAGCAGCTTAACGCAACTCTCAACAAAAAGGGCAGCACGCCCGTCAGCATCCAATTCGGCGCCTATGCCTCGTTCATGTCCTTCTTCGGGCTCGCACAGCTCGAAAAAGTCTCAGCCGACTTCACCGGCGTAGTCGACTACGCCTCCTCCATCGCCTTCGAGCTCGTCACCAACGCCACTAACGTCTCGACCGCGAACTACCCCAGCACGAACGACGTGTCCGTTAGGTTCTACATGGCGAACGGCACCGCGGCGGTTAACGCGCCGAAGATCTACCCCCTGTTCGGGCAGACCGAGACGACGATCTCGTGGAGTACGTTCACGAATGAGATGAATAAGTTCGCTATTGGTGACACGACCTCCTGGTGTGCGGCTTGTGGCAATACTACGGGTATCTGCGCTACCTCTGCCTCGACCTCAGGTGCGGATGGTGGGAGCACGGCCGCGCAGACGAAGTCTGGGAATGGGGTTACGTTGCCGGTGGCGGGTGTTATTGGTGCGTTGGTTACGCTGGTGGTTATACTGGGTGTGGAAGGGTTAGTGTATGCGCTTGCGGGCTTGAAGTTGGTTAAGAAGTCGACTTTGGCTGCGGCGGCGGCGGCTGGGACTGGGGTTACGGCTGCTGGTGCGGCGGCGGGTGCGAAGGCTTAGGGAGGGGGGTTAATAAGAAGGAAGGAGTGGGGGATGATACCATCTGGTGACGACGTATGAGATAGGATGAGACGACATGAGATTTACGGGTTATCTCTGTAATATAGCGATGAGTGATAATGAATATAGTGACGATGTTTATAAGGTCTTTCATAAATGATATTTATAACTATTGGATACCTACCTTATAAAATAATCATTCAGTATCTAAGGTCCCTCCTAGGAATATGAGACTGGTGTTTCTAAAAGGTCTGACTTTCATGTCGGTGCACTTTCCAGGCTACTTGATGGCTCTACTATTGAGGGATATAACTTCACATCTCATATAGGTGGTTCGTTCTGATTCGTCTCAATGAAAGAAAGGTACCGTAGCGGGAACCCTTGGATCGCGAGAATGATTATAAACCTCATAGAAGCATTACATGCATAAGATCGATAGAAATTGGGAGAAACTGTTCTTTATATTAGAATCATTCTAGACTTAATAGAGTCATTCTAAACATGATAGAGTCATTCTAAGCTTCATAAAATCATTCTCGCGATCTAGGGGTTCCCGTTACGGTATACATATATGACTTTGAACCCTCATCCCATATCTAAGGTTAATTCACATATAGCCAAACTCGACGTGGAACATGATCGATGTCAATATCTTCCTGGTAATAAGAAACTGATTTATCTCTGTTGTCGAGGATTTAGATATTGGCAAGCGTTGGGAGCAGTAATTATGACCTGGGTGATTATCCATTGTTGGATGCATTCTCTGGTTTAAAGGGGTCGGTTTCTTCTAGTTTGAGTATGTCATCCTTCGAGTTAAGATTTGTCATAGGGTGCTATTCTCAGGGCTAGGGCTTCACTAGCGCCTAGGATTCGGTATTTAGTAATTGCTGCCACACTGAGAGATCTCACGATCTTTCATCATTTGATTACATTAAATCAATACAAGTCTTTGAGCTCGCCAGTATTTGCTACCAGTAAGTGTGAGAATATTTTATTTAGGAGCTTTGAGTCATATAATGTTGAGAAAACTAAAAGAAAGCCCAATTAGATTCTTTCCTACAGAGAAATATTGTAAGTGATACGACAAAAGAAACAGTGACAGCGACTCGGATTTCGTAGTGCGCGAATGTGGGGCTGGCCAATTGGCAAAAGTCCGGCTAAACTAGTAGGGTTATATAGCATAATAAACTACAAATTTTCGCCTTCGGGCATTTGGTCAATTTGAAACGATACAGAGAAGATTAGCATGGCCCCTGCACTAAGGATGACACGCTCAATCAAAGAGAAGCAAACAATTTTTTTACGATTTTTTGCGCCTTTTGCTAGATGCATCTATTCATACCTTTCAGATCTTTTTTTTTCTATTTTCTAAATCATTTCCCTTTTTTTCCATCGCAATATCTCTACATTTGAGTGAATAAGAGGTTGTAGTAATTTGGTGCATGCGAGGGTTCGAATCGGCCACCGACCAAGTTTTGCTTTCTTTTTGCAATGCGATAATTACTCTTCCCACTATCATAACAGAACACTTATAATCTTGCAAAAACTCTTGAAATGTCTATAATGATTGTAGCTATATAGTAAGTTATTCTACCGCAAGAAATACTATCAATGATGTGGAAAACAGGGTAACTCAAGGTATCCCTATTCTAGCAAATTGCTGCTATTATACCAGGTATAATGACCTGACCTAGAATGACAAGCCTACCCTTGGATGTAACAGAGGGAGCTTTTTCGAGTAACCGTCGTAATATATGCTCTTGAGACGCCTTAACCCAACAAGGTCCTACTGAAATCTTATTGTAGGTAGTGTATCCCGACTTCAGATGTCCGGAAAGAGATAGTTATCAATAATGAGTAAACACGCTGTCAATGATGACCGAGTCTGTGTCGATTTTCCTAACTCTCTCTCGTTGGGAATGAAGAGAAGAGAAAGATCCGTGCCCAGGGCTGAAATGACTGCATCATAACTCATAGGATCGACACAAAAACTTGAAAACAGCAAGGGGTATAGGAACTAGTATGTGGCAATGGTTGATTAGTCAAGTTTAAGACGAACTCTAGGTTCAAAGACGAGGCAATGCCATTCTAGTGAAACCTGACTATTAGATAATGACCTTAAAAACTTCGGCCGAGTCTTCGTCTCCTGACTGAGAATCCTCTTTTGTTGGTGACAAATCAGTCATTCTCTTTTGCCAGGATGGCTTCGCACATGACACTACAGCCTATTTATAGGAAACAGCATCGTCTACGAGCCAATAAAAATGTGAAATAGCCTTGTATTAATTTCCACATTATACTTCATTATCTACAGACGACTATTAGCTAAGAGGACATGATCGAGAAGTCCGTGGAGAGTCCGTAGTACACACAACTAGTCACAACGAAGCACAGGATCGTAACTAGATACTACCAGAAACGAGTGTGTATTCAATAACTGGTGGCTTTTCTAATTTTAAGTAGCGATTAATATGCAAAACCCACCAAATAAACAAACTAATGCAATGAAGAACTCCGGACCGATGATGCCCAATCCCCCTAACCCATCAAACCATCGCACGTGCGCTGTCGTCTAACCAAAAGACCCGTCATGCCCCTATAACCCTACCCTCTTTATTGCCGTATCCCGTTAAATATACTAGGTAGTATATACATTTCAAAAGTATATATACACTAACCCCTTACTTGCGCTTAGAGATGCCGCAAGTCTTCAAGCACTGCTCAACACCAATAGTAACGTTCGAGCTGAGCAAGCTGCGGAACTTATCGATGTCAGCGCCGTCGATGACGTTACCGAGGGCCCCGGCGATCGTCTCGTCTTTAAGGGCGAGGTAAGCCTGGGCGATGGTATTGGCGCCGAAGTCCTCGTTCGACAGGGGCGCGACGAAGGTCACGTCTTTGCAGGTGGGGTTGTACTGCGTGTGTAGGGCGCCCATGAAGTACGGCGTGGCCTGCAACTCTTCGACCGTGTTCGTGATGTCCCTCGGCGTGCCCTTGGCGTTGTTCACGCCGTTCTCGATCACCATCTCCGAGACTATCTTGCCCTTGGTCACGATGAGAAACTCGGTGGCTCGGTTGTGCACGTGCGGGGTGTTGAAGCCGCAGGGTCCGAGGAAGCCTACGGCCATGCCGATTCCGGTCCCCGTGAGTGCGGGGAAGGCCTTGCGGTTCGCTTGCACGATCTCGCTGCTCTTGCCTCCTTTGCGCGCTTTGTTGAAATCGAAGATGAAGTCGGAGTTGGATGTGAGCACGTTGTTGACGGCGTCGGCGCGAGTGTCGGAAAGGAGGATCTGCTGGACTTTGCTCAGGCCTGTTGGTGTAGAGGGGGCTGAGACGACAGTACTGGCTGCGACGGTGGTAGAAGCGGAGCCTGCAGCGGAGCCCGTAGCAGAAGCACTTGCTGCTTCTGTGCTGTGGCTGGGGCTGTTGTGAGCGTAGCTTAGAGAGGTGTAATAGCTCGAGGCCGTGGCAGTCTCGTGAGATGAGCCGCCAGTGGCAGTTTCCCAGGCGGGAGGTGTGGTGTATGATCCGGAGCCAGTGCTACCCCATGAGTCGGATCCCCAACTGGCAGGGGCAGCCGCAGAGACGGAGCAGAAAGCCAAGATGGCAGCGACGGTTCCGGCCTTGAGCATTTTGACGGTATTAAGCTTGAATTAGACGATATGACTGTTTCAATATTATGATAGTAGGAGAGGATCGGTCCAAAAGAACAAACTGCACTAGTAGGAGAAAGAAGTAGACGAAGGCTTAAGGAAAATAAGGAAATAATGAGATGACAAAAGAGATAAGAAAATAAATAGAAAAATAGGAAAGACTTGGATTTTGTGGATATGATGTTGGTGGTGATGAAAAAATATAAGTCTTCCCTTGCGGGTTTCACGTTGAATCTTATATATCTACCTCAGACTGTTCATATCAAACCTCATAAGCGAATGGACCAATAGACATCCATCTCTCTCACCTTTAGCTAGAGAGGGCCTCTTTTTCATGGATGCTATGAATTCCGCAGGGCTGAGCAAAGACGGCTACCAAGTTCCCGGGTCTGCTATAGGCAATTGTAGAAGCATATGATTGGATAAATCTCGTAGATGTTGAAGAGATGCCAAGGCGCAACGTGGTTGTGGGTCTCGGGGCTGTCAGGTATGATGGCGTAATGTTGATATAAAAATATCAACGTCGCTGGCCACTGTTATTAGGCTGTTAAGTCGGTTGGCAACAGCAGTAAGAACTGGTTGGTCCGAACAAGCCAATCATGGTGAGAGTAAATCTTGTTCGTGATTTGGTGCTGAGCTAAGATATTAGCTGCGTCTGTTTAGCGTGCTGTTAACCAAAGGATGACAAGCTTTTGAACGGAAGAAGTCATGCCGGAGGAGAAGTCTAGAACGTTAGGGTCTGCTCCCGGGATCTTGATCTTAGAAAGGCTATGTCGATGAGAGATAGTAATAATATAAGAGATTTCGCAAGTCTGCGAAGTCACACCTCTACTTCAGCTAGCTAAAGGTTAGTAAAGTAAACGGTGTTATAAGTACGCCATACTAAGCTAACTTTAAGGGAGCTATTAATATACCTAGGACCTAGGTCTTACCTGGTATCTAGTATGTATGCTGTCGTCCGGTGATAGGCTTCATGTTATGACTCGCTCATTGGTCATTTGGTTTCTTGATTGTGAATAGTTTAAATTGTTAGTATTGGGCAGGAGACTTTACGACTCAGCCAACGAGTCTCAATATGAGACATCGTTTAGCTACGACTGATCAAGTTAAACGGCTAGCTGTAGTGTATTCAGATTCGCATACGATCGAATCGGTGATTTTGATGATCTGACTCAGATAAACATCCCGGCGTATCACAAATATGTACGATAGTCGAGATCTTAAGAGTCGCCATACTAAAGCTAGAGTTAGCTATAATTAATATACGTTCAACTTAGTTAGGTAGATGGATAATGTGGGGTATGTAAGTGGTTTCAGCTGAATGAACAATGCTGTAGTCAGCTTTTGACTTGAAGCCATCATGACAAGCTTGAATGCTGACTCATGCTATCCGTAATTCGGATAACATTAGACCATGGTTCAGACCAATGAGAAACCCTCATATTCCGGCCAAAGGCTGGCTATGGTAATGCAAGAATAATCTTGATACTATTGAAGAGATGCCTAGGTTAGATATGACCCGCCAGTCACGATCGTATGATTCCCCCCTCAAAAAATATGGGCGATATGCCACGGCTGAATTTCGGTCAAGAAAAGGAGTAGGATGAGAGCCAGGATAGATTTCGAACGTGACGATCATGTCCCAAGAACCCAATGAATAAAAAGGGGTCAAGTAGACCTGAAAGGGGTATTCAATTTTGCTTGACTTATGCGATTGAATATCTTCAAACAAGCGGTATGATATCGACTTGTAGCTGTATATCGCACATAGTATGTATGTTTTGTGTCGTGCCGTGCTGTGCGATAGTTGCCACAATAAGGCGCATGTGATATTTGTCATCCGTCGAATCAAACCGGAAGACCTCGGAATTTGGGGATTTCCGGACTCAATTAATATATAAACAGAGCTGGGCTGCCGTACCTTGCAGCGTCGCAAAAATAGGTTGTATCCTCGTGCCTTGTTGACTCCAACTCTCCAACTCCTCGGTTTGGATCGTCTAACTCCTAGGGCAAATCGAAACGCGTCCATAGCGTGAGGTAGTATTCGAAACGCTTCCAGGTCTCTGTGCTTAGTGCTGCCTGTCACCCATTCTACGTGTACCTGCATTTCGAACACGTCAAAGACTGCTACCTCGTCGGGATAACATAGTCGACAATTGGACTATTGCCATGGACAACCATTCGACATACGTGTCGAAGACATCCGTTCTGCCATTATTTTTGTCGTCGATTCATTATGCGGTACACTATCAAAATTTTTATTGATTTATGGTGGGTTATGTTGATCGAAATCGCGCCTTCTTGGCGCAGCGGTGCCTTGCAGTAGTGTTTTGTCGGGGCGAGTAAGGTGATGGAGAGGATCTTGGGTCTTGGGAAATTGTGGAAATGTCGAAAAAAAAGGAAGGGAAATTTGATATAGGTTAATTCGGTAGTTGCATGCTCCTTTCTGTCCATCTTAGGAAATTTATCCCTGTACTTGCTTCTAGCTCATTTGTTCGTTTACTCCCATTGGTTGAGAATTCAATAAGCTTCATGGATAGTGACCAATCATATTGACGACGGATCGCGCTAACCCCCAAAAACGCCTTAAGGCGCCCTAAAGCGCCCCTGGAGATTTGGAGATTGTAGCCCAATGCGCTTGCGGTTGTCAGCATCCTATTTTCTATTTCCCCCCCAGTTTCTCTTCTCCTTTGCTGGAGTCCACCTCTTCTTCCTTTTCGAGTTGAGCCGGTCCAAATCCCTCATTACCTTCCTTCTCCCCCACGCTCTTTTTCTCTTTTATTGTGAATAGTCACTCTTTATCGCGGAGAATAGTCTCCCTGTCACTCTTTTAAAGTAAACCGACACGCTCGTTCTAGAAGGATTCCGAAGCACGTTGAGAGCTAGGCTCATTTTTCAGCTCATCCCAGCGACTAAACTTGCAAACACCAGATCGATCGTCGTCCCCGTTGTTGATCGCGTTGTTGATCACTCGAAGCGCTACACTAACAGAGGGGCATGCGCCTTTAGCTTCCTATTCGGAACATATCTACTGTCGTTTGATACGAAATCGTCCTCGAGAACGTGATATCATGAAGATCACTACGATACAGGCCGCCTTGGGGTCGGCAATCCTTCTTTTGAATGCGCAGTCATGCGCCGCCACTACTGGACATCGGCACCACCATCTTCATCTTGAAAAGAAGCATAACCATATCCATAGCCATGGTCATGGTTCAGCTCACTCGAACGTCACCAACCCGAAGTATAGCGTCCGGGATAACTCACAACTTTCATCGCGAGATGGCAAGAAGACATGCAAGTTCCCAAGCGACAAGGGCTTGGTTGCTGTCACTCCGTCGGGACAAAATGGTGGATGGGCAATGGCCCCTGATCAGAAGTGCGTATCGGGCACGTGGTGTCCCTTTGCTTGCCCTTCTGGTCAAGTCATGGCGCAATGGAAACCAGGCACGACTTATGCCTATCCCGAATCCACTGTTAGTGTCGAACCGCATATGTTCATAAGATATGCGACAATTAGCTAACATGACTATAGTACGGTGGTATCTACTGCAATGACGATGGCGAAATTGAGGTTCCTTTCAAGGATAAGGACTGGTGTGTTGATGGGACTGGTGCAGTGACAGCTGTGAACAAGGCTGGAAAAGTTGTGTCTTTTTGCCAAACCTGCCTGCCAGGTTATGAAGACATGATCATTCCCAACGATGTCACTGGCACTATTACACTAGCTGTTCCGGGTACGTCTTATTGGGACGAAACCGCAGCTCAGTAAGTGGTTATTGCTAGACTTGATCGAGGATTCTGAACTAACATGTCCAGTTACTACATCAATGCTCCTGGTATTGATGCTAACCAAGGATGTCATTGGGGAGATGAATCCAAACCGATTGGCAATTGGTCACCCTTTGTTGCCGGAGCAAATACCGTCGCCGACGGGTCGACATATGTTAAGCTTGGAATCAACCCAGTGTGGCAAAGCTCCTCGCTCTCTGGTACCAAACCAACATTTGGCTTAAAGGTCGAATGCCCGGAAGGAGGTTGCAATGGATCTAAATGCCGTGTTGACGGAACTGGCGTCACGAGCGACAACAAGGCATCTGGTGCTGGCGGCGGGGACTTTTGCGTTGTTACAGTCCCTAGTGGAGGCAAAGCTAACATCGTCGTCTATAATTTGGATGGATCTGGAGGGGACTCTTCATCTTCTAGCTCCTCCCTAATTGCGCCCCCAACTTCGTTGACCCAAGCTCCCACCTCGATTAGCGTATCTTCTTTAACATCCATACCGTCGGTAACCTCAATTTCCTCGACTCCCTCGTTGTCGACGCCAATCTTAACTAGCTCGTCGGCTCATTCGACAAGCAGCAACCTTGCTACCACTGCTTACTCATTGTCTTCGAGACAAACAAGCCCTACACCCACCCCGAATTATGGCGGAGTTTTCCAGGAAAATGGAACATCGACCTTGAGCTTTTCCTCATCCAATCCTTCCTCGACCTCCTTAGCTGGCTCCAGCTCCAGCTCTACCAGCGGGGAGGAGTCTGCATCAAGCGAAACGAACAAGAATGAAGGCGCGGGCCAGCGACAAGGTGGTGCTGCTATGGCAGGCCTTGTCGTTGCTTTTGTGGCTGCTACTTACCTACTTTAAGGTAGTTGAGTAGCCACGAGTACCAAGTATGCCAACGCGAATTTATCTCATTTCAGCAATATATTTAATTTTTATTTGGGGGTCTCGCATGCTTTGGTCACCGCTGGGAATAGCGACTCCCTTTACCGAGACGACGACGTCTCTATCACTGCCGGCATTGTCGATTTATATGTTGCCATCCCGGAACGGCAATATGAATACTAATTTACGTACATATTACAGCTTGGGGAGCTCGTATATCTCCCTCTAGAGCTAGGGCTGGTTGCATACAACGAACAATTATTCGATAGTGTTTATTATCTATTCAACGGCGATTGACGATCTCCGGAATTATCAACTACATTCATCAGTATCTTTCTTACCCATCTCGGGCTACATACGTTTTATCTTCTCAATATACCCCCCTTTTGTGGAGCGCCTGGGGCTAGGCGGTTTGAAGTCTTTTTATATCATTCTTGTCGAGATAACATTCTGAATCCAATTCAGAGAAAGTGGGTTGGAATATTCCCGATGGAGTAAGCTTTGTTAAGAGATGGGGGGTTGGGGGCTAAGAGATACATACGACCAAGACGACACGCCACGCGAATCAGATTTTGTACTTTGCTCATGAACATAGCTGACTTTGGGGTGCCGCAATCAGGGAGTCTTGGATCAAAAGGAAAAATATTTGTTAAGGGGGTTGGAAGATTTTTGGATATATATTTTAAGTAGACGCGGCTTAGGATTCGGATACCGCGTCTCTTGTGGATATACTTTATCTTCTGCCCCGATTTGCCTATTGTTGGCAATCGATAGCATTGAATGAGATTTGGTTGAAGCTGAATAGAGGTCTTTGATGTTGAATTAAACATGTGACTATGCTGACAGTATGACTGATGACTGACTAAAGGAAGCAAGGAGTTCGAGGGTACTTGCCCACCTAGGTGTCAAGTCTTTAAAGAGACCCTCCCCTTACATGAGTATAATGTCCAAGTAGGTGCTCTAGTGTCGTTCCTTTACTAATAAACCAATCACTCTAGATATTTCCAATGCAGTGTTGCTGTTTGGCTTCTACATTTCTCTTGAATGGGTCACGTGACTACCTCAAACCCCCTATCTTCAGATACTGAGATTTCTTTTTGGTTAGAACCACGTAATTGATTATTGCCATAGTTCTCATTGTTATACACTTAATAGGTATCCAAGGTATGTAGTAAACTGGAACCCTCGGGAATTTAATAATGGTCTGGTAGACGAGATGAAAGGCCTAGGTTAAGCACTCCCCCTTTTTTTTTTTACTTGGTGACGACAACTATTACGGTGATCAAAACACTTTTTAATCCATTTTGGTAGGAATAGTATATAAATATGGAGGCCTGTACACCTTTATTTACCCAGACGGATATCTGAAGAATTTCCTTGGAGAAATTGCTACAGAACTTTGCTTTGACCATTGTGCCCCTGATTCTGTAATGCTATTGATCATGTCGTTACTCGTTGCAGTAAAAGAGTAAGCCAGTGGAAACCTTTATTAGAAAAATTTTGGTGACTTCCAGGTGATGAATGTTAAGGTAGGCCAACATGTACTAGCATTCAGTAGGGATGTAGGTAGTAAGGGGGAATAGGGGCATTGTTATACAAGTATGCAAACGGCTCAGGAAACCAGACATTTAATATTGCATATACCTGACCTCAGTCATTTACAGGGAGAGTTGACAGTGCCAAAAGACGACAAAGACGCGTCACGCGTCAGCGTGGCTACAGTCAGGTGGCCCATTCGCCAGGCATCAACTTCGGAGTGAAGGTTAAATAGCAAAGTAAAGTCACGAAACAGTACCGGCGGCACTGAATCCACAACCTTTAACATACCCTACGGGCCGGGGGTTGGTTGAATGGTTAGTTCCACAGAAACCTTACCTAAATGGCCATTTCTAACTATATGATAATTCATGATCTCTAGTCGGTATTTTTTACTAGCAAATTCACTAACATCCCATCTAGAATCTACCCAAGTCAAATGAACAACACATCCCAGTCCCACAAGCACCAAAATTCAACACAAAATAGCACGTATGGGGTATCATTCGTAATTTCATCACACCAGCCATCAGCCACCTATCTTGCAACCCTACTATACGACTAGCCAGATCAACATCATCAACGGACCGGACCCATCAAATCCAAATGCCCCTATACCCAGGCACTCCCTCCCTCCCTCCCTCCCCTCCCCTCCCCCTAAACCACTCTCCATTCTCCTAACTCTCATCCCTAACCCACCCCGGAATCTCCCGCTCCGCCGACCTCCCCTCAATAACCTCAAAAACACCAGGCCACCCCGCCGCCACCGCACTCCCCTTCTGCTTCGTGCCCATGATCGCGAACGCGCCCTGGGTATGCGCTATATACCCATGCATCAGATCCTGGCCTATGAGCGACGTGACCATAGTCTCGACGTGGTGGTCCGTGATGGGCATGTTGCCCGTCAGCACGCCCTCGTCGGGCATCAGCTTCTTGACGCCGCCGGGCGGCGGGGCTAGCGTCGAGTTCTTGAGCGGCGGGCCCGCGCTGTTGGAGACTGCTTTGAGGAGGTAGCTGTTGACGTTGGCTTGGTGGTGGGTCTTTAGCGTTGGTGCCGCGGGTAGGTAGCCCTCGAGCCGGCGCTGGATGTACGTGAGCACGGTCTTGAAGTCGGCGAGCTTCAGGACGGCGGCTTTGCGCGAGTCACCTTCGTCGGGAGTGTAAGTGAGCAGGAACGTGCGGCGAGAGAGCGAGCGCCAGAGGAGCGGGCGGATGCGCCATTGTAACGTGATGAATAGGGGGTACCCTTTGCTGCGCAACCAGTCTTCGTGCTGCTTGATCGTGTGCTGGAAGGCTAGATAGTTGCCTTTCCGGATCGCGGACGAGAGCTGCGAGTAGCACTGCGCCATGGACGCGGCTTCTGGTCGCTGGAGGAGGGCTTGTGAGGGTAGACGGCCCATGGTGAAGTTTGCGGCGATTAGGTATGTGAGGATAATTCGCCGGTGTTTCTGGAAACGTGGTGGTGTTTGTAGATATGCTTCCTGGAAACATTGTGCGGCGCGCCAGTAGAGATTGTGGTTAAAGTGGAACCGGCCGAGGAAATATAAGAATGACACTCTTTGAGAAGCCGGGTAATACGAGAGTGGCGGTGATTTTGCCATGAGATTGGTCAAGAGTTGTGTTGCCAAGTACGATCGGTTGTTCTGAGCGCCGGGAAATTTAGTATGGCGTCGGCTTAAGTTAGCTATGTATCTTAACATACCATCGTAAGGAGCTTCAAGGTTTTGTTGGCGAAGACGTAGATGCCGACTTTTTTGCCCGTGGGCGGTGCGAATCGTGGGCTTGATCGATCCGTGAGGCATGCCGTGAAGAATTTTTGCATGATCTCGGCCGTAATCTCGATGAACGACTTCTGCTCATCTTCGCCGCTACGCAATGCTGCCAACCTCGATGTCAAGTCCGGTCGCTTATTCAAGGTCATAGACAGGGTTGAGAATGAGCCGCAAAGTGATATGCTCGTCTGCAACATGATCGTTCCATATGTGGGATTATTAAGCGCCGTTGCACATGAACTACTTTTATTAGCCGACGGCGATGCGAAATCGGGATGGGCGTATTGGCGTACTTGGTTAAGGCAGTGAGCAATTGGTGGGCTCCGAGAAGGTCTTCGAAATCCACATCTCGCCAGTATTGAAGATAGTCCTTTATGAACGCATTGAAACCGAACCATGATGTTCCCTGACCTTCCGGTACATCGTCATCTTCCGGTAGACTCGACTCGACAAGCTTCTCGAGCGCGTCGTCATCTTTGTAACGACTTTTCAGCTCAGCTGCAAGGTCGAGATATTCTTGCGGCAAAGGTGGCTCTACCTTGAGCCAATCGCGCAGGCCTTCCCCATTGAGGTCTACGAGGATTTCGCGTACTCCAGCTAGAAATTGCTTTGACACAGACATGGCGAGAAGTTGTCGTAAAAATTCGAGATTGGAGAGCGTTGTCTTAATTTAAGTCATTATATTTGAGACTGCATGGTCGGTGAGTCGGTGAGTCGATGACGAGTAGAAAGTCGAGTATTTGCTCAAACGGTAAATGCAAAAGGGCACGTCGCTGTAAATGTTGCACAGTTTCTCGGTGATAGGTAATTGAGTAGATACCTGTGGAGGTTGAAGTCATTGATATGTAGATACTAGACGTGAAGCTAACTTCGAAGACGCGAGAACAAATATGGTGTAGGTGAAGAGCGTGGAGACAGGTGGAGACACTTAGCAATCTTATAGCCAATCAAACTTCTAGGGGAACCTGTAGGGCTAATCTAATCTATATCCCTGCTCCATTATAGAAGGTACCTACTACCTATGTACATATCTAATATGGATATGACATCATCTTGCACGAACAAGTTACACTGTACTATTATGCATGTGATATTCTCTACAACTCGCGTAGGCGCTGGATGTGATGGTTAACGCATAGGTAGACTAGAATTATATTCTAGATTGGTATCATGGTTCCTTTCTAAGCATCCCGTGCTACTCGATAATTACACAGAGTCGATGCGTTGAACTACAATAGCAGTAGCTGCTCCACCACCGTTGCAAATAGCAGCAACACCATACTCTCCAGGCTTGAGTTGATGTAGCAGCGTTGTGAGAATCCGGGATCCCGAGCTGCCTAGTGCATGACCCAGAGAGATGGCGCCACCCAATGGATTAATATTAGCACCATCAAGACCAAGAATCTATTATGCTATGTTAGTAATTTGGTGGTGAAATTTGAATTTTGGTATTTACCTTCTCATTTGCTTTGATAACGGCAGCAAACGCCTCATTAAACTCCCAAACTGCAACTTGGTCTTTTGTAATACCTGCACGCTCCAAGGCTATAGGCACAGCTTTAGCTGGAGCCACTGGGAAATCCACGGGATCAACTGCCGCATCGGCGGAGCTACATATTCTCGCTAGGACTCTTGAGCTGCCGCCAAATTCCCTCGCGATGTCTTTGCTTCCTAGTACTAGCGCACTAGCACCGTCGTTAAGCGTAGATGAATTTGCCGCAGTGACGGTACCCGTCCCATCGCGAAGAAAGGCGGGTTTTAGAAAGGGAACTCTTTCTGGCTTGACGTCTAAATAACCCTCGTCGGTATCGATTATAGTTTCGCCCTTCCATAATTTTATAGTTACGGGGGCAATTTCATCTGCGAAAGCCTTGTTATCCCACGCACTTTGTGCTCGCTCATAAGATTGGAGAGCATATTTATCCTGTGCCTCCCGGGAGATGCCGTGATTTTTAGCAGTTGTTTCAGCGCAGATTCCCATGTGAAATTTATCGTATACGTCCGTCAATCCATCCTTGAGAAGGCCATCTTCCATCGTGACGTGTCCGAATGCAGGTAGCCCGCTTTTGCGGGGAACATAATACGGAACTTGTGACATATTTTCCATGCCGCCAGCGATTTGTACCTCACTTAGACCAAGTTGAATATTTTGAGCTGCAAAAACCACAGCCTTAAGCCCAGAGGCACAAACTTTGTTGATGGTAATCGCCTCAACGGTCTTGGGAAGACCAGCAAATATGGCGGCTTGTCTGGCAGGGGCCTGGCCAATTGATCCTTGCAGGACATTTCCCATATAGACATCTGTCACTTTTTCAACTGGTACTTTGGACTTTTCTAAAGCTGACTTAATAGCGACGGCGCCCAGCTGCGGGGCGGATACCGTGAGAAATGAGCCATTGAACTGCTCTTAATATTAGTTATCATAGTCTCGAAACCCGACTGGAAAGTGAAATTCACCTTCGCAGTAGGTGTCCTAGATGCACTTAGGATATATGCATCTCGAATTTCTTGTCGTCGCGAAGTCTGTATTGAGAAATAACGCGGTGTTCCGAAAACTCGGATCCTCGGGTAGCTAGTAGCAGACCTGGCTACGGTTGGTCGAAGTATCATATTGCCGCTTCCTAGATGCAAAATAGAAGAGAAGCCAGGAGTATTCTTAAACAAGAGATGGAAGATACAAGAGTCCAATAAAGTAATTCAATTCGACCTAGTGGAGATATTATAAACTAAAGTCATGGAAGTAGTAAAATGGCAATAGCGAACGGGTTAGGTTCTAATTCCGTTGTTATCCCCCCCAATCCGTATTGGCACCTCGGCTTACAGCGGAATGCTCCTCTAACAATGCTAGGTGCTGCCCCTCTACTCAAAGAATCAACCGAGGAACCATAATCTGGGGAAGTAGCTGCTACATTCCCGTACCTCCTTGGACATCCTTCGCGATGTACCTTCCCGATAGATTTAAGCTTAATTGACAGCAAAGTACTCCGGAACAGTTGAATATGTCTACCAATATATGTAGACAAGTGCATATGGTGTAAATAATTATATATTGAAACCAGAATTGAACTGGAAAGGACCTTATCGTTATGATCACTGTCTCCCTATAAATAGCCAATCAGATAATACAGGCAGGTACCTGAGAAATCTATTTAGGTATGTATATAATATGCACTGACCACATGCGAGCTACCGCTCAGCTTAGCGTCATTGAAAGTTTGTAGTTTGGGGTGTATGTAGTTCATAATCCAGTCACGTGTATCCCTAGTTCTTTCCTTTCGAACGATTCATATTTCCTTAGTATGTACCCAGGTACACTTCCCTTATCACGTCAATCCCTAACATATCCATATCCATCTCTATTGGGGCAATCGCCGCCCAAAGTTCATTATTCTACCATAATTCTACTTCATCTAACTCTTCGCATTACGGACAATTCTAGTGCCACCTCTACTTCTACGCATCACTTCATTGACTTCTAAGGCAAATTAATATTTGTCAGCAAAGTTCTTTACCTACTAGAGCCACCATAAACCATCACCTTTAAGGACACCCCCTCTAAAGCTACCCAAGATGTCGACCGCCGCTCGTCGTCGTTTGATGCGAGACTTCAAGGTTAGCTACATACGTCTCTAACTTGCAGAGATACCATGCTGACGAGATGGCATAGCGAATGCAGACTGACCCTCCGGCTGGCGTTTCCGCTTCTCCGGTTCCTGACAATGTCATGACTTGGTGAGCTTATAAATGACTACCTAGGTACTTTATTCATATTGCGATTTAGAACTGATGACGTACCATATAGGAATGCCGTTATCATCGGGCCCGCCGACACACCGTTCGAAGATGGAACATTCCGACTCGTGATGCACTTCGAAGAGCAATACCCGAACAAGCCTCCCGCAGTCAAGTTTATTAGCCAGATGTTCCATCCCAACGTCTACGCGACCGGAGAGCTTTGCCTCGACATCCTACAGAACCGATGGAGCCCTACCTACGATGTTGCAGCCGTCCTCACGAGCATCCAAAGGTGAGATGGAGTGTCTATATTTTCCTACTAGTTTTACCAATTGCTGATACATATTGGGAACAGCCTGCTCAATGACCCCAACACCGGCTCCCCGGCGAATGTAGAAGCTTCCAACCTCTATAAGGATAATCGCAAGGAGTACACCAAGCGAGTCCGCGAGACCGTGGAGAAGAGTTGGGAAGATTAAGCTAGAGCCTGGGCTTTCTGCAGTGATCAGACAGCTTGAGGTGTGTAGGACACCTCTCGATCATGATTCATGTATGGCTGGGATGATGACGCTCAGAACATTGGAACTTGCACAAACATTGTGGCATATAGCGATGCCGTTTCGGCTTATGGCAAGTGTCGTCTGCGAGGGGCTTCAGTTAGGGTTTGGCGTTTGGTAGGCGTCGAACAGGAAGGGCTATCGCATTTCGGTGGCTGATTGTGCTCTTGGGAGACTTCTCCTTAACGCTTAAATGATCATTTTATTAGCCACTGCTTTCCTAGGTCCCCGCATCAGCTCCGGCGTTGTTGTTTCTTTCTTTGCTAGGGAATGCCGGACATGCTTTCTTCGTAGTTAATTAGTTCGCGATGAATTACAAAGAATGACCCAAACATTGAACGGAGATGAACCTTGCAAATTGTTCAGCTGGTGTCTTGTTGTGCCTTGGTAAGTTGATTACCTTCCTACTTCCTACCAGGTATGCAGATACGATTCGGATAGTAGGCTTTCAGGTTGTTTTGAATGAATGCATGAACTGCAGTAAAAAGTTTCCAGACTTGCATGGGTTTAGAAGTCCACATGTCTAATAAAAGCCGGGTCAGGTCCTTAATTATTTTGGGTTGGATGGCGTGTTGTATCATGCTTCTGTGTTCTCCATACGTATGGATATGCAATTATTGTATTCACATGCCTACCAAGGTAAATACATGCCATCTATCACTGACAAATATTGAGTTTATCGTTTCCAAGGTTATGATTAGACGCGTTCCAAGTTCCAAGTCACTTCTTAAAAGGTGGGATGAATAAAGATTTGAATTCACTGCTGCAGCAACCCGGGCAACCTTGGAACGTAATTGAGGGATACGTACCTGAGGGGTATGTACTGTATTCATTTAAGTCACTAAAAAGTCACTAAAAGCTTGGCTTAGGTGAATCTTAGGTGCACTGTCGCATGAGGGTACAGCAATAGTACATGTTCAATACCGCTAGAATTGTGGCTTTTCGTTTCCTTGCAGGTTGCAGCTGCCACTTCCCCTGGATTAGGTGCTCGATTCTCGAACTTCAGGCACGACCGAAACCTACTAGGTAGCGAAAACGTGAAGGACTCTTTTCCCCCCAATACAATCTACAATCTACTATCTACAATTTACAAACTACGAACACCGACTCCAACAAAATTGACGCGGCGCTTCACAACACCGCAACAAGCAACAATCCTCATTCAAACATAAACATAACATTTAAAGATAACACAACATAAGGACGAGTCTTATTGTACCCTATTCGACATTCTTTGACCCGTTCGCCGTCTCGTCGGCTGAGCTGCGTCTGTACCTAACCAAGACCCGGCCTATTTTCCTAACATGAAATAGGCCTCTCCCCCTTCGTACATATTATCCTGCGTGTAGCCGTATACCAACGCAAAACGTCATCATGGCTAGCGCAAACAGTATCAAGGTCGTTGCCCGTTTTCGTCCGCAGAATAAGGTCGAGTTGGCATCGGGCGGAGAGCCTATCGTCACTTTTGATGGCCTCGATACCTGTACCTTGAATGTGCGTCTACCCGCCTACCCGCCTACCTGCGGAATCCCCCTTCCGCTTTACCGCCACCCGTGCTAACGATATGATTTCGAGTTTAGTCGGCAGAGGCCGCAGGTTCTTTTACGTTTGATCGCGTATTTGGTATGCAAGGTAAACAGGTCGATATTTTCGATTACTCCATTAAGCCTACCGTCGACGACATACTCAACGGTTACAATGGAACGGTGTTCGCATACGGTCAGACGGGTGCCGGAAAGTCGTACACGATGATGGGAACGAGTATAGAAGATGACGAAGGCAAGGGTATTACCCCCCGTATCGTCGAACAGATCTTCAGTAGTATCATGTCTAGTCCACCGACCATCGAGTATACTGTCCGAGTAAGCTACATGGAAATTTACATGGAGCGTATCCGCGATCTTCTGGCCCCGCAGAACGACAACCTACCGGTCCACGAGGAGAAGAACCGTGGTGTGTACGTCAAGGGACTCCTCGAGATCTACGTCTCTAGCGTAGAGGAGGTCTTCGAGGTTATGAAGAGGGGTGGAAACGCAAGGGCTGTTGCTGCCACCAACATGAACCAAGAATCATCACGCTCGCATTCCATTTTCGTTGTCACCATCTCTCAGAAGAACCTCGAGACTGGTTCAATGAAGAGCGGTCAGCTATTCTTAGTTGATCTGGCTGGTAGTGAGAAGGTGGGAAAGACCGGCGCCAGCGGACAAACCTTGGAGGAGGCGAAGAAGATCAACAAGAGTTTGAGTGCTCTGGGCATGGTCATCAACGCACTTACTGACGGGAAATCTTCACATGTTCCCTACCGAGACTCGAAATTAACGAGAATTTTACAAGAATCGCTCGGTGGAAACAGCCGAACTACGCTCATCATAAATTGTTCGCCGAGTAGTTACAACGATGCCGAGACCTTGAGCACCCTTCGATTCGGTATGCGAGCCAAATCGATTAAGAACAAGGCCAAGGTCAATGCCGAACTCAGCCCCGCAGAGCTCAAGCTTATGCTTGTTAAAGCTAAATCTAACATCACAACCTTTGAGACATATATTTCGAATCTGGAAGGAGAGCTTCAGTTGTGGAGAGGTGGAGAGACTGTTCCTAAGGCACAATGGGTCACGTCAATGGCGGCCGATGGTGTTGCCAGTACGAGAGCAGACGCGAGGCCCCATCGACCTTCTACTCCATCGCGGTTAATTCCCGAAAGCCGTGCCGAAACGCCTGCGTTAACAGAGCGCGCGGGGACCCCAAGTCTTCCTCTGGATAAGGACGAGAGAGAAGAGTTCCTTCGAAGGGAGAATGAGCTCCAGGATCAGTTGGCGGAGAAGGAATCTGCTGTCGCTGCGGCTGAAAAGTCTCTCCAGGAATCCAAGGAAGAGCTGACGTTCTTAAAGGACCACGATAGTAAGCTAGGCAAGGAAAACGAGAAATTGACAACCGAGGTCAACGAAGCAAAAATGCAACTGGAACGCCTAACCTTCGAAAGTAAAGAAGCTCAGATCACGATGGATGCTCTGAAGGAGGCGAACTCCGAGCTTACAACAGAGCTCGACGATGTCAAACAGCAACTTCTGGATATCAAGATGAGCGCGAAAGAGACGAGCGCCGTCTTAGATGATAAGGAGAAGAAAAAGGCGGAGAAGATGGCTAAGATGATGGCCGGGTTTGACCTGGGTGGAGAGGTGTTCAGCGCCAATGAGCAGTCGATTGCAAATGCCATCCAACAAGTTGACGCACTCTTCGAGCAAAGCTCTTCAGGAGATCCTATCCCGCCGGATGACTTGCAGGAACTCAAGGCAAAGCTGGTAGAGACCCAAGGTATCGTACGACAAGCAGAGCTGTCCCTTCACAGCGGTGTACCAGGTCTAGCCAATGGCAAGACTATGCAACAACAAATTGCCGAGTTTGATGTCATGAAGAAGAGTTTGATGCGCGACCTACAAAACAGGTGCGAGAGGGTTGTCGAACTAGAGATCTCCTTGGACGAGACGCGAGAACAGTACAACAACGTGCTGCGGTCATCTAACAACCGTGCCCAGCAAAAGAAGATGGCGTTCCTCGAACGGAACCTGGAGCAGCTCACTCAGGTCCAACGCCAGCTCGTTGAACAAAATAGCAGCCTCAAGAAAGAGGTTGCCATTGCAGAGAGGAAGCTCATCGCAAGGAATGAGCGCATCTCTAGTCTGGAGAGCTTGTTGCAAGATAGTCAAGAGAAGCTTACCGCAGCGAACCACAGGTCAGTTGCCCTTCTTAATTGCCATTATCCTTATATTAACACGTATAACAGATTCGAGTCTCAGCTTACCGCCGTCAAGGAGCGTCTTGAGGCGGCCAAGGCCGGATCGACGCGCGGTTTGAACTCGTCCGGTGCTGGTGGGTTCTTGGGTAGCCGTATCGCGAAACCACTTCGTGGTGGTGGTGGCGACTCCCCCGCCCAAGTCCCGACCGTTGCAAATCTGCAGAATGAAGGTAATGCTGGTAAGAGAAGCAGCTGGTTCTTCCAGAAATAAGCACATCGAGTAAATGACACAGCAAACGGAAATCGTCGTTACCGAGCAGCCGGGCGAATCCAGAATGTTTAGTAGGGATTTCAATTATGCTCTAGAGGACATGTGAGACGTTTCGATTTCATCCCACGGTACAGATAGAGGATTATACCCCAATCATCAGTCTGCGTTTCCCTAACCCTTGTTCCTTTTTTTCTATTTCGATACCACGCAGCTCTGACTATATTCGAGCCTCGAGAGGCGGTTTCGTCAGAATGGAATTAATCCCCATATACATGAGTGTGTGTGCGCGCCGACGCCCCTCCTTGGTTTCTGGTCCCGACTTGGACTTGGGGGTCGATCGGGCTTGCGGGACAGGAGATTATGAGGGATTGAAGTTCGGTTCGACGAAACTATTTGCACGGGTAATGATGACAGGACACGACACGATATGGCTTTTTTTCACTAGTTCTGCAGTTGTCTGCATGCATTGGAATGGTTGGTGGGGAGTTTGCGTAATGCCATACTCTGTGGTCAAAACCGACTGTATGATTGCTTGCTTGTGTAGGTAGTCAAGATAGCAAGATGTTCAATGTGAAGACAGACACCCAGCTTGGCCAAAAAGGATAGATTCGATATTGATTGAGATTATAAAAGTCCCTACATTGTTGTCAGTCTTGATAAGGCTTTCAAAATGCACCCTACAGTCCGTATCGGCATATCACATCGTTCATTGCTTGAGTTAGGGAATATATTGGTGGAAATGCAGCACCAGGTTGTTAGATACCTATAGAACACGAGGTTCAAAAAAAACGCATCAAGAGAAATGAGGAACGGTTTCAATTGGTAAGGGCTACTTCTGAGGAAAAGCTAAAAAGTTATCAACAGGTAAATATCTATAAGGCAGGACGCAAGTAAATATTACATTATGGTCCTTTTTAGGCTTAATCGGAGTATTACAGGCGCAGTCTTAGTTTGTAGAATTTAGTGATTACTAGGCAACACTTCTTATTCATGATCACATCTACTTACACATATCAGTATAAAACTTCTATAACGATCGAACCATGTGGTAGATTAAACATGAAAATAAAATAAACTAGTATAAGAAGCACCAAAATTTTTTATATATTTCCGATTTAACTGCTATGTATGTACGTATTAGAATACGCACCAGAGAGGAGACAAGTGTTTGGTAAATCAATATACGTAAGGGCTTCTAAGGGTTACAACAACCAATTTGGACTTTTGAGCTCATATGTTATAGAGTGAACACTACTCTATAACAGAAATCCAAGATTAGGATGGGTATGTCACCGGCGTTTACATACTTATGGCACGGGAAGTGTATCGTTTCCCTGGTATGCTTCTAATCCTCTTCTTACAGTTAATTGATGAAAATGTTATCAACAGACCGATGAAGCGGTGACGGAGTTGTCGTATTCATCGGTGGAACCCGGTCTCAGCGCCACGGCGGAATCAGTGCCATTGGTCCGGACCCAAGGCGGTCTATCTAGTGGAATGTTGATGAAGGCAAAAGATTGATAGACGGTGAAAATGAGAATTCTCGATGGAATTATTGCCCTGGAAGAATTGGAGTTTCGACTCGCGCCTCTATGCTCATTATTCAAATATTCTTTTAAGGCGGGATTTAGCGAGCTAGTAACGAATATTATCTAACCACCAAGCGAGCTTGGACGGGGCTCCGTTTGATTAACGACGAACAATGTCATGGTGATGAGCTTGGAAAAGGAAGCAAGCCTGCTTCTCCAGAACGAATAGCAGGAAGAGCTTATACGCCTAACAGGGGCTAACCGCTATTGCTAAGCAAACATATCAGCAGTAAAGCATAACGAGGCTAATTGTGAAGCTTGAGAAAGGGTAGCTTCTTAGTAACCCCCGGCAGGGAAATTATCACGAATAGGAAATAAAATGGAGACGTTGGAAATTGCAGCGCCTTATTCGGGGTTAAGAGGACAGAGGTGAGAAATTGAAACGCACAAGCTTCTCGATGACAGGTGGAAAAAAAGCATCTAGGCCATCGTCGACGCAGCCTACAGATGGGTTTCGCCGCCGCATATACCAAGACCATATCGGCCGAGGGTGCCCACATTTACGCTGAATATAAGGAAATCATCGAAATCAAGGCATCACGAGATGTACGGATAGGCAAATAGATAGGATATGATTTGATAGGGCTAAGAATCTCGTACAAAGGTCAAGTTCTAATGAATAAGTAAGTACCTATGGAATGGATATCAATGTAACATCTACTAGATACTAAGCATATGTAAGCAAGTAGATACCTTAGGTAGTACAGTATAGTACATTCAATGTCCTAGGTAGGATGTTGTTCAAGATCTTATAAGATTGAGGGTAGGAAAGTTGTTAAAATAGTATTCTACGCCGTAATAAGTTGAAATGGATGTATTCGGGTCGATCATGTGCTTTTGGAGATTTGATAGATATTAGTGTAGATGTTAGTGGGTTTTAGCGGCGCGGGGCTCCAGACTCGCCTCTCCTTGTCATTAAAGCTTTCAAGGTTCCCCTCAAGGACCCTTTGTTTTTCCGTGTCGGGTCCCTGCTAAACGATCCAGTGTGCTGGACTTCCAAGGGTTTACACAACTTTTTACACGACCGCAACCCCAAAAACCGTTGCAGCTAAGTTACCAAATTGCCTAGGTGCCTATCGACAATCCCTTTCGGCGCATACTTCTACTTTAGTCTTTTCACCATGCCATCTCCATTCTAGAATTTTTCTTTTCCTTTCCTTTTCCTTTTCCTTGTCCTTGTCCTTGTCCTCACATCTCTCGCTTACAATGGTCGGCCGAGTCTTCAAAAACCTCTACCCATATTAAGATCTGATCTCTAAAGATTTGCAGTATGGGTCTACTAAGACAAAACAGGCTAGGTTTCTCCAGGTTGATCATCGCTTCTCATGCTAAAGCTAGACTGAGTGGACCAAACGTTCACTTCTATCTACAATATTCACGGTTAAAATACCTACCTGACTATGGTATCACTAAAGCACCATAAGAATATTCCGGTGGTGAGTCTAGCTACTTAGAATACCTATATCTGCTCGTTAAAACGCTTCTATTGTTTGCTCGATCCTGGCAAATCTTATTTGGAATCACTTAATAGGTCCAGGTATTAAAATGATATCGACCAAGGCCTGAATCAACAGCAAGTTACACTGTAGTGTTGCAACTTAGATTCGTCATGCGGTAACGAAAGCCCTGCAGCGAGCGAATAGTATACTAGCAATACCGCAAACAAGCAGACATTTACCGCGACGCCATGTTCCTAAGACCTTGGAAGTTATATGGTACCTACCTAGGTACCTAGACATCCTAGACATCCCTCGCGATCCTATCAGGCTGCGGGGAAGGCCTTAACTGGAGGAAAGAATAAGAAAAAGAAAAAAAAACCGAAAAAAGATCCGGTTCGGGAAGTAAAAACAAAATTATTTTACTTAGCTCGTATTTACGATAGGCAGAATCCCTAGACATCGAGTTAGTACTTTCTTAGTACGTACTTCGATAGACAGCATGTAACGTCGCGTCTATGGGTTCCCACCGAGGTGAGGCATCTTCGAGATCCTGTTCCAGTGTTCCAATTACCTACCTATCTATACCTATATCTATAATTACAGTTTTATGAGATATATACCTAGTAGTCGAGTCGCTGACTTGGCTTATATGTATACGAATCGATTATAGTTTACAATATGATGATATGATAACATGATCATTTGGAGATATCAATATCTTATAAGTCTTGGAATGATAACTTTCACATAATCATTATTCTGTGTGGTCATTGCATACTATGTGACGATGTAATACTGTAGGTTGATTATGCTTGTGTGTTGGAAGTTTAGTAGGTACCTGTACCTACAGTTAAAGTGATGATACATATTGAGAGCAAGAGTAGGTACTAGGTAAGATGTATCTGCTTTAAGCTCTGTTACGACAGCCACCTCAGTTCATATACGTGCATTCTCCCCCTTTATGACAAGGTACTACGTAATGGCCAGTAGACACTGATCAAGTTGAAACAACTTAAGACCTGTGGCTTTTATTTCTATTGAAGCCATCCAATAGCTATAAGGAACTAAGCACCTTTCAGACAGCCACAAGGTCAGCTTTACGATATAGAGCACATCACATGTAGCGAATTGAAGGGCTGAGACATCTGTGTGGATGTGATCTTCCCCTCTTCGGGATTTCAGTATCTTCAAGGGCAAATCAGATCTGTTCCACAGCACATAAACAAATCGAACTTAAAGGTGTGGACCAAGATCGTGCTTAGATTGGTACATACCTAGTTAGTAGTATGGACGGTAATGCCTGTCATAGGGACAAGGACTCTAGTTTGGGGAGACCCGTCCCGTGATGTCGTGTTACATATCAGTTGAGGTGACACAACAGGCTTATGGAGACCTATTGTCGCGGAAATTTCCGCTCTTTCGCCTATCCAGGCAATTTTCACGAGGGTTTCCTTGCTTTATGCACAACATTCTACGTCTATGACACACATGTAAATACTGGGAGTGTACTAGTTTTAGGAGTTAGTTACTTGCTAATTTATCAATTTGTTAAGAACAGAATATATAGGGCTGATGTCTCTTCCCTATAAGATAGGTGGATACTTGTGTATCTAGTACCTAAGGATATCCTAGCTTGCAAGAAATTTACTTTTTTCAGGAGCAGATACTTGTATGTACCTATGTATGTTTGTCTCGGTGATAATCAAGCAGTCATCGGTGTCGTTCAATTTGTGGAGTTGGGTCGTTTGTAAGGAAACATAGCGTTCAGAGTTTCTATTGGATATATCAAAATCGCCGTGGCAATAATCTTACATATTCTTATAGACTCATTCACCGTGAATAGTAGGAAACCTCCGCCTAGAGGTAGGAAGAACATTTGAAGGTGTTCTAAAGACCCATACCTGGTAAGCTATGGTGACATGATAGACTAACCCAATGGGTACGGTTGAACTTGAATAAGTTTGGCCAATATGTAGAATTATTAGTATAAACTTTAGAATTAAATATTGTTTCGAAATCCTTAGATAAATATAAATGAGAGCAGGAAGACGTCAAATAACGTTCCAGGTTAGGAGTAGGAACGGTCTAGGTAGACTAGTGGCTTCCGAGTAAGTGGAATCGGTAACTAACCCCCCCACGTGGCTAAATGTGGGGTAAGCACGACTTAGCCAGGTACAGCTCAGTAACGTCATCTATGCTGCCTGCCGTTAACTGATTGCTTCTGGAGTAGTGTAGTAAGAACATTGAACCTTGGAAATATTTAAACTCAGCCAATCTTACAATTATACCATTCACGTTTGATCCGAAAACCACCCAGATAAAGACGTCCATTGCCAAAACAGGGATTATTTAGCCATCAAGACCACATCGTTACCATGGAGCGAAAGACATGGGTGATGTTAGGTATTAAGCTCATTAGTGCAAAATTGGTATTGAAGTAAGGTAATGTGGCTGATGTTGAATGATAGAGAATAATCCGGAGGTGATGAACCAGTTGGCGCTTAAGTTAGGACTATCTTCTGAGTTGTCCTTCTACGATGTTTGGTCGCTCGACGAGCCCGAGTTGTTGGCTCATATTCCTCGTCCGGTTTTAGCCTTGCTGGTCATTTTCCCACTTACCCCGGCTTGGAACAAGGAACGCCAAGAAGAAGACGCTGAAAAGGATGATTACAAAGGCCATGGACCGGAAGAACCCGTAATTTGGTTCAAGCAGACCATCGGACATGCTTGCGGATCGATCGGGTTTCTGCACTGTGCCATCAACGGCCCCGCTGCTCAGTATATTCGGCCGGACTCCGACCTGGATAAGATCCGTCGTGCTGCCATTCCTCTCAAGATGGAGGACCGTGCCGATATGCTCTATCATAGTGTTCCTTTTGAAGAAGCCCACAAATCTTGTGTCCAGATCGGAGATACAACCCCAACTATCGAAGAACACGGCCACCATTTCGTGGCATTAGTTAAAGCGAACGGTAAACTTTGGGAGCTTGAGGGATCGAGAAAGGGTCCGATCGACCGGGGAGAGCTAGGAGACGATGAAGACCTCCTCAGTCCAAAGGCGCTTGAGTTGGGAATCAAGAGAACTATCCTGCTCGACCAGGGGACCGGGGGCAACGATCTTCGATTCAGCTGCATCGCCTTGGCCCATAAAGCATGATACTTCTGTGAATATGGGAGAAATGATTTCAATCCATGTTGTTTCTATACGTCCACAAAATACGGAAATAAGATGCCCGCTGGAGCCTTTGACAGATCATAGGTGCGGCTTGACCCCCGATTGCTGTTGAAAACAACACTTATATCTTTATGATAGGCCGCACACTAGTTCTAGACTCTGAAGCCAAGCTTAACTGATGACGATAGAAACACCAATTAATGAACGACAACATCTTAGTTCCATGGAGAGAAATGGTGCTGTACGTTAATTTGATCTTTCTGTGTGCCTGAAATACATATTCACGAAGACTTTCAAGCTTGGGCTTTGATGAATCGGATCCGAACCCATCCGAATCCATAACTTTCCATCAAGTACCAAAAATAGCACATAAGCGTAAGCGTGTCGTAGCGTAACTGGGTTCTCCAATTACTCGCAGGTCGGAATTTACCTTCATAAATATCACGACAGCTCTGATGATCTCCATCACGATGGGGCTAGGTACCGTATTTTTGACCCAGTCGGATTTAAGCCTCCTTATCTGTCTCTGTTCACGTAAGTTCCCCTTTAATACTCGACTCTGCCACGTACCAACAGCCCGGCTGATGGCGCTATAGATTTGGAGACCCCGCATAACTCGAGTGCGTCTCGGACATTTCTTTGACTTGAAACGGCGAACACCCTATATCTTCAGTATTATTGAGACTCCTCATTTTTCTATAACTTCACCTATCACCCCAATTGCCAACTGTTAATTGAGAATGTCCAATCGAGTTCGATAGGCTTGTACTATTAGGCGTCGACATTGTCGTCGCTCGTCAATTGAAGGTCGGAGTATTTGTTACTATCTTACTTGGTCTATATTAGCACAATGTTGTCTTAGGTAATGTATAAGTCTAGTCTCTTTACTAACCCGAGTTAATCGAAGAACGATGATATTCATTGGTACTGAGAGGAGTTGAGTGCTCACGTACTGTAGGCTATGAATTTTGCCAACAGACTGCCGAAGCTATCTCGGAGCGGTGCTTTGCTGCAGGTCCATCAGTGTTGGACTACCTGGTCGATAGATTAACGGGCTTCTTGTCGATCGGGTTCGTCCCGAGACTTGTTTTGTTCGTGTTAGGGTCATCCTGTGCTCATGGGATCGGACCTGCGGACTAAGCGGGACTAGGGATGGCAATAGATAGGTCGGAGATGGTTGTGAAGAGACATGAGACTAGTAAGATAATGAGCATGAATCTATCTTATTGAAGCAATCATCGGCAAAGATGAAGAGGGGCCACACCGCTCATCTAACTGGTTATCTGCGGTCTTGAAGTTAGGAAGTAGAACACGTGGGATAAGCGGTCTGGCTCTTTAGTCAAAATAGACATGTAGTCGGAATGTCGTCGCCCGGACTCGGCTGCGGCTCAAGCGAGGGTAGCTTAAAGAGGTGAAGATCATCGATAGATCATCTGTTACTCGAGGTCTGCATTCTCCAATGATGTATTCGAGAGAACCTCAGCTGAGGGTTTGGTTGCATATGACCTACGCCGACAGGAAACGAATCAATAGTTACGAGTGATAACTCAGGGGTTCTAGGCCAATCCAACGGCCCTCGTCACGACTACGTAATTCCTCACGTCTTCGGCTCTTTCGACATAGATTCTCATATTCTATGTCTAAAAAATAATGTTTAGATAAAAATACCAGCTAGGTTGCATGAGGATGGGGGGTTTTGTTCTCCAAGCTCGAAGGGGTATATGAGAAACAAGCTTTCAAGGACTTTTACCGAATTCGGTTCTTTACTTTTTTTTTTCCTTTTTTTTTTTCTTTTTCGGTGAGGTGCACACCGGGGATACCTGCGCTTCCCCGGTCAACCCCCACATCTTTTCTAGGGCTATCCATTACCAGGTACATGTGCTTGGAACCGTTAGCGTAGAAGATCCATTAACTTCCAGGTTCCTAAGGTTCCCGCTAATGATTTTTAGTTATCCGGTTTTTAGTTACCGCAGGTACTGCCTGGACGGATGATGGGCCAGGAAGCAAGTGTACCTTAGCACGTTAGCACCTTACCTGCCATCAGATCCATGCTTCCATGATGACTTCCTCAAATTTGATTAGCTGGTGGGATGTATATCTCATTACCCAATTGGATAACATCTGAATTATGGATAATCAACCTTTTTCCCTCTCTTCTGTTTCGCCAGCTTTCTCTTTTCTACCTTCGCAATAAGTTTCTCTTTTTTCTATTTTTCCCAATTCTTTTTCTTTTTAATCTATTTTTTTTCTCGATTGAATTTTTAACACTGATTCCGGGATCCACTTCGCAAGATGTGTGTTGCATACGTGCAGTATCTTTTTACATTTTACTTGTCTGCTTGTGACCTTCATACATAACGAGGCCCCAATCAAACCTCCTGTCACGTCCGAGACCTACCTAGCTAGCTAATAAAGCTACCTGTACCTACCTGGGGGCTGACTCGTCCTCGAACAGGTTTGACAGGCATCAGGTTTCTTGTTCCGTTTATGCCGTCCCAATCCCCATCTGATATCTTATAAATCACCGGCAAAGGTGCGGCATGACGTCGACCTTAGCTCTCTTTCGGCAGCCAAGCCTGTCGTCCGGGCTGGACACTTAACCCTTTTCTGATGTCTTCTTCACGATGGCCTCTTACTGGGTGCTGTTTATCTAATTCAACTCTTGTGGGGAACATAGGCGACACAATGTTCTTGCATCCGAGAAGACCGCAAGATGCCCTCATTGTCACAAGGGCGAGGTTCGTATGAAAACCAAAACCAAAACCAAAAGCCGCCGTCATCACGAACCGGCGCGGAACTGCTACTGGAGAACCTAGCAGGTCGCGAGCGCAAAATGCGGATCCTACATTTATTCATATATTAAGAATGCACACGTGGTAGGTTAACGGTCGAGTTAAGAAAGAGGTAAGGTACGGACGGTATGGTAAGGTACATATTCGCAATGGCTGGGCGGGATCGAAGCATTGATATTCCCTACCTACCTAGTAGGCGCTTGTAGCCTTCTTTTTCAGCCCCTGATGTTTTATTTTCCCTCTTGTCCACTTTACCACTTTACCTCTTGTATTCTTATGGATTCCCTCGCAAGTGCAGCAGCCACACTCAATTATTTTTCCCCATCTCTAGCCGGCATCGTGGCATCAACCACGATAAAAATTCCCAAAATTCCCAAAATCCCACAGCACTATTCTACGACCCAAAGGGAAGTCATGTGTATATCGTGGTCTTAGACAACGGGCTTCACTGCACTTTGATGGTGCTGTAAATTGATACTTGGCCCAACGGGAGAGACTGCAGACCGCAGTTTTCAATCACGAGCGCCCGTTAAAACTAAATAAGAGAGGCCCTGTATTTCCTTTCGTTTGGTGAGGCGGCCAGGAGCGGAGTCGGGCATTTCCTCCGTGAGAACCGCCCTCCACAGTCATCAAAACATTCTGTTTTTTGCTGCTTTAACCCAAAAGTCTCCAAAAAATACAAAATCTCAATCGGTTTTTTGCCCTCGTGCCATCCTGAGAAACCCCTATTGCATGACACTCGTTGGTAGAGCAGGATTTATGTCCAAGGCCGGTCCGTCGCCAACATCCTAGTCTATCTACCTAGGTAGGCTCCATACCTAGTAGATATCCGAGACTTATACTTCTGCCGTTCACGCGTTGCCTTCGCGGTCCGGCCCGGCGACCGTTCCCTTGAAGGTCAATCCCCCCCTACACGGCAAGTGTACCGCGCCTAACCTGCATCCAACTCACCCTTTTTTTTCGGATTCGCGCTTCTTTTTAGGGATGGTCGTGTTTGGGCACAACCGTAGCACTACTCTCCTGTCGTCTGTCATGTGCCCGGACGATAGAAAGCTTTCTCGATCGACCTCGATCTTCACCTCCATACCCTCCGGCTCCCTTATTGATCCCCAAGGATGAATCCCGAGAATACCTCGACTAATTCGAGTTCTGGTGGTCCGGCGACGCCCACTAATAGTAGAAAGGAGCGGGGTGCCATAGCAGCCCAGGTATTATCCCATCTTTTTCTATTCACCCATCATCACTTTTAACACTTCGCCCCAGGCTTGTGAATCTTGCAGACAACGCAAGCAAAGATGTAGCGAAGAAAGGCCAAAGTGCGCTACTTGTCAGGTCAGTAATCGATGTTTTTTTTCTGTTTCCTGCTTCCTTTTTTACGCCTTCTCGGGATGCCTCCGATAAAAGAATGACATCGAGGTTGTACAGCTCTCTTACTGTCTGCTCCCCCTGGCCGTACTGCTCCTAGTGACTCGTCGAACCGCAAGGTAGAGAAGCCTGATGATTGATGACTAACTCCGAGGTGTGGAATAGCGAATGAATGTAAGGATTGTTCATCTTACCCCGTGCCTTGTCTTTCACTAACCCCATTAGCTGGAATGCAAATACCGAGAGCCTCAACCGACCAAGTACGTATAGCCCGAGTGCAACTTGTACCATCCTCAGATGCATTCGACGGAAATCCCGAGCCGAATTATGTTGCACAGTTACGTGCCGGATACACTAACATCTTGCAGGAAAGATAAGACCCTTGTCGAGATACTAGAGCGGCTAAAGAGTCTTGAAGGAGGACTGAGGAACCTTGACGGGAAGGTCGATAGCCTTAATTCTCGGGGCACCCTTCCATTATCTATTTATGGCCCCATACAATCCCATCATCCTACGACGACACTAGATGCTAGTAGGTCCAGCGCTTGGCCTGCTACAAACATTCATCTTCAGCCCCAAGCAATTTCTCCGGCCTCGCCTCGCGACGTTCAGTATGTCTCCGCTACGCATAAAATGCTCTCCTGGCCCGTTATGCAGCAGGTACTAGAGAGCCAGGTTCCGAACCTCGACTTGGCGAGTTTGGAAAAGGACGGAGCTGCCATGTTGTTGGGTTTACAAGGCCGAGTGACGTCTCTGCCAACCAATGTATACGAATCTGCGCATCTCGGTATCGAGGGAACGTCTTTTCCTCTGCAAGTTGCTCCCGGGAGTTCGGTCGACGGGATGCCAACCGGGGGTATGAGCTGGGACACGATGCAGCGGCTAACTAAATCGTACTTTGACACGTTTAACTTAATATATCCGATCTTGGACCGACAAGTCTTTCAATCCGAAATCTTGCCCACTATTGCGAATCAAGGCTTTGACGATAGTAGCTCTTCGACATTAGCATGCTTGATATTCGCCCTTGGCGAAGTTGCTATCAGTGCCATTCAAGGCGCACCGATTACAGTAAGGTTTATGGCCTTTTATTCGCCTACGGTTTCCTGAATATGTCGTGTAGCTTTAACGTGCCATCAAGGACACTATTTTGGTGTTCGTAAACTGAAAATATGCTAATTCGATCTTCACAGACGCATAAAGGCCGATCCAGCGGCATTAGGGGAGGGACCGTCGAAAGGCCGCCGGGATTATTATTCTTCAACGAGGCTAGGAAACGGATGGGTTTCAACCTGACTGAGTGCAGTCTTGAGAATGTGCAAATGTTTTCGCTGGCGGCGTGAGTGTTCTCTTTGCCGAAAACTGGTACTACTACTGACGCTTTTCTGCGTCTAGTATATATTACGGAACGTGCTGTCATCACTTGGTAACTAGGACCGCTCCCGGGTAATTACCTAGCCTCGCATACTAATTGATGTAGGAATTCTGGCGCATGACGACGTCAGCGTCGTTAGCGTGTCAAGCGTTGTTGACGAGGTATGTATGAGATCGGAGCATTAATCAGAGTGGTATTGACGATTTTTTTAGTAATCCGGAAGAACTAACGACTCATCGAGGTGATCTTGTTCGGAGAGCCTTCTGGCACTGTTCCATCATGGAAACGTACGTATATTCGAGCCCTATCAGGTTCAAACTGACAAGTTCTAGGTGTCTGAATATGGAGCTGAATATTCCCCAGACTGGGCTCAATAAACTGGAAGGACTGGTGGGATTACCTGACTTCAGCGGCTCATTCTCCGAAGAAGATTACATCGGAAACCAAGCTTCCCACTTCCAAGAGCATTTCGCCTCTCAAATAGTCCTTCGGCGACTCTCTGTGGAGTTTCATACTACTCTAACAAATGGTAAGCCATATTTCTGAGTCTTATAAGCTCCTAGAGTACCTCGACGCGAACGAAACTAGTAGTTCGAAAAGAAAAAGGGAGAAACGATACAAATCTAATTACCCCTTTTATTCCCCTTTACTTCTTTGCGCCCCTTCAAAAGAAACAACTAACTGGGCTCGCAAAGCTTTCGGTCCTACACATCTTCCGGTTGAGCCGCCAATTTCTTCGGCGGCTGCTATGATGAAGAACATGGCATCACAGTTGGACCAGTGGAGAGGGTTATTACCTGTCTATCTACGTTGGGAGGAAGAAAATCCGGGTGCATTCTCGACCCCGGCCGAGGAATTATATGACGACCAATCGATGTATCCGCCCCCCGTTCCGGATCTCCATACGAATTTCATGTTTTCCGCAGACCTCGACAATCCACCAGTAACCTACCCCTATGCTGTGGACATACAGACTGCAAATCTTAGGACGCGATATTACTACGTGAAATATCTTATCTATCGACCGTTTATTTTTAAAGCCCTACATCATCCGGAGCAGGTGACGCACGACGACGCGGAAGGTGTCGCGGAATGCTTGAAAGCCATGTTAAAATGGCCCATCACGATGTCTCCGACTTGCTTCCACAAGAGACTCATCCCATGCTTATTCTTTTGGTCGCAAAATCTCCTAGGTGTCCTCTTAATCTTACACCTAACACAGAAAGTACCGATCTTGTTGCGAATAAGGACATCACTTATGGGGACCAAGTTCGATCAAGACGCTAACGAAACGGCCGTGCTATGTATCGACTGGATACGGGACTTGAAAGACACAGACGCAACTTCTCTGTGGTGCTGGGAGATACTAAAGGGCGTCTACTCACTGGGGGATGACACGTGATCCCCCAACCTCACTTTTCTTTGTTAGCGGGTTTCTTCTTGGGTTATATATATATCGCGCGGCATATGGGGGGCGGCAGTAGCAGCAATTTGGAACGAAGAAAAACTTAACAGGAGTTTGCGAGCCGACTATACTCCTATAAAACTACCTACTATAACTACTATCTAACTTACTCAACCTAGGTCTAGATACTTACTGGGGAGGTCGCAAATCACCTAACAACTACCATATATCACTTACATATATCGAGGATATTTTTAACTGGCGCTAGGAGCTTGCGGATCGTTGCAAGAAGTTTCCAATAGAAGTATGCGTGTGTGGGAGTGATTTGATATCTGCATTGCTGGGCGAAGGATCCAAGGGTCGTTCTTGGGAGGGTGTGTTCTTTGTTTGTTTAGGTATTCCCACGACGCATTTACAGTAGACTCAACCCACCTCTTGGCTACGTTAATTGAATATACCAATGTCGGGGTCTTTCTACTTGCCTCTCCGGTGTCGTTTTGTCTTTGATGATGGTGATCTTGTCCCTACGTAGCTTGTTCTATAAGGATGGGACTATCAATAGCATGTCCTCTTACACGTAGTCCCCATAGCCCCCAGAGGTTTACTCCTAAACTTGCGGTTGAACATACGTCCGCCCGTGCATGCCAAAGATCATCGTGCGTACGTCAAGCATCTGCCCACCGGGAAACAGACCGCCAGGTGAGCGGCTAAGTTATGCCGACGGTGAGGTCCTCTTAGGCCAGTAATGATATCCCCTTTTTACCTCGGCTGAGACAGGGTGAGGAAGCTGTCCTCTCGGAGTTCGCGAACAGTTCGTGACAGGATTGCCGATTCCTCCCGCACGACTGGATTCATCTACGAAGATTTCGTCAAGAAGTCCGACTGGGCAGCCAAGGAACCCACACTCCAACGCTACTGCCCCACGACAGGCTGATGTGGACTCAACCAGCGCACTGGGAGCATGCGAACTGATCCTATTCCCTATTTAGAGTGGAAACCCGTCGAACCCCTCCCCCAATGTGGGCGACGGTCCGACGGGGCTCGAGTCTCATCTGCAAGCTTCGTGCGCCGTGCGGTGTAAAAGTGGCGGTCAGCCGCACCGCTGCTGGAATGAAGAGCTGCCCCTGCAGATCCGGCTAGGTGTCATATCATGGTTTTCCGGCTTACCACGACCGGTTCGAGCTTCGAAATGTCTTCGAAGTAAGAATTGTGCCGTCATCGACCCCATACAGCCCATACAGAGAGCCCATAGCAGAATATACCTTCGGCGAACAGGTTCCGACAGATCAATTTTAGGGGTGTAGCTTACTATGTTAATAATGTGCCCGGGTGTGTAAGATCCATTCACTTGATACGCGATGCCTGGGGAAAAAAGGCTTTAGGTGGAGGGCGGGGTATATTTCCAGAATTTTCACGATTGATCCCCTTTTAAACTTGGGTAGATGTGTATATTGGGTGAGTTGATGGTGTTGAGCATCGTTTGGTCCGAAACCCAATCGGGTTTAGGCATCCGAACGAACCGCGGAAACTCATTCGTCGAGGCCACCACTAAGAATTCAAAGATGGTAACGATGAGTTAATGGTTAACGGTTAACGTCCGAGCATGAATGTGTTTTCGGTAAAGCGGTAAGTTACGATATGATATGTATTATGCCATCGAGAGTCAAGCTGTCAAGTCCTAGGAACTGCTGTCTTGGCTGTGACCTGTCAGAATCGGTTAGGATTCGAACCATCCAGGCTGGCTGGATGGTAGGTAGAAAAAAAAAGGTTGCACGGCGTCGCACCGCATCGCACCGCATTGAGGCTTCATTCGGACTTTTATTAGATCCTTTTATTGAAGGGCATCGCACGAACCTTTTGGCGTGCCATGCGGTGCTATTGTGGATTTTGTGGACTCCTATATCGTGGTCTAATAAAATCTGACGTCGGGCACCAAACGAAAAAGAGAGCCCATCACCGGTAGAGGGCGGTAGAGAGTTTCTAGGAAAAGAAACAGTGTGCGCAGAGTGAGCAGTGTGCGGCTCGGTTCACTTGATGGAGATAATAATAAGGGTAGAATATAGAGAGATCAGACGAGCGCTTTGACTTTGACGAAACCCAATTTGCGCTTTGACGCATCCGGTGGATATCGTGTAAAATGGTGGAAGAGGTGGAAGAGGTGGGAGAGGAGAGGATGCTCGGCCATTTCGGGGGAGGGGGGATCCATAATGAGATCGATAAGTGTCTAAGCGCGCGTCGGAACAAAATCCAAGTGCTAGATCTCGGTTGATGCATATTGATGCGTATATACTTAAACTTTTCTAGGAATAGTTTACTTTTTTACGGGAACCCACATGTTCTTACCTCAATTGATGTCGTTCCTACCTCCACACTGTAGCCACACATCCTTGGTAATTCGCCATATATCTCAGCCTTTCTATTGTGGCTGTTTTAAGTACCCTTATGTTATTATGTATGTCAGATGTTAGTTTCCTTCTAGCCCCGCATACCTGTTTCAATATAATGAACGATCTGACATGTAAAAAAAATTTAGGAGAAAAAAAGGAAAAAAACACATGTTACTCATAGACATCCATGATGGTACGAAATCTAAGGAGCTACGCTTTCACTCTTGGCAAATTGCTTCGAGAAACATTCCCCCCACACTTGCCCACGGTTGAAACATGAGGAAGGAAATCACGAATAAGAAAAAGAAAAATTAACATCCATGATGCCTTCACTTGCATCAATTCCTTTGATTCGGGACAAGGCTCCGATTATTAAACTGCACTACGTACAAGTACATGGTTACTTCCTTATGTTTCTTGGCCTCCGACGCCGACTGGACGGAAACACATCCACTATGTTGCAGTAGCCGCCCGCTGAAAACCCACTTGAGCAGCGGCTTATGCAGGTGCGTTCGGCAACAGCATGCGAAACTGGATTCTTTTATCTTCCTTCAATCGTTGCCTATTAACCCGATTATATTATACATACCTACCTTGCTATACGATATTAGGTATAGCTATAACCTTGTTATAATAGCTATGCCTAATGCCTAATACCTAATACCTAATACATAGTACTATCAATCGCTTGACCGCCCACGTGCTCATTCCTAACATCTTCATCCCCAATCTTCAAATCGATTTACGGACCGATTTTGACACCCATGATTCTAACCTACCTAGATAGATTTCCGCGCATTAGCTCTTGGCCTCTGGGAATATCGCTAATCTTTCTAAGGCCTCCGGATCTGTCCATCTGTCCAACACGGTGTCATCGCCTAAGGTTGACCAGGTTTCTAAACCATACCGATGTTACCTTTTACTACTTGACATTGTTGCCGTTATATTACTTTGTCTATCCAATTTCCCGGAATGAACGCCTTCAATGCGAGTCGAACGTGTCCGTGTTGCATCTTTAACACCCATCTAAGCTGACAGGATGTCTTGGCGTTTCCCCAACTCCAATATTCGAGTCTGGATATTTTCATCCGTGGGATAATTTCAGGGACTTCCACCAGTCTCGTAGATTTCCCGAGATCTGGACTTGTGCCGCATTGGTGTTGGTACAGTAGAGGCGTAGCTCCGGTATCGACACTACAGCAAATTAGCACCCTAGTAGAAGATCGGCGGCCGCGTATGCGGCCAGGCTCGGTAGATCGACTCGGATGTCGGGCGAAAGATGCGAAAAGCCACAGTTTCGACGCCTCATTTTTCTTTTTCATCACCCATATCCCAACTTCAGATTCTCCAACTCATATTTATACCAATTTTGCCTTAGCTTTGCCGTAGCTTTGTTTCTCAGCCTTGCAAGTCTGAAGACTCAATCAACACTAGTCGATCGGTGTTTTTCTCACTAACTGATTATAGTAAACCTTCCTTAGATCTAAGAATTTCAATAATATAGCCTAATATAGCCCCTTATCTCACGGAGCCGATGAGAGCCCGGCAAAGAAACCGGTTCGGTCTTGACATAGGCAGCTTCTATATCGGGCTTAAGGGGTTTGGAGTGCGGCGATGCTTCGTTTCCTTCGTATATTTCTTTTTTATATTCTCCGGCGAATGTCTTTCCACTTCTGTCTCTTACCCCTCTACGCTAGCTCTACGCATAACATGACGACAGTTTCCTTGTGGGTATCCTTCTTAGCGAGACTGGTTCCGTGGGGTGTGTTCTCTACGATCCGACTTGGACCGCATGTGATATTAAGCGACTACGAGACTGGACGAACTGATGCCGCGAAAGCCCCACACGACCATTAAACTACTGGGCGGGCTCTTGAGGCATTTTGGGTCGTCACGTTTTGTGCTTTGAGGTTCAAAGCATCTGATATAGACTAAGATCACAGGGATGACGAGGGACCCCTTGCTACCCTTGTTAAATGGACCAATCAAGAAATCGAGGACGAAAGAATCGGCTTTAGCGTCACTATTACTGCGCTATTCGAGTTGATGGATTTTGAGATTGTCGTCGTTGCTGTCAAAGCGATCTAGCGGATACAAGGAAGGAAAAGCGCATTGTCTAAGCCTTCAAGATTCAATATCCATCACACGTGAGGGCTCGAGATTTACATAGTAAGTACTATTTACAATTAGTGATGGCCCTACAGCCCTGTCACGGTTTGATATCGTCATAATAACGAAAACCTGTTTATTGCCCAGGCTGCCAGGTAGCCTTAATTTTTAGGGTTTTATTCTTTTTTCTTACCTGTCACTTTTGTCGTTGCTTACGCTGCACGGCAGTGTTTGGTGTAAATATAAGAGGAGTAAACTGACCCCCGATAGGTAATTTAGACAATTTCCGATGTTGATGCAAGTCACCACGTCGCGGGGCCGCGGCTCTCTTCGAACTCCGTACCAACGGGCGTGAACGGCAAACCGCATGTATGGGTGTATGGAGCTTCTCTTGTTCCCCAGTTCTCGGCCAAAGTTCGCTAGAAGCTAGACTAGGGGTTATGCGCTTGGCCGCCGCACGGAAGCCCCTGTGTACTTTCGTATAAACGGAATTTCACGGTAGTTTGCTTTTTGCTTACATATTTTTTTTTCTCTCTCCCTCTTCTTCCTTTTTCCATTGCCTTATGGATTTTACGGCTCTTACGATGCTCGGATCACTGTGGATCCAACATTTTATGAATAATGGAATAATGACAATGCGAAGCATCGAGGGTTAGAAGGCTACAAGATTTCAGCTTGTTAATATCACAACTATGTCCATGCTCAGCCGGAATCGGTATCATATAACCGATATGACCAAGAACCTTCTCATTACTCTCAGCTGATGCCGGGATGAGAATGTTTTGCATGAAGCCGGGGGGGCGTTGTCTTTTTATATCACGATGTCCGATGCTGTCGCAGGTTGGTCGCTTAGGGATATTGTTTGCGGTTGGGGACTTGAGACAAGATTTTTCGGAGATTCAAGTTGATAAAAGCTGTAAAGGGTAATGAGACAGAGTCAAAGTTGTAGATCTCCAGGTTTTTTTAATCGTTGACCTCGTGGCATTCCTGCTAGTATGTTAGATCGGCTTTTTCTGGTTGGTCCACCTCCCACCTCCCACCTCCAAGGTTGTTCGAATGCCGAGGCTTTGGTACCTTTAATGCGGCTAGGTGTTTAGGTGTTTCGAGATTGGCATCTTCAATTTGATGTGATTGTACGAATGTAATAAGATATCCTTCAATTACCTATGTGAATAAGAATAAGCAACGATTTAACTGCAATCTCGGTATTTGTTTATGGCCTGTTGCCAATTCGTAGTTTATTACGTGCATAAGCTTATGTAGCAAATAAGTGATGTAACATTTAAATCTATCAGGGACTTGTCAAAAGAGGTAAGGTACATATAGAGGTAGGTAGGTTATGTAACCAAGCACTTCCAAGTTGTACCTAAAGATGGTCGAAACGTGACCGGTGTGTACCTGGTACTATCTACCGCGTACCTGTCTGCCTGTTAGAGTCAATTGATCCAGGCTGTCGTGTTTAGTGCACCTTCCCGCGTTTACCATCATTTTAGCGTTCTCTAGGGCTACTTTAGTGTTCTAGTGAGCGCTAGAGAATCGACGGTCGCATCAACATCCGCAGTTGTCGCAATTATCGTCACTTCGCTTATTAGATTTGACAGACAACCGCCTCATCGTCCATGGTTCTAATGGTTCCCACTATCATACAGATACGTCTGCATAGTAAATCACCAAACAGAACGAGCCCAGGGTACCGAAAATGGATTTACCTTGCATCATGCCTACTGCCGCAATTGCTACCTTAGTATTTGACCTACAGGTACTAGGTAGTAGTATTAGCTATACTAGGTACGTCGTTACATTGTTACATGCATACGCTAGCATACACAGTACATATGCGATGTACCTCCCCCTGGTTCGGTTATTCGATCGGAGAACCTTGATGATCTTCTTTCCCAGCTTTCCCTTGTACTGTAGCTTTCTTTTCTACAGCCTGACAGGCTAGAAAGTACAACTTTACAACTTTACAACCTTCAATGCTTCACTACGCTTAATACTTACCTAGACCTATACGAACAGTAATAATGTGAAGGGAATTCCGTCATTAAAGCCTCACTATTATTATTATCCCTATTAAATGGACTTTGATCACTATTCCTAAAATTCTCCACGTCTAAGTCCATGCTCTGCCATGTTCAACCCCCGCTCTATTACTGTTTCCGGACCCTCCTGAGTAGTCCTGGACCACTCTTTTTTTCTCCCTCCAGGGATATAGCTATCTCACTCCAAGCTTTCTCTTCTTGGCCCCTTGTCGATGTCCGACCATGCTTCATCGATCGTCTGATGGAGCCCAGATTTGCTTAGACCCCGTTCGTCACACTCACACACTCACGCCGCTGCCTCTCACTCTACATAGTACGCAGTAACGCAGTCTACGATGAGAGACCGGTCTCCATGTACCGTTTACCGTCGTCTCGATAATCGACTTGGGTTACTGTACCTGGGGGGTTGAGACGTAATGTGCAAGCGCCTTCTGTCAGTGCCCTCGGACATGGATAATCTCTTCTCTTTTCACTCTCGGCATCCTTGTCGTCTTCTCTTCTCGTAGGGTCCTCCCCAGAGCTCCAGATTTTTATATTCACTCTCACATGTACCGCATTCGTTATATTGTGCCGGTCCACTGAATGTGGTGTTGAGCCTGCTTCACCATATATGTCTAATTTATCACTTACACCCACGTCCATCCGCGTCCATCCACACCCACACACTCTCACTTTTTTCTTACACTTATACATAAATAATAATATCTTTCTCATCAGCCTATGTGCACGCACACACAGGGACCAGGCTGACCACACCTTTAATAATAAGTGTTATATATCGATTTCTTAACAGATCATACCTACAAGGTAGCTTGTACGACTTTACTTTTGGGACGCGGCTCGCTCTTCCACATCTCCACTTTCTACTTTCTACTCTCCAGACATATATAAGTGAGCTAGGCATGCTTTCACGATTTCTTTCCGAAGCCATCCTAGAAACTTTATTGTCACAACTTCCAGCGTCAAGATCTTAGGCCACCTTATATCACCAACTTCGTCGTCTATTATAAAAGAAAACTTCTAGTATCATCATAACTAGTTGGCTAATTTAACATCTTCCAACTCCTATAAGGGAGTTAGATTCAGAGGTATGTGAAATTTTACTATCAACATATAATCTACAATATACATATATAAGTATGAGCTAGCCTGCTTACTGACAATGTAGCTCTCCTCAGCCGCTGTCACACGGACGCAAACACATACATACATACATACATACACATACGCAAACACAAACACAAACACAACAAACTCACACATACACAAATCTCTTATACATTATATCTACTTAATCATAATCATGTGTGATTTCACGAAGAACTACTATATCTACACATCTTGTCTAGACCCAGGCGCTCACTTTTTCCGGACTTCCATGGATGGTAGCCGGAAACATGCTTGCCCGAGAGGGCCACATGAACGGTACATTGTACAGCCAGGTCAATGTCCTTTATGTGGATGAGGGGTTATAACGCGATGTACAATTTTCCAACGATTACGAAGCCGAGACCTAGGTCACTCTTACATTCATTCACCTACATTCGCCAAAAGCCGCGCGCTCCATCCCGGATATACTGTTTTAGCAGTTGTTCTTGGCACCATAATACGTAATTTTCCCCCATCTGGAAACTCCTCGATATCTCGGGCCATCTCCCATCGTTTTTATCAGCTTGATCCGGTCATCATGGCATGGTGTTTAAGGAAAAGGGTGGCTACCCCAATTTTTAAGGATCTCTGGGTTTAAACGGACAATTATTCGGTTGCAACGGCGAGAGCTCACGGCGCATTCTCCCCGTGTAATATTGGGATCCGATTACCGTGATATGGCACTAGTGGACGTAGATGGGGTCAACTTAGAGGGGGAGGGGGCGGGCTCGGTCCGCAAAGGTGACCGGATTAGAGGTACTTCTAGGTAAAGGGGAACTTCACGAGTCGTTCTGGAGATGGAAGCTCGTTTATTGGAGAAGGCTCACATCATTATCTTGGCAATGATTACTACTTCGGCGTAAGGGTCATTAGGGGTTTCAATTATAGTTGGGTGACACACTTGAGACGGGCATAATGACCCTTGGGCTGTCATTGGTAGTAAGATATACAGCATTATTTTTTACGGGACCACTTCTTACGGACTAATCTATCTACTCTTCTCATTTACATTTCTACCAAACGGCGTTCGGAGGGAATAGGTCGGATTCGGTTATATCTGGGGGGGTATGCCTCACTGGCGACGGTCTCAATAATGGTCTCGATATCACATATCTTATAGGTACTATAAAAAAATCTATGTACATATTTCCCCTCTTCATGACACCGTTCTGTGACATCACTGGCTGTTGAGTTCGGATGTGCTCCACGATAAGGGGGTAATAGGGCCTAGAATCATGTGTACCAACGGCCGCTCCGTATTTTCGCCTTTTGCCTACAATTAGACCGATGAGGTGTTTACCACGCTCCTTCATATCTACCGTTACTGCGGGTTCAACCTCGCATGCAGCTTGTGGCTACCTAGGATCCGAAGGAGGGTGGAGTGAAGTTATCCAGGTTAGCTCACATGACCTGTATCATTGACCAGGAAGGGTGAGGTCGACCAGTATTACATACGAGATACGCGTATATCAGGGGACAGTTATACCCCTGATTACGCCTTGACTAGTTCAATACCACCGCCGCGACCCAATGACCGCTCCCTAAACATGGGGATGGTAGATCTAGTAGGTAGGCTATAGGGGCTCTCTATATAGAAGCCCGCTCTAGCTGCAGCCGGGTAACTAATTATGTATGACAACGGCCAGGTAAGCTACCCTCCTCGCCAATCTATCTCGATAGAGCCTTGAACAAAATGCCGAAGACGCCATGACCCTCTCCCTCTCACTCGGGCCAAGCCATCATTGAATAAATTGACGAGCCAGATACAGAATGAGTTGGTTCGTCTACCCGAGGAAGTAAGGGATAGATAAACGCGGAATTTCTCCTTGTCAATGGCATAACTGTAACAAAGGGCTACGCGTAATCATTAAGGGACGGCTAAGGGAAGGCCAGAGGAGGAGAAAGGCGATATAGTAATAGAGGATGAGATATTTGCTCGTCAGCTGCACGTCCATAGCCTGCTCGACAACTCTCCACACGTTTCCGTTCGAGAGAAAACGTGGTACTAACGCCCGTGTGTCAAGCAGGCTCAATTCTCTGGATGGTAGGCCACGGACTCGACCTTGCACTACCACACCCAACCAACATAGGTAGGCCTTGCAGGGTTCCCTCACCACTGGGTTCCACACGTCTGGCTAGACTACTGAGGCTATCGATCCCGTGTTGCCAACTCGGACGGGATGTGGAGCCTACAGCACTTTAGGTCGCAGGGGGCGTAACGGGAGTCAGGCGCCTGGGTCTACGGGAGAGATTTCCAGGGCCGAGACTCCTTGACAGATGCGTGGAGAAGCGGCATATTACTAGGTTAAGGCAATTATAAGATAATATTAGCAACATCGCTGAAAGAAATACTCCCTATAACTGATCCTTCAATGAATGAGAGATACCTAATTACGGATAACACGGCCGACGAGAAGTCAATGACGTCTCCTACAAGCTGTGGAGGCATGAAGGAGGTGCTCTCGGGAGCAACATGACTTGCATGAGACATCTCGTTGATCATCACCATGGGAGGCCCCATCCAAAGCACATGTAAGATAAGCCAGCCATGGTAAGGGCCCCTAGATGCCCCCCCTCGTCGAAGCAGCCACCACCCAACATAGAATAGACGTAACACAACACACAACGGTTGCGGGCACCGAATCAACGTCTGGCCCTATGACCTCCATCAGCCTTAGCGTTGTGAGAAAATCTCCCAGAGAGAACGGAGATGCGGGGAATGCTAGTCATGTCAGTCATGTCAGTCATGCTGTCGCCGAATTCTCTGAGTCAAAAATCCCTGACATCGATCATGGCTAGAGGGAAGGGCAGACAAATACGCGGGACACACAACAAACACCCACATACACCCACACACACCTCTCTTGGTCGTGTGCTGGCCTAAGCAAGAATCGCGAGCTAATGCAATAATGCAAGCGCGGTGGTCGTCAACCGCATCTAGTAAGACATCGGGAACCGATAGGCAGGATAGCAGGATGACCAGAGTTAGAAGAGGAAAGGGCCAAGACCTATAACTGGCACCCTAGCCTTTACATCCCGTCCCGTCCTTCAGACACACAGGTCAAAAAGTCAATAATACGCCATCGCTTGCCCTGGTACCGAGGCCGGTGCGGACGGACCTCCTTTCGTTACTACATTCGATGCGCAGTGTAGAGAAAAGGGTCGCACTCCGAAGTCGTGCAGCACGAGTCGACCGCTAACTGACAGGCAGCCGAAGGTAGATCTCGAAACTTGATGGCTCGACACAAGCTGCTGCAAGATGTCTGTTTCATTATGCAGGACCGCGGGATAGACAGACTACCGGTACATGGTAAAAGTAACAATCCTCGTCTTTAACCGGGTCTATCTTCATTTATTCCAAGACCCTAAGAGAGCCTATATCGGACAACGATGAGACTTTTGAGAAAGGGATCACACATCGTTTTGTCCCTGGGCTCCTCTAATTTCCAGTTCCCAGCTGGTCTTACTAACGGGGTGGTGGATTTGGTAATATATCATTTTGCCAGATATGTAATATGTAATATGTATGAACAGACGTCTCCTCGCTTGGCTCTCTTGTGCTTCATACCCTTGATCTCGCACCGCAGGTTAGTGTCAAAGGCCTATCTAGGAAGCTAGGATAGGTATGTACATGTAGGAGGAAGAGAAAAAAAAAGATGGTGCAACAAATCCCAGCCACTGAGAATTAAGCAGAAGTTAGGAGGCCGGAAAAACCGTCCCCGAGGCGTCAGCTTCACTTAAGCTTAAGGTTATTTCTGCTATAATGGCCCGTGCGTAAATAGATCTTCCATCTTTCCTCCCCTTTTTGCGATTCGTCGCATCTAAATTAGGTTAGCGTAGCTTAGCATCGGGTTAGGATACGTGCATATGCATATAACCCTAGATATATACCGGTAGATACCCCTATATTAGGTTTCAAAAGGTACGAAGCTACATGATGACATATGTCACGGGTATGTTCCCCTTATCCCATCCCGCACTGTGACATTCCGCTCCCATCACTTGCATACTCCCCCTTCCCCAACCACAACTCACCCGCTCCGGGCTCAACTATACACACCCCGGCGACACCCCGGTGATTAGGCACGTACGGAGAACGGGGAGCACCCGTTAGCGCCGTGGTACTAGCTCCGTTCCGCGATCTGACCCAAAGGTAGTTTACGCGGCTATTCAAATTCACGGCTGAGGATCTATTTAAAAGTAGGCAACCTGATTGATTATCAGTAAGCCCTTTTCATTTGGATACCTACTTAGTGGTAGAAAAGGAATTCTTTTCCTTTTCCATATCTTCGTAAGTAAAATCCTCAGTCCAAAAGGGCTGCGATATCTACTCAGGTATGTTGCGCCCGTCTCGAAGACTTCGGCCAAGGCTGAACCGTCTATAAAAAACATACGAGAATTCAAACACCAAGTTGTTTTTGCTCTAACTTCATATGTACCTGTTCGCGCATACCAGTACTAAAATATCACAAGCTAGCCGTGAAGAGGACAGCAAAAATACCTAGGTACCTTCTTCTAGCAGCTGCTTCGGGACCGATGCAGCCATCTAGCGCTAGAAACGTGCTAGCTCATTATCAAAAATCCCAGCTGAGCACGGCAAGATGCTATTCTGGAGAACCCTGTAAGGGTACAAGCCGAGAGATCTGGTTATGACATGCATACCTACCTAGGTACCTTGCCTCTCCTCCAGTATCCCCCGCTCGCGACATCACGTACGATACTACCATCGGCACATGGGTTCGAGTGCTAGGGTCCACCTTCTCACCGAGGTCTGGTGAGCCTCCTTCGCCAGGGTTAGGCTAGGAAGTATCTAATACATACATTCCATTCGCGATACAACCCCAGAACCCGATTGGCTCGCATGGGAGGTGATAGCACGCCGCAAAATAGCGTGCGGTAACCCGGAAAGGGGGCCTAAGCCTCGGGAATGGTATCAGCATCTGCACGTATAGGGGGCATCGTACCTATCTTAGTACCTACGAATGAATGAGGAGATCGATGTATCCTTACTGCCTTACGACCCAAATTGTTGGATTCGATAACATCCCATGTAATCAATACTCTGCACCACACAGACAAAATGGACACCTAGCCTCCTGTATTATTCGTTCAGTGGATCTTAATTGCCCCTATTTCTCTTCGACGACAGAGGACAGCTACACATTTAGATAATCATCTCAGCCCTTTTCAGCCTCATAACATCTCAACATCTCAACATTTCTACGACAAAACTAAGTACCATTGGAACGAGGCCCGGAATTCCGACAGCTAGTGATTTTGGAGAGGAAAAATGCGTGAACGGACCAAATTTTAGTGGATATTTTTTCTTATTCCTTCGAAAGATTAGGGGTTGAAAATTTTTCTGGAGAATGACAAGATTAATAACGACTCAACCATGAGAAGGCCTATTTACAGCGGGAAAGAATAAAAAATATGAAATCAACATCACCTAAGAGGACACGGAGTTTCTAGGCCTTCAGCATCCACGAACGCATTTAAATTCGACACTAGCCCAATCACCCCTTATCACGCCAGACGCCATTTTTCAGCCAAATCAGAGCAGTACACGCTGAGCCACTAGATAACGGAAGAGCCAATAATGAGACATTTACGCCTAACGCCCCAAACATAGCAGTTGCCCCTCACGATGGTTAATTTAGAATGGCTTTCAACTCGATTTACTGGTCGGTCGGCATCGTCATAAACGAGTATTAAGCAAAAACACGCGTTCATAATCGAAGAATTAGGGGAAGATGATTCTATATCATCTTCTAGGCGAAGAACCCATAATCATCGTCAGGTTTCCCTAGGAACGTCATTATCCGGATCTTTGTTGTTAAAATGACAAGACAATCTACCAACACGAGAGCTTCACGACAAGTATTACAGACGACAATCACGACAAGCTTCTATTTCAAGTTAACACAGCCTCCATAAACTAATTCGTCATAGTGCATCCTAGTAAAATATTCACATCTCCCGGCTAATTCTGAGTTGTAATAGAGCTATAATCTAACGCACCTATCCCATTCACTAATCTGAAGAACTCTTGCAACCCCTTAAATATCGAACGAAGCCCGAATGAATTTTTAGAAGGGACACTACGAGAGGTATAATATGGACAGTGTCTCCAACTTTATCCGGTCATTCATCATTATCATCCCGATGATCCGAAACCCGAAGACAACATTGACGAAAACCCTTCACGGCTCAGTCATGTCTTCGAGTACGACGGAACTCCTCGGCGGTATACTAGGTATCTTCTCCATCTAAGGACTACGTATGGTTTCTTGCGTCTGGATTCATATATGCGTGGGGGCCAACTTATTTTCGCGTTCCATCAACCTCCGATTACGATCACGAACCCTTGCCTTCGCTCGTTATAGTTTTAGAAATTATGGATGGGACGACATCAAACCTGGGACTTTACGACGAGATTTGGATCCTTCTCGGTAGACAAGAAAAATCGATAGGGGATTCCTGGAAGTAGCCGCAAAACGAGAGAATGGCAGAACAATAAGTGTTTAGTTCAAGTACGAATTTGCTTCAGCACTATGATCGGACCATTTCATCAACATGGGAGATACGGTAGCTGAGGGCGAATGGACAAGCTGAATAGGAAATGACGTTTGGGAGCTAGCGAATATCGATTGTTGATCAACGAATCCGGAGCCGCTATACATCTTCAGCAACGTCAGAAGACCCACACTAGTCGCCTAGAGAGATAACTAACACCTTAGCTATCTATGCAGATCATCCTACATCAAGATATGGACTTGATCGTCTACGAGGCTCATATTCCTACCCAGTAATGTAGTTCGATCAGACACCTCTACATCTACTCTACACGACTAATTGGACGTTCAAATTTGGATCGATGCTGCCCCATGGAGGACCCCCGAGGTCGACTTACAGACAAGTGATGTGGATGATGGAATACTATCGATGGATAAGTCGGGGATTTGAGACCTATACGATAATATCCATCGATCTTCACTGACTAGTGCGACACACGCCATTGGAATACGTGGAGTTAGAATAGAGGGCCTAGGACGAGAATCACAGTATTGGCAGGAGTTTATTATCTTGGTCCCCATCGACACGACCCAACGAAGCGACATCCTTAACTTACGACGAACTGATACAGAGCACCGTATACCCGCCCGATGTTATGGAATCATGCTTTGGGGACAATCACGGATAGTGAAGAAAAATATTGACTAAGAAAGATACCCTATGGGAAAAACGTGAAATGGCGCGCATATTTCGGAGCGGGATCATCTCAATTCGATGATGAATTTCTTGCTGGCCCTTGACCATCATGTACGCTTACAGTGGTGATGACTTTAACTAACTCTAGCTCTAGGCATTCCCCGAGTGCGAATAATGTTACCGTTACGATGATATCCCCCGGACGAAGGTCTATATAAGCATCCTAAATTACCTTTAACAGAATTATCGAGAACTACGCAAACAGGAACTCCGAATATTACATTGACTGGATCAGTATGGTCGAAGAATTCTATTTGATATTATCGATACCCTTTGTCAGACATCGGTCTTCCTCCAGGTTAGTAGCTAGAGGTCTATGGGATCGGGGTTCGGCCCGTTGAGTCCCCGTGAGGGTCCTGTTGGCCGCTAGTCCTAGGAGCAGGACAGACAAAGAGCTTCGCCTGTATGTATACCGTGTTCTCCATAGCGAGAGTGTTAGGAGCTCTTCGCGCAACAACGTCGTTGTTTCCTAGTCTTTTGGTTCCGCCTCGTGACACCCTTCACTACTTTATTCTCTGCTTGGTACATGATATTCAGTCCACCCACTATTTTCGAGGCGACATTAGACAGTGTTTGGGATCAAATCGACATAGCTCAGTATCTTCTAAACATACTAGGTAGTTCAGTTGAACCTCTCGGGAACATAGACTCAAAGCATCAATACAAAGCTTCGATCAATCGCTCTATATCGGGGTTCGCAAGGACCGTCGGGGCCCTCGTCGGCAACAGAAGGAGATATGTATTATAAACGATTGGTATGCCGATATCTGCGAAGCGTGTTGTCTGTCATTAATAAATAGGTATTTAATTTTGAAAGAACTAAGAATTTAGGAAGATAGGAATGTTTGGAATTGAACGCATAAGCGACCTCTTGTTCATGGTGCTGGAAAACATCCTCAGACATGCAGTTGATTCCTACACTGATTCGAAGAATAGAAATTTCCGGAACTATACGTGCATGTTAGCTCTCAGGATGGAGGGTGGGAAGGTTTATGTTAATACATCGTATGTCTTCCCGTATCTTGTTGAGGTTACTTACTTTCTACGCGGTGTACCTCGTCTGCCGTTGGTTCTCTATGTCTTCTACTGTATCTGTGTTGTCCCTAAGGCACATAACGGCCGATGAAATAGTTGCTCATTGGAGTGAAATTGGAAAGAATATTTGAATTTGGGTTTGATATATAGGTATAGAATGAATACTATGAAAATCCGGGCCTATGATGTAGAAATCAATAGACGATTGATTCTATGATAACATCGAAGGCTCTGGTGAGATAACATCTAATCTTTGACAACTCGTTTTCTAGTGAGACATGGTGATTCTCCTATTGATAGGTAATGAATAGAGCTGCAATATCTGTGCATATCCCTGCGATAGCACGCTGGCCCCTTGGGGCTTTTGACTTTCTTGGAAGACAGATTAAGAAAAGGGGCAGTATTTATACAGGTTGTCACATTAACACAGAAGGGGAGTGACTCAGATTGTTTGATAATATTCAGCGTAAAATGTTTTTTTATTTAGCAGAATGCCTATTCTTATAGGAAACCACATGATTCTCTATTTATGAGACATGGTTAAGTCCCGTTCGGATATGAATAGTGTTCAATCCTAGTGTAGGAGGCTTTGTGGTATCGTTAGAGGGTATCACGTGATTTCCCTGGAGGCTTCAGGTAAATAAATTAGAAAGAAAATCAAACAACCCATTACTGTAGCTGATCTGGTGCCTATATGACTCACGAAAAATTGTCCTACGGGTTTGAAACGGTTGGTTCAATGGTGAAAGCTGGTTCCTGATATTAATAGAATAAGGGGAGAGGAGGAGGGGAGGTGGATAGGTGAACAAGCTGTTTTTGAAAAATAGGCCTCTTTTTCCTGTAAAATAGAAGAGAACCTTATCTGTATGTGTGTAGCGAGGTATGTTAGATGAAAAATTGAAAAAAAGAAAAGAAAAAAATTAAACAAGTCCCCAACAACCCGTCTCGAACCCAGCCCGTTAAGTAGATGCTTCAACCCCAGGCTCAGCAAGCGGTCTACACACACGGCTTTCTAACTGAGCTAAATCCCTACAACAGGCCATTGGGCAATTGTTACAAGTTATAATGTTCTTTAGATATATAACCTTACTGTTGTGCATCCTACACTGTGACTCACCTAGCAGTCTACCTGGCACGGTGCGCAACCAACCCACAAATATTATACCATCATTACTTTTAAACAAGCCATTTTTGAATTGAATTGAATTGTTTCATCGTACATCTTATTCCATGTTTTTACGAAATATTTCACATTTCTACTCGCGCATTGAAAAGTGACCATTTTGGTGGGGGGTTGGACAAATGCGTCCATATAACAACTGACGAAATATCCTCATTCCCCCTCCAATCGCCTAACCCTCTTCTCGACCCCTTTCTCAAACTCACTCACCCCTCCCTCCAAAATCTTCATCTCACCTGTTCTCAATCTACACACAACCCTTCTCCTCGTAGCCTTTGACCCGGTCCCCACATCCTCATCTTCGCTCTCTTCATCATCACCTATCCCCTCCACCACCCCACGAACAAACCACCGATCATGGCTCACGACCACGACCGCGCCCTCCCAATCCTTCAGAGCCTCTCTAAGTGCAGCCACGGTCTCATAATCAAGATGTGTAGTCGCCTCATCCAGCACCAAGCAATGCGGCCGCTGCCAGAGTATGCGTCCCATCTCCAGCCTAACAAGCTGTCCACCAGAGAGCCTGCGAACAGGAACATCCGACGCCAGCCGTCCCGGAAGGCCCAACTGAGCCAATAAACCACGAATCTCCCCCTCATCCAGCTGACCATGAACTTCTCTCGTCAACAGCGCCAGCGCCGTCAACTCCGGCTCCGCCCTCCCCATCTTCTGCAGCTCTTCCACGGCATGCTGGGCATAATACCCCAACTTCAACCGCGGATGCCTCGTCAATGTCCCCATAACCGGCCTCGCCTCCTCAACCAACAGCTTCACAAGCGTAGACTTTCCACTTCCATTCAACCCCACCACACCAACCCTATCCCCCATCCCAACCGACAGCGTAACATCCCTCAACACCATCTTCTTCTCCCCTCTCCCCGCTGCATACCCAAACCCAACCCCCTCAAGCGAAACCAACGCCCCGGGAAACCTCAACTCAACCGGCATCGGCAGCACAACCGCCACCGGCCTCTCATCCACCAAAACCTCCACCTCCGCACGCCGCGAAAAATGGAACCCGGGTAAATCGCGATTAAGCTTAAACCTGCCCCCCTTCGCACTCGTTTCCAGTCCCCACCTATCATCTAGCTTCCTCTGTCTCGACTTAGCCTGACGAATCTTATTCTGGTCATCCTTCGCTTTCCCCTCACGAAGATTCCGTTGGATCGTCTGCTGGATATGTTCTTTCTGCTTATCCTGCGCATCCTTCACTTTCGCCAGATACGTTTTGCGTTCTTCGCGCGCGGACTCGTAGAGCGGGAGGGAGCCGTGGAAGAGGTCTAGGGATTTGTCTTTGATGAGGAGGAGGTCTGTGCATAGCGAGATGAAGTCGCGGTCGTGGGAGACGAGGAGGAGGGTTGGTGCGGTGGGGGATGAGGCGAGGGTGGTTAGGTGGCGTTGGAGCCAGATGATGCCGAGAAGGTCGAGGAAGTTGGTGGGTTCGTCGAGGATGAGGATGTCGGTTTCTTGGAGGAGAGCGGCGGCTAGGGCTGTGCGCATCTTCCAGCCTCCGGATAAGCTGGATACGGGTTGGGTCATGCGGGATTCGGTGAAGCCGAGACCGGTGAGGACCTTCTTCGCTTTGGACTCGATATCCGCTAGTTTTGAAGGCTCGACTTGGAGTTGGAGGTCGGCTAGCATATCTGCTGCTTCGTTCGTTTCCTTGGCTAGCGTTTCAGGTGAGATATCTTCGTCCTTCTCTTCGCATCTGTACTTTATGTTAGAGCCGTATAGAACTGTATATTAAGAGATAATTGCTGTTATACTGTGATTGGAATTTCGCAACTTTCTTTTCCGTTGCAATCAAGGCCTTCCTAGCCTGCATTCCTCTAGTGCCGCTTCGAAGCCTAGCATCTTTATCCTTCAAGAATAGCTCTTTCTGGAGACGTTCATGACGAACTTTTCGAAAGGCTCTTAAGGCGCTGAAAGAATCACCGCCTTCAACACCCTTAGATAATACTGTATGACCTAGTTAATGAAGGGTCAGAGCACTACAGGATATTGTACTGACTGTCAATTTCCTGCTGTACCACATGTTTAGCGGTAGCTCGTTCAATGACATCCTCCAAAACTACTGGACCTTCGTTATGGCTAGAAGTAGAAGCCGGGGTTTCATCTGTATTGACATCTCCGGCATCTGTCTGTTGTAAAATGACTACGCGCGTTTCCTCTGGTATACCAGGGATGAGTTTTTCAGCTATCGCTTTCAGCAGGGCTACGGCGATAAGTAAGCCACGACTCCAATTCCGCTGGGGTTAGGGTTAGGGTTGAGTTTGTGTAACTGACTTGACTTTCCAGTGCCATTCCGCCCGATCACAGCGTACCGCTGACCAGCTTTCAATCTCAAATTGGCATTGGCAAGGATCTCAGTCCCTTCACATCTTGCCTTAGCTTTCCCCTTGGCACCGGCCTTACCCCCTGACGTGACGGTAATATTTAGACCTTCAATATCTAGCTACATATCTATTAGAATCTACGCGCATAGAGCATTGATAGTAGAATACGTACTTCACGATAATTAGGGGTTCCGATGTTAAAGCGGGTTTGCTTAGAGGTGCACAAGATCGTTGCAGCACTTTCTGCTTCCATGGACGTCATGATCGCGGCGATTTACTCGAATGCCCTTATCGCGAATTGGTGACACAAGGTGAAGTCTGCGATGAGCGAAAGGAGGATTTAAACCATCTATGCATTTTTTTCATCTTTAAATACCTACCTAGTAACTTTTTATCTGATTTTTTAGGTGTTGGAGCTGCAGTACTACGAATGTACTGAAATGGATGTTTAAGAGATCGCACCCTCCTTCGGATCTATACGATCTATGCGATGGCGTAGTATTGCATTCTTAGCTGCATAGAGCTAGCAGTAGCGCGGATGATTCATTCTGGTTCATTGTAGCACCTTCCGTGATTGGTCAATCAAAGGAGTATACTGGATAGCTTAGGTAAGGTGACTCATGCCGCTTGTTTCTCGGTTATTAGATATCTTGATGTTAGCCCTGAGATAATCCCTGAGATAACACAACAGACCGATCTACCAATACCTCCAAATGATGATTTTCCTCCGTCGTTACCGTCATGGAACCACCCTGAGGTAGCTCCACAATCGTGCCGTCGATACAGACCTTCCTCCACCTCGCATCTTCTTCTAAAGTAGTAATCTTGACTACTTTTGCCTCGTCATATCCAACCTCTTCTTCCTTGCCGTCATCGTTAGTCCATTTCATACCGATATGCTTCCCTTCGTTATATGCTTGCATCATAATATCCATTGTCTTCTGCCCGCTCACGGCACCAAAGTGAACTAGTCTTAATTCACCGTCCAGAGGTTTGCTGGCCGGTGAAATGGTAAATGTCTTCTCCAAATTGGAAACCATGGCAACTAGAATGTATGCGTGTCGATCTCGGTCAAGTTGATGTAAGTGGGGCCCATTTTTTCTAGAAAACTCAACAATAGCATTGTATGCGTGGCTCTCTTTGAGAAGCTGTTGTGCGACCATCTTGAACCTTTCGGCGCCGTGTTTTCGATACTCTGGTGTATCGCTCTCCCAGACCAATTGGCTATGGAAGCCGTAGCTAGCCACAATACCGCCATAGAGATGGGATATAACATCAGAATGACTTTCAAGCTCCTTATCAGAGCTCTCACCGGTGATGATACGAGAACCGGGGGGGAATTCAGCCTTGAACGAAGGCAGAGGGGCGGCTTTGCCTCGAAACAAAGTACGCAGGCTTTGAACTAGACTAGAGGACGTAGGAGATGGAGTAATCTTATTTGCCAGTTTATGTTGTGAGTGGAAATGCGCATTCCCTGTTCCTAATGGCAATATCGCAACGAGGGGGAGATTTGCTTCCGCATTTGGTCCCTCTATTGGTGCTCTTGCATTGAGAAAATCAATGATACCGCCATCACCACTGAGAAGGACAACGGTATGTCGTACCGTGTCTTGGCTGGAATCTCCAAGACCCCTTGCGAAATCGCGCACGCTATTAGCATGCTGTGTAACGACGAGATTATAATTGTTCGGTTTCGACCGTTCCGCCAAATCGGCCGATGGATCCAAAGCATAAATACCCAAGCCTTCCAGAAGGGGCCGAAGAACGGAATTGTAAAAGTTTAAAGCGAGCCCCGTACCGGAGCCGCTTGACACGACAACATGGACATGTCGTGACGGCCCGCTCCGCAAGTACTCCGGAACTTCCTCATTTAAGAATTCATCTAGTAAAACTCCTGGAACGCTTGTGATCTGAGCTGTCGATAGATTAAACAAGGATCCTTGCTCCCCGGTCCCTTCCTCTAGACTGTAAATATCGTACGAATCGGGCTTGTCTGTTTCTTGTGGCCGTCTCGAAATCAAAGCGATCTCTTCAGGTTTAACAGAGCCAAGATCACCGTCTGATTGGACTTGTCCGGTGTCGGCGGTAACACCATTGGAATTATGAATAGACATATTCCGTTTATTTGAGGCAAACTGTGTTCGGCGCTTCTTCAACAGCTATCCATGAATATGTTCCGAGTTTTATCAACGTTGACGAGACTGCTTGTAGTGAGAGATGAAGAGTTTAAGTGAGGCATCCATGATAAGGAGCTAAGGAGGACGATCTAACAGCGGTGGAAATGGACGGAAGTTTATAAGGTCTAGATTAGTAATAAAAAGCAGAGTGGGGTCTGTGATACGTGATAGTCAATTATATTAAGCCTTTCAGGGGCACAGAAGTCGTACAATATCTTCACAATGTGACCAATGTGACACACTAGCCCGATTGCATAATCTTAGGTCATTGTGCGTTATCTTCGACTCCGTAGGGCTGAGATTAAGATGTCTAATTGGCGCAACACTTAATATGTTGGGTATTGTAGTGGGGCATTGGTTGTTGGTCCACGGGTACGATCCGGCGTGCCGGGTATTGGGTATTCACTCTTATCATGGGAATACCTAGACGAACATAAGCAAAAAAAACAGAAGGGGTATCATTAGCCGTACTTAAATCAACCGTCACATTCATAAACACCAGATCTGCCCTAAAGATCCTATAATACCAAGCTACTGCCATTAGGGCTATCCTCAGCGTTCTTTCGCTTTGGTCTGAGGACCCCAGTTCTCTGCTGGGTTCATCTGGTACCTAATGAGACCGGCTCTAGACGTGTCTCGTCCGAGTGTCTGATTGAAGACAATCTCTAGCTTATCGACGTCGTCGTTTTTTGCGTCCTTTGTAGTCTCATCCCTTGCTGTCTCGTCCTTTACAGCTTCGCCCTTATTGCCTAATCCGAGCAAGGTGTACGCTGGAGTGTTCTCCTTGACCTTATCGACTTTGATAGGGTGCTGACGAACCCATTCTCGCATGACATCCCAAATAACCGACCATGGCGCATCGGTCTTTAAACTGCCCGCTTTACAGTGACTGCGAGTGACGTGATAGCCTAAATGGCGTAGAGCGCCTCTGAAGCTGTCTTCATCAGGACAGATGCAGTGCAGTACACGTGCCAAACTTGTCGGGTGGAAGAAGAATGGGTATGGCTCAATCGCAGCAAATTCATCTTCTCTGCAGCTCTCAAGAGGGTCTTTGGGGGGCGGGAGAAATTCTTCGAGCGCTGTCTGTAACATTCCCTCTATGCGCGGCTTCGTGCCGTAGATATCGTCGGAAGCATTGGGTAACTCGTCCAAAACCTTTTGGATAAAGTCGACAGAATGCAACGGCCCACCATACATCGGTCCCGCCAAGTGCGTCTTAGAGTTGCATTCCTTGCAGAGTTGATCGGCTGTAGGTGCCAAGGAAAATCCGTGTTTGTAGAATACACCCTTCCCTGATTTGTTACGCGCCTTCCTATGGCGGGCTAAAAATTGCGTCTCCCAAGCTCCGCAGCCTTGATCGCAATTATACACGACCATGGTCTTCCCTGCAAGGAACTTCACCTGTGCGGGGGATTTTCTAACCTTAACAAAGATTCGGCAATAGTAATCGATCGATAAACTTAGGAGTGGTTCTATAGCCAGTCCGTATCTTGCCGCTGTTGAAGCAAGGCTGTGGAGTATTAGACGTAATCCAACTTCGTGAGAATGAAATCCCTTCAAAGGGACACCGCCGTAAAGGGCAAACGCCTTCTCTGGGTAACCATTTGACGCCCAGACAGCTGAATCTGTACATGTAACGCACAATAGACCGCCGTCATCTCGGATGGCATTGAATGCTGCGTCCAGGAAAGGAGCAGCGGTCCCGTAAGGATCTAAATCGATTACATCGTATTTCTTGCTTGGCTTGTTCGGCCTATGAGCACCTTTCTTATTACGATGCTTGTCCTTTGCGCCATCGTCCGGTTCCTCTCGAGTAAGCAGAGAGTACATGTGCACACGGGCATCGCCTGATGTAGCATTCACCTTCGATTCGACACCATTATGTTCGGCGTTACGCTTGATAGCTTCTACGGCCGTGGGACTCAGATCGTTTGCGGTAACTGATGTAACGAATGGCAATTCCTGGGCATATCGCAAGGCTCGGAGTCCCGTAGCCGACAAAGCATCGAGAATGGTGAATGTGGGACCAGGTCGTTTGATTTCGCTACATTTTGTCTCTTGTGCCTTAATTGATTGCTCATCTCCAGTAGCTTGATTAACCTTAGGTATATCACCGGGCATTAAATCATCGTTACCGTCGTGAATGTTCTTAGAAGACTTCTCTTGAGGTCCTTGCTCGTGATCATTCTGTTGGTCTGAAGAGGCGACTTTTGCCCCGCCCAGCTGAACCTCATTGCTCTCGGTCGCATCGACCATAGACGTATCACCCTGTACGGTCTCTGCTATATCTTCTGTCTTTTCTTGCTTTTTCAACTTGTTGCCACCGATATCAGACTTCTCGCGTTTCCTCTTAGCTACCTTTTCGGCGTTCGCAGGATGTCTCTTCGCTAATCTCTCCTGTCCGTAGGCTTTAATCGCGAGAACAGTAAGGTCACGGTTGAATTGTTGGATAGGGTTGTAAAAGACTTTTTGTTGTTCTTCGACATTGTCAAGGTTCTTGCCTGAGGCGTCTTTCGTCGAGAATGGAACTAGAATGCGAGCTAGTCCTTCCTTGACCTCTGTAAAGTCTTGTCCATCTCGTGTAATGATCGAAATCTCGGTCGTCGCAGCCGAAGTACTGTTTTTGGTTTTCGAAGTCATCGTGTGCAAATATTGAAGAAAGTGCGGATTGGCTATCAACTTTGCTGCATGTTTTACCGCTGGTCGGTAAGATGCGGATGAGAGTGCGAGTAGCATTCAACTAGCTCTCAAGGCAATGGCATTGGATTATTTACGCAGATATCAGAGGTAAGTAGGGAAGTTGGCGATTTTTTTTCTTAGTGGGGTCTATCTAAGCTCCATTTAAGCTCCATTCTAGCTCCATTCCGCCCGGGGGGTACTTCCCACTTCTAAGGTTCCAACCTTAATCTAGCAAGCGCCCTATCTACCTACCTAAAAATAACATAAGAGAATGCAACTTCCAGAATAGCCATCCCAACCCATCCGTCTTATGACAAGGTAAATTGGCAACTGAGAAATGACGAAATGATTGAAGGAGCTGTAAGAAGTAGTGACCTCGTTATGTTATTGAGCGGCTTATCTTATCGCTGGACCATAACCCCGGGACCTTGAACTTCCCCAAGCTTCCCCATACCAATCTCCGGTCATCATCACATCTCATTCATGGATCTCATGAGTACTGAGAACACCTATCTATAAAAGACCAGTAAAAATATTTCTCAATTCTCAGCCTACTCTACAAGTGCTTTTTTACATATCTCGAGAAACCTTGGATACAAAGAAATGTCTATAGCACGGCTCCTACTTGATTATCGTCTTAGACATACCCGGCCCTTCTACGGTACTAATTGCAAATGTTACGCGAAGCAGCGCCACCCTGCTAAGAGACAGAGAAAAGACACTACAACCTGAAGAAAGTGAAAGTGCTTCAAGAATACTAGACATCCACACGCACTCATTGCTCTTATATATGAGCATCAAGGTAGTTACTAGCAACTACCTGGGTATTGTCTTCTCCCCCTTAAGCCTACCCGAGACTGGTAATATGATATAGTCACAATGTATAACCTCGAAAGCCACTTCCGCAAATTCTCGTACGTAGAGAAGTCATACCCAAGATCATGCCATGCGCATCAGGTAGAAGCAATTACGGCCGGAAATGGCATTCCCTTAGGACATCTCAGCTTTGGCATCTCACTCACTCTCTCTTCTCTGTCTTTCTTGTAAACCAACTTCACTCCCTCTACCTATATCTAGACTCTGGAGATGGCTGCCACTACGATCTACCCGTCTAAGAACTCGAGCTCTCATCGTTCTTCTATCCCAAGACTTAACATTGACGCGGCGATGTCTTCTCAGCCGCCTCCCGCACCTGCACCGCCGTCCCCCAAACCAGGCAGCAGTCATGGTAGCAATCCTCCTAAGAAGCCCGGAGACCCTAAGAAGGAGACGTACCGGCTCCTGTCCCATCCTGAATGGGTTCAGTTTTGTCGAGGCATCGGAGTCTTCAAAGACGACGAGAGCGAGGAGGTCGTTCGTCCAACGAGCTCATGGTGGCCGCCTCAAGGTTTTAGAGATGGCCTCTATCAAGACGTTCTCTCTGAGAAAACCAAGTTTACCTACGGGTTTCATATCATATCCACTATTACCTGGATCTTGATGCTCATTCAGATCGCCATGAGTGCCGTTCTCACCGCTCTCGGATCCGTGACAACTTCATCTACAGTCAAAGAGGGAACAGCAATCGTGAGTTACTTCTTCCATATTAAGATACACTCATCTCACGACACTGATTTCTAACCTCGAACTAGACTTCCATCGCTGCTATGAACACCTGCGTTGGCGGAATTCTAGCCCTTCTTCACAACAGCGGCCTACCAGCCAGGTACCGATCCGACAGGAACGAGTTCTACAAGCTCGAAGAGCACCTAAAGTCCATCGTCGACACGGCCCTCGTTCCCGCAGACCAGGACATCAACGAGGTGCTCGCCGACTGCTACAGCATGTTCCGGGACGCCAGGCAGACCGTACAGAACAACATCCCGGCCTCCTACACCACGGCCCCGCGAAGCGATAAAAGGCTAGCTGAGCGAGCCTCGAGGATGATTGACGCGAAGAAGTGAAGTTGGTTGTTGATATGTATAAGATACCCCTTGATACCCAAACCCTAATCAAACCACTCAATACCCACATACATACCTCGACTCGTAATGACGGCAAAATTTTAATATTTCCACTGATCGAAAGAGACATTTGGGGGTCTGCTGGCCTATCGCTTGCCGCTACTGTATATTATTCTTGTTTCAAGTTCTATACTATTATGTTGTGATAACCGCCGTGTTGAAGGCTATAAGGTACGGAACATCATGTTGGTAGTTGGGGTTGACTCATGTATTGGTACTAGGTAGCAAGGTCTATTCATCGTTTGCCTGTTAGGGTAGACGCGAGAGGCGTGTCAGGGGCGTGTTTAATTAAGGACGACGGGTAGTCTAGGTATAATTGACCTTTAAATAATAAATTCGTTGACGTTCGACATCTATTTATGTAGCATCAGTGAGGGAGAGTTGAGGTTATATCTATTTACCGTACGACAAAGGAGAGAAACGTCGGTCATACATTTGACTGCACACTAACATTCTGATTACGTCGAGACTTCACTTCTACTCTCAAAATATCATAAACCCTATCAAGCCTGACATTGTTATTCAATAATCTACGAGTGTATTCGTCAACTATGTAGCGAGATCTAGATTCTAGGCCGTGAGCCGTATATGCATATGCCAAGCGCGCCTCAAAACCAAATCATCCATGCTGGCCGTCAAAACAAACAAATACTCTGTCGTCGATCCAATCCGGCATAACACATAACTACATAACCACATACGTCTTTAGACGCCATCATTCTACCACTTATCCGGGCCGAAATGGCTTCCATTCGGCACCGTATTATATGAGCAAGCCTGCCAGTCGCACCCCTGTTTATACACCTCTGTACCCCACCAACTGAAACCGTCCATCCAGCCGGGGTATATGAATCCGAAGAACACGATGACGATACCGAAAGCGAGGCCGGAGTCTAGTGCCGCGCTGAGTGTCATCGTGTACTTGGCCCACCAGGCCGAGGCCCGGTTCTTGATCAGGTAATTAAAGATGTAGCAAACCACGGCCCAGACGGAAAAGTTGAGACCGGTCGCTGGCGGGATCCAGCTCAGGGAACCGAATAGGACGGGTAGGTTGATCTTTCGAACGATGCTAGACTTTTTATTGCGGCCGTATAGCCACAGCGGTATCGGGGCGATGGCACCGATGAGAAAGAACCATACGAGGGGGCGATATGTGGCGTTTGGCCCGAAGAACTCTGCAGGTCCGACAACGCCCCACAATATGGAGCCGTTGAAATGGACGCGAGCGATCGGGCAGGTAAAGCCGTTCATAGCTTGAGGAGTGCATATTCCTGGCACGTTCACAAACATCCAATTTAGTACAAGAATTTGCGTGATTGAGGAGATGATCGTTGCGACCATCTGAACCGAGAATAGGAGTCTTGGCGGAATCTTCATATAATGTCCCAGTTTCAGGTCTGCTGCAAACTTGATGCCTTGAGCAGACGAAATGTAGCCGTACGTTACGAAGACCATGTTGGCAACGGGTCTCCCAGGAAAGACTACGCCGCAGATGAGCTGACATATAAGATAGATACTACTATGTTGGTTCGTCACTGCCATGACGATACCGATGGGTATGAACAGCACGGCGCATATTCCAAGAGCGAGTAGCAGCCCATACCACGGCAGATGAATCGGATAACTATTTCTGTGTAAGCAATCAAGGCCAGATACCAAGAGCATGGAAAACTCACTATTCGACGACGAAAATTCCTATCGCTGTCATCGAAATACACGTCAACAAATACCACGTGATAGGTGCATCTTTATATCTCCTCATAAGGCGGTTGTGGACATCTTCGTGGCTCAAAATATTGTCAAAAGTCGAACTCGACCTCGTGATGCTAGGTTGATCTCCATTAGGGGCTCCCCCATTATTTTCGCTCGCGAGCGGTTGGTAGGTTGGTCTACCATCTTCCTCGGCTTCCTTCAAGGAACGCTTCCACTGGGTGTATATATCCTTACCATGCCAGCAAGTAGTATGTGTTAGGAGCGACGCTAACCCAGCGAATTGAAGTCCATAACTGAGGACATATGTGATCGGGAGAAACACCCGACTATACTTCGAATACGCTTCTCTATCGAAGAGAAAATCTGCGGTCAAGATTTTACTGACATCGTATATCTTGCCGGTGTTGTCGAAAACCGACGACGACAGAATAGGCATGTAGGACGAGTAGAATAAGTTGGAATAATATCCAATCGGCGCAATAATCCACATCACTATCACCAAGCCCCCGATGACATTCATGGCCGCCCAAAATGGGGTTAGCAAAGGCGATCCAATGTATGCGATCTGCGCCCAGTCAAAGGTAAGCGGAAACAGACCCAAGCCAGAGGCTACTCCAAAAAGATTCGCGACTACAGGGTTATTCGGGGCAATCCAGGTGATCACGTTGAAATAACTTAACGCTGGCATCAGTAAACCAGGAAGGAAGTAGAAGAAAAATCCAGATATCCAAACGATGAAGAAGAACTTCCACCTGCTGATCGTCCACCCGTTCGCAGGCTTGTTCTCTTCTTTATGTAAAGTGGTAAACATGGCAGCAGACATTAAAGTACCCGGCCAAATCATTCCAGCCGGGCGTACCAAAAAGCGCCTGGTCAAGCCGGCGAAGGTATAACCCAAAATTTGGGTGGAGAGAGTAAGTAGTAGTTGGTAAGTAATGCTAACATCTTGTTTATAGAATTGAGTTTGCTCGACGATAATGTCTGTTGCAAATGCAAAGCCGAAAGACACATTACTGCTCACGTATACGCAGCTATGCTCTTTCTCATTCCAAGAGCCTTGTGCTAGCCATAGGCGGAAGCGCCCAAGCCGACTTCTCTCTTTGAAGGTAGCCGGCGCATTTCCGTCTGGCCTCTCTAGTCGCAGGCCCTCTTCGAATTCGTCGGGAGGGTCGTCCGGCCGCTTTAGAAAGAAGTCCCATAAGAGACCAAGGGGATGAACGAGAAGTAATGCTATGACAGGTGTAATCGAAACGCTAGGGTATCTCAAGGAGAAGAAGAGATTTGTGGAAGAACCGAGTATGGAGAATAAGGTAGATAGTATCCACATGCGAGGAGTATTTATGGATAGAGTGGTATTATCGGTTGGAGAGACCGAAGCGCGGACTTGGGGATATGGAGAGTTATCGGGGGGATCTGGGTCGGATCCATCATTCGCATCATCGGAGCCATCTTCGTCGTCGGCAACCGAGTTATCCGAGTTTACTTCGGGAGCAAGATCGTTTGTTAAAGGTCTTTCACTGATACTAGAGCGACCCTCGGGACCGTCAGCTACTGATGATCCTCCGATCTGTTCAGAGAGGCTTTTTCGTCTTCGGTTTAAGGAGGATGTGCTTGTTCGCAATATGGTCGAACGACCAGTGTCAACGGAGTGATGTCGCCTGGAATGGTAAATCTCCGCGCTGGTTCTTTTGCTGGGAGACACTAGGTCATCATCCTCGTTGTCACGCTCGGTATCTGAGTCACTGGTCTCGGGTTGTACAGGCGCAGCTCCGTAAGAGCCAGTTCCGAAGCCTGGAGAGGAGCGAATCAAGAGGGGGGCTTTCGACATAATTGTCGAACCTCGTCGGCTTTCGACGGTAGAGTTATGATTCGCCTCCTCGTAATCGAGTTCGATGTATTGGAAGTCATGGCTCGAGCTCGAGGGAGAGTGAGGAGAGCGAGGAGAGCGAGGCGTAGTACTAATAGGGAATCGGGATTCAGGTGACAAGGAGGCAGCACTATTTGTATCTTGGAAAGTTAGCGGCGTGGGTTGCGTGGGGTCTAAGACTTGGACTGGATCTGCGCCTGCGGGTAGACAGGGTTGGGCGGAGCTCCTACTTGTGTTGGTGTTTATGGGTCGTAATGGGAGGAATTCAGATTGGTCATTGTGGACATCTTGGGGGTCTCGAGGATCTAAGGGCATAAGCGATAAATTATCCCTGCTATTTGAGGAAATCGATGCCATCTCTTTGGTCTAAAGTTACGTAGTAGCCGCAGGTGCGATGGCTTGGTCATATCCAGTCCTAGGTATCCAGTTGTATCCCGCACGGGAAGGCGCAATTTTGCATTTACAGCGTACACGAACTACACAGGCAGAGGTAGTACCTTCGGGCCTATCAAAAAATGTGAGTCTAATAAGTGGATTTTCTTGGTGAAGGTTGCCGCCGGACGGGAAGAGTGGACTCTGGTTAATGTTCATCTTAGAGCTATCCGAGGTACCCCTACTCCTGCTTTAGCAAACTGCACGTGTGTGTAATAGTACATGTACTACATAATGTAGTACTTTTTGACCCGTGCTAGATACATGTAGGCAAGATCGGCTGAACTGATGTTGTACCTTACGATTTTGATTTCCTAATTGAAGGTACTAGGTAGATAAGTCGAGATTTTGTACTTCCGTGTATTTTGTGTAAAGCGAGATGGATATATAGGGCTAATAGTTCCGTAGTTCTAGTATGACAGCAGAGCTTGAAGAAAAAGAAAAAGCCAAAAGAAACCAAAGGCGGTTTGTGATACACAAGCTACCTTGTAAGAGGACCCGACAAGACCCATGTTGCAGGTCCTACGGCGTCGGAGCACACTAGCTGCTAGAAGTATCAGCACGCTGCAGCTGTCCCAACTTGTTATGCAGAACGGATGAAGCACCGGACCCAAGAAGAGACGCTGTTAACCACTAATCGTATTTCGCTTAGGTGGATCTCCGTTGCATAGCCATGTTGGTACATACATATAGGCAGTCCCGAGTCGTACGATCAAGATTGATTGATAAGATTAAGATGGATTAGATGAAAAAGATAATAGGCACAGTATGATAATACATACTGTATACTGCACGAAGTGCGAAATCGGGACTTGCAATAATATTCATTATTTAAATCGAGTACCTCGTTTGCGGATACTTTGAGTTACAATAGGTATTGTACTAATATTGATGTTGTTAGTTTGGTGCAGCTATAACGGACTAAGACGGGTATAACGGACCATTTGACTCAATAAGAAAATAGTCTGGCACGAGGTGTGGTGGAATTAAGGTCAACTGGTGGTGGACTGAGAAGTTGTACGACTTGATAGACCGAACTTTAGTGTCAGGTTAGTAGGACACTTGACCAACCGATATCCATAGTTTCGTTCGCTTTGGATAGAATGTCTAATCCAATTAGTACCTGATAACACCGATATGGTCGTACGCGATGTTGCTAGATGGTATTAGCAATTGTAGCATAGATTGGTCTTTCCAGAATTGAAAATTCTCACCTTCCAGCCTTACACAAATTTAGCGGGGTTTTATTCGGTCACCGCTCCTTCCGAATCACAGCCTCCGATCCAACCGTCGAATAAATCGAATTTATCCATGTTTCATCCATCACACAGCTAGACGGGAACGCGGGTTAACCCGATGACACCTAGGTGATCTCATGACACATAGTGCGGAAGCTATATCATAATTTCTATCATTTTCATCGAAGCATGTCGCAGGGGACAGACATGAATTCATCAGCGCTTAATGCCGCTAAGTCGCAGTTGCGCTCGGTAATGAAACAACGACTAGCGAATCTCGCACAGGATTCCATCGTAGCCCAGAGTGAGTCTCCAACATAGTCTTACATGACATACATAGCATACATGGTATATATGGCATACATAATAGACAAGGATTATATGTACTTATGAGCACGCTTAGTTGACCATAGATGTAGGCTCAAGAGTCTTTCTCTCCTTAACCAATTTCAAACCATATGTAGACGCGAAACGGATTGCGGTCTACCTCTCCATGCCAGGTGGAGAGATCCGAACGGACCCCATCGTTAGACATGCTCTATCCACAGGCAAGCAGGTATTCGTGCCTTACTTACACAAGTCTGGTTTACAACCGGACGATGGGCCGACTAGGCTGATGGATATGGTGAGTCTAAAGGATATCGAAGATTATGAGTCTTTACAGAGAGATAAGTGGGGAATCCCGAGCATTGATGCCGCTACGGTCCATGAAAGAAAACGAAGTGTGGGTGAACTTGATGGGAATAGGTCTGAGGATGTCTCCCTGGACCTGATCCTTTTGCCTGGCGTTGCCTTCGATATCGATCCGCAATCTAAGGTTATCCGAAGATTAGGTCATGGCAGAGGCTTTTACGACTATTTTCTTCATCGATACACGTTGGCTGCTTCGCCCGAAGAGAAGACGTCAAATGGCCGACCAGCTGTATTACTATATGCCCTGGCATTGAAAGAGCAATTCCTCTCCCCATCTTCAGGAGAGTCTGTTCCTGTTGGACCCCATGATCAACCGATAGATGGTCTGTTTCTCGGAGATGGCCAAATCAAAGAGTCTCCGAATAGCGACGCAAACTAGAATGAGTACCTCTTGACCAACTTCGGGTATCCATAATTGCTTGATATTTATAGGCGGCGGATTCGTTGCGGGTGTTCGTGAAAGCGTAATTTTCTTATATTAACCTTCCGTCGTAACTCACGCCCTTCAACCTTCAACCTTCGATCTTTTCATACAGCTTCCTGGATCAACGATACATTGTCTCCCTTGAGTAGGATTTGCCCTGCGAAATCATTAGTCGTGTACAAATCGTTGGTATGAATAGTGGACTATAGTCATACCTAATGGCCTTCGCTTCTCCTCTGGGTTTGTCTTAGTAATCTGCTTAACTTCGACCGCATCGTCAACAACGAGATTCATGAATTCGTCGAATCCCTGAGCAGAGAGTTATTAGCAATGACAAAAATAAATGGATATAAATGGCATCAAAGAAGCTTATTGCGTACTCTAATCTTGCCCTCGATTCGGATTGACAATTGCTCATACAGCCAGATCTTGACGGTCGCGTGGGTCTGGAGAAGCTTGAAGATGAAATTAATAGGTGGGAGCAAGATCTTGCGCCCACCGCCGCCGCCACGACCAGCCATTGTGATGTGTTTAAAGGGGAATTATGTGTCGGATTGACGTGGTAGATTGAACGGGCAAACGTCAGAGTTCGGGCAACGTAGCGGAAGTATACGTGAAGGTCTGAGACGTGTCTATTGTCGGTTTGTTTGTTGTAATAAATTCCGACAAGGCAGAAAGCAGCTTGGAAGGCTGAAGCGGCGGTAGCGTAACTGGAGCTAAAGAAAATATTAGTTAGATTTGATTCGAGCACTGGGGGATTGGGTACTTCGGTACCTGCCCATTAGCCCCATCTTATTCAAGTTATTCATCCGCCACAATTGATTGACCCCTCCAAATCAAGCCACAATTGAGGCACCACCTCCAGGGCTGGGTAAGCTCCATCCACTATTCAGGCTCACATGGCAACCGTAGAGCAATGATGTTTCTCTGGATTATTTTCTTGGCCCCTCTTTCCCTCCCACGCCAACACGTACAATAAAACCTTGCACTTTAAGAATTTCACCAACTCTAAAGTCTCATGAGCTACATCTTCTTCCGCTTTCATTATTACGATAATCTCTACCGTCGTGCATTTTCTGGCGTCGGTGCATCTCGTTGATACTTTTTATTCCCACTATAATTGCTGATCTTGCGACCAATCTCGATTGACGAACCGCCTGCTCCTATCGACCTCCGTGCCCACCCCACGGCCGTTGTCCCGATCGATAGAAGTTGCGCATCATGGCCGCCAGCGATGCGCAACCGGCTTTCGGGCCGGATGAGGTACTTCAGGCCATGTTGACTATGAGGGGTGGGGCTACAGAAAAGAGGAAGAAGGATGCACACGAATATCTCGAACTTTTCCAGAAGTCGGTCAGTATATGCAGTCGGGCTTAATCATACCACTCTTAGCGTGCTTCAACACTAACATCATATAATACGTAGCCGGCGGCGTGGACTACGAGCATCACGATATTACAGTCGAATGCCGAAGCGGACGTCAAGTTATTTGCAGCGACGACGCTCAGGGGAAAGGTTAGTCACTCACGAGGCGATGTTGCGTCATGGTAGGCTAGGCAGCCTGGGCACACAATGAGGCTGACTGAACAATAACATAACTAGATTACATACGATCTCACAACCCAAGTGCCCGCAGCTGAGATCCCGGCTGTTCGAACTCAACTACTAGCACTCCTGAAACGGTTTGCGCCGGGACCGAAACCGATAAGAGTGCAATTATGTGTGTGCTTGGCTATCTTGGCCATACAGATGCAGGAATGGAAAGATGTTCTTCCCGTCGTAGTATCATCCCTCGGCGATGATGCCGAAAGCCACACTTGCATCTTGGACTTCCTTAGGGTCCTACCAGAAGAGGTGACCGAAGGACGCAAAATCACCTTGACAGTACGTGGACCGACGCAATTTAATACGTCTAATGCGACCCTTGCTCTTTTGCCTTCCGGCGACGTTTCGTTGCGATGATTACGGCTCGAGATGAATATACGATCTAATTGATTATCATTTAGGACGAAGAACTCACCCAAAGGACCAGCGAACTACTAGAACAGAATGCTCCGCAAGTGGTTCAACTCCTCATCAACTACGCTCACTCATCCTGTAAGGCTCGTGTAACCCTATATGGAAGGATTTGACTAACCTGTGAGAACAGCGGCTTCTGCTACGAATCCCCAGCTTTTTGATTGCATTACGTCGTGGTTGCGCGAGGTTCCTGTGAACGACATCGTCAAGTCTCCTCTACTAACTATCGTCTTTAACGCACTCGAGTCCGATACCTCTTTCCAAGCCGCCGCAGACTGTATTTCGACAATGGTTAGGGAGACTAAGGAAATAGATGACAACATCGAAACTATTCAAGTACTGCTCCCGCGAATTATCGCTCTGCGACCAAAGATTCAGAAGGTTGTCGAAGAGGAAGATGTGGAGTCTTATAAGGCTCTTACCAAGCTATTTGGCGAGGCAGGATCGTCGTGGGCTGTTGCTATAGCCCGCGAACCCACCCACTTTAGACCCCTAGTCGATGCTATCCTCGAGTGCGCTGCGAGAGATAAGGATAGGGAGGTCATCGAATTCACCTTCGACTTCTGGTATGATCTTAAGCAATATTTGGTCTTAGAAAAATACATTCAAGCACGCATGAATCTCCTCGATGTCTACGCGAAGCTTGTTGACGTTCTACTCAAGCACTTGGAGTATCCTGAGTCCGAATCCGGTAACGAGAAAGATCTATTCGACGGAGATAGGGAAGCGGAAGAAAAGTTCCGTGAATTCAGACACCTCATGGGCGACACTCTCAAGGACTGCTGCGAGATCATGGGTGTTTCAGAATGCCTCGCGAAGGTCCACGAGGCTATCAAAATATGGATGCAAAAATACGCCAGTTTGGCGAATGACACATCCGTCCCTCATTGGCAGAAACTAGAAGCTCCCCTATTCTCTATGAGAGCCATGGGTCGCATGGTTACTAAGGACGAGGGTACAATTCTTCCAGAGCTCATGCCGCTTCTGGTTCAAATGCCAGCTCATGAGAAGCTGCGTTTTGCGACAATCATGGTCCTAGGCAGATACACCGAATGGACCGCTGCCCACCCCGAATTTCTTCACCCTCAATTCAACTACATCATAGAGTCTTTCAATGCGAATTCTAAGGAAATCGTGCGGGCTGCTGCGATGGCAATCAAATACTTCTGTACTGACTGCAAGCATCTCCTGAGCCAGCAGGTTGTTCAACTTCAGGAATTTTACAATTTAATTCTAGATAAGCTTCCAGAGCTTAGCCAAGAAGAGATCACCGAAGGAGTTGCGACTGTCGTCCCCGTCCAACCGAAGTCCGAAATCTACAGGCTTCTCAAGCTTTTCTGCGATCCCCTGATCGAACGATTGATGACAAAGGCGAACAACGCGGCAGGCAAGGACGACAATGAAGGGAAGCTCGCAGTCGCCGATCATCTTCAATTGATCACGCTATTTGCTCAGCACGTTGTAATCCTCCCTCCAGTTGAGCGCGGCGAGGAAGACCCTGCTGTCAAATATTGGGCGGAGGTATTCCCGATCTTGTCCAAAGTCTTGGAAAGCTTCCTTAGCTTCCCTCCTATCTGCGAGAGAGTCTGCCGATGCTGGAGATTCATGGTGATCTCTCACAGAGGAGCGATGGCACCTATCCTCCCGGATATGGCAAACCAGTTAGCAAGCGGATTTGCCACGTCAAGACAGGGATGCTTCTTATGGGTTACTGGAGCGATCCTGCGCGAGTTTTCTGATGACCGAGAGCACGTAGACCCGGCCATGACAGAGGACATATACGTTTTCTTCAATGCCCAAGCTACCAATGTTCTACGCTTCATTACTGAGGTGCCGTCACTCGATCTTCCGGACGTCATCGAAGATTTCTTCCGCCTAGCCGTGGACGGACTCCTCTACTACCCCCAGAAATTTATCCCTTCGCCCCTATTTGAACCCGTATTCGAAGCAGCTTACTCCGTTCTTGTTCTGCAGCAACGCGAGCCCCTCTCCGCTACTCTACATTACATCCGTGATGTCCTTGGCTGGGGTACCCCATACCCGCCATCATCCTACGAACATCTTTCAGCATCTGAGGCTCAGGTACTAAGAGAGGCAGTAAAGCGACTCGTCATGAAGGAGGGGGAGATGCTAGTCAAGCGTTTACTCGCCGGCATGATGATTACTTTCCCGAAGGACTGTTTTGCGGATGCTAGTGGCGCCCTTCTCACGTTATTCGAGATATTCCCGAGTGAAACAACAACATGGGTAGACCATACGCTTCGGATATTGCCCGAGGGTACGGTCACGTCGACGGAGGTGGACCGCTTCATGGTTAAAATTAGAGATAGACTCTCTACCAATGATTCGGGCGATGTTCGGCAGATACGCTCGATTCTACAGGACTTCACCAACACCTACCGACGAAGATACGTTGCCCCTCGCGATGGCTTAGGGGCACTGGAGGGATCACGTTTCCGATTCTCAGGCAGCTTTTGAGATGAATCTTGTAACGGTGATGTTGCCCCTTTCTGCGCTTGCTGGAGGATAAATGGGTTTCGCTGTGGGGCTTAAATGAGGAGTTAGACAACGATGTGCTGTATGATGGCTACGGGACGAATGATTTGGGACTTGTTCATTAGTCAGGACCTTCCTGCAGCTGTGTAGCTTGCAGGGAAACAAAAGTAGATAGGTATAATCTCAGTTCGTTGGGTTCGGAGCGGCGGTGGCGTAGATTCGGGAGTGAGACGGGATGCAAAATGATACCTAACAACAGTAGCTCTGCTATGATCGCAGATCGTTAAGGCGGATCATCGCCCAGAGATTGATTGTACATATGCCTTGCATTTTACTTAGCAATATCTACCTAGTATTCATATCCATTGCAAAGATTCGAGAATTTGGCCGTCTTGGTAGTTTCAAGGGGTTAACAAACTGATCATTAGAATGTAAGGGATAGCTTGCGGTGTGGATAAAATACGACCTATCCCAATGATGTCCTCACATGGACGTTCATACGCCGGGTCTATTCCCTTTGCTCAATTGATTTACACGTCACATACAGCGTTCATTGATCTGAATATTTTCACTAATTTATTGATATTTCTCACAGTTGCAGTACTTCAGACTGCCACAAATGTGCATCCATTTCCACATTTCTGCATACAACAATATTCTAGATCCAATTGAACTACGTGAAATTCTTACTCTAAGATATTGGCCCTAATATGTTGGCCTCATATTTAGGAATTCTAAGGACATACCGTAGTCTATCTCCTATATTCCGCCTACGCTATGATAAATTTACCCTTAAAATGATTTCATGGACCCTTTATATTCACCCAAAGTCTTAAACCCTGATCATGTCTTCTCAATACACCACCAACTTCCTCAAGCTGACGAGGTCAACGGTACAGGAAGCGAACGATGCAATCTCGTAGTAATCTCTAGATAATCCGGCTCATTCTCCTCCGTAATAATCCCATGTCTCACGAAAAAATCAATCATAACCGAAGCACAATTCGTCTTAAACTCGTCTCGCAGCAGCGCCTCTTTCACCTGCCGCACATCCCAGAGGTAAAACTCCTCCACCTCATCATCCATCGGCTTCGGCACAACCGTCTCGTCCACCTCCATATCGTACACATACAACACCCCCGAAGCCGTTAGCCCGGCCTCCGGTCCCGTGTCACTTGTCCCCACGTACGTGATCGCACCACAAGCCCGCGCACGCTCGCGTATTAGGGATTCGGGCAACGACGCTTCCTCAGCAGCCTCATGGACTAGACATTCGAGCGGGGATTCATGCGCCGCCACGCCCCCGGCAATCGTCGAGTCCAGTTTACCAGGGTACGTATTCATCTTGCGACTTCGCCGCGGAACCCAGATCCGAAATTCCCCATCCCCCTCCCGCACATACATCGTCAAATGCACACCCAAACAAGCGATCCCAAACAGCGGAGCCGCAGCCCGCCGCAGCTGAACGGTGGGGTACTTTGCCCCGACGATGCGGTAGTCCTCAGTAGATTTCCGCTTACTGAGGGATTCGAAAACGTCTAGGTCCTTGGCGCGCTGGACGACGGCAGCAAAGGCGGCGTTGCAGGAGCCGCGGGGGTCGGCGCCGTTGGTGGGGTCGAGGACTTGCACGGTGCGGGGCCGGGCTTCCGGTGCGCTGATGGCGAAGTGCGAGGTCCATGGCATGGCGGCCACCGTGGCGGGGTGCATGAACCCGTGCGGACGCGGGTCCGAGGGCAGCAGGAGCTGGTAGAAGATTGGGTTGGGGGATTCGGCGATGGGGGTTTGTGGGATGTTGATGTAGGGGAAGCTGTCGCTGCGTGAGTATAGGACTGTGGTTTAGGGGTGGGGGTTGGGGATTTACTTGTCGCACGCCTTGATTAGGTCGAGGTATGTTTTGGGTGGCGATGCCATCTTGCCCCTTTACTCCTTTTTTACTCCTGGACTAGATTCTCGATATCACGGGTCTTGGTTGAACAGTGGTGTCCAAGCTTTACCTACCTGTTAGGTAGAGTTTAGGAATTCCGTAGATCTAGGACTTGAGATTTACATGAGTCACTCGGTGTATAACAGAAAGCTACAACCTGAAGACTGAAGTTGAACCTTACCTACAACTCGGTTTAGGATGAGTCTTTAAAATGACGCACAAACGGACTCATGAAGGTATAATCGAGGAAGGTCTTATGAAGGGTTATATCAAAATCGATGCTTGGCACTAACTCAAAAGTGATTGTCAAACGATGATTGGGAGAAGGTAGAAAAGTATAATATTATACTTATGAAGATCAATTAAACATGCATAACTCTCCCGTTCAAGTGGATTGATGCTTTGCATTGAGTCCTGCCATCTTATGGGGACTTGAGGAATAGTCATACCGAATATAGCGTGGATATCCCATCAGCCCGTAGCAACCAAAACCGTGCTGTACCTTGGTACCAATCCACATCGGCTACCTACATTTAATATAAAATGATGCTCATGTATGATATTTTCATCGGGTGGCAGCAGTAAAGCAAAATCTTGAAACTATAGTCAATATTTGAACGACGAAGAGTTCCAACTTGGAAATTCCAGGTTCCGGAATACGAAGTACTTACCCAGGTACTTGAAAGTTAGCTTAGGTGAGTTATATTATTGATACAGCACAGGGCTAGAACCCTCGCAGCTGCCTCGATAAGCTGGATTATTTTACCCGTTTGCCGTTATAGGATAAGAGAAGGAACGATAAGAAAAAGAAACAACCCACTAAACCCCACCAGACCACAAAAATTCTACTGTACGGTACAAAAAATTGATGTCACTTGCAGGAAGAGTTGCCCCGCTTAAGCCCCCATTTGAATGTGGCCTGTCCGCCTGTGAATTTTCTCCTCTTGTACCTTACCCCTCCTTCGACTTTTGCCCCGACAAATTTTCCTTTCCTTCGAAGCACACAGCAACGGAACAGCTGGTCGTCGGTGGTTGCTTGCGACTTTTGCACTTAACTGCTTCGTTCCTTTCTTTTCTCCCATACTTCTAAACGCTAATCGATACTCTCTAGAAGAGATCGTTGGTGATTTGTATGACAGAGAAGTGCAATTAAGTTCACTTCCATCAATACAAATTTCACCCCGCCTTCGCGCATTTTATCACCATCGTCGGTTCAATAGAAAACACACACTTAGAAGAGTTTTCGCATCAATACCGCCAAAATGGTTAAGTAAGTTCATCATATCTTCTTCGTCTTTGCCTTCGTCGTCCCGTCGTCAGCTTTAATATACGACAACATACAAACTACTATCACCCCTAGCTTCATCCCATCTGTAACATCTTTGCGTGTGCGCGCAAAGATTATTCCTCACGATGTCCAAAAACAAACCCCACCCGGAGATAAGAGCTCCGTTACATCCATGGTTACTAACATGACCTTCCGAATAGCTTCACCATCGACGAGATCAGGCAGCTTATGGACAAGCCTACCAATGTCCGTAACATGTCCGTTATTGCCCACGTCGACCACGGCAAATCTACCCTGACCGACTCTCTCCTAGCCAAAGCCGGTATCATCTCCACCGCGAAAGCTGGTGATGCCCGAGCTACGGATACGAGAGCTGACGAGCAGGAACGTGGTATCACTATCAAGTCTACCGCCATCTCTCTGTATGGAAACCTACCCAGCGACGATGATATCAAGGACATCGTCGGACAAAAAACCGATGGCCGAGATTTCTTGATCAACCTGATCGACTCGCCTGGTCACGTTGATTTCTCATCTGAAGTCACTGCCGCTCTCCGTGTTACTGATGGTGCCCTCGTCGTCGTCGACACCATCGAGGGTGTCTGTGTCCAGACCGAGACTGTCTTGCGACAGGCTCTCTCTGAGCGCATTAAGCCCGTTGTTGTCATCAACAAGGTTGACCGTGCTCTTCTCGAGCTTCAGGTTTCCAAGGAAGATCTCTACCAGACCTTCCTACGAACAATCGAGTCTGTCAACGTCGTTATCTCCACCTACCTCGACAAGTCTCTAGGCGATCTCCAGGTTTATCCTGAGAAGGGAACCGTCGCTTTCGGCTCTGGTCTTCACGGCTGGGCTTTCACTATCCGTCAATTCGCCATCCGATACGCCAAGAAGTTTGGTGTTGACCGAAACAAGATGATGGAGCGTCTATGGGTGAGTTTTACCCAGGGCTAGTTCTTCTAGTTGTTCTATTTACCTCGTTACATATTTTGCTAACTCCTAGACTAGGGTGACAACTACTTCAACGCCGCCACCAAGAAGTGGACTACCAAGGGCACTCACGACGGCAAGCAGCTTGAGCGTGCTTTCAACCAGTTTATCTTGGACCCTATTTTCAAGATCTTCTCTGCCGTCATGAACTTCAAGAAGGACGAAGTTACCACTCTTCTTACCAAGCTCGACCTTAAGCTCCCCAGCGATGAGAGAGATAAGGAGGGCAAGCAGCTCCTGAAGGCCGTCATGCGAACCTTCTTGCCCGCTGCCGACTCCCTGTTGGAGATGATGATTCTTCACCTTCCTTCTCCTGTCACCGCCCAGAAGTACCGTTGCGAGACTTTGTACGAGGGTCCCCCTGATGACGAGGCCGCCATTGGTATCCGAGACTGTGACCCTAAGGGTCCTCTCATGCTTTACGTCTCCAAGATGGTGCCGACCTCCGATAAGGGTCGATTCTACGCCTTCGGTCGTGTCTTCTCCGGTACCGTCCGATCCGGTCTTAAGGTCCGTATCCAGGGCCCCAACTACACCCCTGGAAAGAAGGAGGATCTCTTCGTCAAGGCTATCCAGCGTACCGTCCTGATGATGGGTGGCAAGGTCGAGCCTATCGACGACATGCCTGCCGGTAACATTGTCGGTCTGGTCGGTATCGATCAGTTCCTGCTCAAGTCTGGTACCCTTTCTACTCTGGAGACTGCCCACAACCTTAAGGTCATGAAGTTCTCCGTCTCTCCTGTCGTCCAGCGATCCGTCCAGGTCAAGAATGCTCAGGATCTGCCCAAGCTTGTCGAAGGTCTCAAGCGTCTGTCCAAGTCTGACCCTTGCGTCTTGACCAAGACCAACGAGTCCGGTGAGCACGTCGTTGCCGGTGCCGGTGAGTTGCATCTCGAGATTTGCTTGAAGGATCTCGAGGAGGACCACGCCGGTGTCCCTCTTATCATTTCCGACCCCGTCGTCCAGTACCGTGAGACCGTTGCTGGCAAGTCAAGCATCACCGCCCTGTCGAAGTCCCCCAACAAGCACAACCGTCTCTACATGGTTGCCGAGCCCATTGACGAGGAACTATCCAAGGTTATCGAGGAGGGCAAGATCGGACCCCGTGACGATTTCAAGGCTCGTGCCCGTGTTCTAGCTGACGACTTCGGCTGGGATGTTACCGATGCCCGAAAGATCTGGTGTTTCGGACCCGACACCGTCGGTGCCAACTTGCTCGTTGACCAGACCAAGGCCGTCCAGTACCTTAACGAAATCAAGGATTCGGTCGTCTCCGGTTTCCAGTGGGCTTCCAGAGAGGGTCCCGTTGCTGAAGAGCCAATGCGATCCGTCCGATTCAACATCCTTGATGTTACCCTCCACGCCGATGCCATTCACCGTGGTGGTGGTCAAATCATCCCCACTGCCCGTCGTGTCCTTTACGCCGCTGCTCTGCTTGCCGAGCCTGCTCTCCAGGAGCCTGTCTTCTTGGTTGAGATCCAAGTGCCCGAGCAGGCCATGGGTGGCGTCTACGGAGTCTTGACCCGCAGGAGAGGTCACGTCTTCAACGAGGAGCAGCGCCCTGGTACTCCTCTCTTCACTATCAAGGCTTACCTGCCCGTCATGGAGTCTTTCGGCTTCAACGGCGATCTCCGACAAGCTACTTCCGGCCAGGCCTTCCCTCAACTGGTCTTCGACCACTGGCAATTACTACCCGGTGGATCTCCTTTGGACAAGACCTCCAAGGTCGGACAGATCGTCGAGACGATGCGCAAGCGCAAGGGTCTCAAGGTCGAGGTACCCGATGTCAACAACGTAAGTAAATTATTCTTAACATTTTTGGCCTCTGCAATACTAACGATAAACGATAGTACTACGACAAGCTATAAAAGGATTTCCTCAGTGCTTGATAGACTACGACCTGGTGCCATTATTGGCGAATATCATGGGACGACTCGGCGCGTTGCATCTGGGTTTGTCGCATGGATAATACGATCCTATAGGAGATCGAAAAGGAATGACCTGTGGCCGTGGATACAGAAAAGCTACGCAAAGGCATTGATCGCGGAACTTTCATTAGCTGTCGTACATCTGGTTTGCTTGTACCATGAAGAACAGAATTGATCATGATTTAAATGAATGCATTTTTGGAACTGTGATGTGATATTATCTAACTATTTTGGATATATGCCAACGATTCATTCTCCTTCGATGCCTAATTCTAGAACATCGAGTTGCTCACAATGCCCCTTGGTAGTTTCATTGACACCCTAGTACGGGTTTAGGCAACTCTCACGAAATAAGTCAATGTGAAGTTGCTGCGCCGTACATGTCTGCCTATATACTAGGTCCCTAGGTAGGTGTATATAAATCGGGTCACGAACTCTTATTTTTGAAGGCTGTGTTGTTTAGTAACTCAATTTCTTACTTCATATATTACAGAGATGAGCTCTGAGCCGAGACTTAGCAAGATATAATAACAAAAATGGACCTAGACCTTTCCCTCTACTACCAAGCCCACGCCGCGTACCTCCGTCGGACTAATAGCCCGACTATTCATGTCGCGTCCGGCGCGGAAGTTACGCTGGACGTGCCGGATCTAAGCGGTGGGCAGATCACACGGGAGAGCCCTGCGGATGGTAACTTATCGCTGGCCTCCATATTTGGGGAAGGGGTAGAGGGAAAGGGCGAGGACGAGGACGAGGAGAAGTGGGATAGGTGCGGGTTCGGCATCGGTCCGGTATATGTCGAGGGCGCGGAGGTGGGCGATGTGCTGAAAGTCGAGGTGTTGAGTGTGAGTCCGAAAGAGGATTATGCGTGGACGGCGCTGGTTCCTGGGTTTGGGACTTTGTGGGAGAGTCGGGATTGGTTGTGTGAGAAGGAAGGTAAGTTGCTTTTGAAAAAGGAAAACTAGAAAAAAGCATATCTTCTCTAAGAAGCCCCTTTTCACACTATTCACCTTCCTATAGACTCATCACCCGACGAATACCAAATGGTAAAGATATGGGACCTCAAAACTGCCGTTCGTGACGGTTACCTCGTCTTCAAATCCTCCAACCCGCGTATCCACGTCCCCTACGAACCTTGTCTCGGAATCATAGGTCTAGCACCAGACCCCTATCCCACATTCCCTCTTTCCTCCTCCTCCGAAGACGAAGATGACGCCATCGATATAAAGTACCTCACACCCGGATCCACCATCTCCCTTCCCGTAAAGAGACGAGGCGCATTACTAACCATAGCCGACGCGCACGCGACCCGAAGTCCGGCCGAAGCATGCGGTACAAGCGTGGAGATGGCGGCGAAGGTGCGGATCAGGGTTACCGTTGAGAAGAACACGAAACCCTTCCCATTCACCTTTATCTCTGTCCCCGCCATCACAATCACCCCGGCCGCAAACGAGCCTGTGGAAACTAAATTCAGCGAAGAAACGCATTACTCGTTCTGCGGACTAGACCACACGCTTCGCGAGGCGACGGATGTGGCGCTTTCCGGGCTCGTGCATCGTGTCTCGGATGAGAGGGGGCTTTCGCGTCGCGAGGCGTATATGCTTTTTGGAGCTGTGGGGAGATTGAGGAGATTGGATGATCCTGAGGACGATGAGGAGGGGTTTTGTGAGGTTGAGAGTGTGCTTCCTTTTGGGGTTTTTGTTTGAATTCTAATTAAGGATGTATGTCTAGTTTTATATATCTATTTATCTAGTCCTCATATATTCAAACACAGAACAAAAGTCACCAAATACCACCACTATAGTAGGCAGGCAGGTAGGTAGGCACCTAATTAATAGTATTAGATACTCTTCTCTTTTCTTCTCCTCTCATCCAAACCCTACCTACCAAACAAAAAGAATACAGAACAAAAACGGATACGCCGTTCAATACAGCTCAGCTTAACTCAACGGCGCCTTTGCAGCCTAACCATAACAACATACATAACAATGTGCTAATCTCTCTACAAAGAATCAATCAACCCAATCTCCTGATGCGAATTCCCATTGCGCCCAGTTATGCAAATTGCTAATTTTCTAAAACGATAAAAACCACTTCCCCATCTCCCATTCTTACAATCTCCCTCTCACCCCCACACACCCCAACACACCTACGACGACCCCAAAATCTTCGCATACGCATCCTCCACCTCCCCAGCGAGCTCCAGCAACGAAACAATCACAATCTGATGCGTAAGATTCGGCAACCTCTCCCTATGCAAGCCGATCCACTCCAGCGGCGGCGTCGCCTCGCCCATATCCCGTAGCTGCGGCGTCTCTATGACAGGCGGTTCCAGCGCCGCGTACTCGTACTTCGACTGCGGGACATTGACCTCAGCCGTGATTTTCTGCTGCTGCTGCGCGCCGGAACCCTCCGTCTGCTCCGGGACCCCGGTGACTTTGATCGCGGACATGGCGGGTAATTCGCGGCCCCAGGTCTGTGCGAGGGCTTTGCTGTGGTTGGCCCACATGCCGCGGATGTACGAGATGCGGCTGTAGTTCCAGCCGACTTCGACCTTGCCCTCGAACGAGCTCTTGAAGATGTACTCGATGTTGCGGGACTCGGGCACTTGCCACGTCTGCATTCTGGCTTCGACCTTAGGGACTTTGAGGATCGTGCCGCCGCGCGAGCCCGTGGCGCTGGCTACTACGTCTTCGACTGAGATCTCGCTGACGGCCTTCGGAGCCTCGACTCGGCGGACGCCTGCGAGACCGATTCGGAGTTGGCCGAGTGTTAGACCTAGGCTGCTGTGGATGCGCTTTTCTTCCATGTTCGCGGAGAATTTGGCCTGTGCGTTTAGGGCCTCTAGTTTGAAGACCTGGTGGTCTGAGAAGGTGCTTGGGAAGATACCGAGATTAACAGCCTTTAGCGTTACCACGACGTCAGTGTCGAGGGATATAGGGGATTCGGATTCGGATTTGTTAGCGTGTGGCTTGCCTGGGCTAGCTTGTACGATGGACGGTTGATTCGATATCGACTTTCGCTTCATGAACTTCTCTATATCCCGTAGCGACGTCTCGTAACTTGCTTTCCGCTCTTGCATGAGTTTTTGGATAGCCTGCCATAAAGCAACGCTCTGGGCAGCCGAAGTCGTGGTACCGAATACCTGGACGGCTTCTCCGTCGAGATTCGCCACGAGTCTGTCACCAGAGGCGTCTTTTTCTTGGCGCACATTGTACATGAGGAATTCCATCTTTGTGATATCTGCGACAAGGAATGCTTGGTAGTCAAACGCTGCCTTTAATTTGAATTGGCTGAAGCAAATCGAAGCCTGGATTCTCGGCGTTTCGTTTAACGCCTCCTCTCGTTCTGGCCATTCGATAGAAGTCCGTAATTTGAAGTCCTGAAGAGCAACGAACCCGCTCAATCGACCGGTACAATCGGCACCAATACTTGAAAATCCCAGGCAGAGATTTTGTTCCCAATCAGACGTCTTCTTTGACGAAACCCAAAATTCGGTTATAGCGAATTTGGACTTGCCGAGAGATTGACCAAGATCTACGAGAACATCTAGGGAAGCGATGGAAATTGTCGCGGTCCATGGGAAAGCTGCCGTAGCAGCGACCTGTTGGTATCTCTGGACGAGATGGCCTTGCGCTATTGATTCTGCTGTAACCGTCGAGACAGGAGCTGTACTTGATCTCACTTCTCTCGGCATCCATATTTCTCGGAAGAGTAAGAAATCTTGAAGTTGCTTGGCATTAATGGCCACTTCCATCGGACTAACTTTTAGAATGGCGGAAACGCCACTTGTGCCACTGACGTGTTTGCTGTTCATCATCGAAAGCACGATTGATTCGACTTGGAAACTGCCCGTAGATTCTCTAGAATACACATGTTGTACGGACATGTGAAAGCCGGTGAATGTACCAGATATAGCGAAGAAATTGCCATGTTCGGCTGCGTGGACTGTGTTCATGGTGATATAAACATCTTCGAAGCGAGCTGTAGCCGCAACTCGGCCGATAGGTTGGCAACTGAGAGTAAACTCTTGTTTACAGATGCGTAGACCCAGATTTAGTTTCACACGTCCTAATACTGCGCTTGGATCTGCCGTGAGAATATTATCCTCGTTGCTGGACTTTGGTTTATCTTTGTCCTTTTCTGTATCCTCACTCGGTTTTGCTGGTGAGACCGGCGATTCAGATGCGTCGTCACCGACCACTTCCTTGATGCTAGAGGTGATGTCCATTATGAGAGGAACAATGGTTGGGTAGAGAATATTGCGTGATGGAGCAATCTTGATCTCTCCATATAAAGTCGGATCTTCTTTACCATTGTCTCTATATTCGGTCTTCCAGGCTAACCCAGGAGCGCAGAGTACCATGCTGCTGCCGGTTTCATCTGTACTGAACTGTCCGTACTTCCCAGCTAGCGTAGGCTTTGATCCAGGTGATGTAGTCGGGTCATCTGGTCTTTTACCAGCAAGGTGTACCACAGCTCCAGCAAAGTCAGCATCGATTAAGAGCGATTCAAGTCTCCTGCTTCCAAATAGGGAGCGCCTCGTCTCGACTTCTTGGTCAGCTAATCCCGTAACTGCCATGACTGGCTTTTCCGGCATGACAATTGGCGCCCAATGTTCCGAAGCTTGTTGGACATTCTTCGCTGATAGGCTGATCGAATCTTGGAGATGTGCAGCCGGTACGATGAAAGCAGAAGTCAAGCGTAAGTCCAAAGATTTTCCTACTGCCTGGAAGGCTAGTCGGCGGGCATCAGCTGTCGAGACAAAAGCAATATTGAAAATGACTTCCGGAAGTAAAGCCGAATTTAGCGACCGTCGGGATTTATCTTGACCTGGTGGAACCATTTGCAGTTGGAAATCTTCTATGGTTAACTTCGCCGAGTTTTTCTTGCGCGTAGCAAATTCGATCCGCTGGAATGATAATACTAGATCTTCCTGGCCTACCGTAGGCTGGTTAAGAGGAGACACAAGCCAGCATATCTGAATATTCTTGATCTCAAAAGAGTACATGATGGAAGAGAGGAACGAGTCCAATATATCGCTTTCTGCTTCCTGCTCTTCATCGTTGATAGCGATACGAGGCTTTGTCTGTCTCAACTTCCGCAAGTATTCAAGCTCCCGTGACGTATCGAGGTCTTTGATTTTGTCGCCCATGTAACCGAGCACGTCCACGGATGTTGATACGGTATCAGACGAGAGATTTATCTCAAACGCGTCAGATTTGAAGTCGAAAGATCTTACCTCTTTCCCTTCTTCCGATTCGCGAGTTGTGGCGGTAATCAGAGCGCCAAAAGCGAGATTTCCGCAAGACCTCATTCCCATAGCAGATCCTTTCTCGATGTTGAACATAATCTGGTGGAGGTTAATGTGAACTTCTGGGTTTTCGAGAATGACCCCTTCGTCTAGCTTGTTCGCAACCTGTATCTGTACCGTGTCCAAATGGAACGACAGACCCGCGAGTGACTCAACACCTGATTTGATCGGTGCTTTGCCAAATATTTTCAATCCAGCGAGGCTACCATGAACGGTGTATGTCAATTTTGGATTAGTGGGTTTTGTTGGCGCCAAGTCTGATATTGGTTCTGTCGATGAAGTTCCCGTGGAGCCAAAAATTTCATCGATATGCCCTTGCAAAATTTTGACTTGTTCTTGAAGATCATTTATGGCGTTCGATATTTCTGGTCGGTTGAGTGCACCAAGCAAACTATAGACGGCGGATGCATCTAGCTCTACAAGCTCTAGCGAGAATAGCGCTGTTACTGAATGCTCATCTGGGGATGTGAGACTTGTTATGCGACCATTTGTCGGGGGAATCTGCAATAGTGAGATACTACGAGGGGTGTTATTGACCTCGATTTGTATATCATGAGAGTTTTCCTTGATGTCAAAGTCGAGTATCATCTCCTTGCCAAAATTGGCGGCCATATTTGCTCGCGCAACAACACCGGAAATAGTGTACGTAAGGGAACGTAACAAGGGCAGGGTAATCGTGTACGAGTCCAAGAACATCGCCAAGTTGCCCTGTATTGTTGATAGCCGTCCTTTCTTATGTTCCTGGGGACTAGGAGACGGATTTGAAGGGAACCTCTGCCCTAGTGCGTAAAGCTGCGCTACCTCGTCCTTAATCAACAGGTCCAGGACCTCAGCTAGCACGATTGGATCTTGTCTAACAATGAACTTGAGGTCTTGACTGCTAGCTGCTGATCTGATAGTGTGTGTATCGAATTGTTTATCGGATTGTACATCGTGTACAACAATAACACTGGGGTGTTGGAGTCGCGCGGTGCCAAGTACTTGCGAATGACTTTTGATCTTAGCAGTAGCCGATTCGCATCCTAATATAAGATTCGTATTTGTAGAACCACGCGCTCCATTAGTCGTGAGAATTGATAGCTTTAGATCGCTACTTTGCAATCTAGAGCTTAGGTTAATAGCCTCAAAAGATACTGCACCTTCTCCTAAGACGCATACCACATGGAGTGGGCGAGATGGCTTATGTTCTGCTGTAATATCTTTCTTGGGCTCTGGTTTTTCGGATATCGAGGAATCTGCTTTCTTGTAGAGTCGGAGAATATCGTCTGCAAGTTCACATAACTCCCAGTTTGTCTTGATCCATGCTTCACCACAATATATGTTGACAAGTGTCAGCGGCTCTCCCGCATCAATAGGCTTTTCATTAGGCACTTCGATGCTATTGTTCTTCTCTTGGACTCTCACAGTGAGGTCTAAAATGACGATCTCATTCTGCTTTGGGCCAGGATCAAGCACAAACTGCATCTCTTGGATCCTTGCTACAACCATTGTTGGAATTTGGTTAGAGACATTCGCATTTGGCTCCGGTGCTCTACCAAAGATGTTGTCTAAGAGTACTGCGTGTCTTGGGTCTTCGAGATCCCAGCTGCGCCATCGCTCGAAAGCTGCGGTAACCTGGTACCTTGCATCGTTAGGGTATTGCGAGAACCCGAACAGACAGTCTCGCTTTAGGCTCTCTTTGGCATCAAAATCGAGAGTATTCCACATCTGACGTAATCTTGTAACGAGTTTCCAAGAATCATACGTTCTCAAATGTCGGGTTGCCGTCCGCAAGATAGCTGAGGGACGAACGACGAAAGAAGCGTCACTCGCCTGCTGTCCTTCAGTTATAACACGATATGTGAACTGTTTTATACGTTCATCTCCAGCCGAAAGCGTGTCAGAGAAAAGGGTTGCTGTTTCAGATGCAAGCACACTGGTCCTATGAATTAGTGAAGCGAGGTATTCAACCTTGCCCGAAGCTGAAGATGCATGTATACCACCAACATCAACATCGATATAATTCACTTCTTTTGAACCCATAGAGACCATAATTCTTTCTGTCCTTGCTAATACAGCAGCTTGTGGCATCTGGTCCAGATTTGTGAGTCTCTCCGCAGCGGAGAGTTCCATGGACGCAAGCCGGAAATGAAACGATAGCTGAGAGCTACCAGCGATAGGAGTACCACCAATGTCTTTGGCAGGTAAGCCAGACCGCGTGGCAAGCACAAGTGTCTTGAGCGACACATCATACTGGTCTTGGGGTTCCTGGGAGGAATCGTCAGAATCAAAATTCGAACAGTTTAGGAACCGTAAGTTCGCTTGTGGTAATCGTAGGATAAAATCCGTAACCGTCCCGTTTATTTTCGTGTCTTTTTGAGCATCGAAAATATCGGTTACTGCTCCAATTTGCAAGGTATCAAGAATATCTTCGGGGTCGGAAGGTGAAAAAGATTGTATCAACGAAGCTATGCACCGCAAAGACGGGGTATTGAGGAAAACACTAATTCCAGAGGGGAGCTCAAGAAGTAGACTCTGATGAGCATATTCTTGACTTAGTTGGTCAGGGTGGAAGTTTTGTAAACTGAAATCGGAGGAACCAAAAAGATTATCATCTTCGTTTTCTTCGATGCTGCGTAATACAGCTTCCTTGGCATCTGGCTGGACGTTCTGCAAGGGAAAGGAGGGGGCAAAATATTGGCTCGAAAAGGATATGCTAGTATGATATGGATCTCTCCTGTCCCCATGTTCCCCATAAACGCTTGGTGGTGCCGGGTGTTCGTGAGGCTGGGCCGTCTGTCTCATCTCACCACCCTTGGATAAAACAGGACTAGAGGCGGTACGACCAGAAACACGAGATTGTTGGGCGGTTCTAATTGAGCCTGGTCGTAAAATACTACCATTACTGGAGCTAGCTAGCGAAAGAAACGAGCTTTTACGGCGAAGCTTTGCAGATTGGTGTGATGAGCCCAAAGACAACATCGAACGGTTGTCGGCGACTGAGCCCGACAAAGCTGGTTGAGGAACCGAAGGGACGCTTTGTGCTGGATTATCAACGGTGTCAGGTGTGAAATCGTCTAGGAGACCTGGCAGTAACAAGAAACTGGTCCGATGCGTTCGTTGGTCATGGCGGCGTATCAATTCTTGTTGTAATTGTCTCTCCTGTGCAAAGTCGTACTTCCGCCCAATGAGCGCAAAATGTACATTGGTCCGGAGGAATACATCGGTATCAACATGAGAGCGGAATCGTGATCGATGTCTTGTGGCAGATTCCGAGTTGACGCAAGCAATCTCGAGATTTGGTACCTTGATGTCGGCACGTCTAGAATAATGTGTCCGAGCCCAATCATTGAACTCAACATCAACTGTCCCCGTGGAGAACAGGAATGCTGCCTCATCCACGTGCATCCAAACATGAACTGATTCAACAAAAACTCGCAAGAACGTCACATCGTACATTATTATGGATGAATAAGGTATTAAAGCATTCTCGTCATCATCGAGGGAGAAGCCGAATGCCTTTCCTCCTCGTATAAGACTGGCTGTGAAATCGGTCGAGCAATCGCCAGTAACCGCTCCGACTTTCAAGTCCCAATTACAGAGGTATGTAGGCTCAACCGGCGGCAGACCGAATAGGCGGTGCCCATAGATAGTAATGCCGTCGATGAATAGCTGGGTGCTCGGTATAGAACTCATCGGGCTAGTGGCTCCTTCGTCGTCATCGCCAAGGGAAAGGCTTAGTGGGCTGAAACATAGGTCGAGGTCCATATAATAGTTTGTGAAACGAAGATCGATCGCCAGAGAGGCGGCCTCTATCGGGATATGCCGCTTGGGTGAATACATATTAGCGGGCAGAAAAATCTTAGGGTCGTCAGTACGGATGCTCAGTATGACGTCCATGTCGTTGGATTTCTTATGCGGGGGTCGATCTGTCGACTGAGAATCTGGTGCCGCTTCTTTGGTTCGTAAGGCTTCCTGGTGCTCATCCAGGGTTCTGAAATGGACGTTATCGCCGAAGTAATTGTCTTTTAATTGCAAGAAATATCGAACGAGGAAACCGTAAAGAAAAGCAGTGGGGGATTGTCCACCAACGTCAAGGACAAGGGTATCAGTGTTTGCGGGTGAAGTGGTTGAATTATAGTGGTATTTTCCTTCGAGAGTTAGACTTTCGAGGTGTCCTATCTCTTTCGAGGGTAAGAATGTCGCTTGAGTGTTCCATGGTGGAACATGTAAGTCGACGCGGAGAGGTTCGGCCGTGACCCGGAATGGTATTGCATTCGTCGGGGGTCGATAGATATCTATCGGTATGCAAGTATCTGCTACCAAACATGGGCTAGAGATGACTAAATATGTATTTTCTTCAAAGTTGGTGGGATCATTGACGATATTCACGTCATTGACGTTGAGATAAAGCTTCAGACTACGAAGCCTTAAATTCAAGAGGTATTTGAAAGGGGTAAATGTAAGGTATTCTGAAGGTGGCCCGCTTCCCCAGTCATCTATGAGGTCTGTGAGTAAGAATATGTGATCTCTTAAAATGAAAAGTTCAAGCCCATCGCTGTCGATGTTAAAACGCCAAGTCCGGAGGGCATTCCATTTAAGAGGGGTAGACATATCACAGGATATCTGTTGACGCCCAGATTTCCACATAAGGCCATGATTGACGCTGGTCGAGAGTTCAGTCGAGGGAAGGTCGATCTTCAACGTGTTCGTATATCCGGTCGGCCTTGCAAGCATGTCCATGATATATGAAACTGTGGCATTTGGCGCTACTTTGATGTCCAGCCATCCGTAGGGACGCTGTTGTGCTGCTGTCGTCGCAGGTGACTTTCGGTCGCGACCCCTTTCTCGCCTATTCCCCTGCTTTCGGTGCTGCTGCAACGTGAGAGCCTCCTTCTTCCACCTCCAGTTTTTCGAATCTTCGCGCGTAGGCACTCTGAGTATGACCTCTTCTTCAATTTCTAGATAGAAGTTAAACTGCGTAGGCACCCTGTATGCGCCAAGCGGGAGTTTCTGAGCAGGTACAGCATCTTTACATAAACCTGGGAAGAATACCCTCTGGAGTTCGGCTCGCTGTCTATCCGCCCAAGGCCCGTAGTGAAGCATGCCACCTTTCAATGATAGGCTGATCGCCCATGCCGGCGCTGTGGCCCCATTAACGTTATCCGAAGAACTGTTGCCTGCGGGGGGATGTGGCGCGCTATGCGATGTGACTCTTCCAGGGACATCCCAAAGTATCGTTAGTGTTGCTTCAGGACTCTCCGCTATCGTGTTTACACAGGCATATTCGACCGATGACCATCTAAGCTTATCATCTTCATCATCGTCATTGAGATATCGAGAAAGCCCCTGCCATTGGTTAGAACCAGGTATGCGAGTGTCAGTCGGTGCATCTCCGCCATCTTGTGAAGTCACCGAAAAAGACTCGACAGACTTCCTCCAGTACGGGATCATGTAACGTAATTGACCAAGTACTTTACGACGTTGCACCCGAAAGAATCGACGGTTTTGTACAGGGCTAGAGTCTTTAGCTGTTTGTTGATCCTTATGTGCTTTAGTGAGTTGCTCTTCCTTAAACCCATCGTTCTCCTTCATCTCAACTACAAGGTCCTCGAGCCGGATCTTGAAAAGTTGGCGGTACGGATCCGGAGTCTGGCAATCGGCGGCATCAATTTCCCCAGATAAAGATTTAGCTTTCGCGATCAAAATAGATTTTGTGTTGTCGTTTCCCATGACCATCGCGGCCTTGTCGCATCTGAAATTTATAGGGAATAATTGTAGCATCAGAGGAAGATCCTCCTTCTCCTTTATCTCGTGACTACTCTCAGCGACAGAATTAGAACTGAAGGTCCTCTGGTGGTGAGTTTCAAATCCATTCTTCTCATCAGTGAAGCTCAGGCCGTTTTCCTTATAATGATCGGTTTTTTCTTGACTCTTACGTTGTCGATGTCGCAGTTTGGCTGAGCCGTTGTTGAGGACTTCGGTTTCGTCAAGCGCATCGGCGGGTTCAGGCGGAGGGTTCTCGGTCATCGCATCGAGCAAAGAGTCGTAAGCAGCACTTCGGTTATAGACGAACCATTCCAACCCGGATACGACAATATTGACACGGCAGGGAAGCTCCGGCTGTTTACCAGCATCTAGCGCAACACCATCTCCGTTCTTTACGTTCTTTTTCCCTACGCCAACCCCGACATCTCGCACTCTACGCAACCAATACGACCAGGTGATGTGCCCATTCTGGATAAGGATTGTTTCGTTATTCCCGTGATATCGAAGGCCGGTGAAGAAGACTCGTCCACCGAGTAAGGACCACTGCAAGGCTTGTATATCGATGTAGACACGATAAGTATGCCAGGTATAGGCGCGGATCATGTACGAGACGATAGAGGCGAATACTCTGTTAAAGTATAACAGGAAGAAGATAGCACTTCGACAAGGTTAGGTACGTAGCAGGCCGGTATACAGATGGATAGTATACAGAGATAGAGTGCGATCCGGGTAAGAAACTTACAGGACACCACAGACAATAACATAAGCTAGGAATTGGCTTTTCTTCTGGTTAGCTTTAATGACCTTCGGATCGGTTATGAGAGATCTGGTAGCGGTGACTTCCAGGTTAACCTACCCATTGAAATCGCGCCAACCCGGGACGATGGGGTGAGCCATGATAACTTCAAGACCCCCCGACCCCCCAAACACCCCCTACGATTTGCGACGCCTAAGTTCTCTCCAATATTTTAATTATAGAAGGCATTGAACCTCCAGCCGTGGATTTCGGTCGAATTGTAAGGCCTCCACGGAGGAGTAATAGTCCACATTGGACATATGTCGTTGAGATAGCCGGGTTGAGGAAGTTTTGAATAACCTATCATCAAGATTGATTAGAATATTGAAGGTAGATCCCGATCCGACTGTACTTGGTACTATGGTACATGTAATTAATAGCAAAGGAAGGCTAGATCTGCATGACGCGCGACCAAACAGGGGGTAGACTCTAGGCTGGAGTAAAAAGCGTTGATATGATTGGCGGATCTCTTTTCGCACTAAACCAGCCGTCTGTTCCATTGTTATCGATAAGAAGGCATCCACATAAGCTCTCATTTAGGTTGCATTACGATGTACGTTGCGGTACGTACCCTGACTGGGTTCATGGATTTCGAGTCAAGAATGATCAAATGACAATTCAGAAAGCTCCCACTCCTCTTTAGAATATTCACAACTTCCACGCGTCGCTTTTCTTAAATTTACAAGCACCACAGCTTTCCACCATGTGCCTTTGAATCTTTCGGCCTTTATGTAGCCAGGACACGCATCTTTCCCGGTGTCTGTGTCTCAACCCGACAACATGGCTGGAGGTACCGGCCAGAAGTTCACCACGGCCACCACCGTTATCGCCGGTGTCTTCTCTTTAGCAGCAACTTTCGTATCTATTGTGTAAGATATATTAATCTGTCTGTCCGTCTGGGGGTAGTAAATACTAATATAGTATTGAAATAGCTCGATATGGCTTCAACTGTAAGCCCACCCCAATTACCCAGTTATCTAATGCACCTAGTTAATCGCGTATACAGGAAGAACTATCGAAAGCCACTGTTGCAAAGATATGTCGTCCGCATATTATTAATGTGAGAATAGTTCAAAATTCCTTATACTCTCGTTTGTCTAATGCCGTCGTCAGGGTTCCGATATATTCCATAAGTTCTTGGGTTAGTATGGTGTCATTGTCAGCATCGGCGTTTCTGGATCCAATTAGAGATATATACGAGGTATGAATGCAAACTACTCCTTAACTTTTTTATATCAATCTAACTTGGCACAAAAGGCTTTTACTATCTACACCTTCTTCCAACTCCTTATCAACTACCTCGATGGCGAACGAGCCCTCATAATTATGGCACACGGACGTGCCCCCGTACACCATCTGTGGCCATTAAACCATGTCTTAGCCAAAGTCGACATATCCGATCCTCATACGTTCTTGGCTGTAAAACGAGGAATACTTCAGTATGCGTGGCTCAAGCCCATTCTCGCCCTAGCTGCAGTCGTCATGAAAGCAACAGGTATCTACCAGGAGGGGTACATCGGCGTCTCGTCAGGCTACATGTGGAGTGGAATTATATACAACATTAGCGTTACAGTTAGTTTGTACTCGCTCGGTCTATTTTGGGTCTGCATGCACAATGACCTGATACCCTACCGACCAGTTCCCAAATTTCTATGCATCAAACTCATCATCTTCGCCTCATACTGGCAAGGGTTCTTCCTTTCCATTCTTGTGTGGCTAGGGGCCATTCCGGATGATGTCCAGGGGTATACTTCGGACAACCTCGCCGCTGCGATCCAAGACGCTTTGATATGTTGCGAGATGCCCGCGTTTGCTGTGGCTCATTGGTATGCCTTTTCTTGGCATGATTATGCCGACAATACCGTTTCCTCCGCCAGATTACCCGTCAAGTATGCCGCAAGGGATGCTTTCGGCATCCTTGATCTTATCGAAGACTCCAAACAGACCTTCCGAGGCGATCAGTATAGTTATAGGGTATTCGACTCTAGTGGAAAAGTTATTGCACACGAAGACTCGAGTTCTCGATTCGCAAGGCTGAAGGATGGGATGAGATACAAGCGAGGAGGTGAGGCCAAGTATTGGATCCCTAAACCAGGCGAGGTCAGGGGAGAGATGAGTGCAAATACGCCACTTCTGAACTCCAATGGAGGACCTAGTGGTAATCCAACACCAAAGTATCAGCATGGGTCTACCGATGAGGCCACACTGGATCCTGATGATGAGAGTCTCTACCACAAGGCACGAGAGTTGGAATTTGGAGACTGGAATGTAAGTTTAACCGACATATTTCATGTCACAATTACTGATATATCTCTTAGTATCCTGTTGTTACCGCAAATGTGCCAACAAGAGAACGCTGGATCTCCAGGCAACCGGCTGTGTATCAATCTAGTACCGGGGCGTGGCATACAACTCGAACCAGGTCATCCCAAAGCATCAGCAACAGGCCAACAGAGTCGACACCCCCAAGTGCTGAAACCGTTATCAGTAAAAAGAAGAAAGGTAAACAGAAGCAACCCAAGTCTACACCTAAACCTCCCCCAGAGCCTACAGCCGCTGTTGCAGAGGAAAGAGAATCAGAAGGTCCTCTAGGTGCACCCCTACTCTCAACAGCCGAACCTCAGATTCTAGAGGAAGAGGCTGAAGAGGAAGATCCTACATTTAAGATAGGAGAATCAACATCCGAAGATGTGACCCCTGGAGGGCAAGAAGAAGAAAGGCAATGGGGAGGCGACGGAGCAGACCGCAGCACAACAAGTCCAGTTTTCAGCACGGGCGAGGACGAGTCTAGCAATGTTTGGGGCGGCGACCGCTTGTGATTTTATTTTGAGATTGTGTTTTGAGTCCTTTTGCGCCGTAATTATTAGATACCCTGGATTTTCGCGTACGGCCGTTTCATACTGGTATGTAACTAGAAGGCAAAGTGAAATATTGAAAAAGAAAATTGAAACTGTAGCTGTGTTTTTTTCCCTCGTCCTTTAAGGCACCTTCGTGATATAAGTCATAATATAAATACCACAATTGAAAATCATTGAAATGACAAACGCTACTCCATCTAGATTCAAATACGAGTAGCAGTAAAGTTAGACTTCTCACAAAGCTTAACACACGTCAAAATTACCTACCCAACTTCCAAACCCCGAATTCACAATTCGTAAAACACGATCAAAGCGTTCACTTCTAAGTTCAGATTGGGTCATAACTACCTCATAGTTGTATCTATATATAGGTAGGTAGATAGGTATATGTAAGATATATATATAGGCACATATATACTCCAATCTCCCAATCATTATATACACGAACTAAAATCTCCTCTTCCTCTTTTTCCTCTTCGTCTCTTTATGTATGTATATCTACACGTATCGTTAACGAATACCCATTAACTACCTACATACCCATTCTCATTCCTACGTACTATCTAACATTTTCATTACCCCCAATACCACGAACTACGAGCTCTCTGTCGCCGGACTCGGCGGCAGGTCACCCGTAGCCCAGTTCACGGGCTCAGAGCCAAGTACGAAGTCTAGCTTTCCGCCGTTGGCGAAGATGTCGTTCCATGTTACCCACGATTTATTCCAGACCTGTCCGTTGACTCTGAGGGATTGCACGTAGTATGATTGGCCGCCGCCGCCGGTGCTCGTGATGATGAGCTTCTTCCCGCTGCCGAGATCGATGGCTAGGTTGCTGAACCATGGTGATCCGATGAGGAAGGTGGTTTGGCCGGTAAGCGGGTACAGCCCGATCATTGACCATAAGACCCAGGATTCCATGGCGCCGGCGTCTGAGTTGCCGGGTAAACCTCCGGGCGTAGGCGCGTAGTAACTATTGGCGGCGTAGCGACTTTGCTTGACGCTCAAGTCTTGGCGGCCGACGAAGTTGAACAGATAGGGGGTGGTGAAGCTAGGCTCGTTGCCGGGGTTGAAGAGGGTGTGGTTGAACTGGGAGTTTCCGGAGCTGACGCCGCCCTCGAAGAACTTCTCGAGTCGCGACAGGAAAGTGTCGTTACCGCCCGCCAGTTCGATCAGCTTGTTCATGTCGTGGTGCGCGTTAAACGAGTACTCGAACGGAAGGGCTTCATAGTAGGCGTCGCCCCAGTAGCATCCTCCGCAGCTGAGCGGGTCCTGCGACGTGAATTTGCCGCTCTGGTCGATCGGCCCAAGGAAACCGGAGAACCCGAGCGCGGTCAGGTCCGGGTTCCATTGGTTGCGCCAGTTGCGAGAACGGTTGAGGTATTTCTGCGCATCGTCATCTTTGCCGAGACCTTTGGCTACTTGGTACAGACCAAAGTCGTTGCCGGCGCTAAAGGTCGTCAGCCTCACATTATTGAAATCGCGAAATCAAAGTATAACTTACTATTCGATAGCTCGACTGACAGATCGCCCGTACTTTGTGGTGATGAAGCCGCGATCTATCCAATCCGGGAGCGCGCCTCTTCCTTCCTTAGTCGAAGATGACTTATCTCTCGAATCGTTGTTGTTGGCAGGCACTTTCTCAGCATCGGTAACCATGGCGGAATATGCGTCGTCCCAGTTGACTGCGCCGCGGACACCCTTCACGTAAGCATCTGCAAGAACGTTATCTGCGTTAGAGCCGCCTTGCGTCGCGCCATTGAAAAACGAGGACCGCGCATCGGGCAAGAAGCCCTCATTCCTCCATATATCGACAAGGGAGCGGATGAATTCTTCGTACGCTACAGGCTGTAGGATGTGGAAAAGCGATGTTGTGCAACGGTGCTATATCTCATTAGGTTTTGGTCATCCTGGTTTGGAATGCGTCCAACTTACCAAATCCCAGAATGTGAAAATATCATCGTAATAAGGCTCAGCTGACGACCAAAGGGGATTCTCACCCGTCTTGTTGGTCGGGATGAGGGACATATGGTATAACGACGAGTAAAGGAGTTGTAGCCTCGTGGTGTTGGAGGTATCCGTTGTCGTGATCTTGGACAACACTTGGCTGTTCCATGCCGTTTTCACATTCTTTTCCAAAGTCTCTAGGGACGTTCCCGCGGGTATCTCGGTATCGACATTTGTGCAAGCTTGTTCGGATGAAATAAACGATACTCCTACTCGCGATGTGACATTAGCACTACTAAAAGTGAAAACAGCACCCAGCCGAGACTTGGAATCCTGTGAACTCGCGGTACTATAATCCTGTAAGTCGTCACCGCTCGAGCCATTTCCGAGGAATGTCTTGAATGTTGCCGCCTGATCGAAATAGCCGCAGAAATACACCGTCCATTGCGGAGCACGGTTCCATCCCTGATAACGTCAATAACTCTGTCCACTCAATCCAATCGATATGCGCCACCAATTAGAGACATACATTGTCATAAGAACCAGATCCTGTGTAACGAACACTGTTATCAGTCGTCGTCACCGAGATGTTACCACCCAAATAATTTTGGCCTAGACCTTGACCCCTGAATGACGGAAGAACGTGCGAGACGTCGACGATGATATTCGAAGCAGCAGCATTTCCAGAGAACTGGTACTGGTATAATCCAGCTTTGGCGGTTGCGCCCAATTCCACCGTAACATCGTTGGATAAATTTGACTTATAGTAGCCAAGCCGCGCCACATCTGCAGCACTCCGGTTGACGCTCTGATCGGCCAATGGGTTTTCGATGGTGCCGACGGCGGGCATCTGTGAGACAACGCCGTATTTTGGGGCGCCGCCAGTGCCGCTCTCGTGCAGCAGGCTAAAACCGATGAAGCTACCGGTCGACTGGTAGCCCGAGTAGCTATCGGATCCGGTGTATAAGTCAGGTCCCAATTTAACCATTCCGAACGGCACGCTCACACCAGGAAATGTGTTGCCTCCATTAGTGGTACCGGTCTTGAAGGGTAAAGTTAATTTGAATTCTTTTTTTTCATTTTAGGGTGTGTTAATTCGGTTTACATACCAGAGGTAACACAAATTGACTCAAATCCTGTTGCGTTTGCAGGTGGAAATTGTGTGCTTGAGCGAGCGCCACGCCCAGCGCCATGCCCGCGGAGGGACGCATCGAGACGGTATGGCTTTGATGTCGGAGTTGATCGAATTGGCTAGAACCAAAAACACCTATGATCGAAACATTGAAAAGCAAAAGAGTCAAGTTACTCCATAAGTTGGTATATATCTTAACGAACGACTTTAGGGAAACCGAAAACATCAAGGCAGTAGTGGTCCCATTCACATAAAGAGCGAGTGAATGTTGAACAGTGCAGCAAGCGAGTGGCTACCTAGACGGAATAGACGATGTTTCTGGCTTGATTCTCTGGCTCCTGACGACATAGATCCCCCCGAACCTACCTAAATTTGGACCTATCCAAAGGAGTAACAAAGCCACGGTGCCTACAGCGTAGGAATCCTTGTGTGGACCGGATTGCGCATTCCCGCTGAGTGAGAGGCTGCAGCGGCTGCAGCTGTAACGTTGACCAAATTTGCCGGAACCCTGCTGCCCTGCATCTACTAGCATTTACCAGCATCTACATAATGAAAGGGTCGCCGGGTTGCCAGGGGTGCAGCTAGACGAGGCGCAGCGACGATCACCTCCCGGAAAAGACATGATCGAAGCTTGGCAGCTAGATTTGAGGCTGCTATTCCATAAATATAGCGAATACTTTATAATAATATCATTAAACAATGGGCTGAGAACATCGTGATCGACGACTTTAGTAGAGAGACAGAGGGGATACCTATGCCGCTATCGTAACAGCGTGGATAAGTTGGCAGGTTGGGTATGCTTCGGTTCCGAGGGCTGACCGTACTAGGTATTCTTCGATTCTTTGGAGGCACGTGCCTAACCAGATTATCTTTTTTCTTTTTTTTTCCATCTCAGCAGCTCAGGTCCTCTTTAAGATCAGCATACTCTGCATAGCTTGGATCTAGTTTTCGATTTCAGTTGACATTGTCATCTGAACTTGCTGCGTCGCGCTTGTGGTGTCGCAGCCTGTCACCCTAACCACACGAAGGATTCTTAGTGTCAAGTAAAGTCCAAGAGTGGGAGGTCTTGCCTCTTCTTGACTTCGGGAGGTGCGTGGTATTCTACAACCGAACGGTGCAGAAATTTATTATCAAGAAGCTCTATTTGAGTAGCTTGATGGGAACCTACCAATGATAATAGCGACAGCGTCCAGGTGCGTTGATCATGCATGAGCCGATTTCCCGAATGCCGATTTGGTGGTAGTGTATAATATATGGTAGGTAGATTATAACTTGGTATGTTGTCGAACACATCTCCTAAGTTATTCTGATAATATGTATTACGCATAGGACGCTGCTTATCGATGCCATGCTCCTTGACTTGATTCAAATGAAGCGGCAAAGAAAAATGGATTGTATGGTTTTCTTAATCATTCGGAGTTCATTTGAATATGAATTTCAAGTCATACGTACCGAAAGTACCTAGGTACCCGAGTAAGGATCAGGGGTGGAAACAGTTTAAATTTAGGTTATTGTCTCCGGTCGTAGGTACCCGGAAGTTAATCGTCTAAGATCCGGAAGGTGCCTAGGTACTTTGTACAATAAATATTGAATATAATAGTACAGATGGGATACATGTGTTGACAACTTGATGTGTACTGTTTCTACCAATGTACTTGACGGGAATGAAATGATGGAGATTGTTATACTAGAAGGTCCAAGCGCCCTAGCTGACCTTAGTAACAAGATATAGGCAAATCATTTCCTAGAATGGTAAAAAGACTGGTCTATGAAATTCAATTGGCCAAATCGTCACTTAGGTATCTAGGTACCTAAGTTTCTATCCAGTGATTCCACAATTATCGACCGCCGTACTCTTTTTGATTGGCTCTTATGTTGAAAATACATAGGTACTTGGATGTTTGGAGGGGTGATCTGGATGATTAGAATTCCTCCCCAAGATGCTAACTGGTTACCCCACTAGGGCTGAAATCCTCAACGTTCAATGGTCCATCTTCACACTCAATTCCTTCTTCCATCTTTTCTCGCTCACCGCATTCAAATTCTGCCAGATTTATGTTAATTCACCATTAGTGACGACATTTAACGAGCCTCACATTGAGCATTCAACAAGATGGGTCGCCGACCCAATCAGGTCATTGTTCAATTCTTTGAACGCGGTCCTAAATTGAATGACAATAGCAATCGTTATCACCACAGGTGCAAGGCTTGCGGCGAGGATTTTCCTAAAGGTCGCAGCGATAGTCTGACCGCCCACCTACTTAAGAAATGTCCTGCCATTTCTCAAGCAGATCGAGTCAACGTTTGCCTTACATTGAACGGACTTAACAACGCGAACCCTACAAGTACAGCGAATCGCACGAATGCCACGAATGCCACGAATCGCACGAATCGCTCTCAATTCGACACCGGCAATATTCTACACAATGATTCTAATCACATCCCTAATCACAACCCCATCATTCCTTCTATTCCGATCGCGCCAGCCTCACCTATCGTTGCTATCGCGCCTACTGCATCTGCTCCTGTGCTGGAACAATCGCAAAATCAAATATGGACACCACTAGAGACATTAGCTGAAGTCTCTCGTCAAATCGAGGCCAATGAGAAGCATGATGATCATTCCGAGACAACACACGACGCCACCAACACTGTGCCAACCACCCTACCTACCAGTGTCCCTGGTGCTGTTCCTATCGCAGCAACCGACTCGAATTCTTTCGAGTTTCACGAGCAATTCACATTGGATAATCCGCCTACGGGTCTCGACAATAATACTCAGATTGATAACAGAGGTATGTCGAAAAAGAAAACTTAGAATTGCCTAGGTAAAAGAATTTATTCTAACAGGAAACCTATTTAGATGTTGGTATATCTGGGAAGATGATTGGTCCTGCCGAAAGGCGTCTTCGTGAAGTCTTTCTCCATGAATACCGTGATTATCATGAGAGACACAATGGTTCCCAGTCAGCGTTATCAGTTGCAGCAGCGGCAACCGCTCACTTAAATAATACGCCAATTATCCATCACCAGGCAGACCACCAGATGGATGCCCATATTCTGGCTGAAAGAGCGGCGCAGGAACAGGAACACCATGAACAGTCAGATATGTTGATAAATTATCCACCTTCCCCGGAGAGGCAACACGCCTCGCAAAGCTATGCAGCCAGCTCGACCACTCCTTGGGATGGAATGACGTACATATCAGACGACATCCATGCTCCGGCCACCGTCAACGACCATGGTCATGCCATGGCTGCAACATTGAGTAAGGGTGGCCGTCGAATGAACACCTCCAATAACCACGGCAAGCATCATCATAGCCGAGCGCGCTTTGATGACATGCGACGAAAACAAGTCCAAGAAGTGCGCAGAATCGGTGCTTGTGCGCGCTGTAAAATTCTACGAAAGACTTGTTCCCCAGGCACACCATGCGATGCGTGTAAGAAGGTCTCTACGCCGAGGGTGTGGAGAACTGAATGTATCCGCGCACAATTGTGTGAGGATATTGATTTATATTCCGCTGGAGTACAAGCTGTGATGTCGCAGAAGCGCATCAATGGGTATAAAAGTACCCATGACCTTGAGAATTCTGGGTTGGTAGTGGAAGTATCACACTTTCCTACTACCGGTCACAAGGCGACCTTTCAAGTGCTGAAAGGAGTGCTCAAAGGTGATGTGATTGCACCCGATCCCGCCGTTCGAATCCTTCTGTTAGACAACAATGCCGAGGACATTCCTGGAAAGGTGGAAGCCTATATGCGCGATGCTCTCCCCCAGCTCATTCGACAGGAGCCGTCCCACCACATTCGCGTTACACTAGACACGGCTGTTGCCGTCGCTGCACAGACCGGTGACGAGCTCTTGAAGAAAGCCTTAGAGCTCTGGGGGATTGTCCAGCTTATGGATCTCGAAAGGCAGTGGACAATGCGCGCCAAGTCGCCCAATGATGATATTGATGAATACTGGATAGATGATGCTTTCGACAGTGAGGCATATACGAACATCTGTCTACAGCTTACTGCCGCCGCGGAACGCAAAGCATCTATTGCTAGTAAGAATTTGCTTAGCGAAATGCGACGTCGCCTACAAGATGGGAAGATTAAGCACGGGTTCCCCATGTTCCTAGTTGTTATTCTTTTCTTGAACTGCATCGAGAAGACAACTTGGGCATTCAAAGTCTGGGAGGAGGAGAACCTTCGGCCGAAATGGCCATTGGAGAGACCTCCTAGCAACTTCACGCGACAAGGAGACACGCTCGCCGATCTGCTGAGAGTGTTACTTAAGGTGCGGAACTTCCTACCCAAGTTGGTCGCCGAGGGTCCGGATTCTCCCATCACGGCCCTTAAGGATAGCCGTGTGATTGAATACTTCCAGCATCTAGGAATCACCCAATCTTATCTCCAGTCCCGCCAGGACCCCCAAAACTTCCAACCAGAAGATTCTCGTTCATTAGAGTTCTTATATGGTTCCAAGATTCTACTTCCGGAAGAGCAATAAACGCTCTCTCAACCTCTCTAAATCTCTAGATACATGAAGACACATTGTCTCACGACTCACGATGTAACGCTACGCTATACTACCAACGAATTCGCATTCTCCCTTATACCAATCGGCGTTACTTGGGAGACAAAAGTTGCAGTTCTGACCAAGATACCCACTTTCTGATTTCCACCAACCAACCACCGTCGAGATTTTTCCTCTTCTTTCAACGCGGCGACGCGTCAAATTTGATCTCTCTCGACTACGACTACGGCTACGAAGACGACTACTGCAATTGCATATAATGTACCACTATACGAGTACATGACTGGGTGGTGTTGGAGGCTTGCTTAGCTTCGGTTTGGACTTTTGTAGTACCCTCCCTTGGTCATAAATTGGCCTTTTGGGGTGCGGGAACCCGGTCCTGGCTATAGACTCATTAATTGATGATTGCCCTCCTATTCCCACCCAATACTATGAAGTGTTTTTATGATTGTGACATGTCGTGCTTGTGATGATAATAATAGTGATATGGGGTCTCTAGGACCATAAAACACCAACAACTAACTCTATACAGAATTCTTGTTCTTATTGTTATTGTGTCATCCATAATATAACTAATCTCCAAGACTATAATCATGTCCGTCTGTCTGTCCTATGTCCTAATCCCCCCTCCCCATCCTTCCTACCTCTTCTCTCATCTTCCACCCCTCATCTACTCTTCTACCCCCATCTCCATCTTCATCCCCTCTACAAACTATCCCCCAACTTCCAAGCCCTAAGCCTGAACTCAAGCACATACGCCTCGGTATCCGCCAGCACAGGGAGTTGGATCGGGGGTCTAGCCGCCACAAACCGCTGCGGGCTAAGGAACCCCGCGATTCTATAATCACCACTCCCCTCTTCTCCTCCTCCACCAGCATCTCTCGCACCAACGCTCCCCCTTCCCGTACGCCGTCTAACAAGCGCCTAGCCCGTAGCCGTACGTTCCAGAGTCCCGGGCCCAACCCCAGACCCCGCAGTAGCAGTACTAGACCCGCCGCTTCCGGCGCCGCCACCGTTCCGCCGAGGCCGTTTAAAGCACGCGAACTCGCTCCTGCTCTGCTCCCTAAGCTTCTTCAGGACCTCGCGCATTCCAGGCAATTCATCCTGTAACCTGGCCCTGGCCTGGTTATCCGTCTTGGAGTCGAGCATGGAGTAGACTTCTCCCTGGATGCCTGACGCGCGCTCGGTCGTGTACTGGCTGAGGGTTTGAGCGAAGAACTCGACGTCGAGGGTCGCTTGCATAAGTGCGCCTAGGTCGAATTTCGGGCGCGCTTTGAGGCATTCGAGGAGCTCGCGGCTGATTTGCTCGAGGAGGTAGGATATTACTTGGTGTGTCATGCTGGGGGCTGTCGTGGAGACTTGGGTGTGTACTAGCACGAGGGTGAGTAGGGCCTCGTAGACGTACGGTTTGACTTCCGAGGGCTTAGGTGGAGCCCACTTAGGGTCCGCGAGGCCGGCACGGATGACCTTGCGTAGGGCGTCTAGCGAGGGGCGTGTGAATGTCTGGAAGAGGCGGGCGTCGATTTGGCCGAGGACGTCCTTGATGGTTTTGGATTCGTCGGTGAGTTTTACGGAGAAAGCGTTCTCAAACTGGCCGTTTAGGTTGGGAACTACCTTGGTGCGCAGGGCATGGAGGTTGCCGAGTGTTAAGAGCATGCGAACATTCTATAATATTGTTAGCGATTTTAATACACACAACTGAAATGAGAAAAAACCTACCCTGTCACCAGCGTCGACGGTCCCCGAGTTAACAGTCAGGGACGCTCTATCGCTGACGGATGCTACAACCAAGTCCACATCGGCAGTCCACTCATCATCCGCCTTCTTAATCGCGCGTTCCGCATTTTCAACCATTCCGCTAAGGGCCTTGTAAAGCGTCGTGACGTATTGACTTCGCACCATCTGTAAGAGCTTTGACGGCGGCGCAAGGACGATACCCCCGGAGCCAGGCTTAGCCATTGCCTCTGGAATGTAGAGAATCTTCTGCATCCCAGAGAGCAAGGCGCCTTCGAATGATGCGAAGCTTGCCGGCATGCGCGTGACGTCTCCCATCTCCTTGGTGCGCTTCCAATCCTCGACATACTTAATGTTTTCGGCGTCCTTGTTCCACGCAGCGCATAACGCAGTGACGGACCTCTCTCTTGCAGCACCAACAAGGGTCTTTAACATCTCAACCTGGTTCGCATCTTCTTGCTTGACAGGAGCTACGCTCGCCATCTCGGATGCGCCAGATCCCACCAAGCTAAGCATCTTGGATAGGTAGTGTACTCCGCTAACCGAATTGGAAGTCGGCGGCCAGAATGCGAATTTCTCCCATGGTTCGCCTCTTTTAGGGGATGGAGGAGGTAGATTATTCGCATCGAAGTTGAAACGAGGGTCTCGTGCGCTAGTAGGTGTCAGCCCTGCTGACAAAGGAGTTCCGGGCGAAGGCGGCAACGGAGAGAAGAGTAGCGAAATATCCTCGGGGGGAGCACCAGCAAAGAATTCAAAGACGTGCAAACGTATCATATCAACTAATTCAACAGTGCCTTTCTGTAAATCAACAGTTCCCTGCTGAGAAAGCCGGTGATGGTCGCGGGATTCGCCATTGTAACCTGTGGGTAACGACTTCTGTGCTTTTCCGTCGATAAAGCTCTCGACAGTTTGCCAGAATTCTACTACCTCTCCTAGAATACCCTGGGCGGATAGGAGACTTGATAAGAAGGCTAGCATCTTCTCCCATAATTCGATGACGTCAGCGGAATCCAATCCGGTGGCTTTACTATCAACCGATTGTCGGCCGAGATGTTTCAGATGTGAAGCCATCATCTGAGGTGCTGGTTTTTCAGCGTTTGCTAGACGGCGTCGAAGTACTTCGATCTCGACTTTTGCCCGTTCGCCGGTCGAAGCTATCTTTCCCTTCAGATAGTCGTACCTACTTAGAAGCCATACCCAGATCGGATTGTCATCAACACCAAGTTCTAGCAATAAGCTGATTAATTCCATATGTTGGTCTTGTGGTTGGCCGGCCAAAGTTTCTGCCCTGTTCACCGTATGAAGCGATGTAAGCCTCCTCCATACGTCGCGTTTGAAGAGTTGAATTTGTTCCTCGACGTCGTACCACATTCTAGCCGCGAGAAGAATCTGGTATGTCTGCGTCTCACTCGGCGGCGTCGAGCCTAATTCTTCAACAAGTTTCCGCGCTTCATCTGCGAACCTTCGGGCGCGGACATACTCCTCTACCAAGGCTTCATAATCTTTTCTCTTAATACTATCGGCAATATTGGAACTTGCTTCGATGTACTCCTTATACCGATCAAGCGAGGTCGAAACGGTCTTGAGATTCTCCTCCTTCTCCCGACCACCGAGCGCAGGGCCCCAAACATCTTCAGCCTTTGCCGCGACGTCCAACAAGGGCGTCTTGATGCCCATGACTCCGTAATCGCTCTCTTTAACCAATGCATTCTTCTTTTTGGTGATATCAGGGACAGGAGATACTAGTGGGTTTGTACCGAGTGCGGCACCGCCCATGCTGTTCCTGAAACTACTCCTACTAGCATGTCGGGAATGTCCACGGGCGCGAATTATGGGAGATGGAGGTTCAACACCCCTGTACTTCATCTCTTTATAAACATTGTCGATTGTAGCTTTGGCTCGAACGAATCTCTCGAAATTGGACTCGACAAGGACTTTCAAGGATGCGGACTTTTGGTCAATGGACTTGGAAAGCACCTCGAGACCGTTCAATAGGGATTGGGTATCGGCAGCCGCATGCATTTGGGATAAGAACAACGCAGGAGAGAAGCTCGTGGACGACAAGAGGAAGCGATTCCCTATGAACACATTGGTAAGTTTGGACCAATAGGAAATATAGTCACATTAAACATACGTAAACGAATATCATCTTGAACCGGTACTCCCAATGACTTCAATGCTCTGACGACGCTATCCGACGTCCCCAACGGATCGGGCTCATCCTTCTGGACCAAGTTGCTCACTCCATTTGCCGACTTCTCAGATCCTTGGACAATACTAGCTCTATTGCTAACAGCTCGTTCGAGTGCTTGATATCGGGATTTCCTTCGATTGATTTTCTGCTTCTTTTGTTCTAGTTCACTATCCGAATCGTCACTCTTGTCCTTCTCCGTAGGCCATTCAGTGGGGAATGGTGTAGACAGCTGGTAGAACTCCAGCACGTTCCTATCGAAGTCCGCCATGATTCCTACACCTTCTACTATTCGATCGTTGCCTTATGGCAATAGTATATGGCCCCGGCCAAATCCTAGGATCCTCCCATTCGTCAACTTAGGTATGTACGGATATGGTATCGTATGTAACTTCTAGTTTTCGTTTTGCGCGCACTCTCAGAGAATGCTAGGTCGTCGGTGAATAGGTGCGGATCGGTAGGTATGTAGGTGTAAAGGGTGGGATGAATAGAGGTGTTGTAACTTGTAACTTGTCGCATAGAAGGTAGAAGGGATTATGTAAACCGATATTACGTCTGTGCAACCTGGAATTGACATCAAACTAAAACGCAACCCCTGCATAGCGAAATGCAGCCACAGTGCAGAGCATTATGTAATTGGTGGCTAATGCAGGTATCGATAGGTAAGATCGATGTTACGTAGCCGTCGGGAAATCTCTGGCAAAAACATGGAAACCCCAATTAATTCGGCTCAAATCTGGACCCACATTGGTGTTATCAGATCTTTCAGAAGCAGCAGCCGTCCGTCCGATACCACCCGAGCCGCAAAAGTGCTTCCAAGGTTCTTTGCGTTGCGAAATCGAAAACAATTCCTACGACAACCTCTTCCATACGCCAGCATTTTTTACTTTTCGCAGGAGCCCACCGATAATACCCAAAGCTCCTACATATAATCCTATATAATGCTGGCCATTCGAACGGCCGCCGCACCTTTGCGGCGCCAATGCCTAACCGCGGCCCCTCGAGCTGCCGCAACTCTATCCTTCCAGGTGGGCGCTCAGTGAGAGTTTCGACTTGGGTGGCACGGTTACTAACCCATCCTTTCTTTACAGAACCAAAGATTCTACTCCGACAAAGTCGCCAAGTTCACCGGTGTAAAGGGCTCTGATGTATGTGTTACGATCGTCTTATGCGACTGTTGTCATGCGCAATTCGACCGAGGAAAATCACTCAAACTTGGATTTGGTCTTGGCATTGGCATTGGCTAGTTGATGTTATTTATTTGGAGGACAATTCACTAATAAGATGGACTATAGGGCCGCTACCCGGTCAGCATTATCGAGGGTGACGGAATTGGTCCCGAGATTTCGCAAGCTGTGAAGGATATCTTCGAGGCTGCTAAGGTTGGTTGACGGCTCGATTCTCCTCAAAGCCAAGGTACAATACTGAAACTTGTCTTCTTAGACGCCCATTAGCTGGGAGCCCGTCGATGTTACCCCTAAACTGGTAGATGGAAAGACTACCATCCCCTCCGAAACCATTGAGAGCATCCAAAGAAACAAGGTTGCCCTTAAGGGTCCCCTTGCCGTAAGTCTACGACCGCCTATTTATGCGCGCGCTGCTTCAATAATCTAATTATTTCCATAAGACCCCCATCGGCAAGGGACACGTCTCCCTCAACCTCACCCTCCGACGGACATTCAACCTCTTCGCAAACTTACGACCATGCCGATCCGTCGCCGGCTACAAGACAAACTACGACAACGTCAATACTGTCCTGATCCGAGAGAACACCGAGGGTGAATACTCTGGAATTGAGCACGTTGTGGTCGATGGTGTCGTTCAGAGCATCAAGCTCATTACCCGCGAGGCCAGTGAGCGTGTCCTACGATTCGCATTCCAACACGCCGAGGAGATCGGCCGCAAGAAGGTCCGCGTCGTCCACAAGGCCACCATCATGAAGATGTCCGACGGTCTATTCCTCAAGACCGCGCGTGAAGTCGCCAAGGACTTCCCTAGTATCGAGTTCGACGCCGAGTTGCTGGACAACACCTGCCTGAAGATGGTCACCGACCCCCAACCGTACAACGACAAGGTCCTCGTCATGCCCAACCTGTACGGTGACATTCTTTCCGACATGTGCGCCGGTCTCATCGGCGGTCTCGGTCTTACTCCCTCAGGCAACATCGGCGACGAGTGTTCTATCTTCGAGGCCGTGCACGGATCCGCGCCGGATATCGCTGGCAAGGGTCTCGCCAACCCCACAGCTCTTCTTCTCAGCTCCATGATGATGCTGAGGCACATGGGTCTGACCGACTACGCCAACAGAATCGAGAAGGCCACGTTCGACACCCTGGCGGAAGGAAAGTCGCTGACGGGCGACCTCGGCGGAAAGGCGAAGACTGGCGAGTATGCGGCGGCTATCATTTCCAAGTTGTAGATACCTCTTCATCATCCATCATACATCAATAGTGGCGTCCATTAGAAGGGAGCTGGGTAGTTCCGCTTGTAGAGTGTACAACAATGGGAACGAATTTGCATGACTGAAGTCGAGATTTGGCTTCTATTGGTGAATCGTGTAAGCTGCGGGATCGTGAAACTAGTATTCCATACTTACTTATTTACTTACACCTCCTAACTCGAGATCTCAACATGATTTTTTTTTCATAATGAAAGGGGGGTCCGTCTAAAGATTTTCTTTTTCATGATTTCATCCCATATCCTACCCGATTATGTGTCTTGTCGTCCCTAGCTCTACGTCATAGGGATATATGAAGGAACAATCTTACCCGACCGACATAGAGGCTTACCTCCTCCCGCCAGTAGACGGTAGTAAGACATCAGCCCAACATCTCAGATCAGCTTGCGGCGCATGCCAAGCTCGATCCTAGCGTACTCAGCTCCGTCCTATACCTATAAATTATTCAACGAAGGACTTGAGGTGACACGTATCGAACCTTAAACCGATCGCCCGTCCGTTTGTGCCCCCAACAGCCGTAACGGGATACGATTTCAAAAAACCATGCCCGCTAGACAAGTAATCGAAAGCTCGCCACAGTCGATACACTATTCTTACTTGGTCGCCTCGACCTATATCGTACCATGACTGCTTCCTGTACATGCGCCAAGGGTATCAGGATATGTATGTCTTATCTCGCATGATTCTTGCGGCATTTTCTCATGTCGGAATCGGTATGCGCGGGCTATCTGCCCTCGGCGACCTGGATAGGTACCTAGATAGGGGGGGCGTGGGATGTGGATGAATAGGGAAGGGATATGAGTAATTGGATAGGCTATACGATTTTAGATAGAAGCATAGATGTGTGAACAGACAAAGTCGTCAAAGTTTGATATTTTTTGAAGCTTAGACGAGGTTACCGAAAGATGAGCTTGGGAAATCACGATCGCAAGTTTTGGAGGTTAGGTATAGGGCCTCGCTTTCGCTCACTCATCTTTCTCGAGTCATACACGTGCTGCGGGTTATAGGTTGATGTCCAGAGCATCGAAATCGATGTTCAGAGAGAGCGCGTGCGTTAAGTAGCGCTCAGGCATCGAAGATTCCTGCACAGAACCCCTATTCTACTATTGGAGAGGACGGAATCGAATGCGCGCCATTTAGCTTCCCCAGATTATATTTTCTTTCATCAACGACTTGCGTGTCGTACATGGTATTATCAGGAAAGCCGCGTGTGGCCTCGTAAAACCACTGGCTGAGCTCGCGTGCCCCCGGACCTGCAACAGCGCGTTGCGGGTTTCGGGCTCCAAGCCGAACGGGCTGGGCCGCAAAGCAACATCTTCCCGCGTCTTCACGCCATTGCCGAATAACCTCCCGTTCCGCTTGGTCTCAAGGGCAGGTTTCTGCGAGATGAACCGCGTACAAAGGTTTTTATTCTCCTTGAGGTTTCGGCGGTGACGTATCTCAGCCCATCATCGTGGAGAAGACGGTTCCATTCGATATATTGCAGCCTTTTGAGCAACAGTACACGAGATCCTTTATCGAGATTGCTTACCAGTAGTGCAAGTCGTGCAACCCTTCCTAGGAGATAATTGCACGCGGTCAGAAACAACCTCGAAACCCAATATCCTCGTTGACCTGCTTACCTGCCTTACCTAGGTAGTGTTACGGTCTGCCTATCGATCGAACCAGTCGGTTTCAAGGAAAGATTTTCTCTCTCTTGCGAATGTGATAGGTAAGTTTCGAGACTTGCATGATCGCGAAATCTTCTTCCCATCTTGCAGCTTTTCCAGAGTGTGATCGGGTTCCTATTCTAGGGAAATGCCTCAAGGGGCGTGTACTTTATCACGAGGTGCTTTCCTTTCCCTAATAGACGGTGACTAAAAAAAGCCTCGGACAGAAAAGTACTCCCGTAGACGGGCAGATGATGTACACATCCAAGACTGCCTAGAAGAAATAACAAATTGACAAATTTGCATCGGGCACTTTGGCTAAGTATCATCGTGCTCGTATTCGTCCAATGATATTAGTTTTAAATCCCAAGACATCGACCGTCCAGACCATGGTCGTCTAAAACATGGGGTTTGGAGGTTTAGCCTCCTCTCCATCCTTAGACATCCTTAATTGGACATCAACAACAGGCGGACAGTGCAGCAGGGCTGGGGAATAGAAAATGGGGATGTGGAGGTAATTAACCTGCTAATGTAAGACTGCAATGTGTAATCATTCAGGAGACACACTATGCAGTAATATTGGGGCGACTGGATAGCACAAAAGGCTCACCGAGAGAAGTTGATCCTCACCATTGCATGTTTGATTCTCCGCCTATCCGCAAATTGGTGCGAATTGGTGTGAATTTGGTCTGTTTAGTTTATGCATCTTATTTTGTAGGCTGGTTGGTTGTTTCAAACTCGGTGCGGAAATATCACGGAGATGAGACGCCGTCGATATACGGAAGTACTTGGACTAGTCCCGGTGAGGCTAGAGTCCGGCTAGCTAAAGTTTCGTCATCCAATCACGGAACGTCGGGCGAACCATTTAGGGAAATCGTTGACAGGGGTGTAGGTACGTACATCGTACATGTAGCCAGTGTCCGACACCAAGAAATCCAAGTCTTCTTCTCTTTTCTTGTCCTTTCAACGCCCAGGTGTTGAGATCATCCCGACCGATTTCCCGCACTACTGTACCTAACCAACTAAATGATGTACCTAGAGAAGCATGTATTGCAGATCTACACCTCTCGAGGCTTCTTCTAGAAAGGGAAACATGTACTAGGCTGCTAGGTGAGATGAGCGAAACATCCATGACGCCCTAGACGCCTTTGCTTCATTCTGCGTGCCTGCCAAGCCGGATTTCGCGAGCAACCATCACGCATATTTCGAGATCAAAAGCAAGATCAGAACGCCCTTATGAACCTTCTCTACTGAGAGTTTGGACGGGCAAGAAGCACACCTTGAGCGATTTGGTGGGATCGGCGTTCTATAATTGGACGGCCTTCCATCTTTTAAAGTCCGTCAGCAGCCAAGTCCAGTTAAGCCTTTTTCCCGTATCTACCTGCTGCTAAGGTCGATTAGTGGCAGATTTAGAGCCCCCTCTATGCCTAACTTAGAAAGAGCGCTTTCTCGGTCTTTTTTTCAAGGAAGAAGGATGAGGAGCTTGAGGAACAGGAGGAGCTGCGATGACGATATGTCAATATGTAATTGTGATTATCCCGCGAAACTTGGAAACCTCTGGTCCTCTGACGATGTACGGATTACATCAATCCCATACCGCTCATTAACTAGCAGTTAAAATACCGACTAATAAAGGTGTGGGCGTATTAAGAATATCTCGACCGGTCTTCCAACAAGCGGAAAGCTATCGAAGCTGAGCTGCGTAGTACGTGGAAGTCAGGTTGCATCATGCATAACCCTCACATATGTATGTCGCGTGACAATTCTGGCAACGCTCATCTTTGCCCGCGACGAACAAGGTAGTCATGTATAAAGTACTATATGTGTGGACACGGGGGATGAGGATGGGGGCTTTAAGCGGTCTGATGTTGGTACAACTATTCCAAGCAGTTAAGAAGTCCAAGAAGTCCAAGAAGCCGAACAAATAACAATTAAGGATTTCCGTCAAAACCTAGTTACAGCAGGTACCTAGAGATCGGGAGCTTTCCTATTCCCTTCCACGCACACACCCCCTAGATAGACCCCTACCAACCTACCTATGTACACTAAAACTTGCAGCCAGTTAACGACGTAGTAGCGCCGCATCGAGCAAAGTAGCAGCCGAGCGGAGCCCCAAAATACGGTACCCACACAAGGTAGTCTCGCGCGCGCGAGAGAGGGTATTTCCGAATACGTTTGGCTGCGTCTCAGTTAACAAAATCACTCATCCGGCGCTGGGTTTAGTATTGTAATTATTATTACTGGAGATTACTAGAGATTACCTTATACACTTACACATATACAACAATACTTAGCCGCGTGAACAAAAGTAAATGTACAATATACCACTAGATTAGGGGTCCAACTAGTCTCATGTAGGCACGTGTAGGTATCTATGTGCTCGACGGGGGAACCGGAGAATCCGGTCTTTTTGTGAAGATTATATATAGCCGTCCCGTCGCCTTCCTCGAAACTTTCTTTTTCGTATCCTGTAGTCAAACACTTCCCCAAGACCAATCTCCGCTCTCAAGCCTCTTCTTCGATCTGCTCTTCTACTTATCTAAACCTACCAACCCAGGTTTCACCTATAACTTAGTTTCTTAAAAAAAACCACCTAGTTATAAACATCTACATACTTATCAATTCAATATGCCTTCCGTAGATATCAAGCAGATCGTCGACACCAAGCCCTTGGCTTTCACCATCAAGACCGGAGGTGGTCGATGGCAATGCCAGATACACAAGGACAGAGCCTCATAGTGAGCTACCCTGTCCTCTTATATCTATTACCTAACGAAACACTGAAACCATCTTCCCCAGTGAGCGCGCTCGCGTCGTCAGAGCCCCCGGGATCTCACGTACCGACTCCGGCCTCTCGACCTCGTCAACCTCATCGACGAGCTCAAAAGCGTCTTTTTAGACGTTCCCAAACCTCATTTTCCCATTTCATCAGTCCGTACATGAAATGGGATGGAGATGGGTATCCCCGAGCGCAACCCCGTTTCCGCATCCGTCATTTACCACCTTGTCACACGAGCACATTGCTAGATTGGTCTTTTGCTGTTCTCGATTTGGAACGTCTACCCACGGAATTACCCACTTACATCACAAATCACACCAAAAAATAATGAGCAAAAAAGAAAAAACCAGTTGGGGCCACCTGATTGCGGCATTATCTGGAGACTCCCCGAAGCGGCGGCTCGAGCTGATTCGGCTGTCGCATCAGCTTGTGCCACCCCAGCTGCAATATCACCCACACCCACACGCCTATCAGATATCTTACTTGAGATAAAGTACAGTACATGGTACACTTACCACCTAATGGGATTTGGAGAATGCGGGATGAGGATTTGGGGAGAGTGAAAAACTGTGAGGAAGAAAAGGTTGTCGTATCCAATTGGACGGAAGGGGGAACCGCAGATCAACTGACCGACGCTGTGGAACGCCTTTCGCTTTTCTACAGCACTGGGTGTTTACTACTATTACTTACTAATGATGCTGGGATTCGGTTAGTTGAGAGGTCCTCCTAATCCCGCTGTCTGACTAGCGGAAGGGGATCGCACAGATGGGGATTACTTTGCCGTACCTATTCAAAGACAGTAAAATCATGCAAAACCCGCAAAAAATATACATATCATTTACCTATTGTTATCGAATACCTGTTTCCCGTTCGCTTTTCTAGGCCTGTGACACTTTGTTAGATAATACTTACTACCTACCACCTAGGTATCTACCAACTTAGCACCTACATTCTATGAGCTTAGCTAACTGGTTGACTGTTGGGGGTCCGGGTTACCCAAGATAGATATGCCGCATAGCGCCGGTGGGAAAGGTGTTTTTATCTCTGTTCCTTCGATGCTGGCGTGAGGCGTTTTCACCTGCATGTACATACCCAATTCGAATGAAAAATATGGGTAATTCGTTTGCACGCGCTCATTGCCATCTCATCCCTTGGATCTATCGAGGGCCGTTAGATCGGTGGCGTCGTGTCGCGGGCCGGACTAGATGGCCCTCGAATAGGATTTGTGCCCATTACGACTACTCTGACCGGTGCTGATGCCGTGTCCCGTGCTCGAGGGTATTCGGATTACTTGATGGAATCTATTACGTTGGGGTTGGGAAAGTTCACTATTTCCGCGATGCCCTTTGGGGCGCGTGGGATTGTTGGGAGTTTGATGTGAGGGTATGTAAGGGCTCTAGCTATTATAATACGAGACGGGTAGCGATGGCTGATTATATATAGGTTTGTTACCTAGCTGTAACTTATCCTAGTTCGCAAATTTGCGAGCATCCCAGGTCATCTCGACGTCGTGTCCGAGATAGAGAAGAATTGGATGAAGAACTGCTACGATGCTACAACCGCGCTTAGCAATAATCATAGCTCGCTCTGTCCTACATCTGAGTTAAGGATTGCATCGGCCTAGACGACTCTATGGCTGACATCGCTATGCTGTGCTGAATTGTGGTATGTTAGACAACTACGGCTTATATAACCTCATCGGTTCCATAACCAAAAATTTACAATAGAGAAGGTAAGTCTTCTTATTGTCAAGTCTACATGCGCATCTTCACAACCATGGCGCTGCTCCCATCGCTATCTGCACACACTAAATCCAGACATGTGCCCACTACGCTCTGTGTGTGCCTTAAAATGTAAGGAGCTCGAGCGTCGGCAGGTAGGTTCGAGAAGAGTACGATACTCATAAGCTCCCGCTTTTGAGGTACTGGGCATCTATAGTCATGCTCATGACTATTGCCTACTTAGGCAGACATCATAGCTCTTATGGCAATGATAGTCTTGCCTAATTAAAAGGACATATGCCCATACTCCTATAACGGCGTGTGAGCTTGCATAGTAGGAGATCGAATAGTATTAAAAAACGCCACAGCCGACTTCGTCGTCTTCCGGATCTAAGTCGGCGATCCGTGATCGTGGATCGAACCAAACCTAGGGATATTCTCGACGATCCTATCTAGTCTTAGTGGTTGTTATGGAGACTTCGTTGGTAGTCGATAGGTGCCACGTAGTACTATGTATTGCGAGATCCTTTGATATGGGGACTGTTCCCTCTTGTGCTAGACGTAATTTCTGTTGACGTAGAGATATCGGCTCATCTTCGAATATAATTAGTTATAGTCTTCCACTAGTAAGTGCCATAAGGTCTTTATCCATGATACTTATGGCAGCGCCCTTATACTACTCAACTACTTAAAGTTATAAAGACGTCATAGAATCCGGATATCGTGAAGTTCACCCACTTCTAGAACCCTTATGACGTACGGATGTGTACGTAGTGTTTCGTCGACTAAATATCTGGATTCCAGGTAAAAATACCTGTAATCCTTTTAGCCAAGACTCAGCTTACAGTTAATGATGAAAAGGCTATCTCGAACAAACATGACAGCAGTGAGATGTTCAATTGAAGTTCCCACTTGCCGTAATTGTGCCTTGCATTGGACGTGCTGCGGGTCAGCTTTAACTACCGCAGTGGAATAGGGTCGCCAAGCTTTTGTTGGTAGTTTTCTACATTGCCTTGAATTTTATAGATTGGAGACTTCGAAATTATGTAGGTCTAGTATGAGGACTTTCCCCATTTCCCGTCGTTTGTTTCTTGATGTTTCTTCTTTTCTTCGATGTCCCTTTTAGCTTCCTCGTGATAGTATGGATCTAGAATCACGGTCACGCAAGAGGTCCGGGAACTGAATTCGTTAGCTATGATTATCAGGTGTTGTGATTTAGAAGATACCAGAGTTTGTACGACTCCAACTCGCAGTGCAGCCCAAACTTTCGGGCAGTACCTGAGAGCTAATTGCCCTATCAAGCCTCTCATATACCAACTCGTCCCATCCTCCTAATGGTTGAAAATAGTTCATGCAAGGGCCGTATTTGACAGCTCTTGTTACCCTTAAGACTTCATGAACAGGACATGATTCGAACCAGGGATTGAAGAAGATAAGATATTCTCAGATAAACTTCTAAGGTTAGGATAGGTACATTCCTGTGCCAATGCGGGGCGCATACACCATGGACGGATACTACATAGGTACCTGTATGTACATCGGATACATCCCATCAAGGGTCCAGCTGTTTGGTACCGGGTAATGTACCGGTCTTTATCAAGATAAACTCAATGTTTTCTAAGACATACATCAATATTCTAGGTAATTGTTAGGTGGTTCCCATCCAACATATTATACCGTGATTTTCCTCTAATTAATGAAATTTAGCTGGTCCTTAGAGGCTTCAAAGTCATCTTACTCTTCAAGTAATGTAGGTACCTTTCAGCTGCCAATATGTGGGTGGATTACAGTTTAATGTCCCTCTTTTCTCGGGTCCTCCTTCAACCATGGCGCAGCTCATTGGCCTATAATCATTACGCAATGAGGCTTTGAGTTTGAGTTGCGTTGGGAGGTAGCGATTATGCCTTCCTTTGAACTTTGGGCGTATTTTACCTGCTTTTTCCTCGCTTATATGTACCTACAAACTTTATCCTTCTAGGGAGAGTCTGGGGTGCCTCGTTGCGACTCCCCGCTGTCCTCCGTCGTAGCGAACCAACTCTTTCCTTTTCCTCTTCTTCTACTTCCCCTCCCCCCTCTTACACTTTAAATTCTTTTCTTACTTTCATTCCTTTTTTTCTTCGCTTCAAAAATATTATTTTGAATCGGCCAGCCACCTCTCTTGCGGGTGTCTGCATCCTTTCTTGTTGGCTTACGGCTTCGGCTTGAAACATGCCTGTTCCCGTGGTCGCCAAGGGTAAGTAGTCCAAACATGTCATTTGTACTTCTTGTTACCCCACGTCAATCATTGCGGATCACGGATCACTTTTGAAATACGCCTGCCTGGCCTGCCTAGTAGGTAGCTGTAGTGGCTCGAGTACAGTGGCGAGACAGCAACGCAAGCTCTTCTGTCTATTTTCAATCCTCGAAACTTAGGCATCATCATTATTAGCAATATTCCTTTCTAATGGTTTCGCACAAATATTATTATCCAATCTACTGTTTATCATAGTACAAGTCTTTCGTTTGTTCTTTGGATTATACACCATAAACCCCACCATCTACATCATGCCTCCTTTTAACCATCCTGCTGTTTCAGTCGGCGTTATCGCCCTTTCGGTCGCCGTCGCGGCTGCTATAGCAGTTTACGAATCACCGGAGCTACAGCGCATGGCAAATGACCTTCGACGCCGAATTGCTATAGCCCTTCATGCTCTCGGCGACAGCGTCACCCCTCAAGAACGAGAGAACCTTTTCAATAGACCCGAAGATGCCGAAGGATTCTTCCGATCCCGAGGAGTCGATATTAATGGCGACATGGATGTCGATGCCGACGATGAGACCCGCCGACGACAGAGAGAAGAAATAATGTATTGGAATGCCCTCCGCGAAGAGAAGAAAACACAGGAATCGAGTGACCCAGAGAAAGTTGGAGGTTCGCGACCACGAGGCTCGAGTTTCGATGATTTTCTCCGAGAGGACGGCAATGCTGAGAAAGGTACCTACGTTTTCCAGACAGGATTAGAAGCCCGGAACAATGAAGGTCTACTTCGACGACGTGGAGACGGAGCTCGAGGCTTATCTCAATCCATCTACACAAACCCCTTCTCTGACGAGCACGGAATCGATGGGGACATTGCCTTTGAAAACAGTTTGATGGATCCCGAGAAAGATGAAATCGAGTCGGATATCTACAGCGCTAGCACCCAGCTTGGTATTAAGGATAACACGCCTCCATCTGCAACTCTATTACCATCTCCTGCCATTACCGCCGCTGCCGCCACCTCCGAAACCCCGCTAGTTGATACTGATGACCATCCATCGGCCACCCGGTCAGCACCAGCCGAACCTTCCGAACGTGAACTTGGCCCAGATGAATATATGACCGCCGGGCAAGAAGACTCGCACGACGCCTACAGCTCTATCCAGGCTTGGGCTCATGACGCCTCGACCGCCAGCTTCTACTCGCCTCTACCCGTTTCTCCTGCTGAGCCCATGTCCGAGCCAGAACTTGTTAGTGACGGTATGTTAACACCAACAGACTCTGCTTCGCTAGCAGGTTCTGGTGAGGATATCGGCGAGGCTGTATCTGCTGTATCGTGGTCTGGAAGCCGTCATTACGATGTGATGAGCGACGATGAGGGCATGATGACCCCAGCCAGCTGGACCGAGGTCGGAAGTGTGGTGAGCGAGAGCGAGGCAGGTGTCGCTGGTGCGGTACACCATTAATATAGACGATTCTCTTCTCATTATTTCATCTTCGATACCGCAGATTTTTCATGGCATGGCGTCTTGGTTTAGGGATTTGGACTCGAGGTAACTGGATCAACATGGACAAATGGGCTAGGCATCCCGACAATGGAGCCATTACTTTGTTATTTTGACTAGAGGTTATCTGATTTAGAAAATGTAGCATTGATTACAACTCTAAAATAGTAAGAAGTTCCGTCTAAGAGATCATCCATCTTGAAATGTGGCCTCGCTTCCGTAACTCCTATATCGCTTAGTAACAAATCTAGTCCAGTCTCATTTCTTTCCTTCATCCTCGCCCTTCTTCGGCAACGTCTCCTTGTAATCCTCAAACAGCTGCTCGACCGGCCGTCCCACAAGCTCCGTCCAAAAAGCCTTCTCCTTGTACGTCTTCTCCTTCCCCAACTTCTCATTCACCCGCAGCACCGTCCCGTCCCCAAACCGCCGCTCTAGGTAGTCTAGAAAATACGCCGTCCCACTGTACCCCACGTCCCACTTCTCCGGCACGTTGTCCTGCTTCCAGGTCGGTGGCGCTAGGTCGCACCGCAGACGCACCCAGTCGGCTATTCCCTCGATTAATCCCCCCGGCGCACTCCCTTGCGCGGCCCATTGGTAGCAGTGGACTAATTCGTGGAGTAGCACGCCGGTTATTTCGTGGGCTTGCCGGGAGGAGGCGATTGAGGCGATGTAGGACAGTGAGAAGTGGATTTCTTTGTGGGCTGGGTCGAGGTCGGAGCTGGTTGTGTAGGCTACGCCTGGGATGTCGCGCAGGAAAAGGGTTATTACGCGCGGTTTTGGGGGGTGTGATGAGATTGTGGTTGTGGTTGTTGGGGATGAGAGGGATATGTCGTAGAGGTGCTTGTGGATGGATTCGATGCTTGTCGTGAGTACGGCTGGGGCTTGTACTGAGGAGAGGAAGACGGCGGAGCCTGTGTGCGTGAGGTCTTCTACGTGGAATCTGAGACGGGGGAGTGCGAGGGGCTTCGTGGAGTTTCCTTCGTTTTCGGGTGCGGGTTTAGCGGTTGGCGGGATGGGGATGGGGATGGCGGTGGATGTTGGTGTTGGCTTTGGTTCGTCGGTTCGGGGTGATGTGCCGGGGGTGAAGACGGACGGGGGGACCGGTGTGGTTTCGGGAGGGACGGTCATTGTTGAGGAAGTTGACTTCCGGTCTTGGTCTTGTGAGATGGCGAGGTGGATGTGGATGTTATCCGTCGAGGATGGAATGTTCGATGGATCGGATTGACTCATGGAATTGGAAGGATAGAATAAGATATCGATGCTATTCGGGTGTGTTCACTGATATTGAAACTCCTTGTACTACAAGATAGATGGAGTTGGTTGGTTGGTATGTACCTAGAAAATATAGGTAAGTAGGAGGTAAGCTGTAACTTGTATGAGGCTCTTTCTAAGGTCGTACGAGAGGCTCCATCTAGAGGATGTTTACCTAGAGCTTCAAATGGTAATACCCGTGGACCTACCTAGTAGCGCTGTGAGATGCCCCGCGAAGGCGAATCGGTGAGGGGCAGCACTATGGATGGCATTTAATGTTCCTGGTCTTTCTATAACAGGGATCCAGGTTGCCGGGATATCACAGACCTATCATGGATAGTAGGGATCAATTAGTGGTCATGTTAGTGCTATTAAAGTGTGGGGACTACCCCCCGTTGTCCTGGTGGCCATTTCCCGCATCAACAGAGTACTTTGTATTGTAGCAGACTTTATGACAACAACAACGGGAAAGAGTGCCCTCAGGTTTTTCGTTGTGCAAGATTTATTCCGTCGAACATTAAACACCAAACACTAAGCATTAACATTAAACCATTCCAAGATTCCTTCACAACTTATTCTTGTCCACTTGCCCACTTGCGCAATTAGCTGATGTTAACCGTCTACCCACCTGAAATGAAATAATCTCTTGAACCGTTATCGCAAACTTTTTGCTTTTGATAGGTACTTGAATCACCTAGTCAATTCGACCTTTCTGAATTCGAGTATTTCTCATTAACTACATCCTACCTAAACCCCCTTTTACCTCTCAACCGCGACGGCTCGATAGCACGACCTTTTCGCATCCTATTTTGAAGTTAACATAACGAACACGACCATCTACAATCGCGAATTTTGTTGAATCATCACGACTCGCTGCCTGATCCTCGATTCTCCCCAAGGATCATGGCCGAACTACTCACGGAGGAACAGGTCGATGGCCTGTTGGCATTTCTCAGAAAAGATGCCTCTATTGAAGCCAAGGTTCAACATGTCACTGCCGTGAAGTCTGATATTAAACACTACAGCGTGCCCGACACTTGTGTCGCGCCTCTCTTCGAAGCTCTTCGACTCGCCTCAAGCTCCCAACACTCTGTGCTCGTCAATGCCGGTTTTACCACGCTTAACCATCTCTTGACGCGCATGTCGCTCCAAGAACCTAAGTTCATCGTCAAAGAAGCGAAACACACGCTACCACTCATCGTCGAGAAGATGGGTGATCAGAAAGATAAGATCAGAGCTCTAGCCATACAAGCAATGGCGACTATATATATCCAGGTACCAATGGACGCCGAAAGATTTGTGCGCAACACTGCCATGGCTGGAAAGAATCCCAGAGCAAAGGAGGCCGGCATGCAATGGTTACTACAAGTATGCGCGACTTAGCAATCTGCTACGATATCTACGGTGACACCAGACGCGCTAACAATGAAACAGATGAACAAGGAACACGGCTTGCAATTCCGCACCTACGTCCCAACTTTGATGGAACTACTAGAAGATGCTGATGGCATGGTCCGAGATGCCGCCAAGAGCACCGTCATAGAATTATTTAAGTTCGCAATATCCTATACTATATTTACATACATGACATGGATTTTAACATTAGCTATAGGGACGCGCCAAACGCAGCAAAGTCTGACCTCAAGAAGCAGTTGAAGAACTTTAAAGTACGACCTGCCATAGAACAAGCCATCGTGAAGGCATTAGCCCCAACTTCTGCGAGGGCAGACCCGGAATCGAGACCGGGCTCGTCGATGATGCAGGGGCGACCGAATCTGGCTGCGAGTGTTTCGTCGCTGGTTAGCGACCGGCCAATAACACCAATGCCGGAAACCAAGGCGGAGTCGGTTGAGCCCTCATACGTCAATACCCAACGAGAATTGGATGACACGATCAAGGACATGCACCAATGGTTCGAGAGCAAGGAAACCGAACAAAATTGGTTAAAGAGAGAAGAGAGTATCACCAAGTTACGACGACTTAATGCTGGCAATGCACCATCCGATTTTCCGGATGTCTTTGTTAATGGCTGCAGAGCCTTACTCGATGGCATTATCAAGGCTGTCGTCTCTCTACGAACCAGTTTGTCCAAGGAGGGATGTGCCCTCGTCCAGGATCTAGCCAATACTTTTGGACCAGGCATCGACCCAATGGTCGAACTCCTCATGCAGACTTTCATCAAATTATGTGCTGCTACAAAGAAGATCACATCTCAATTGGCCAATGCCGTCGTGGACACCATCGTTGGAAGAGTTACTTACAACGCTAGGATCATGCAACACGTATGGGGTGCCTGTCAGGATAAGAATGTCCAACCGAGGATGTACGCTACAGGTTGGCTGAAGACTCTGTTGAAGAAAGAGTCGCATCACAAGAATCATCTCGAACATGGTGGAGGCTTGGACATGATCGAGAAATGTATCAAGAAGGGTCTCAATGATGCAAACCCCGGAGTGCGCGAGAAGATGCGCTCAACGTACTGGGCGTTTGCTGCAATCTGGCCCGCGAGAGCGGAAGTGTAAGTTTGATGATTATACGACTCTCCCATTTTCAGTGTGCTGACTAATCGAGTTTAGAATCATAGATAATCTTGAAGCCACTGCACAGAAATTGTTACAGAAGGATCCTAACAACCCGAATTCTCCGAAGAAGTCCGAGCCGGCCTCACGGCCAGGCTTAGGTCTCTCGAAGAGTACCATGACTAGCACAAAGCCTTCGCTGAGGGAGGCGATGTTGGCACAAAAGAGGGCTTTAAATACGAGGAATCTACCTTCTCGACCGGGATCTGCTATGGCCACGGTCACGCCGGCGCGGACGGTGTCTGGCTCGTCAAATGTATCATCCGCTTCACATGCGACCGCTCCTGCAACCCGAACTCGCCCGGAACGCCCAGAAAGTGCGATGAAGTCTCATGGCGGTATGTCGGTGGCACCCATGCGTCCAGCTAGAAGAAGACCGGACATTGCACCTCGACCTGCTACTGCCGGGCCCTATTCTGTCCGGTCTCACGATGGTCCATCAAGGGAGCACACAAGCCCCACCGATACCGCGAAATCAAAAGGTGTGACGCCAAAGACGATCTCGGGGTCACCTAGAAGGACGGCCCCAAGAACACGACCTGGTCATGCAGCAACTGCTAGTGAATCTAGTATCGCTCCAACACCTTCGAAGCCAGCAAATGGCAAAGCAACCAAATCTCCAAGGACTAGTCCGACTAGAGGTCCAGTGAAGAGTCCGGGGAAGGTTAAGCCACCATTTGCAAGTGAACCTAACCTTAGCAGCCCTTCAAATCCGAATGAGGATATCACGCTTGTTGTGCCAACAATTGCTCAATTAAAGGAGAGCGCACGGCCAGCTGCACCCAAGTCTTCTCCTTCTCCTAGAGCATCGATAATTATCGAAGATGTGGATGCATCGATCGTCTCCAAATCCGCATCAGCCACTCCAACCCCAACACCGTCAAAAGCCCTCAAAGTTTACGAGGATCCCTTTACGGAGGATCAAACGACTCCTCGTCCGTCGGTTAATCCTATTGCAGAGCAACCAGTGCTTAAAGATAAGCCCATTAATGAAGATGCTGCTAATCTGTCTCATCCCCCGACAGAGACGAATGGCACCAACGGCAGTCCTCTTGTCTCTCCGGATAAGTCTCGCCAAAACTCTCGTCTGATCGAAAGTGGCATTGCTAGAGTCAAGGCCCAGACCCTGGACGTACATGGTTTCCGCAAGTTGCAGAGTCTTCTCCGTGATAACAAGATAGTACTTGAGGATAGCAAGTTCGACGCTTTGTTACAGGGGCTTTTCGAGTATCTCGAATCTCCTCTCGGTAACATTGCCCCTGAGAAGATCCAGGATGTGAAAGCGCAGATCCTTGCCACTATTAAGTTGCTGCTCAAGAAATCTCGCGATAGATTCCAACCCCACGTGTCGCGCGGACTACAGGCACTGCTTGCTGCACGCACCCGCTACGACGCTCGAACGCATATCGTAAGCGGGCTAGAGCTGCTTGCAGACGAACTAGTAGTACTCGGCGACGCAGCTGAAATCACAGTGACTATGACGAAGAATCTGACCAAGATGGACATGGACACCTCGGGCCACCGTAGCCTAAGCATGGGACTCCATGTACTCAAAGAGCTCGTGGATACGAGGACTACGTTCTCACCTAGTGAAAATGAGATCGCGGGCCTACTAGGCCTTGCGACCAGGTGTCTCGAGAGCAAAGAAAGTGGCGTCCGAATGGATGCCGTTCAGCTCTGTGTTGCGCTACACGCTCGCTTGGGTGAGGCTAAGTTCTGGGAGAGCATGAAGAACATCAAGGACGATCCTAAGAGCTTGATTACCTACTATATCGTCAAGAGGCAGAGGGAGAACGGAGTTTCTGTTGCCTAGGCGAATACGGGTAACCGGGTTCTTTAAACACCTTGGCTTCTCTTCCATCAGTACCATGAATTGGTTCTCGAAAGTCAGGCATGCTTTTCTGGTCTGCCTTGCATATACGCACATACTGTCGTTTGGTCGGTCCCAGGCACTACACTACATAGTCATTAGTTAGGCGCTGGTGGTCTCTCTATCTCTCTCTCCGTCTCTGTTTTTGCATTCGTCGCGATACCATTACTTTGCCTTACCTTAAAACTGGAGTCGAGTTGATTCATGTGTACCTATCTATCTACTCTGCCGTGCTGCTTTGTATCATACCCACATCTTTTGAGGACCGGGAATTATACCCTGAGACGCGGTGGCGGATACGGGGGATCCAATTATACCTAACGGGCGAAAAATGGCGAATCGGGATTGCTATTAGTACCTAGGTAGTGCCGTAGCTACCACGGCTACGGGGAATCAGGGATATTAAGGGGCGAGGGATGGGATGGGATGGGTTTACCGTACAGATTTTGTAATGATAGTTGTTGTCACTAGTGAGGAAGTAAGTTGTCTGGAGGGTGGACTTTTGTGACGGGGTTTTTTGTAGTTCAATCGATGGGATGATACCTGATTATCTGATTTGGCTGCGTTTGGAGATTGTGCGTGAGTGAGTGATATGGATGCTTTGTGGTTGTCTGGGTAGGTAGGTGGGAATTAGTGTAATGGTAATGTGAATGCTTAGGGGTTTAAGGATCCCGTATTAGTCGATTTCAATGAACCTCATACTTGAAGGCTATCGCACAAATTACTCTCACGGGGAAACAAAACATGACCCTTAATTATCACCATGATATGATATATACCTATATATATATAGGCACGTGGAAATTGATCGAGTTGCATATTGTGTATTAGGTAAGTGATGGATATGAACTGGAAACGTCGTAAAAATCTAACTAAGTAGGGTGGTGGTGTTCACTCGTCATGGTCCCAAAAGGAAACATACAGCCCAAAGGCAACAACGCGGCCAGCCAATCTTGAAGAGCAAGCCAGTTATGTGACCTAGCTTCTGTTCCTTCTTCTCGTCTTAGACAGTGTTAATGGTCTAAGTTGTGTTAAATGGAGAGGCATGACTCCAACTATTCACGTCTATCATACGTGTAGAATTGTCGATCCCAGTCTAGGTCGCTGGTCCACGTCCAAAGCGTCCGCATCGATTCCCGTCTCCGGAATAGATGGAACATCTGCGATACGCGTGACTCGCATGGCGCGAGGTATATCTCTGTACGTTCGGTATAGGTGTTTGACGTCCCAGGTCTCTTGAAGAGAGTGTGTGCGGGACGTTTAGTGCTGTTTTCCTGTCCAGCTTCTCATTGATGACGCCTCGTCCTCCTTCTATGTGGAGGATAATAATCGACTAAATTAATATAATCAATCAATGGCCCGATTTCCAAACATGGTTCTGATTTTTCGTGGCATCTAAACCTGGTATATGGGCGGTCTGGCTGTTGTTATTGTATGTATATTATCTTTCGTACGCGAGTTTCTGTTACGGTACACTTGTGCTGTTGGTAGGTACCTAGAATCGGGGGATTGTAAGAGAAGGTCAGAACGCATCGTACACTGGTCTCTGGTAATAGAGTAGAGCGTAGAGTGCAGGTCCTTAATGTGCCTCATTGTAAGCTGCGCGGAAAGAAAAACCTGTCGTGTGCAGGATAAAACTGACACAAGATGTGCCAGGTGTGTTAAACCGATGTATGCATACCTGGGTACTGAGCCCTAAACAATACTTGTATCGACCGGCCAGAAAATCGTTCGCCCTATCGAAGATATAGATATTGGTCACCATGTTTGGAAGACCTTTCTTGTCCCATGGGAGAGGTGGAATACTGAATAAACTGAGATTTGACTGAGTGATCGCGATTATCGAAAGCGAGGATTAAGAGATATATTGGGTGACGTGGGTTGAGAAATATATGAATAATCTCATATTATCTGCTGTAGTAAGTACTGTGAATACACGGGGATTCGTGGTAAGAATCTCTTCATTCTTCTCATTCCACCCTATTTTCTCGACATCAAGGGCTCTAATACCGTATTATGGAGTTGAGAAAATCTTATCGAGTGGATGCCTTTTGTGTAAAATGCGACATCGAGGGTCGATATCATGACCGGAATGTCGCGATATCTTTGGTTGTCCGTGAGGAGTTCAAGTGATACATTTAAGATAGGAGAGCTTGCTGAATAGTACCAATAATCTACGACACCAATGTTGGGTAGGTAATAATAACCGCGGTTAAGAAAACAAAATGCAAGGATGAAAAGTTGTAGATGGTTCAGTTACCCACACCGAGGGTAGAGGTATCCCGACAACTGATGTAGTTGAAGGACTCATTGGTTGCGAAGTGTTGAAGATAGTCTTCAAGTTATTTCATAATAATTTAAATATATATATTTCCATTGGCTTTAATCGAGAATATTGACAAGAGGATGCTCACCTAGAACCGACTTATATACTAGATACTCTCACTACCGTCCGGAAGCCAAACCACGGATAGTCTCCAACATGACTGTATAGAGTCATCTTTAAATGACTCCCTAGGTAATAGTCATAATTAGTCGACATCAATCAGGTCTACGTTCAAAATGAAGGTATGAAGAAGCTTGCTGTGTATTAAAATGTTTGGTTTGAATAGAATATGTGCTCATGAGTCCCAATAGGGTTGTTGAGTAGAGCTTCACCTATTATTCATACTGTAGTGAGTCTCAGCTTGCCACCTACTAGTATGAAATGAACTAAACGTTGAGATCGAATCAAATTCTGCTCTGCTCATTAGCTGATCGCCTTGGCAATCACCCACCAATGTACCTGGATATTATACAAAGAGGGAAAGGGGCAAGAAAGCGATCTAAAAGGTTCTATGAATCTAGAATCGGAACCCATCAAATATTCAGCTCAAAGCACGTAAATCCCGATTTCAACAGATTTCTGAAATAGTTGTTTCAATATCCTGTACGGACAATAGCCAAATCTATTATGAGAAGTTTAATCTCCTCTCCTCTCAACCGAATAAGCAAAGAGCCGCCACGTCGTCAACGGCGCCGGAGTATCCCTGTTACAAAACCTCGCTAACCCGACCCAGAAGCCAATAAATGAGACCCTAAGGACGATCGGCGCCCAAGCGCCTAACGTCGGAATATGAAGTTGAGAAAAATTGGAGTCCTACTCCTGCATTGTGTCGGATTCATGGCTTGCCATATCCCGACCTTCCACCCCAAGTGATCGCAATCTCTGCGACAAAAGACTCTCCGCAGCGCCGGTGTTCCCGTTTATCAATCGGGCAAATGCGTTGCCTCCATAACCTACATCCCCCTTATTAAGTTTGTCGTATCTGCTGATTTGGCCGTCCAAACTGTCCCAGCTGGATACATCGTTCGAATTCTGTGTATTCGGTCGACTAGTTTGGGACGAATTTGGTGACTGGGGATCAGAAAACCCTAAATTACTGCCCTCATCTATCGTGTTCCTTGTTTCATTCTGTATGAGTGGAACGGGCTCAATCGGAGTATCGAGTCCGCCGAAATCAGATGTATAAGACTGATATGATACATTTGTCGTGTGAAGTCCGTGAGCTGCATCATAGACATGTTGATTTGGACCGCCGAAGTAGAACCCAGAGCTGCGTCGTCGGAACGCCTTGTCAGCAGCCAGGCTGGCGCCGGGACCAGTACCCCCTGAGATAGGAGGATGCATCACTCTAATCGGCTTGTAACTAGTAAATCTTGGCTCGGGCAAAGTAATCTCGTTGCGAAGTCTCTCTTTCCCATCAGGTACGCGGTTTGCGAATACAACCCTAATGCTCTTGTAAAGATAATACCGGCCTCTAGAAGGACAACATATGTGTAGATGGACAAGATATCTGAGAATTGGGCGATCCCCCGTCCCACTATCCTTCAGAGGCATGTTCTCAATGATCGGCCCAGCCGAGTAGCTTCGTTGCCGGATAAATGTCTTCGTTCCAGGCTCCATTCCCGCTAGATCGTATGGAACCAAGAATAGTTTGACTGCTGTCTTATTGGGGTTCTTGATAATGATCTGGATTTGACCCTTCTCGGCAATACGGTAACTCCCGCCAGGGGGTGCTCGAGGAGACGTCGACCTACGTTTGGGTCGTTGAGCTTTGCGAATGTCACGTTCCGACGGTTCTACAGGGCGACGATTCGTCTCCGTTCCATCATCTTCTGTTGACAGCCGTTCCTGAGCGCGGCTTTGGATCTTTCGTCTTGATCTAACTTCATCTTCCTGGTTTGGAAGTCCGTTCTCCAAGTCTATTTGTCCAACGTACGGACTAGGCCCATCTTCTACTTTGGAATGCCCGTGAGAGCTACCATAACTATAGAATACAGCAGGAAACGGCAATGTCACGTGAGCAGGGCACCGTAGGCTTGATTTGCACTTACCTAGCCCAAGGACACCAATCTGAGCTAAGAAATCAAGTGGTTTCGAGGGAGTTGTCGACATTCGTCCACGTAAGATGCTTTCCTCGTATGACCCTACCATGGATGCATGCTGAATCGGCGAGACGTCTGAGCTGTATGACGGACGCCTAGACCGTAAAAGCGCAGGGGTATGCGGAGAAGATGAAGTTGTTGGGAAAATAGGAGTGGAGGCTAGAGAGCGTCGTGGCTGGTGTGCCTGGTATGGAAAGTGTCTCTCTTGACGTAGATACGATGGTTGTATTGGTGATGGGCTTTGAGGCATACCATACGAGGTTGAATGCGGTGACATGAAGGTGTGACGACGTGGATTTCTAGGGAGGCTTGAACTGATATTGATACCATCCATAGGAGAGGTCAGATCAATATCGTCATTACTCTCTGACTGGACTAGTGGACTAGTAGGTGGCTTATAGATGAAGCTTGAAGAGATAGAGGATGACAATGAAGAAATACCAGTTGCCTGGTCCGGTCTTCTTGCTGAAATCTCCCGCCTCTCAAACTGAAAGGGATTAAAATCCCTCGGAGGCGAAGTAGCAAGCCATGAATCACTAGCACCATCAAAATCTTGCCTTTTTGGAGCTTGCTGATTATCTTGTACGGGACCAGCATCTCGAGATATCTCATCTTGTGTGAAGTCGCCGCTATGGAGAGCTGAACGTGGGCGTTCAATGCTCAATCCCTCTTGTCTTCTCTCGCTATCGGAATCGGGACTTTTCCTCTTCTCTGGGGTTATCGTAGCTGGAGGGAGTAGAGTTGGTGAACCTGCATTCGAACGTTTCGGACTGCGAGTGGGAGAGACAGGTTGTTGACCCCAAATTGATTCGAACTGATTATTGACCACGGCATTAGCCATTTCAGATCTCCCATCTATACCTTGAAGTGAAAGGGGATTACGAACATGTCGATTCGGTTTCCAAGTCGGACTCTCGCCTCTCTTTAGCCGCTCGATGAGTTCAGATCGATCAGAGCATTCGGTCGAGAGATTTCGTTCTGGTGTTTGTGGTGCTGGGTTATCTGGGATCGGACCTTCGCACAATTCCGTGCTGATGCTCTCCTCCGATTGTTTTCTTCGTAATGTGTTATCATCTTGGTTTTGGGCAGGTTGTGACGCCATTGTGAGTGACGTAGGTGAAGTTGGCTGCTCAGCGGACTCCCTCCGCTCTGGATCTATTTGAAACATGGGCATGGTGCATTCGGTCGTCGGTCTAGAGCTTTGTGAATAAGTTCATATTATAAGCATTTAACCATTTTCAGTCGTCTTCGAAGGTTTTCTTGTTCACTGCAAAGACGCAAGAGATGGGTCGGTATCAGGAACTGACTCGTGCTCGCCTCATTGACTCAAGAGACTCAGAGCCTAGAGGACAAGGATATTTGAAACGAAACGGCCAGGGTATGGCCTGTTTGATAAAGGTAGGGCTTAGTTGTCAAGGCCAGAGTGGGTTAGGTAATTCCAATGCGTCTTCGAATTAGACTCAAAATGAAGTTGAGAAGTTGAGAGGTCGAAGAAAGACCTATTATCATAAGACAGGTGTATGAGGTCGGAAGGTACACTACATTAATGTAGGATTGTTTCTGATCATCCGGACTTTCCTCACCTATCAATCTTATGACTGTCCAGCGTCATAATTAGCGCCTAGTTACTGCCATTTAACACACCTATTTGGGCAAAAGACTGCCAAATTTGGGGCGGTATCGGCAAGGATAAGCATGCTGTAATCCGGAAAGAGCTAGACTTGGCAAACTTGGTTAGGTAGGTCCATCCAGGTACATAGTGCGTGCATAAACAGTACCAGCTTTTTATCCAGCGCAGCTTATCGATACTTCAACCGCTAAATCAAACTGTAAACTTCAAGGATCTTCAGCGTCTTCAGTTGTGAATTTGTTATTAATTACAACAATTTTCAGTCACTAAAGTCTAATCTCAATCTCATGAATTAGACATTTCAGACAAGCAACAAAATATTCGTTGAAGATGGCAGTGAAAAGACCTCTCGAATCAGACAGCGCAGCCACTCCTGCGGCGAAAAAACTTCGTAAAGGTTTTCGCGTAGGACCACAAAATCTGCCAGATGGACCATGGAAGAGAAAAGGTTTGCATCTGCTCTCACTCCTTATTACGCACGTATGACTAACTTAAACCCACTTTAAGTCGACAAAATAAAGAAGGACTTAATTCATAAGGCAAAGGTCAAGAAGGCATACAAGAAGATAAAGGCTGCAGAGCAAGCATCTTCTAAACCTGAGACAACGGGTGGTACTGAAGATGCAGATGCAACTGAAGCGCCCCCTTCACCTCAGCTTCATCCCGAGAGACAGGCTATGCTAGACGAAGAAGAGGAGCAACCGGAAGTAACATCACAGCCTCGATCAGGAGATCGACCTCGTCGGCGTAAACAGCACCCGCGCAAACCCGGTTACTTTGACAAGGCCTCAGCTGATGCAGAACGCAAGAAGGCTGAGGCAGATGCCCGCGCTCAAGAGATCGAGAGGCGTAATGAGGAACGAAACAGTAAGATCGCCGAGCGTGAGAGGTTTAGAAAGGCTATGGCGAAGGCGCGGAAACCTGGTCGGGATGGCCAGCGCAGGTTAGGCAGAGAGAGCGGGTTGTTGCTCGAGAAGGTTAAGAAAATGGTCGGGTAGATGGAGTGCATAAAGTTCCATTTCTATGGGAGGAGCGGAATAATATTCCCTTGGTCAACTGGCTAGCATCTACGACGATGACTAGCGAAACGAAAAGCTGAGCCGGCGTGTATTCGTTGTTAAGATGAATTGTGGCTGAAGTCATGCTGTTATGCGAGACTTTGAATGTCACGATCGGCACAGGGAGAGACACACCTATGCGACCACCGCAAGTAGCTCGTCCGCCTACTACTTGGAGGAATGGCGAGAGGCAGCTCGCTACTATAAAATATCCATCAGAATGTGCGGTTATGGCTAGATTCTAAGAAAAGGGCACGAGGCTAGGGTCACGAGGGTTATACGCCACGAGTTATTCTGGTAGGCCTCAATTCAGTTTCACAAGTCAGTCTTCCAAACTGACAAATACTTATTAAGGTTTAATTCATTTACATGATATAATTACATTAATATGAGTACTTCCGATCCGGGAGCTCGGGTCTCAGTTTCGGTGTAGGAACCGGGAGTTCGTATGTCCAGTCCACATCCTCAGCAGGTAATTCCCCCCTTACAGTACCACTAATCTCTATCGGAACCGGTGTGGGTGACGACACCATCGTCCCCGGGGTCACCGACCGCATCCGTGGCGTATCTTTCGGCCACGGCTCTGGCCTGTATTCGTTGAGAGTGCTGGCTACTATCGTGCTTTCACGGCGGCGCCGACGCCACCTCAGCACCAGGAATATGACGGTGCTCATAATGCTTAAAAATACCACTCCTCCTACGGTGGAACCAACAATGATACCGGTCCTCTTAAACCTGGAGCTATCCGGGTCCGTTGAGGTGGAGTTTCCGGTCGTACTGTTCGTACCATATGTACCTGAGCTACCGTTGACGAATAGCTCTCGAAGATTTTTACACCAGGTCACTGTATTCATTCCTCCTTGTGTGTACCAATCCGTCACTCGTGCTGGGCTTTCGTATTTCGCCGCATTAGGATCGTATGAGTCCGTCCATTTCATCTCCGTCATGTCGTATATTCCAAGCCCTTGTTTCCACGGATCGGCTGTCGTCGTGGGATTACGAAGTCCAGGTCCACCATCAACGCCTCCGTAACTCAACATCTGTCTTTTCCCTCCACCTACTACGGTACAAGCATGGTCGGCACGTGGTGTACCGGGAGAGTGCGCGTCGAAGAAGACGAATCCGGGGAGTGATAATACGTGCACATCTGCCGATGTGCTGTCGGTTCCATCTGCTCCTTGAGCTGTTGTACCGCCATATATGAATCTAACACGAGCCGTTAACATCAACTTACTCTCACCTCTTATTTCAGACTCCTGATGAAGCTCCTCAACCTAAAAAAAGTAAAACAAACTTACATTTCATATGTATTATTCGGTCCCTTGACTCCCACACTACACGCCCTCTCAACCGTTGGCGGCCGCGATCCGCTCGTCTCCTGCCGATACCACATCCCCGTGACGGGGTCGTATAAGGTGATATGATTCCAATCAACCTGCGAGATACTAAAATTTGTCGCATCGACCGGCGTCTCGGCGCCACCGAGAAAAAGCAGTAATCCATTGGGTCCAAAAGGCACGAACTCGGCGAGCCCGTTCAGATTCGTCCCGTATCCCCCGTAGTTAGACACGGTCGAGCTGTTGGACCATAGACCCGTTCGGAAGTTGTACGATACCAGCCCTGTTAACGCGTACCCCGGATCTTCCTTCTGAACGCCGCTGTCAGTTCTTGAGGTCACTTGGCCGCCGAGCGCGAACCCCGCGTTGCTGGTCTGCGTGAAGGCCGCGCCGACCGGTTGCGATAATTTAGCGAAGTCCCGGAAATTCACTTGCGTGACTTCCGACCAGGTCCCGCCCCCGGTGCTGTCCGTGTTGAGTAGCCATAGTTGGTTTTCGGGTGGCGGGTCGGACCCCACGGCCATCCCGCCCCAGGTATACAGAGCGCCGGCACCGTTGGTCGGGTCGGTCCAATAGATTTGCTGGTCGAGAAGCGGTGCGGTCTTGGAGATCGACCGGAACGAGACCGTTTCGTTCGTCCATGATTCGGTTAGGTTCAGGGAGAACGTCGCGTTCGCTACTTGCTCGTTAGTAGATGTTTTCTTCGTGGTGTTCTATACACCGATGCGGAGGTGCTGTGTATACCGGCGTATGATGAATATGATTGGGTGCCGTTCGAGCCAGTCCCGTTGATTTGCTGGGACAGCTCGCCGCCGTCTATGTAGAGACGATTGCCAAACGCCACAACTACACGCAAAAATTAGACCCGGCTCACTTTTTCTTTTTCGCTTGGCACGTCGCGCCTTATAGGTGGCTGCTAACCTGTAGGATACCTATGCCGGAAAAAACCGTCCAGGCCGGGGAACTCGCCATCGCCGTCGCGGCTAGCGATCCCACGCCCATCCGCCAACCCGTCCTTCCCAGCCAGAAGCCCCAAGACCGCGAGTAGCAGCAGCACTAGAGGCGCACACGAGCCCTTCATCGGGGCGGTTTGAACATTTCAGGACGAAGGATTATTGAACATTATGAGAGGGATTGCGCCGCCCGAGAATTAAAGTAAGTAGGTAAGTAAAAAAAGACAAAGGGTAGGTAGGGTAAGTCAGGAAGGTCAGGGTTAAATTTCAGGGAAGGACGAAGGACAATTAAGAAATCCGGGGCGGGCTCTCGAAGGAGCTGATGCAGGGTCTTCCTTCGCGGGTGTGTGCGGACAAGAGACCTTTTGCATCGCCAGCACCGTCAGATCATGTAAACGTAATGTAAGTAATGTATGTCTCGCAGTCTTCGCCGTCGAATTAGAAAAACGCCTTGAGATTGACCGGTCGACTACACCTTTCTTTTCTTTCGCTTTGCTGCTTCTACGCACGTAATCCGTAAACTGCTACCACTCTCTTTTTTTTCGCCAGTAGGGGCGGAAAATAAGTTTTGTAGCCCCCAAGGTCGTGGGCGGAGGGGATTCGCTGGTGGACTTATATGTATTTACTTATTGAACCGACTCGCCTACTTACTTACTAACCCCCCGTAGCATATTCCTTCCTACTAACAAAGACATACATACATACGGCCTGGATTCTTGCAAAGCTACTACCCAACGACGGCACGGCGACGACGCAATGGAACAGGGGGGTCAACCCGCTCGGGATCAGGAACCCTGGAGCGTGCGTGCGCGCAGGTCCGGTACCGTGCCTGTGTGTAGGTGGTATTTAGGAGCGCAGCCCGTTCTGCGAGGACCTGATGATGCCAATCACAGCTTAGGCGAAGGCTATCGAGTCTCTAGCGAGAGTAAGTAACTTCTCCAACAGCACGATTGCGGCGTTGGTGATTTATTTTTCTTCTTCTCTTTCGATATGTATTTCTTTTTGTTTTGTTTGGGGAGTACCGAGACATATGGATGTAATATCCATCAGCGCCTATCCGTTCTCCCGCTTACAGAGCTCTTCCCGGACAATAGCAATAGCGGTAAAAGCTGTCGTGCTCGGATAGCTGTCTCAGTGCGGTATCTCAAATTATGGCATGTACTAACCCACGCGCCCTCGCACATCTCTACTGCCTACCTCTTCCAGCGAGTGCGTGGAGGTGCTAGAACAGGCCGTGGGGTTGAGAAGCAGGCTCGCTGGCGGGGCTCTAGCTGCTTTGGGGTGCCTGCAGGTCTGCAATTTGCATCCTTCGGCTCGGAATCGATCGCTGGAGGATCGAGCTCCAGGGGTTGGGAGCGAGGGGGCCTATTGCGCGCTTCCGTTCCCTACGTTAATTACCTGCGAGCCTGTCACTTGACACTTGCATGTCGATGTTACTAACCAGTGGCGGGTACCGTAGGTTGGCTGTGAGTTTTGTTTCGTTTTGTTTCGTTTCGTGCGTATGTAATATGTAAATCATGCCTTAGCCGGTAGGTGAATGGGAGGTGAGCAGCCAACAAATGTGATATATGAGGGACTAATAATCTAAGAAATTATGATGAAGAAAGTGTTGAATACCTTGATCGAGATTTGAAAGACTGGGTTCCTTGCTAAATTTAACGACGACTAAACTACACAGATGATTAGCGCAAGGGTTATGTACGCAACTCAACAACCGCCCTACCGCCATGAATCTAGGCGATCGACCACTATCAGCAGCCCTGCCACGCGGACCTACCATTGTCTACCCTCCCATCTACAAGCATCTCATCTAACATCTAACATCCCATTGCACAGACATCGACCTTAAATCATATCGGCATATTAAAACCAAGCCCAGCCCAGCCTAGCTAACACAGAAGTCGAATATCTTAGTAAGACAACGTCGTACGTTTCCCGGGCAGTGAAAGACCCGTAACACATCCATGGATCATGAATAAAGCATAAGGCTATTTGCCTACTAGCTGATTCGAATCCGGTAAATCAAACCATACAAACCTCTCTCTCTCACGGAACCGTAAGATTACCTACCTACCTATACCCAGGTCCTCGCTACACCAAAACCAAGGAACAGGAAGGTGAAAAAGCGAGAACCAAACCCTTACTTACCTACCTACCAAGTAGCTAGACCTGGATACTTCAGCCCATCTAGACCGCGCCCGTTCGGGGAATAGCACCAGGGGTCGCAGACGCTGTACGCACGCACTATGGCATGCATGTCAGACAGACGCTTACTTATTAGCTACAGCTCTACCACGTTTTTTTCTTTCCTTCTCTTTTCGTATTTGGGGTCTTTTTAAGTACCTAACCTGGTACCTAAGCAGCTACGGTAAGCCTTTTTTATTACGCGGTTAGGTACCTACAGTAGGGGTAGGTATGCCGGACAAGGGGAGCTTGTCCATCTCGCTGTAGCTAGCCTACCTGACACTAGGTAGACACTATAAGAAGCAACAGCCCGAAGTTTGTCGTGTATAAGTGCAGGAAACGGATACCCGCGTTCCCGTACCTCGGACATATTTCCCATCCCCATCTCCAATAGGTAATTTATTGAACGAGGCTGTGCTCTGAATCCGTGTATTACGTCGTCAATATATCGATGAATGAATGGCGGCGGTGGTGGGTGTGAAGCCGACGTAGTAAAGAAGTAGTATTGGATATATAAGATAGGGTTGTATCCGCCTGCCATAAATCTCTAAGCCTACTTCAACCCCCATCCGAGATTTTTTGGGGGCGACAACGGGGAACGGCTGACTTGGTTCACGATATCCCCATATCCGATCTTTCTAGAAATCATGCGGGCCTGATATTTGCCAATCAATAAATATCTCGGTAGAGTTTTTCGGTTCTAAATAAAACTTGACCGGTCGCTGTCTTTCCATTTGCATATCATTCTCCCGTTCTCGGTGAGTTGGTATGAGAAGTTCTGTCATCAGCCTCAAAGCCTCAACCCCATTAAAGCAGGCCGGCAAAAGGGCCGTCAAAATTGACATAATATCATTTGGCTAAAGTACGCGAGGCTGAAGCATTGTATAGAATATGATCTTACGATCACTTAATCTTCCATAGTCTTCTATAGTCGATTGCGAGCACATCTATCCATGGTCGCAGCTGCTAGGCTCATATCACTTCACATGGCGAAAATACTCGTCAATTTGGAAAATCAGCTCTTGGGATCTCTGTTCATAGCAACTGTCTGCCCTGCCTAGCTAACGTAACGTCGGCTTTCCACGGCATTGGAGAGGATGTCCATTCTCCAAGCCCGTAATATGTTAGCCACTGCACTCAAATTCCAGCTTCTCTCCTTAAAGCTAGGTCCTTAGGTGGGCATTGGCCCAAGCGCCGTGTTAAAATATTCTGCTTGCCTATGCTTCTCCTGCTCTGGCTTTCTCATCCCCTGAAACCTATCATGCCGACTAACCATGCTTCTCTAAGTGCTTGGATCATCCAGCTGCCAAGTTTCTTAGAAAAAAAGAATCGGAATGCGGAGCTCATCCCTCTCCCTCGGAAATGAACAAAATTTGCAATGCTCTCAAGGATATCATTAAATTTCCTACCGTAAAGACAGAAAATCCCGCCGGGACACCTCCTCGAATAGAAAGAGTCGAAAAAAAATCCAATGAGCCGGATGGGTCGGTGTCGTGTTCGTAAATAAAAGAGGTGTGAGGCGGTTAAGTATCCACTAATGTGGTCATAATGTCTGCGAAGACTCTAAAACGTTTACGCGAGTGCTGTTAACTTTTGTAACTTCGGGAAACTGGCGAAGAGTACTTCTTTATGGCGGTGAAGTGTGTCTAATGGGTCGAATCGTATGGTTAATAAGCCAGTGGCAGTGAAGTTGGCTTGGATTAAACGAAAATGTTATGTGTATTCTCGATGATGAACTGTACGGCAAGGTTCTTGGCGTGCATGTCCGTCATCTCTCTCTCGATAGTGTGGTCTCTCATAATAGTAGGTGCAAAGACCACAGCCAGGTTCTTAGGTGTCATCTAATCAAATATTAGCTCCATGTGCTAGATATAGAATGGCGTGTTAACTTACAAGATTCTCGCGCTCTCGGGAGGCAACGCGATGAAGATGGAACATCAAGAACTCAAGGCAGTCTCTGTGTTGTTGCGGTAGTTGTTTGAATACATTCTGTAAGTGGGTGCACTTCTCCGCGTCGCCCGTGATCGCTATTTAAGTTAGCCTCAATCCTATATTCGTCACATTTGCTCTTTCGATACTTACAATTTGTCTCGAGAATATAGTCGTAGACATCAAACGTTAGTAGTGGCGTCGGAAGCTTCCTGAAGTATTGCTTCAGCACGCTCGTCACGGCCGTGATATCCATATCCGGATCTGAAATATCAAAATTCTCATTCTTGTCAAATCCTTCCTGGATGGCTTTGGTTTGCGAATTTCCACCAGTCTTGCGGTAGATGCCCTCCATGTCCATACCTCTTAGCTCGACTTCTTCTATGCAACGAGTCACCACGCAGGGAATCTGGCGGCGTTCGAAGTCGGCTCGCTCCGATAAGTCAGATCCGAAGAGTACCGAGGGCGGCTCGGCCGGTGCCTGGGTAGTGGTGATATTGGCCGTTGTCATGCTCTTCTGGATAGTCTGGGGTTTCTTGAAATTAAAGAATCCTTGACGGTTGGCATCGCTCAATTGGCGATTCTGGTTGATGTTCATGGGGCCTAAGTGTGTAACTGGCGCTTCGACCTGCGCAACAGTCATGTTGTAAGGAAGACCGATATTCTCGCCGGCCATACCCAAGTGACGCTCGCGCTCCGGCTGCTGGAAGGCAACAACTGTACGGTTAACTCCTTTGGCGATATTCTGGGCCATGGCCTTCGATCCTTTCTTCCAGTTAAACTTCTTAACCTGGCCTTTTCCTATCTTGACCACGGTCGGTCCGGACTCGAGGATCGGTTCTTCCGAGTCAACGGCAAGGAGCGATCCACCAGTCTGAATGCTAGAGCTATCCAAACTCACTGAGTTGTTGGATGTACCCTTGTGCTGGTTGTAAATACCAAGACCGTTGGGAGGCGATTTAGGATCCGAGTGATTCTTGAATCGTTCCTGTATCTGGTTTGTGAGGTCGTTATTCAAGTCGGCCAACTGTGCATTCTTAGAAACAAGTTGTTCAAACTCCACTCGAGCACGATCCCTCTCTATAATTGCCCTATTCTTCTCCTCGACTAATTCGTCCCGCTCGGTGTGTAGCTGCTCCAGGCTGGCTGACATAGACTGCCTGAGTTTCTCTAACTTTTGGACGAAGTCCTTCAAGGCCGATTCCTCAAGTTCGCGGGGGTCGATAGGTCTCTTCGTTTCTTTGGCCCTTTCTACGTATCCGGCAAGCACCTCTAATTGACGAATCATGATCTCGGTTTGCGTATCTAGCACTGACACTGTCTTGCGCTTCTCTTCCAATTTTATCGTTAGATTCTTCAGGTCTTTCTCATTATTGAATTGGCGCTCTAGTTCTGCGACTCGTTGCTCGGAATTTCGTAGGCGTCGTTTCAGTAATACCGGGTCGTCGTTCGAAGCTATCGATAGAGGGCTGGTGATATCGTGTGGATGTCCATTAACTGCATCCTCCGCGATGGGAGTTTTGGGCCAGCGAGGTGACGTGGTTGTGCGAGTTGTTTCGCTGGCGCTGCGCGTATGACCGGCGCGAGGCAGATTGTTGCTGGATTCTGTGCTATTTGTTCTGCCATGGCGCACCGCATTCGAAACCCGACGAAGAATTGAAGAAGAACCCTCGTCCGTACCCAGAATACGAGCCATGTCTTCATCCATACTGAAGTCACCGCCTGCACTCCACCTAGGTAGTTTAGGCGATGTCTTGGGTTCTCCTGTCGAATTGGCCGACTCCTGGCCCGCACCCGATGTTGGTGGAGCGGGCGGCGCTCTCGGAGTCATATACGGATCACCAGCCTTTTCGGCCGCAGAAGGTCGGGGTGTTGTACCATTTACTAAAAAAGTCTGTTAGTTGATGATAATTTTGTAAATTTGCTTTATTTGTGCACTCACCGTTTCTAGCAGCCGTAGCAGGAAGTTCCTTTCTAGTAATAGGCTTTGCATTGTTGCTAACCGATGTGGCTAAGGAGTCACTTGATCGTACTTCATCGTCGTCTTTGAGGCGAGATTCCTGTGAGCTTCGTGGGGTACTAGTCTTGTCACCAGCGTGCAAGAGCTGGGGCGAATCGGTGAGTGGTAGATTGGGGAATGCCTCCTTGTCCTTTCGGCCGGAACTGCTACTGCTGCCCCTAGATCTCACAACATCCTGGATCGCATTCGACTGGGACTCTGTTCTGGAATTTGTCTTCTTGCTCTTAGGCGCTTCTTGCAACTTGAAATCATCTGCGGGATGTGATCTTCCATTTGTCATCTTTTGACCTCTGTCTTCGGTCGAAGCTGGTGATGGCTTCGAAGGTGCGTTTTTATCGCCCCTGCTAGATTTAGAAAGCTTCCTACCCAAGTCTCGGGGAGGTGGAGTCTCGTGATCGAACGACGATTGTCTTCCCTTCTCCTGGAAAGCAATATGGGGCGTCGAAGATTGCGCCGGCTCCCTTCGCTCCGAAATGGAAGCCGGCTTTGAAAGGTTGAAGTAGTCTTTCTCCTTCGATTTCTTACTAGAATCGCTAATAGGTTCTGTTGCGGATCTGGGTGTCGGAGCAGGCACTGGACTCGGATCCAGGGCAACCGGGATGAAAAAGCCTTGATCATCGGCTGAGTTGCCGTTGGTAATGTCGGCCCCCGCGAAGATCGCCGAGTTTCGATTGTTGCGATAAGTTTGCGCAGGCAATAAGCCGCCATCTCTTCCAGTATGGTCGGTAGATCGCTCAGGCGATCTGGCCGGTCTTGAACTACTTCTCGACGAGTCGTTCCGAGGGTACGAAGGTCGTGGGCGTGGGGAGAGTTCGGTAGGAGTGTCAGAGTCAGGCTCGACTCTATCGTTCGAAAAGGCATTGGGAGGTATAGCGTTAGGAGGAAGCGCTGGGAGGGACTTCTCCATAATCATAGGCGACGATTCTTTCTCTCGCGCTTTTGCCTGAGCTGCAGCCTTAGACTTTTTCCTACGTCTAGCCATCAAGGATTCATGACAGTTCATGCAAAATATTCCCTGCGAAGTCCTAGCATATCGCAAGTTCTCGATCTTCCTTTTACAGTTCCTGCATCTGAAGCAGGCCGCGCAAAAGGCCTGATCGCCGGTCAATATTGCGAGATCTTCGATCTTTTCACCGCAAGCGCTGCAGCTGTACGTGCAGTTGTTGCATATGAGTGAACCGTCGCCGAGTAGTAGTAAGTTTGCGTCTGAGTCGAGGAGGGTACCGCAAGTGTTGCATCGGAAGCAATTGAGATGCCATCGGTTGCCAGCTACAATCATGTTCGGATTAGCTTTCATGGACGATATTTTTGCATGGTATGAGCAAACAAGACTAAACCGAATATTTTGGATCCTCAAGTAAAGCAAACTTACCTAGCTCGAATGCCTTGCCCTCTTCAAGGATCTATATAAGAAATAATAGTTTAGCAACGTCATCTTCGTAGTTGAGTATTTGCTCTTCTTACCTCGCCGCAGCCCTTGCAAGGAAAGACATCGTCACTCTCTAGAGGAGGGTCTGTGTATTCGTCCATGATGCTGCTCGCCATTTTGCCGGTAACCAACCCAAGTTCGTATATTAAGCAAGATATCTAAACCTAGCCGAACCAATCGACGATCTAGTGAGGGCTATCTTTTCTTACGCCAATAAGGGGGTGTAGATAAGTTTAGGTTTGGCGCGTCATGAAAGGCGATCGAGTTTAGGCTATCGCAACATCGAAGCTGCCACTTTTTACACAGCGACAACTCAATGGGTATTCGGAATAGCGTTGAGGAGGGAAATGTCGAGTGTATAAAACGGAGTTACCCGACTGGTTTAAATGAAGAGGGAGAGGATAAACGTGGTATCGTTATCGACCTGGACACCTAAGAGGTTTGTTAGAAGGTGGTGGAGGGTCAAGGTTGTCTGACGAAATATCGAATAGCGGTGATGCGGTGATGAGCCACGAGGCAAGATGTGGAAGGGATCGAGTGAGTAGAAGGGTTTGAAAAGAGCGGAGCCAGAAAGTAGGGTAGGTAACAACCGCCTTGTAAGGCCTTGTAAGGCGCTACTGTGTTCTGGGAGTAGTTTTTGGGAGTGGTACTGCGAGTAATGATCTGGTATGTGTGGTTTGCGAGACGGGCTGGACGGGTAAAGAAAGTTTAGGCGTTCTACCTAGGCATGCGTAGTAAGTGTGTACTATGGTAGTCGGTACGGTAGTCGTAGTCGTAACTGGAGGCGTCGAACACAATAGCAGCAAGCAGAGCAAGTAGCAAGCCACAAGGCGAGACACAGGAGTGTATGACGGGTGAAACTAATGTCCACTTAGATGCCACTCACGGACCTTACGTCGATCAGGAAATGGGATTTGGGATTAGGTATTCGGTATTCAAAGGTATTCAAAGATATTCAGGGTTTTTTTTAGGATTCAGGAACGGGGAAGAAGGTCTAGTTAGTTGGTCTAGTTTGCTTCTTCTTTTTTTTAATTTGACTTGGTTCCAAGTTGTCATGTATGTAGAATGTAGAATGTAGAAACGAAGGATTGACGAACGATGAATGATGAACGATGAACGACGAACAACGAATAGATCGTAGATCGTGGATCGCTTCAGTCGATTCTGTCGATTCTATGTGGACAGTGGTCAATTAGGAGGAATAAATCAAATCAAACAATTCAATTCAATGAATCACAATGCAAAGTTACTAACTAATCCGACTAAAAAATGATAAAGTTCGGAACACAGGAAAGGGGGGAATCGCTGCCCGTGGAGGGGATACAAGCGTGGATGCCACTGGATGGAGCCCCAGTTGAACTAATCGTCTCAGAAGATAGACCCTTACCCTTATTACCAAAGTGGGACGGTTATGTACAGTACATGCCCAGAAGATGGAAGTATAATTCTCTCGGTACTTGAATATCTACGGTACGTACATGTCTCTCCAAGTACACTCGATTAATTTTGGATATACATACAGTCGTGTAAGTGTTAAAGCTACCTAGTAGTCTTTCTCTTCATAGGTAGGTAATTCGAACAAAAAGGGATAGGCTGAATAGATAAATGAAAGATATTCAAAAGTAGATATATCGATGAAAGGGTTAACAGGAAATACATAATACGTGAGTAATGGCTTCTAATAGCTATGATGCCAGGTTTACATAAAAGCCAATACTAAGATGTTGTACAAGTATTGTACGAGTTTTGCTGACGAGACGAGTCGAGATGAGCAATGTAGTGACCGTCATTTTAAAGAAACCGGCTAGTCGGGTCGATCTCCACACTCCCATGACCCTGGATAGAGTAATCCTTTTAGAGGAATATCTAAATATTCGAGGTTACCTGGAAAACCCCAGGTTACCAACAGCGTACCTACTTCAGTCTGGATAGTCCCAACCATTTGAACCTTACCAAATACTAAGTTACCTAGTAGATACATCAGACGAAGCAAAACGTTCAGTGTTAATCATCATCTCAACATGGTCAACTATTTTTATGAACATTCAAAGTTAGAACGGCAACTGTATCAAAGTCCAAAATAGGTCATCTAAACAATCGAACCATCCTCCTACGGCCATCTCAAACCTGGTTTTCCAACAAGTCAAACAGGTCAACTAGGTCAACCGTTGATAGGAGGACGTTATACGAAACCAACTAACCAGCTAACCAGCTGAAAAGGATTCCTACATATCTTTCCTCACCTCAGCCTCTTGGCTGTTATAACGAACGGTAAGAGGTTCGCATATGGCCGACGGGTACAAGTTGCCAGTTAGGCTATTAAGACCATTAAGGCTATCAATGCCATCAATGCTATAGGACTAACATACAGAAGAGGCTTCCTTTTCCGAATCATGCTTCGAGTTCCGACTTTTCATGTGTTGTTACCTACATGTCCTACATATCCTACATGCCAATGGACTATTTGAGAAGTAGGTACACATACAAAGCTCAAAGCTCACAGGCACAGGAAAAAGGCAAAGGCACGTAACAATGCATTGTTGGCCAACGAGAAAGTTCTAGCGCTAGCGATCTTCTTTACATGAACGTGGCGGAACTCGTGCTACGTGCGAAAGTCTTGGTACCTGCTTGGAGGCGGTCTGGGCCAGTGGCCTAAAGATCGGCACCACAAAGAACCCCCCATATTGTCAACTCATTCTCCTCATGTGGCATTCGGTGGCTTTCTTCGAAGTCCCAGGTTCCAGGTCCCAGAGGAATTGTGTCTGTATCTTCCTGCACCAACCCGATGAACGCCTCGTGCCGTCCTCTCGCCGCCGTCATGCCGTTGTTCTGTGGCACGAATTACAGATTCCTGAGGCATCTATAATCTACCGACCCAGTTAATGAAAAACGTCAGGGACTTATACTAACCGTAAACTAAAACTTAAAACGAATCCGTCTCTTTAGTCGGACTACCCCTATCGTCATCGATCACCAAACGAGGAGCTACTAGAGCTACTAGAGCTGCTAAAGTCACTAGAGCTACGGTGGCAGCTTAGCTACCAAAGGCTAAGCATTGGAGGTGATTGCTTTTCCCGCATACATATTCCAGTTCGCCAGTCAGGTCGATCAATGGCTTTCCGGATACCGGTATTTCTTTGAGTTTTTTTTCTACAGTGGCGGATTGTTCCGCTACATGCGAAGCCACGCAACGCAATCCCAGCGTTGATCGGATAGACCACGCAGGGGAACGCGAGTCAAGTCTATTCGAGCCTGTCGAGCCTGTCGAGCGCGGTAAAAGGGACCGCTAAAACGTGTTTCAAGTTGGACATGGTTCTGAGTGGCTCTCGTTCAGCCACGAAACGATTCAGACATATTATTCAACCTGTCAACCTCTTCATGCCTTCTAAAAGGAATGCACCATGCTGACATCACGCAATCTCGTCATTCTTTCTAGAAGCACACGTAAGCATGCCTGTCTAGTCACGATCACGATGCCCGTCACAGCGATAGGGCGTCAAGTTTACCTACCAGTTTACTCCAGGGTTGCTAACCACCACCATGCAATATTTTCTACATCTGCTATAGTCCTCTACACCCAGCCTTATCTTTATGAAACTAAAGAATATCCATATAATTCCCTTACGTGTTTCCGTTACAGTAATTAACCGCGAGCTGACTCCCTAGGTACGCAGCCTACAGCATAGTACAGCGTATTATGTTTTTCTTAAAGGGTCGGGATAAGACCCCTGAGCTGATCTTCAGTATCCTGGGGAGTCTCATGCCCGTCCAGAAATGTTACAGGTAACATTCGGCCGGTTGCTGTTTTAGGGGAAATAAGAAATGTCCCTGTCATTGCCAAGTTCATCGTCCCATCATTTATTACCTTTTCTTCAATGCTCTCTCTCTTTCGAGCGATGATACAGAACGATTTCGAGCATACCCAGCGTCTATCAGTTGGTCTAGGATTCGTACTTTAATAAGACCACATTACGGGGATCCTTAGAACCGATGAGATTGGCGGCGGATCGCTTACAGCACGTCGCGCCGTTTCAAGATATGAATCCTGTCCCACCGACCATTTCGCCCATTTGAGACTCTGGAACCCCAACCCCAAACCCCAGCCTCGAATCCTTGTTCAGGTCCAGCTGTCGCGCTTGTATCGTCGAGCCGCTTTGCAGCGTGCATATACATAATCATTTCGGGCACGCCTTACTAACATGGATGGGAGTTGTTGTCAAATTCGATCCCAATCTACCAAATGCAAGTCGTTATTATTAATCGGTCCCGGCGAGGTGTTTTTGGTGCTGTAAGGCATTGCCACTTGTTGGAATCTAGAATTACCAATTACAGTTGGAGACCCTTGATTTTAGCAGCTGTTTCTCTTTTCGTCCTGATGCCTACGACCCTGGCCCTTTCATTTAGAACTTTTGGAAATGTTTACTACATACTCCTAGGTCACTACGTACACTCATCGCCGGCGTACACAGGCGAAATCTCCGATCCAGCACGGAAAACAATCAACCAGTCGTCTTTCGGACCGCATAATGTGTTTTACAGGTAGATTCGTATAACGTATCTGCGTTTTAGTGCGGATGCATGCAAAATATTCCCGTACGCCGCCATACCCCCGTCACCTCCAAACTACTTGTATGCTTAGATGCATTACAGGTTTTTAGCAGCATCTCGGAGCTAGCAGTAGAAAAGATCTGCTTGAACTACTATGTTAGCCTCTTATGCTTGGTGTCCTCATACACGACTAGATATTACCGCGGGCCGAAGACGGTCCTTAAATACGATTCGGGAGATATATTACCGACAGTTAGGTGGGAGTAGTATAACGTCCTATTCGACATGTTTCAGATGAAACGAAGAGCTAATTGATACAGCATGATCTTGAATTACAAGACTGCAAAACTCTCAGATCCGCTTGTCAGCTGAAGCTACTAAGCGACCCGGCACTGGTGACCGAACGCACGGTGAGTGGATAGTGGATAATTAATAAATATCCGATCTCAGGGCTGGATCTTCTAAACCTAGGGCTTATCCTCCACGAACCACTCGACCACTCTGCCACTTGGATAATGCCAAGAATAAGAGATGCAGAGATGCAAAGATGCGAAATGTAGCCAGCAGATCCTACGTAGTAATGGGAATACAAAACCAGATCGCGGAATGTGACGTGGCCCAACTCTGGGACCGACAACGAATCTTTTTTTTCTTTTTAGGTATCTAATGGATCTTTTATGCGATGCGATGGATTATGGGGTGTTAAGAGTTGACATATTAACGACTCCTGATTGATTCCCCTTGCGATCCACCTGTCAAACCTGTCGACATGCCGATCATACAGGCTTCACTATAATTCAGGTACATATATGCCTATACTCAATTGATATTATTATACATGATCATCTAATCGAATGATGGTCGTTATTTAATATGGTAAATTTATTAAAAAGGGGTATTCTTTATACAAAACCTGCTCGTTGAAACACTTCGAATCCTTGGCTTAACGATATAGGCTAATTCCTACCTATCGACAGAAATCATAGAAACAAATATCATATAGCTTATCTCTAAATACTAACCGAAGGAGTTACTATAGCAAACTAACAATATAACATCACCAACCCTCACATCACTCGCACATAAGTACCTAGGTATATATGAATAAGTCATCCAAGTCCAAAGCCTATATTATCGCCAAGCACATCCCCTTACATCCTCCACTCCCGCCTCCCAATCCGAATCTCCTTGCATCAACCCAATATATAAAGATGCGGCCACAGCACCTGCGACCTTCCGTCCCGCATGCCACGGTGAAAGGGGGAAAGGGAATCTGAGAAAATCGATTAGATGAAGGAGCACCGACGCTCCTTGTAACTCCAACGATACCACGGACACGCGCATTTACGTAACTACCTAAGGCTGATAGGCATGTATGTAGGTACGTATGGATGTATGAGGAAGGACCGCGATGTTTAGATGCGGCATCCAGCCCTCCCTACGCCTTGCATTAGGTACTTACTCATAAGCACCTTTAACTTCAAGTATGTAGGTAATCGAGATATACACACATAAAAGTCCCCGATATGGCGGTTGGCCGTCTGTGCCCGTTGCCTACACGTCTAGGCACATCCATCCATCTACATACCTGGCGTATAAACTTAATGTGCTACCACACCGTCATCACCAATGCCGGAGGATCGTGCGGCTTTGCGATCCTCCCCAGGTATCATCTATCTATCTGTCTACATCGCACGTATGCGGGTGTACGGCGCATGCAGAGAGATATCAGGTGGATATATATAGTACAACGCGAAAACCGGGAATATTGTCAACTAGCACGGTTTCATGAGATCGCCTTGTTTCGTCTGGATCTCGTTGCGGGGGAACTGGGTGTTTTCTGTGAAAGGTTGACGTCGGGTTGGGTTCCTGGATTTAGGTAGGTAGGGTAGGTAGGTAGGCTGGGAGCGCGAGTTGATGGCGGCGCAGGGCGGCGTGTATATGGGTCCGATATGTGAAACGATATTGTCGATTTGGGATGAGGCGGGAATATTGCTTTAGGTAGGTAAGTCATTTGAAGTGTTGATTTATAGATATTTAAGGATATTAGTTAAGCGGAAGTTATTCTTGCCTTAAGAACGCAGATAGGCGAATCCACCTGGGTTTCACATGCATTTTCATCTAATCACGTAAGGGACGATGTGGGAGCCAAGTATTCCTTTAAATATTTCTTAGGTAATATGTATATCAAGATGGAACAGACTATCGCGATGATTTTGTTGTCTTTTGTGTATACCTTGTGAGTACTATAGCAAATCATCTATAACCATCCGTTGCCAACTATCCCGCATGCACCCTTGACGACTTATTAGGACAAGCCATCAACTCAGCGCCCCTTCTACGCCGTCGATTTAGGCTCCCGTACCATAATAGCTAGCGTAGGCTTGTGCTCCTTTCCAACTTTAGATGCGTCGAACTGCAACGTATCTACAGGAACAAAGCCTTGGCGCTTGTATAGATTGACAGCCAGGGGCATGGCCTCAAGGTACGCGGGAACCTGCTCGGCGTCTGCGACGGCAAGAACGCTCTGTATGAGAGCGGCGCCTATACCACGGCCGTGGTAGGATGGCTCGGTGCATATGATGCCTAGAGCTGTTATATTTATCAGCACATTATGTAAACATTTCCATGGAGGAAAAGTCACCAAGGGGTAAGAATCTATAGGAAATAAAGGGGTATACTCCACGTACTTAACTTCTCACTCGCACGCCATTTCTCCTGCATCCTACAATGACCGAATTAGCAAGTAACCAAGTAAATGGGTAAATACTTCCTAAAATAAGGAGTCCACAGGTTTCAATCCCATAGCGAGCACGCCATCGTCAACAGGCAACCACAAAAAGAAAAAGAAAACAAAAAAACAAAAAACCATACTTCTTCAACCCGATAAACAACTCATCAAACAACTCCTTATCGACCCCCTCCGGCACTTCCAAAACAAACTTCTTCACCTCCTCCTCCTCGCCCTCCTTCCTCTGCACAACCCTCCCCTCCTCATCAAACACCTCAAACCCCTCCGCCAACCCCTTAACCGCAGCCGGGACATCCCACTTCGCGAACGCGACGATCTTCCCCGTGGCCTCGTCCACAACTTTAAACTGCTGGATCCCGGGGTCGGCGAAGCGGGCACGGATCCGGTCCGTGTTCCACGCGTGCATGGTGGCGGGGGATGACCACCAGTATGTGAATTGGGGCGAGGCGGAGAAGGCGTGCATGTCTGGGTGGTGGGGTGGTTAGTGGGTAAATATCACTAGGGAGATATCCCGTTCCCATTCCCGCTCCTGGGGTTAAGGGGAAGAAGGCGTGATGCCTCAAGCAATGCAAGTGATATATATACGTATAACCCAAATATAAATAAAAACTCACTATACCACCACATTAGTAACCCCAAACAAAGTAAACACAAAAGGCAACAACTCACCAAACATCCGTCATCCCAGGCGTATCCTCCGGCACACACCTCTCCATAACAAACCCAGACGGCAGCAGCGCCGACGGGTGCGGGAACGGAAGCGTCATAGTATCGGAGTAGCAACGGCGGGCTATACGCCAACTTCTACTTCTACTTCTACGCAACCCAGAATCAACACGAAGCGATTCAAACAGCTGAAAACAAGTAGTGCGTAAATGAAGCGGGAATAAAGCGCAATGAACAACAACCCGCATGATCCGCCGATTCGAGTCGGGTTTACGTGCTTATGTGCTGCTTGCGCTGTTGGATGTTGGACTGTATAACGGCTTACACATATACATTACCTACCTAGACTAACCAGGGGGGGTCTCGTGAGTCAACCGTATGTATGTACGTACGGAAGCCGAGTTCGGTATAGCCCCTGCGCCTTAATGTCATATTATAAATAAATACCTACCTATTCAGTGATCCTGAATGCCGTGTTACAGGCATCGGAAGCCAATGGTCACAGTTCCGATGCTCATGGCGTAATCGAGTAAGTCCTATTGCACATAGATTCGAGTTTGTGCTATATACATATATGCTGAATATACAATCGGATAGGGCGTTTGTATCCACATAGTTTGGTAGGCAAGTGTAGGAGAATCAGCTCATAGTTTCTTCCCTACCTACTAGAGGTATCAATCGGATTACCCTGATCGTCGTATTCAAGGTCAATATCGGTGAAATTCTCTTCACCAAAAATTTCGGCTTCAAGGCTCGAGTGCACCCGTATCATGGACTTGATAGCCCGGACCGTCTGCGGGCAGTCTCTCTCTATTTCCAGGAAGATCCTCGCCGAGTCCATCGAGATAGAGCTGAGCTGATCTAACTCCATGTAACCTTGAGCGAGATGGTATAGCGTGGTAGAGACCGGTCGAAGATGTCGGGGAGATGAGCCCTTCCGACGTAAGTCTAGCGATAGCTGATTTCGTATATTTTCCTTGGTGCGCACAACGAACCAACCAGTCCAGTTTGGCATGAGCATATGTTCGCATGTGTGAAATGATTCCTTGTATTCTTTCAACTGGACAAGTGCCTGGATGTAATAATTCCAGTTCTTGCTATCGACCTCAAATCCCTCGTAGCGAACCTCTTTGATAAGATCCTGGATTCCTGACGCGTCTCCTTGGCTGAAAAGCATCCTTTGCATGCTCTCGAGACCGCCTGATAGGACATATCGATATCTAGGCGAGATTTTCGGCGTATGAGGTAGCTCTTCGACGTAATCAGCCGAGCGTGCTTCCTTCTTCGCGGCCCCGAAGAGGATATTCCACGTTTCGGCAACGTGAGGGTAATTCTGTTCCTGGAGATCCGCACGCATAACAGAATTGAGCATCATGACGGGCAAAACTCCACCTGTCTCTTTTTCGCCTTGGAAGATAAACCGATAAAGATCAACAAGTTCTCGAGCTTGGACGAAATCTTTCAGATCAACCAACATGTAAACCATGGTGCTGAAATGAAACTTTTCAGTACTTTCTCCTAGAAGCTCGCCCGGTTGACCGCGATTATGGCTTGGAGATGACAGCGCAATCAATTTCTTGTTATTATTGAGGCCGTATATATAATAGAATGAACGAAGCGCTTTGCCAAGCCATTCGGTCGCGGTAAAACGTGCCCGTTGTCTTGGAGGGAATTTCTTCCATTGCCCGAGTGCTTGAGCCAACTGGAACAGACTAGTAGACGAACTCGGGAGGCCATTTTGTAGCATCAGCTTGTGGAGACGTCGGACTGATGCAGGCTCCCCAGTCATAAGTAAAGCACCCATGACAATATGGAAATGGTCTTGGGTAACCTCAAAGGTTTTGTCTTTCAACGCGGATGCGAGGAGCCCTAAAGCGTGTTGTGATTGGCGACATAACGATAGGCCAAGAAGTAACTGGAGGTATGTGAATTCGTTATAAGGGATATCTTTTTCGGCCATGATATTGAGAACCCTATTGATAGCAGCTAGATCGCGGCGAAGAGCGTGATAGCGAAGAAGTTTGTTCCACATCCGAGTTGCAATGATCCCTTTCTTGGCTGCACGAATACAGACGTCTTCGGCCGCTTTAAAGTGGTCATTCTGACAGTACGCGTCAACGAGACTGCTTAGGATAGCATCACTGACCCCTACGCGAGCGCTTAATCCTTGACGATATAAGTCAATCGCAAAGCCTAGATCACCTCTGGTACCGGCCATTTGCATCATTGTCCCGTAGCTATACTGATCCGGTTCTCCTACTTCGCCAAATTTTTCAAAAGTAGATATAGCACCGTCATAGTCGCCAGCTTTCACATACGCATTCAGGAGAATGTTCCAGGAGTAGGTATTTTGTTTGATACCAAATTTCCCCTCGATATCGTTGAAAATGCGTTGCGTTTCTTCAACTTCACCTCGAACAGCATGGACGTGAAGGAGATGTGAAAATGTGTCGTCAGCTTTCAGGGCTGGAAGCTCTGGGTCATCGCGGTATAGCTTCATAAGTCTAGCCCATAGATCGTAAACCCTACGAGTATCTCCCTGGGCCGCGTAAAAAGCTAAGTACCTCTGAAAGGCCCTACGAGAAGGGACGGTATGGAATCTATGCCAGTCTCCCCACAGCTTTTCAACCCCCGCGTACTTGTATGAAATTGGCGCACGGATGCGATTGTAAGCTTTGAAAATTTCATGGAGTACGGGATGACTCGGCATGCTCTCGGGGAGGTTACGATAGATCTCATACACCTCTATTCCAAGTTGTGCTTGATCCCTATAGATTACACCACGTAGAAATTCTTCGAAAGCGAGAAGGTCATTCGTCACTCCGAGAAGGGGGATAACTTGGTCATTGGCACACGATGCAAGAGCTCTGCGAACCAAAATTCTCTGCAACATGTCTAGCGCCTCCTGACCAAGCTGACTGTCTAGTTCTTGAAGCTCTTGCCGTCCACGCTTCTGAAATTCGATGGCTTTTCTAGCGAGATCAGGAACTTCGGAAACATTTTTCAGTTGAGATACAATGCCTCCAAAATCCCATCTGGCGGCCATCTTGGGATAGTGTCTCCAAATATTATATAATAACTCTGTCTTAGAAGATCGTAATGCACTGGTAAGTATTAAATCGAGTGCGTCAATTAAGGAGGGAACCTCAAGAGTTTCATGATCTAATCCTTTAATGAGCAATTCGACGGCTTCAATATCGTTCTGGAGGCCAATTTCGGCCCTGATACCAGCGACGAAATTTTGGTCAGTCCACTGCGATAAAGACAATTTGTGGAAAAGTTCCGAAATTTTCCACGAGTCGGAAATTCGACCACTCTTTGAAAGAGAATCCAGAACTTGATCCATATAAGTAAGTTTCGATGATTCGTCTAGGAACTTGTAATGATGCCAGATCTGATCAATGTCTCTGGGGTCGTTGCTACCGTCCTTTATTAGATAGTCGAGCGTCTCAATATGTTCTTCTTTGCTTAAATGACTTATATCATCCGCGGCAGTATCGAGTTGTGACGGTGTTTCATAAGCACCCATATCAACCTCTTGGTCTATATCCTCAACAGCTGTGCCTAGTATCTCTCCTGTCTCAGTGTCCGAAGTATTACTACCAGGCTCATGCTCTTCTTCACCGGTGCTAGACTCGTTCTCTTGGCGATTAACCTGTTGTCTGGGAACAGATGAGGTATACAAGCGAGGGGCGAATTTGGAAAAGCGCTGTCCCCGGCGGAGACTATCTGATCGACTGGTAGAGGCGGAAGTAGTGGGAGTTAAGCGACGCATAAGGTTGACAGCACCAGTTGGGTATAGGAAGTCGAGAAGAAAGGCTGAAGCTGTCAATGGCAAACCCTTATTCTCTTCGGATGTCGACCCCATGTTGAGATCAAAGGTGCCATGCATTAACGCTTGCCAAGCTTTGGTGATTTCAATGTCAGCTGCGCCATGATTCCAGAAGGAATTTCGAAGTTGTCTCTGAGACCGAAGAGATTGGGCGACGCCGGGAACTACTCGTTGGAGACCGCATGGTTCCAGACTCGCAGCAGTCTTCTCCAGCATTTAGAGTATGCTTGGAACAGTAAGTAGTTCGCACAATGGCCAACAATTCGAAAGGAGTATGTTCGAGGAGTTTAAGACATTATGGGAACTGGTTCATGAGTGTGTTAGCACTGCCGAGATTTCAAGAGTTTCCGGCGCAAGTCCATTATTCATTAACATTTTGAAATTTTGAAAAGAGGAGTAGTAAGTAGGTACTTACGGTACACCATAAAGAATACACATCGGAGTTGTAGAGTTGTAAATGGTATAGACCATACCGGAGTACTTCGGCTACGGAATATAACGTATAGTGGAAAATTAACCACACGCTACATTTAAACTTCTTCAACGACGTCGGCAGCTTCGACTTTCTTTTTTTTCCAAGCTATCGCTAATCGGACCCACCCAGCCACGGTCGTTTGCGGTACCCGGTACATGGTGGGATGATGTGCCCCACTACAAATAGCCCTGGATCAATTAAACTTTGTCCCTCTGCCTCTTCCACAGGCAGCTTGCCGGTTAGACAGCCACAGGTGGCTACAGCACCTAAATAGGTACCTAGATACTTAAAGCTAGGCTCCTTAACCCCACATCAAATTGAATTTCAGATTTTGGAATATTTAGGTTGGACCTCAGACCCCACTAACTCTCATCCACCTTCATCTATACCGGCGACAGTCAGCTTGTGGTTGCGCCAGCATGGACATCACCACTTTCGTGGTTTCGGCTAGAAACCAAGCATTGTTGTATGGTGATTACAGTACGTATCACAAACAGTTAGTCAAGAAGCTACACAATTGTCGAAAAAGGTTGAATATCGTCACCAAGAATCGCGGCAAGTTCAGTAAGAAGGACACTATCACAACCGAGAAGCTCGCGGAAAACCATGAGTATGGGCAAAGTTACTTATTGGAGTTGGATTTTCAATAGCTGACCGGAACCAGGTTTCTTCATCTCCAATTATTGACGGCCGAGCGTGCTTGGGCGCATGCGATGAGATTTAAAGCCGTCCATTCCGCCGACACCAAGGGCATCACAGGAAGAACACGCTCCCACATAATATCGAGATTAGATAAAGGAGCTCGAGCCGCCGAAGATCTCGCCAACGTCTTATCTGATAGTTCTACAAGTGGCGCCAGCGACACGGATATCCTAGAAGCACGTGCGTATGCTTCCATGATACGGGGTGCGACGCAATTTGAGAAACAGAGCTGGGAAGCTTGTCTACGAAGTTACGCCACAGCTCGTATCATATATACCGCTCTTACCACGACAATCAAAGGGGATATCTTTAAAGATCTACTATCAGAAACTATCGACCCATCTATTCGATATGCCGCCTATCAATCCAAGGTTCCAAGAACTTTGGCGATACCAACTATAGCTAGAAAAGCTTTTCCCTCTTCCGACTCTTCCTTGGTTGAACAGATCAACAAATTGGCCCCGGATTTGCTAAAGACAAGTGATTCGGATGCTCAGCAAGGCCAAGTAGGCGCCCCAAACGCACCACAGACCATTACGTGGAGATCTCGAGAAGTGAAGATCGAAGATGCAGCTATCGCAATAGCACTGGCTTCGACCGATACGGCTACTTCTAGACTGGCGGAGAAGCTTTCGTCATCCGATATTATACTTCCGAAGGAAATGTCTGCAGCATACGACGAAGTGCTTATAGCTAGCCAAGATGCAGCAGATGCCACCAAACGTGTTATTGACGAGCTCAAGGAAGAAGGCGTGTCGCAGAATGACCCCCGAGTACAGAGTTTACAAATAACCCGCACAGCCGTCAACTACCAGATGATTAGTTGGAGAATTGGTCGCAATCGGGTATTGAGCGGAGAGCACGACGGAGCCTTGTTAGATTCAGCACCGACAACTACCCGAAAATCTAAGAAAGAAGCCACCGCTCGGAAGCCCAAGATAGAGCCTATCGGTAGAAAGATTTCTCGACTTAAAGATAAAGTCGTGCTTTACGATTCTACGATACAGAGCATCGATTCGATTAAAGAGTTACCTGGTGTTGCGGCTGACGAAAGTCTTCTAGAACAATTAAATGCGACCGCAAAGTATTTCCATGCTCTAAAGTCAGTATTTACAACTTTAACGTACATGATTTAAATGAATGCTAATCTGCTGTATAGGTCTCTCTCTATTGCGCGGTCGCATTCGTTAACTGACCAATCACTCAATGCATTAGTTCTTACCAAACATGCATTTGACGAGTGTGAACAGGCTGTGGCGTTTTTCTCCAAACACGAAACCTCTTCTTCAGAGACTTCTCCCCGCAACATTGAAATTCGGCAGCCCGATATTCAATTCTTGCACAATCTCTTACGAGGGGAGCTTCAACGATGCCGCGCAATTGTTGAAATAGACAATCTGCGAAAGAAGGCAGCAAATACAACTCCCGCATCAGCGAGGATTCCCTTGGTGCAACGATTACATGAATACCCTGCAGAAGGTGTAGATTTGACACGTCTAGTGGACTTCCCGCCCAAGGTCGACCCAATTCCGGTGAAACCTCTCTTCTTCGATGTTGCCTGGAATTACATTGAATATCCCGGCAAGACCCCGGCCGCTGCCCCGGAGCCCGAAGAGCAATCAGCTCAACAAGCAGCTCAACCGCAGAAGAAAGGATGGTTTGGGTTTGGAAGATAGTAACCCATCGCCCAACTATGAGCTGTCCATTCTACGTAAAACAGATAGCAAATCGGAATTTTACAAGCTGCGAGACATTCTCGTCAATTATTGTGTTACTAGGTACTATCCTTTTCCCCTGAGCCACGTATTGTATGTATGTATTTCATCCCTTAAGGGACTGCTCACTCAATTGTGGGTTGATTGTCGTGTGGATGCCACATCGCACCGAAGGGCGTTCTGCGACATGGCATACCTGGTGTTGGATACCCACATCCCTTACTATATTCATGACGTCCCTGAAGGAGGTAGGTAGGTCGGGTAGATAACCCCCCAATGAACCTGATATCATTGAATTGCGCTTGTGTTTTTTGTGTGTTTTTTAAAGATATGGTGAGCTATGTTCGGTCGTCGCTCTTCACGCTCCGCGATGGGGTCGATGGGACCCGGGATCGACTCCGAAAATCACCCAATGCTGGATTGGTCGGCGAAGGCGTGGGATACTGATGATTATATTGATATTCCTCTTATCGCCGAGGATAAGGGTTCACGGAGGAAATCGGTTTCCTTGCGTGTTTTTATAGCTTCTCTCGTCTGCCTGTTCATCGCTGCATTAACTCTAGGTGCGGGCTGCGGGTTCGGGCTCGGGGTTGTGCGGTATAGGATTGTGGATGGAGAAACGCTGGTAGCAGATGGGGGTAATGGCGGTAAATATGGTGTTGGTGTGCCTGAAGATCTGGAGTTTGTGCCGATAGGGAGGCTGGTTAATAGAACGGAGCTTGAGCTCGATACTGGATTTTCAGCTTTGGGGAAAGGGGATGAGGGGGTCAAGATCCGCAAATACGTGTTCAACGTTTCGTTGTCTCTTGCGGCGCCAGACGGCTTCCGGAAACCGATGGTCCTTGTCAATGGGCAGTCTCCGGGGCCGTTGATCGAGGCGAATGTGGGCGATACGATTAGGGTGCAGGTCAACAATTTGATGGCGAATATTAGTACGTCGATCCATTGGCACGGAATCAACCAGCAAGGCTCGCCGTGGATGGATGGCGTGGCTGGGATAACACAATGCGGGATCCCGCCGGAGAGGAGCTTCACGTACGAGTTTAAGGTCAAGGATCAGAGGGGCACGTTTTGGTGGCATGCCCATTCTTCGGTGCAGTATAGCGACGGTGCTTACGGAGCCATTGTTATTCACGATCCGGATGAGATGGTTCCTAAGACGGATAGCGAGAAACTCATTTTTGTATCGGATGTATATCACACTTACGGATCAGTTGTAAGAACTCGAACTTTTATGATACCCCTGTTCACCTTTCATGAAGGAATCTACCTAGCTAACCACAAGCCTTAACCACGATGAAGATCTTAAACAGCTACCTCAACTCAACCTCCAAATGGGCACCCAACGAATCAGGCGTCGAACCCCTCTCAGACAACATCCTGATGAACGGACAAAACACGTATAACTGCTCCATAACCTCAACCACATTCCCCTTATCCTCTCACCAAAACACCAACACCAACACCAACGACTGCACAGGCGGCAACCTCTACAAAACCAAAATCCACCCCAGCCGCACAACCCGCCTGCGTCTCATCAACGCATCCAGCTTCTTCTCCTACTGGTTCAGCATCGACAACCACACGCTCTCGATCGTCGAACTCGACGGCGTCGAGATCGAGCCCATACCCGCGCGCGGCGTGTACCTGAACCTAGGCCAACGCGTGTCCGTCGTACTAACCGCGGACCAGGAGGTTGGGAGCTATTACATACGAGCGTCGATGCCGCGGACTTGCTTTTTGCCGTACTCGACGTATACGAGTGCTGGGCTGGAGGATGGGGGGTATGGTGTTAAAGGGGTTTTGGTATATGCTGAAGAGGACGGGGAGGGTGGTGGTGAAGGGGGTGAGGGTGAGAGTGAGAGTGAGAGTGAGAGTAAGGGGGTGCCTAAGACGATTGGTGTGGCGGGGAATACGACGAACCCGTACGGGGTTGAGAATAACGAACTTAGGGGAGATGTGTGGGAGGGCTGCGATGATATGCCGTTTGACATGCCGGTACCGATGCGCAGGCAGCCTGCGGTCAATGTTAGCGAGACAAATACGCATTATATCGAGTATGCGTTCCGTCAAGCCCAGGAAGTTAATCGGATTTTCATTAATAAGGTATACACATATTCGCCATACCTAACTGTCCCAAATTCTCAAGTTACCAAACTAACGAAACATAGACATCATACTCCCCCCTCCCAAACAACGCCACGCTCTGGAAAGCCATAGAGCAGAACTTCACCGCCGACAAAGCGAACTCGTATAACAGCTGGGACTTCGGGCTGAACCAGCAAGTACTCCACATCCCAGACTCCGAGCAAGGCGCGCAAATCGTCATAAATTCAAAGGACGGGATGGAGCACCCGTGGCATTTACAGTAAGCCCCGCCCCCTTACCATACTTTCCCCCTTCCCCTCCCCTTTTCCTCACCCGTCCTCGATACTAACCCCCATCAAACAGCGGGCACACATTCCAAATCGTAGGCTGGGGCCACGGGCTCTTCGGCAGCGGCACGACGACGTGGAGCCTAGACAACCCGATGCGGCGGGACACTGTGACGGTGCCGCCGTCGAACCACGTAGTCATCCGCTTCGCGACGGATAACCCGGGGGTATGGGCGCTGCACTGCCACGTAGCATGGCATGTTGAAGGTGAGACTCCCCCCCTCCCCTGGAAAGTCAACCTTGGAAGTTACTAGCGCTAACATCTCTGGTGTTAAAGGCGGCATGTTCCTCACCCTAGCAGAACGGCCGGATGATCTCGTTCGTATGGTCGACGAGATGGATCCGGAGACGAGGCGGCAGAGCCAGAGTTTCTGCGGCGCCGGCGGGGATGATTAGGGGGTTGGCTCTTGGTAGGCATAAGAAGCCATCTGCGACTTCTCATAGCAAGAACCGCGGTATATAGGTCGTTCATGTAATTAACACCAACTCACCATAGAATATGCCAGGAGCCATATTCCAATGTACATAGCACACAATCAAACCTCACAACCAAGTTAAAAAGCCATAATCATGAGAGGGGATGTCTTCCATTATTTTTTGCTATCCTTCGTCATAAGGTCCTATATACATACACACACATAGATGCCCCGAACCAGAGCGAACCTTCTTCACCCGATGCCATTTCATTCAATCATCGGTTTAAAAAAAATCTCGCATGAAAAACCGTCTTCTTCAGCAATGCATGCAGATTTTAATGGTAAAAAAAACGTAATAACTTTAAAAAGCTTTCCCTACCCCCCAAATTCTCAGAACGCCGCACATCCGCCCGCAAATTTCGTGTGATGGAGCATCGCCTCAGTTGGAATGTCGTTAAGACGAGTCGGGGAATCAACGTGGAAGCGGCAAGTATGAGTACAGGGTAATGTACAGGTATGGAGAGCTGGGTCGTGCAGGCCCGGCTCTGAGTGATAATTAAGGGTGGATCGAGAAAATTCTCGTCTTAATTAACGCATTCAAGGCTTCTTCTCGTCCTCGGGCTTGGACTCCGAAGAGTTAGGCTCCGAGCTGCTGGAGCTGCCGGATTGTTCACCACTCTCGGCACGGGCCTTGTGCATCTTGTCGAAGAGGTTCAAGCTGGCGACTTGCAACTCGTCGGTCTTAGCCTTGATGTCTTCCGACGTAGCGCTACCCTCTCCAGACTGGCTCTTGCTGACTAGCTCGCGTAGAGAGGTGATCTTCTCCTTGATTGCTTCAGCCTCGGTCTTGTCGAGTCTATCCGCGAACTCGTTAAGAGCCTTCTCGGTATCGTTCAAGACGCTGTCGGCACGGTTGGCTGTCTCAATAACAGCCTTGCGCTCCTTGTCCTGCTCGGCATACTTCTCGGAGTCTTCGACCATGCGCTCGATCTCAGAGTCGGATAGACCGGAGCCGGAGGCAATGGTGATGGACTGGTCCTTGTTGGTGCTCTTGTCCTTAGCGTGAACGTGTACAATGGAGTCGGCATCGATGTCAAAAGTAACCTCGACTTGGGGAACACCACGGTGTGCGGGCGGGATACCGACCAACTGGAAGTTGCCGAGAAGCTTGTTGTCCTTGACTAATTCACGCTCACCCTGGAATACCTTGATCTCGACGGCGGTCTGGAAGTCGGCAGCCGTAGAGAAGACCTGAGACTTCTTGGTAGGGATAGTAGTGTTGCGGTTGATCAATCGAGTGAACACACCACCGAGAGTCTCGATACCAAGGGACAGAGGAGTGACATCCAATAGCAGTAGATCCTTAACCTCACCAGAGAGAACAGCGCCCTGGATAGCAGCACCAATGGCAACAGCTTCGTCAGGGTTGACAGATTTAGCGGGTTCACGGCCGAAGATGCTCTTGACAGACTCGGAAACCTTGGGCATACGAGTCATACCACCAACGAGAATAACCTCCTGGATATCCTTCGCCTGCAGGTTAGCGTCCTTAAGGGCTTTGCGGACAGGCTCGATGGTTTTGGTGATTAAGGGGTCCATCATGCTCTCAAGCTGCGATCGAGTCATCTTAGTGTTAATGTGCTTAGGACCCGAGGCGTCGGCAGTGATGAAGGGAAGGCTGATATCGGTCTGAAGAGAGGAGGACAACTCAATCTTAGCCTTCTCAGCGGCCTCACGGATTCGCTGAATGGCCATTCGGTCGTTAGACAGGTCAATACCGGAGTCGGTCTTGAATTGCTGAACGAGGTGACGGACTAGGCGGATATCGAAATCCTCTCCACCCAAGTGGGTGTCACCGTTTGTCGACTTAACCTCGAAGACACCGTTCTGGATCTCTAAGACAGAAATATCGAAGGTACCACCACCAAGATCGTAGACGGCGACAACTCTGTCAGCTTCCTTCTCCAGTCCGTAGGCTAGTGCGGCAGCGGTAGGTTCGTTGACAACACGGAGAACGTTGAGACCGGAAATCTGACCGGCATCTTTGGTGGCTTGACGCTGAGAGTCGTTGAAATAAGCAGGAACGGTGACGACGGCATTCTTAACTGGTTTGCTCAGGTAGGCTTCAGCAGTCTCCTTCATCTTGTTCAGGACAAAACCACCGATCTGCGAAGGAGAGTACTTCTGTCCTCGAGCCTCTACCCAAGCATCACCATTAGAATGTTGCACGATCTTGTATGGCACCTCTTTGATGTCCCTTTGGACCTCGGGATCGGTGAACTTTCGTCCGATTAATCGCTTAGTGGCAAAGAGAGTGTTCTCAGGGTTGACGACAGCCTGTCGCTTTGCGGCAACACCGACTAACCGCTCGCCATCTTGAGCGAAGGCAACAACAGATGGTGTTGTTCGAGCACCTACACTGCTGATTAATATTTCGTCATGGGCATATATACGTGCGACAGCGACGGCGATAGCGCCAGTGATATTATCTTACCTTCTGAGTTCTCAATGATCCTGGGTACCTTTCCTTCCATAATTGCGACAGCCGAGTTTGTGGTACCTAAGGAAGAATATTAATTTATCGTCCAAGACAAAGTTGTGACAGTGGTATTGGCAATGGTATCGGCAAACTTACCAAGATCGATACCGATGACGGCACCTTGGACCTTTCCCTCAGTTGACTCATATCGAGCGAAACTGGATCCTAAAGGTTTTCGTAGAGGCGCAGCCCATCGCGCAGCTGTGGGAGTTGCTCGGGGAAGCTGTTGAATCAATTCATTGTTAGTTATGCGCGGGGGCACTGGGGCACAAAATATTTTTTGTGAATTTTCGGAAGACCGGTTTTTTTCAACTTACAGCTCTAGAGAACGATCGAGCGGCCAACATATTGAAGGCTGAAGAATGAAACCCGCAAATGTGTAGTGACTGGTAGGAAGGATTGGAATGGAAGAGGGAGAAGAGTTTTGGTCTAATGTACAGGTGACCCGACGACGTTTTTATTATGTATGGAGGGGGACGGAAGAGGCAAAAAAATTGGCGGGATGGATACCATAAAATTTCTGCGGCGACGTAGAAGAGAGCAGATTTCTTCTCAGAGCTTCCCGAAGGGCGGTCAAATTCGGCAGTATCGGGACCAATGATATTTCCTTATTCTATCGACTAAGCTACTGAAGTCCGCTACTGCGATGAAAAATTCAAGAAGTGGCGGCCGTCCCACTTTGCGCTAACTTCTTCTACGTTCTTAACGACCAGGTACCTCGGTACGTACCTCCGGGCGGGCAGCGGGCAACAAGTGCTTGGAACGGGCATGGGATGGAGCGATGGAGCCGCGCTTAGATAATATTCTAGAATTTTAACTTTTAAGTTGACCCTTTTGAGACGTTCAATTGGTAGGCCATTCCCGATGTAGCAGGTTCAAGTTGAGTTGCTGTACAGTCATCAATGACCAGCTTAATTCTTTTACATCTCATAGGTCACAAGTGGTTTCTACTAACATTGAATGTTTGCACAACATCTCACAACTAACACTTATACGTACTTAATATTGTATAAAATACATATTAAAATTCATATAAATATGCGTGTTTTAATAATTGTCTAAGTACTAGATACTATGATGTAAGGCTGTTTGGAAAATCTACGGAGTTTACCATATGTGCAGGTAGATAATACTTATTATTAGACGATACTCCCGCCCATAGTACGGATAATTAGGTTGTTCCAAGTTCCAAATGGCATCACTGCAAGGTCTAGTGAGGTATTACCTAGCTTTAACCAAAACGGAACATTGTACCCTGGGACTCTCCTTCTCACTTGAATAACAATGAGCATTACGTCCCTACTTTCTATCGTTCCTAGGTACTCTCTTAATTGTCAAAAGGAAGGAACCACCCGTCCACACCTCATATCTCACTCACATCAACAGATATAGTGGGTACTTTGTGGTGTATCCAGCGTATCGTGCTTACCGTTAAGGTGGATGCACCTAGGCAGGGTTGATGGTGGTTGCCCCGTACCCAGTTGGTTGTCGGCCGTTGCTGTTGCTGCTAACTTTGAATGCTACTGCTACTGCTACTGCTACTGCTGAGAATCTGAACGTCATCTGAGGAGCCTTCCACCTTCCTGGGGAAACCTTTTGACCTTTGTCCTCATTGTCTTGTGAACACAAAAAATAATAATTTTCATTCTACCTGTCGCCATTTAACCTCAACCTACCTCATAACAACCAATCTACCCGCATCCGTGATTTTCCCTTACTGCAAATTAACTTGCACCCCTAACCCTGGGGCGCGGATCACTTTGTAACTGATTTCTCCCTGCACATCAGTGCATACCCTATCTACCATTTCGTATCCGTCTCTGTCTCTGTCGCCGTCGCCGCCGCTGCAGATGTGATTGTTACTTTCAACTTTTCAATCAACATCCCAGTTTATCCCACCTGGGCAGCCAACCCAAACCTGTTCTCCTACCACAATAACTTCGAGATCGAAACATCTGCGATCGGCGCATCTCCCGACGTGTCACTTTACTTTTCTCTAGACGCGCTTCTAATGATCGATGCGACTTAATTGCGGTATCAACACCCGCCATTGGCACGATGCCTAGAGAGGAAGAGGCCAGGTAGGATTTCTTGATGCGCGTCCAGATATCAAACCCCGCTGATTTACAATCAACCTCTAGTCTTTGGCCTACTAGCAACCTACTGCTTCTAGAAGGTCGCAAACATTATCGGAGCAGCGTCTCGCCAATGTAAGTCTCGCCACATATCCGCCTACTACCTTACTACCTTATTACTTCATCTTGTCTGTCTAAATACCTATATCTATCTCGACTCCTTGGTCGCGCAAGCTAAACTAAGCCTTCCTCCCATTTCTAGTCACTGGCAGCTTCGATCATTACTTAGTGCGGAACGACAGCATATCCTCTACTTTCCCGCCGGTGTTAACAATACACACATCCAACGACTTGATACATCGACTCGTGAATGTGAGACGATCAAAGTAATTAGCTTCCATCCACGATGTCTCATTGCCAGCAAGGGCTGGATCTGCTGCGGTGGCGAGAGCGGAGAACTAGTTGTTATCAGAGAGTCAGGAAGCAGTGATGTCCAAGCCGACAACATTAGCAGGGACTATAGGTCGAGACTGAACTCGATGGAGAACTCCAACATGGCCGAAGGTCCCATGCTCCAGCTCCAACGGGATATGCTTACAGTCGTTGAACGGATTAACGGTTCGAACAAGACTTGGACGGCTTCAAGTTACAAGGTCGGTACCGAACGCGTCAATTGCATCACCATGTGGCACCCGCCTAAGGGAAATGGTGCACCAGCGCCAGGACAGTATGACTCTCCAGTAGCGGTCGTGGCCAACAATGACAAGTCCATCACTATTATAGGGCTCTACGAACCTGATCTGCACAAGGATGTTTTAGAGTATCCTGACTGCGTCAACCGCGGCGTCCTGTCTCCCGATGGATCACTTCTAGTTGCCATTTGTGACGACCCGTACCTCTACATCCACGTACGGCAGTCGTTTACCAAGCATTACCACGGAGTCTCGCGACAGTCCTATAAGTGGAAGGACCTGCCAAGAATACGCCTTAAGGGCGAATGGGAGAAAGACACTTCCGAGTGTAGGGGTAGTTTTGCGGCATGCTTCTCCTCATCCGGAAAGTATTTGGCTGTAGGCACTCAGTATGGCACTATCTCCATTTTTGATGCTGTCGCTCTCAAGGACCCTCATTCTGAGCCCTTAATGACATACTTTAATTCTGATCGAGCCCCCGAAGAATGTGGTGCTGTGAGGGATATGGCCTTTTCACCAGGTCCCCTCGATCTCCTGGCATGGTCGGAACATCGAGGACGGATTGGTGTGGCGGATGCACGCACTAATTTTAAGCGCCGACAGATCATCCCCTTGCAAAATCATGAAGATTTCACCCATCACTCTCTTAACGATAGTAGCCACACGATCGAACCACGCCTACTTGTCTCGCGTGAGCCAAGCGGACACGGCACCGGGGGTTACATTCCTGGAGGATCTGGATCACTACTCGAGCGCTGGGGTCGAGCAATGTCCGATCGACCACTACCGAACCCGGAACCTTCGACTACGGCGAGAGTCAACCAACCCTTCACTCCGGATGAGGTTGCAGTCCTAGAGGCATTCCAGAGCGACCGTCGGCGACGCGAAAACCGAGATCGGGAGCGGGAGCGGGAGCGGGAGCGAAATGAGATTGACCAAAGGCTTGGAGAGCATAGGAGTCAACGAGCCGCCGAGAGAAGTTCAGCATTGAGGCCATTGGGTTGGACAGACCGGGTAAGTCTTGATCCCGAATCAAGACCTCCAAACCCATTTTATCTGCCGTCCGATGTCATCAACGAAATAGAAGAGGACTTGATGAACACGGATACTGCAGATATGGCTTTTTCACAGACAGGCCGTGTAACTCCGTCAGATATATTTGCTAATCATTCTCAGAGCGAGGCGATAACCCGCATTATTGAACGAGAGCGTATGCGCGACCAGCACCGTTCTGGCGCTAGCCAAACACCACCTGAACCGGACCTCGGGAGAGTTGCTGCTGCTGCTGGGCGCGAACGACGACGAAGCGCATCCATCATGCATTCGCTGGCCCAGAACGTAGACAACATCTCTCAATATGCGGCCAATCGAACGCAAGCTCCGGATAACGATGCAAACAACGATAGCTCGGCGACGTCGCGCGAACGAGCTTCTTCTCCGTGGTTTCCTGGACGGCTCAGTTCCGCCTGGCCCGATTCGGAGAACATAGCCATGGCCTATCTAAACGATCGTGGCACTCAGGACAACACCCGAGCCGAGTCCAACAGAACCCGCCGAGGAATACCTGTAATTGCCGACGTATGGTCCAACGATTCCCTCTTCACTAGGATTAGAACAGGCAGTCGCGAGCATCAGCAGAATCCGGATGATACCGCGGGTTTGGCATGGAGCGAGGACGGGCGAACATTGTAAGTTGAATCCTTAGCCCCACGATGGTGGATACACATTACGCATTACGCATGACTAACAAAGGATTATAGGTATGCGGCGGCCGAGGACGGCATATATGAACTCCATGTCGATATGCTGGGTAGAAGACAATTCCCCGATCTTCAGCTTCGCTAGTTCACATTCGTCTGTAGCCTACGATTAGTGGCTTTCGATCAGAACTCATTGGCTCTTGACGGCGTTTGAGGAGTTTTTTATACTCACATAAGGTGCATTAAGGGGTTGGCGGCAAGGGCGTTTTTATTTTGTTTGATTGCGTCTATTACATTTCCCCGGGCAGGGACTCGACGATTTATTACGCTTTCCGAGGCTTGTCTCTGATTCTTGTTTTGCAAGGACCGGTGATACTCCCATTTCCAAGGGGCGGGAGTTGATTTTATCCCTTCGACACGTCTGCAGTTCTCCACAATAAAAGTCATTTCGCCATTGGAGCTTCGAAGGGCTCCGCGCTGAGAGGTGAGAGGTAGTGTAGGAAACAGGCAGAGAAACAGACCCAAGAGAGCAACATTGGAATCAGATGGCCTAAATGCCATCGACACGTCGGAATTTTCTTTTACTGTTTTGCTGGCCGTGCATTGACTGATACCGAATCGATTCCCATGTACATATCCTACATTCGACCAATAATAAGTGCAGTGAACTTCTTTCATTCATGGATCTTTCTTGCGTCATTGGTGCGCGTTCGATGGTAGGGTTGATTTGGAATGGGATGCGCGTTCCTAAATTCTTCCAATCCCATGCTCCCCCCCTAATCCCGAGTCCGGGGTTGGCTCCCTGCATAACGTGGATTGTACGGTGTCATCGCGAGCATTACATCGCATGCCACGCATTGCGATGTCCTACACACCTAGCCTCACGCGACATACCCATGTTGAAATCGTGATTTTCGTTATTTGTCATTTGTAGGATGAGCCAAGACAAGGCTAGAGAGATATCGTCAAGCCCAATACCTACTTGGCATCTGCTGTAATCTAACCCAAGTCCCTACCAAGCACTATTATCCCATACCATCCCATCCAATATCATCCCATCCCTCACAACGCCGGCGCCTCATCCACCCCCCTCCCACTCTTACTCCCAACCAGCATCTCCCTAACCAACCCCCCAATCGCCAAACTGCTCGTAAGCCCGGGACTTTCAATGCCCAACAAATTCACCCACCCCTCGAACCCATCCTCCCTCCTCACGTAAAAATCCACAAACCCGTCCTTCCCCTTCCCCTCCGCGCCCGCGCGTCGTAACTTCGGCCGTATACCCGCGTAATCAGGAGCCAGAGCATCTACCTCAATACCCGGTAAATACTTCCTTATCTCCGCCACCGCAGCGGGGAGTCGGGACGCGGTCACGGAGAGGGAGGTAGGGTCGGCAACCCATTCGACGTCGGGACCGAAACGGATCCGCGAGGCGAGGTCGAGGGTTAAATGTGTGCCGAGACCGCCTGACCCGGGCGTCACAACGGGGTATATAAGCCGGGAGACGCGGGGACGGGGGGATGTGTAGGCGAAGTAGTTCCCCTTGGCGTAGAAGGGGGTGATGTGGCGGGCTGCGGGGGCGAGGAGGTTGTGGATTGTGCAGGCGTGCAGGCCGGCGCTGTTGATTACGGTGGAGGCTGTGATGCGGCTGGGTTCGCCGGTTGTCGTGTCTTGCACTGTGAGGACGTAGCCGCTGCTCCCTGGGAGCGAGGACGGGGAGGTGGGGAGGGGGGTGATAGATGTTACGCTGGAGTTCACGGCGACGGTACCGCCTGCGTCTTCGAAGAGCCCGCGTAAAGCGGTCATTAGCGCGTGCGAATCTACGATTCCTGTCTCTGGGCTTTCGAGCACGCCTGCTTCGGCGCGGACATCGGGTTCAGCGTTTCGGGCTTCGGTTTTGGTTAAAAATCTCGTCGGGACACCGAGGGTAGATTTACACGTCTCGTGGATCCTCTCCAGACTCTCTAATTGCGCCGCGTCCTGCGCGACGATCCATTTCCCCGTTTTGCGGTGGGGGATGGAGTACTTGTTACACAAGTCGTAGAGCTGTTCGCGGCCGGCGATGCAGAGACGGGTTTTCAGGGAGTCCGGGGGATAGTACAGACCGCCGTGGATGACCTCGCTGTTGCGCGAGGAGGTCTCGGTGCCGAGGTGGGGATGTCTTTCGAGGAGGAGGGTGGAGGATGTGGTATTGGGGTTGTGGGTGGCGTGGTAGGAGGCTAGGGACCGGGCGATGGCGAGGCCGACGACGCCGCCGCCGATTATCTAGGGGAGGCTGTGAGGATTTATATGGATATATGTGTTTGTATGCCTTAAATAAAATGCATATGAAGATATATGAAAGTAAAGGTTCTATATAAATCCCCTTCAACTAGCGAGATCGGGGTTGTAGACTTACGACATGAGTGAAATCGGTCCTAACCGGCGCCGTGCTCGAAAATGAACGGGCTATACATGATAAACCAGTGCTCGACTGCAATTGGCGTCGAGCGGTCCTGGCGAACATCTTCGTTGAAACGAAGTCGAGAGGTTGAGTTGGGGTAAGTTAGCATGAGCTCAGTAGCTCTAGATATTTATTATACCTAGCACACTACTATAAACGACAAGGATGATATCATATCCTAGCATCGGAGATATTATCGGGTAGGGCTGATCGCACCGCTGTTGCATTAGTGATTGTTATTACATATGCATCTTATATCTAGGTAGATATCTCATTATACCAAATGTCTTATTATAATGTAAATGTCTATTCGACTTGATTCTTAATCTATTCAATAAGACCATATCACCGTCTAGATCCAAATCATTTACTCTTGCTCTTATCATGACACATCACATATCTCAACACCATCATACACATTTCAAAATACGATAGTCGACAGAAACCTGTGATTTGCATCACGATTTTATCACTCTAAAAAGCAAAAGGAGAATATAAGGTACGCCGAAACACCGTCCGGAAAGAAAGGCAGTCGATAAAACTAATGATTTGAGATGCAATCGAGGGGAAACACCGGAAACAGTTGCCGTGTGTCCTGTTTCAATAACCCGTATTTCTCGTCCCTGGTACCCTTACCAGAGTTTCCACCAACGCCGACGTTTGACCTGAAAGGACATGTAAATTCACTCCGTCGTCCGTGACGAGTTACCTAGGAAAACAACCGAACGCCTCGAGACCGTTACTAAATTTACAGACCAGCCCGAACTCGCTCATTCGTCTTTGGGAGTCTCCGAAACCGCAATAGGTTGAGCCGTACTAGCAGACGCTGTAGGACCAGAGGATGGCCCTGCTGCCCCCTCTTCCTCGGATACCGAGGTAGATTGTGTAAGTTGAGAGTGGTGAGCTGGCTCTCGTGTCAGTGCTGTGTTGTTGGCGTGAGCCTCGCTCAGTTGGCGTTCTGGATAGGGGTTAGCTGGCCACTGATGTGCAAATATCGAGGTAGGTGGTAAATCTTACCAAGCTCCCTGATTCTATGTCTCAACATCTGGTTCTCGCGGACCAAAGACTGGGTCTCGGCCTGGTAGTAAGCACTTTCGTCGCGAACGCCGGAAAGATGCGGTTCCCCGCTCTCCCCACTGATGGATGTAGATCTCATTCTAGGAGACGGAGCACCGCGACTTGGTGTTCTCGATCTGCGGTGTAGAGCATCGCGGGCGATGTCGAAGGAAGAACGAGGATGCGAGAAGACGGGTGATCGAGGAACAGAAGTCGACGGCGCGGGGATTGGTGGTTGTGTAACCGGATTCGGAAGCGTCATAGAACTTGATCTCTCCGAGGTCGGGGTTGCGTCCTCAGCAGCCACGCTCGTTGGATTTTGTCCTTGTGCTTGTTGAAGTTGCTGTAATTGGAGTTGTTGTTGACGAATCATGAGCAACAGTCGGTTCTACCATGATCCATATTAGCTAACCGAAACCCGAATCGAACGATACACGTGTAGCATACCACTTGTGCTTCCTGCTCCGCCTCGAGCTCCTGATGTAATTCTCCTAGACTCGGGGCCCTGTTATGGTGAGGATCGCCCCCTATGAGAAGAGGAGAGGTGGCTGTAAGCTGAGGGCTGAGTGTAGCATATCCGGCACTTCCCTCCGAAACCATTTCGCCTGGGCCGGGGACGGACGGGTCGTTCAGTTGCAGGTTCATCAATACTGTGGAGCGTCGTCGGCCCATCTGTGGTGATTGTCGGTGTCGTGAAAGGGAGCTACTCGACGAGCCTGTAGAAGAGATGTGTGAGTAAGTAATAAGTTCAAAAGGTAGGAAAGTAAGAAAAGTAGAAAAACATGTGGATAGGTGCCAGGTAAGAATATATATACTAGGTAATCCTGAGAGATAGTGATAAGGACTTACGTCTCATAGGCTCATGTTGGAGGCCGGCATTCATAGTTGCGGCTGCTTGCAGTGAAGTGGATGCTGACCGAGGGGACGGTGATGCCGATTCCCCGCGGATAGCAGAATCTCCATTACCGGTAGAAGAGGTCATTATGCGTGGACGTGCAGATGGTGATGATGGTGGAAGTGAGTTGAGGTCAGGGGCCATGTTGACGTCTAGAACAGGTAGATAAAGTAAGGCAAAGGCAAACGATGCAGGTCAAGGTTACAGAGGAATAACCTAGATGGTTTACCTAAGCTGCCGATTACCAGTTACAGTAAATAGGCAGATAGGTACCGAACTTGCTGTACTATGTACTATTATCGCCTGTCAAACTTGGAGCAAACCAAGCTGTCAGCTGTCTGGCTGTCTGGTTATTTCGAGGCGAATCAGATGGAGATGTGGGGATGGTAAGGATACAGAAGATCGATATGGAGTAAGAATATGCAAGGTGGCGGTCTAGACGTCAACAGATATCGAATAAGATTCAGAGCTGGACGAGGTTTAAAGAGACGATCATGGTACGAACGCCCGACTAGGGGAGGATTAACGGGGGAAACGGAGGTACGAAAGAACTAAAATGGCACCTCGTCGACTCGTCGGTTCGCGAACTACCAACTGCCAACTCGCGAAGGCTGAAGCTGGAAGCCGGGTCCTTTGTGGATTTGTTCAGGTGACAGGAAATCGGACGATGTGGTTAGTTTGTTTTTTCTCAGCAAATTTACGTTTTCAGAAGACTTTTTTAACTTTTAGAAGGCCGGTGACCAAACATCAAACTAATTGACTAACCGGACAGCGGAAGTTCACAGCTTAGGTACTAGGTAGGAAAGAACAACATTCGTTATGCAGGTGGGCTGTGACCTTGTGGGGAATTTAGAGCTACCCTTGACGTCAGTCGATGTGGGCTAGACTTTTAACTCTTGCCGGGAACGTGACCCCGGAATTGTACGAGCTCTAGGTACCTAGTATTTTGTGTTATCGATATGCGTAAGCCGTGAACCGAGTTATGTAATAAGCCTTGGCACCTGGCAGTCACCTGGTCACCTGGTCCAGCAGTAACAAAGCTAGTCTCCTGAGCCGCGGCTATCCATCAACCCATTTTCATTAAAACCACGAGACATCATATGGATACATTTATATAACATTTATATGTACATACAACTACATAATTACCTAGGCATCGAAAGCCTTACGAATCTTGCGTCGCGCCCAGCTCAGCCTCATACGTACTAGCATACGTACTAGGGATGTAATTCAACCCGCGGGTTCCCATACGAACTCTTAGTCTCTTACAGCTCATCCTCTCCCACCTATAGGATGCCCTCCTTTGCCATGTATGTCTCGTTACAACTTAGTTCGAGATCTTGGTCACAAGGCTACCGAAGACACCTCCACCATAGACTAGATCGAGACAAAGACCCTTAGAGTTGCGTTCAGATATGTAGGTTTATGCAAAGACAACATAACTCCAAGTTCTTTAGACAAACCCTCTACTCAGGTCTCGTCCCCTTGCATGAGCATAACCATAAGCCCCTGATATGATCGTGTCCTATATATTGTTTCCCATTTACACGAATACACACATACACACGAAACTTCCAAAGAGGCAAGAAGCTCTCGTCATGTGTTCTCATCATTGTCATGCTGTCACTGAGTCACTACCAGGCAGCATTCACAACTTCAAGTCTTTGCCACGAAATATAAGCATTATCGCTTATTATTGAAAACTCGTACCTCTGTCTTAGAGTTTATGGTCCAGTCCACATCATCTAAGGAACCATATGACATCAACGTGAACTTTGCCTTCAGCAAGGATTCCGATTCTAGCTTTACGCTGCATGGTAATGAAACATCGCTAACTTAAAATTTAAATATTAAGTCCGTTCGATCTAGATGAGGAAGCACAATACGACGTTTTACCACTGGATAAGCTGTAATGAGACACACCTATAACGTCAAGTCCCAAAGACTTGGATTATCGCCAGCGTAAACACATTCGTATACCGCGACGGAGTTCGGATCGGCGTCCATCCCACTACACTGTGAAGGTTCATGATACCCCTCATCAACTACCGCGACGAAGAAATCGTATAAGCCCTCTCGGACGTCGATCCTGTAAACGCCATGATCTATCTATTGATCTAGAAATGTGACTTTAATTACCCACCTACCTCCCTACTTCCCTAGTACATATATGCCGTGATTAGGTACGCACTTAAATATTGCAGCCAGCCTGCCTTAACTCTGCCCTGCTTCTACTGCTGCTGCTGCCGCCGCCAAAATCTCCTAGACCGGTCGCGAGCGCCGAAATGTGCATACATCCAGATCCCGAGCGCATTATCGTGATAGACTATACATACCCGCCTCCGCAAATCCTACGAACCAGACCTGCCAATGAAACGAGCGGGATGGCATCTCCCGTCGCGGGGTAGCAGCGGCGGCGTATACATACCAACCAATGTTTTGGACAAGATTTGCAGATACATACATATATACATACATACTCCTATGTAGGTACCTATTCGCAGTCGGAATTTTTAAAAGAAAAACGGCGATGAGGGGTGATGAAGGGGCGGCCTCGCCATCGCCAAGTTTCGTCCAAGAGATGGATGATCAGATCGGCAAGCTGCGGGTGGGAGATAAGCACGCCGCGCCGGATAGTCTAGGCATTGGCGATAGGTACCTAGGCATGTAAAAGGGGGCTCGGCTTTAAAGCAACGGAGGCTTCCGTCTAAGACGGGCGCATCTAGACTCCCGCGACGGTGGCAGAAAGCTATATGCTAGCTACTAGGTAGCTAATGACGCCTCGACATTGCGAAACAACTTACGAAGCAGTGGTGGTTGTTGTGTGTTTTAGGATGAATCAGCGGGCGATGCTTACGAATGTACTTGTCTAGGCAGGTAGGTAGCTGTGTAGGTAGGTTATGTAGGTATGATTGGCGTGGGGAATAGGTGTGTACTAAGCGGCGTTTGAAAAGAAAAATTCTCATCGCTGCTAGGTATGGATGGATGGATGTAGGTATGTCATCGTTTACCTAACATCTCAGCCTAAAGTGGGTTGCGACTTGTGGGTTTCAATGGCAGACACGGGAAGCGGGACGTCTCGACTTCGGCGACTATCCAAGTGAGTGAGTGGGCTTTCGATCGGGATTTTTCTCGATCGGTAGGGAGGATATCAAATGCGAAGACTTGCTGAGTGAGGTGAGGATGATAGTGAGGGTCGAGGGTGAGAGAGAGGTGTGGTTCGGACATGCGTATTACCAATACTCCGCCCTTGAATGCGGTTAACTAAGGTACGGACTTAATCAGATATTGGATATTACGGATCACCCGAAACGAAAGCCGTTCGTATTCTAAGAAAAGGGGACGGAAAGGGGGGATTCGAGATCTAGAACTTTTCCTCAGAGTCACACAGGTCGGCGATGTCGAATCCGGAGAGCAGAGAAAAAAAAGCAACTATTCACATACACACACTGCGAACTGCTTGAAGAAAAAAAAAGAATTAGGTATGTGACTTAGGTGCATCTAGCTAGGCAGCTACCTAAGCTACTCCGTCCTGATCGGCAATGCAGATACATCCCATAGCTTGCGTCTTGCAGTCTACCTGCATCCATCCATTCCCCATCCACGACCGGATTCCAGGATCGCCAACGTTTGATTCGCGATCGTTGCCGTCCCTAATGCATACATACAGGAACATACAGGAAGACGGAGAGAAGACGTCAGGGTCCCCTATTGTTCGCGGCTGGCCTCTGCGTCTTTTCCAATTAATAATCGTGTGTGTTCAAAGTTCCTGGAGAGCGATCGTCGGACGGCTGGCACACGCGGACCCGGTGGTTCGGCTACCGCAGATGAGTAGTGGCAATCCGCGCTTCCCTAACGCGTGGCGGCCCTGCTGCTGCTCGTTAATCCTTACCCCCCTCCCCCCTGTAGCGAGTTGGCAGGATTTGACCACCCCCTCCCCTTGAGCTCACTGGCAGACTGGTCCGCTCGCTGTGCCCCTGGATAGGAAAGAAACCCTAGACCTAAGACTTCGGGACTCTTGGGATTTGGCGAGCCGACGGCTTTGTTTTTATTTTTATTTTTTAGTTCTTACCTGCGTGGTGCTTCTCTCTGCTTCTTAGTGTGTAAGCCACGGTAATAATTGCGGGATGGATACTTCATAAATGGATCGATGGATACTATTAGCTGGTTGGGTACCAAGGTGGGACATGAGTGCCGTTATGAAGGATTTTAAGGGGCTTAAAAATGGATGTTGGAAGCTTTTTCTCTTTTTTCTTTCTTTTGTGCATTCCAATCTTAAAGACCTATTACATAGCAGCATAGTAAGAACTCTCGCGGAACCTCCCGTTAGACGCGGCGTCCTACGTACTCTGTTAGTCGTCGGATTTGTGAACACCGCAGCTCAGCTGAATTAGCATAAATGGTATAGGTCAAGGTCTAACCAGCTTAACCCAGCTTTCCCCAGCTATAAGAGGAGAGCTATAAAAACATCAGCTTCGTGCATCGTATTTTTAATATATTAATTACCCGAATACCCAGACGTATTTGTGTAAATAACAACTTTGTTGATTTGTTGATTATATTGGAATTGTGATATAGGGGCGTGATCGTATGTACTTGGTATGCATTTGGCGGATTGCCTTTTTATTTATTCCTACTCCCTTCCGGATCCGACGGGAGCTTGAAATGAAAGCCACAACCCGACGGCACGTTTCTTAGCGACGGAGGAGTAGGATTTCTTGAAGCTTCGCCCAATGCCAATTGCCAATGGCTCAGTTAGAAAACATGGGAGATCCCGGCTGCGCCGGCCACTACTGCAGGAACTATGAGGACGGAACCTGTCGCGACGACGCCACACGGGGGGCTAATGGGGGTCGGATGTGGGAGGGTTTGCTGTATGTAGTTCGCTGTGGTGACTCCCTAGTTAATAAGGATAGGGTAATGGTAACGCGAGGGACATGCATGCGTTGGGAGTTGGGAGTTTGGGGAAGCAGGTGTGCAAATATTTTACATACCTACCGTCTTCGTCATTGGGCATCGAGCAAAAGTGAGGCTTATCAAGTAATAGTGACTTACCTAGCAGCTGTTAGCTTGTTAGTCGTTCGACTCCATCGGCCTAGTTCTCATAGCGCAGCGTGTAGCGCTCAAGTGCCGGACCAACAACGGTCTAGATGCGAGTCTGACCTTACCGCTGGTCTGGATACAATGTCCCTACGCGGGTCTGCAACTCGTGGCATTGCAAGGAAATAGCTGCTATTGAAAATTGAAAATTCCCACTGCCATGTCATTACATACATCGATCGAGGATGCATACGGACGGAGTACAGGAATCGTATTCTCAAATTGGAATTGGTACGGGACGAGAATGGATGGATATGTCAGCTGAGCTGAGAAACATCCATCATGCAGTATGCAACCGTCCACTCCTGTACCGCCATGGCACGGCAACGGCAGCGGTAGACCTTAACGGTAGAGGTAGGTAAAGTGTTAGTGTTGGTGTTAGTGTTATTAATAATGTAGCGTAGTGTGAAGGTAGAGGAAACGTGGTCGACGATCCCCTCTAACTAGGCTGCTAGGTAACCACCTGCTAAGAAACACAATCTTAACAAACATCGTGGAGATACCAGATGGAGAAAAAAGTTGGAACTTTTCTTTTCTTTTTTAGTCTCCTTGGGGTCCGTGAGGCTGTTAGGACTCAAGGAACTCTGGCTAGTTGTGGCTACGGATGGATCACCGAGGGATCACGAGCCCAATATGGCTCTTTGCATCCTCTATCCGGATAGAAGCTGTCAAAGCGCGCGAACCCTGCTAATCTTGCCATTGACGTTTCCACAACCCAGGGTACGGGCTAATACTGGAAATTGATCGGCGTCGAAAGGACAGGGCGCTTTGCGTCTGCAGTTCATCACATAGATGGGTAGTATGTGACTTGGATCGCCTTTCTCTGCTTCGCTGCATCGACGATTTATAGATAGACTCGTTATGTAACAAAGGGGGATTTCTTACGAACCTGTAGAGCTTGCATAGCTCTGCATACCATCCCGAAGCACGTATTATGTGTGGTTGGACAGTCTGACACACAGCTTGATGCGGGTTGCCGGGAATGCAGATAATGTATCTTGCGCATACATTACCAAGTATTGGGCATTGCGGATTATATTGTATCGTATATTGTCTTGTATATTGTATTGTATTGTATTGTAGGTAGGTAGTCAGGTAAGTTGTAGGTAAGATCAATAGTCTTCCGAGACTACGAGATAGCTTCGCTACGTATTGCCAAACCGCTTCTAGGACTTCTCGATGACGATATCTCCAATATCTTTGTATCTTGGATGATCGACACGACATCACCCGTCGCAGCCGTTGTCGAGCGGTGATATTAGATCAATATCAACGATCAGACCTCCCAATCGCCCATTCTGCCATTCGTACATATCTTTCATATCGGCACCGGCACTTATTACTACCTACTAGGTAGTTATTAGAACTATGTAGTACCGAACATGACGCTCTACCGGAACTACGATTGAGGGGAATGAACCAGTGAACACATCGTAGCTCTCAAGAATGCAACGTAGGTCGAATACCTAATGACGAGAAGGGAAGAAAGGGAAGACGAGGATTCTTGGCATTCGCATGCGGTGACGATACCTCCTCCGTGCTCTTCCCCCGCCTCTAACTGGACTGTCACTGTCAAAGCCAGCTGGACACTGACCAGTAACGGATCAGTAGATGTATGAGCTAGCCAGTTAGCTTCTAGCCCGCAGCCCCCAAACAGTATTTCGCGGCTCACGAATAAGATCACATCCTGGCACGTCGATGATTCGCCATAGTGATCAGGGGTCGAACGGGCGCGTTTCTTCTCACAGGTTCAAAACAACACTGGAAACTGGAAACCCTTGGAGATGCACGGAACGTGACAAACTTGCGCTGCGGAAAATTGAAATGGTAGACTGGAAACTTGGAAGCTGGGAAAGTAATTGGTCGTGTTCGCAGGTTTAAACGCTTAAGTCGAATAACTTAATTCATTCCAGCGAGGCGGAACTTTTCCTTTCCTTTCTTCCCGAACAAAAGGAAATAAAAAATCTCCAAATTCTCCAAGTGGCTCAGCCATCCTGCTATGGCTTTTTTTAGCGAACCGGCCCTTTCGAGGTACATATTCGGAGCGTCAGACGAAAGTAAGAACGTAAGAGGTCTGGCGTTCGCGGCGGCAGTACCACGTTTGGGATCTTCTCCATCGCCCGCATATGAATATCCTGTCGTGCTCCGCGCCTATCTGTGATTATTTGTACAATACTATGGTACTTCAAGCATTGCGTAGTCGATCGTATGCCATTATTCGACACGATCAGGTCCATCAGGTCCATCAGAGCCGTCAGGAACCATCTTTGAAAGAAACTGGAGCAATGGAGCAAATTCCAATCATTTAAACCTGATGGATTTAAAAAAGAGATGTACAATGGAGAAACTCGTGATAGACAGGTTTTGGTGCAGCTCTAGTACAAAAAACCTGCCTTACGAGTTACATCAACACTACATGTAGATCAGGGGTAGGCTAGACGGAAATAAACACATAAAAATACACAAAACAAGTATTCGACAGGTACTGTAGCAGCGTCTGCTAGTCCCACACCAAGCCGCACGGTCATGGGCCGGCGCGCTGGAAGAAGATCCATGACCGGGGGGTTGTTCTTTCTCTCTCTCTCTCTTCCCCTTGCCGTCAAGAACATCCAAGTCTAAATGGCAAGAACATCCATGATCCAACCTTGAACCCACATCTACTTCGTGACTTCGTAACTTTCGAACAGGGGTTTTCTTTTCTCTCTTTCTCACTCACACTCTCGCGAATCCCAGCCCAGTCAAGGGTCCCCATTTCTTCCCAAATTTCTCACTCTACGACCGTGTTCTGATGCCGGGGTTTATTCTGACTCGGGCTTGCATGTGTAATATGTATGTTGTATGTATGTACATAGTATGCAACTTATCTCTCTGACCTCTTCGTTCCCGTCCCAGCCCTTTTTCTTCCTCTTCTCCCTTAAGCTTAAGGGTCTCAGCCCGTAAGAACATGAGACCGCGGACTATTGAGCTTCGACCTACTCACCTGCATTATCTGACACTTTTTATACATACTTCATACGGTACATAACAGCTTGCCGGTGGCTTTGACGAAGTGTCTCTTAATCCTTAATCTTGTCCTTCTAAAACTCTTGATGGTCCTCCTGTCTCGTTAGACTCGCGATCTAGCCCTCACTTTCTTTTTACCCAAAACCCCACCACTAATAAGATCTGACGACCATTTAATACATTTAGCTTCGAGCTATATACTACTAGTCATCGCCTGTCGTATAGTTGCGCCGGGAGTTAGGGCTGTCTGCCGGGTTGGAAATTCTCAAAGGACGATCCTCGTCTGAAGTTCGACAACACAGGGTTGCCTTGACTTCATATACATAGGCCCTAGCTGCTTTCCCCTCATCAACTCGGCTGTTTTTCAACTGATGCATCGAGGCTCGTCAAGTTGTTGACCTGTTGGTTACACTCTTTCCAAAGTCTCACATGTCTCTTCGGACCTTATTATTACTGCATTGGCTTTCAGTCTCCGACTATATGTCTCTGGATGACGTACCGCGGATCTTGAAATCTCATTACCCGTCTACTACAAAAATAATATATAGTTGAGAGCTCTTTCGGCAAATCATAATCATCATTACCTCACTAACTCTCCAATAACTCTTACACGCAACACACAATGGCAGAATCAGCCATTACGACCCCGACGAGTCCAGCTCTCGAGGCACTTCAGAATCGTTCACGCGATATAAGGCGAGCTAGACCACCAGATATTACGGTTATCAGAAATGAGGCTAGGGTACCATTACGACCCCCCAAGAGGGAATCCAGGATCGGCTTGAGAAACATATTTAGCAAATCGAAAACAGTAAAAGATGAAAAAATAGTGGAGGAAGCACCCTCGCCACAAGAATCGTCACGGTACGGTTCTAAGCGTTCGTCGTTGGTGGATATTGGCAACTGGCCTCAGAGACTTCACCCTACTCGTTCGGATCTCTCTCTTCTTAGCTCACCTCCGTCTTCGATAAAGTCACCGGCATCTGTGACTTCTACGGCGTCTTCACGGCTACGACAAAATAGCATTACTGCTAACCAGGGCAAGCTCCGTCAACAGGGGTCTCCAAAGGTGAGAGACTCGGTTACCGGTTTTATCCCGCCGCCGTTATTCCAGATGTATCCTCAAGCAATCAAGTACGCAACACTACCAACCTGTGTCACCCCGATAGAGGCCCTATCCCGCATCAACGAGCTTAAGGATAACTCACAACAGCACGACTTCTCTTTAAATCAGGGTGAGGCAGAAAAGAGGAAGAAGTCCAAGAATGCACCGGAATGGACAAGCAAAGTTTATGCACTCGTTACCTCCGGATACTTACTCCAATATGCGGGAGAAGGTCGCTTTGATAGGTTACCTGAGAGGATTCTGCATCTCACTAGGGACTCTGCTGCTTATGCCAGCGACCTCATTCCTGGAAAGCACTGGGTAGTACAGGTGGCGTCATCGATGGATGCCGATGGGAACCCGGCTATGGATGCCAAATCTCTTCGATCGAAGCTCGCTCTAAGAGGGGTTGAGAAGCGACAAGTCACTAACATGCTACTGGTCTTTGAAAGCCCCGAGGGTATGGATCTCTGGCTTGCTATCTTAAGACGAGAGATTGAGTCGCTAGGCGGTAAAAAGAAGCTTTCGGAAACTGGCAAGCCTGAAATGGAAAACGGCACGATGCTAAGGAACCAAGGAAGCCAGAGGACATTAGTTGTACGGGATCCAGCGCGCTTCTCACGCATCATCTCCCAGGACTTTTCGTGGAAGCAAGAAAATGCACTCGCCGATCCTATCGAGCAAACCGAAACCGCAGAACCCCGATTAGAGCGAAGGTCAGAATCGACGGTGGATGACGGTTCGAGCATGGTTTCATCGGATGGCCAACGACTGGATAGTCTTCGAGACAGCGGTAGTGGAAGTGGAAGCAGCGGTAGTAGCGGGAACCGACTGTCGTTCATCTCATCTGGACAACGGACCTTAGTGTCATCAGCGGAATCATCGCCGGCCAATTCCCCGATTCGAGCGAGCTTCTCAAGCAATGGAGAAGATCAGCTGTTTCAATTGAGTCAGAAACCTTTACCACCTACTCCCGAGGTTAGGCCGCGTCCCAATGCCGCCGCCATCGCGAACCGGAGACAGTCCATGCAAACGATGATCCCTAGTTTCGATCCTCGCTTAGATGTCCGGGGCCGATCAATCCCAACTTTGCCGTCCTCGCTAACATCGGTACGCGAGAATAAGCACCAATTTGTGCCTAACTTTAGTGTGCCACACACAGTCGGGCGGCGGTATTCGGCTATGAATTTGTCCGCCGCAGCCTCTCGTGAAAACCAGCCGCAGACGTCCGACCGAGAAGGGCCGATAAGACCAGTCCGACGAAGTCCGCCAACGAAACTCGCGATATCCCGCCCTCTCTCTATTGTTATGGATCAGCCATCCCCAAGATCGCCATACTCACCTACCGCTCCACCCAACCAGGCTCGTTCTTCCGTACAGACACCTGACACAGCGTCCATTTTCACACCCCGGGCCAACCTTACACCAAAACAAAGTCCGCATGAGAGGAGCGAAACTCCTGAGAGTCAAATCCTTAAACAAATGACGGAAGAAGCGAATCTCACCAGCACCAGCGTAATTGCGCCGTTTCACGAGAAGCGCGCCATGCGTGCTAGTCAGCAGTATCAACAACCAAGGCTCCCCTACTTTGACATGGATAAGTCGTTCATTGCTCGACCAGCCCGAGCTCAAACTCTTAACACTTTAGCGCCTCCCGACGAAATCCGCAGAGCATCTTCATCTCTGGAGATGCGGAGGTCGTCAATGAACTCCAACTTCGGACATCAGTCTTACAAGCACGCGCTTCTACTAACTGAGAGCCCACCTCAGCAGGGTTCTCACCAAAATCGGCATTCATTCATTCACCCCAACCAATCTCATTTACCCTCCATCGAGGAGCCCGCTTACGCCCTAGCGCCGCCGTTGATATGTACACCAAAACGCTCGGCACCTTCCCTTAAGGCTTTGCAACAGGAGTCATTGTCGAATGATTACTTAGGGATCGATTCTGGAGAAAGGGCTCTTTTGACCAGAAGGAGTCTGCCACATCTGGCCGATGGACCTCCTCCGGCCCCTCCACCAACGTGCGCTCTTCCTCCGCTCCCTGCCAAGCGTTCGTCCAACCTGTCTAGGGCTATCAAGGCGTGATATTTTCTAGCTTGCGATACATTCACGCGCACTGTCATTTAGGACATATTTTTTCTTCTTGTTCGATTTATCATTTTGGTTTTATATTCTTTGCTTCTTGTATATCATTGTATTGTTATACCTATGGGCCCACGATAATGATTGGCGTTTCGGTTCTATGCCTATATTAGACCTCATCTACTGGAAAGAAACAACATACAACAGGCCCTTACGGGAATGCTTTTTTTCATGTCATGTATAAAACGAACGACGGTGTATTTTGAAGATGGGTGGGGTAGTGGTGGGGGGAGGAAAGGGGTGGGTGGATGCTGTGGGCGATGAAGATGATGAAGAGATATCGGAAGATATCGAAAGACATAATGATGGATACTATGACTTGAGATGAAACACTCGGAAAATATGTCCCCTGGACATAATATGCCTTAGCTAGCCCATTGGCGGCACCTGGACTTTTATTCTTCGTATTACTTACCATGTACCTCAAAAAAATCAAGGAAGATCTCAAGGGCTTAGGGATTCGGATTATCAGGTACATCACCTAGATGTAATATCAAAAAAGTAAAAGTTAAATAAAGCATTATGCTATGTATGATGAAACTTAAGCGATGTCTTCTTATGTAGAATATGTTCTTATTTCGTTAATGGAGATGCACTATTAAAATTAACATATCTCGGTTAATACATGTGAAGAAGACTCTTGGAATTATACCTGGCTAGCACAATGGCAATGGTAAAGAGGCAGTCACGACTTCGGTTATATGTACCCAAGTACCTATTTTCCAGCACGGACCACCGCCTAGGCGGACTTAAGTGATAGCGCGGGGCAAATCTTGTGGTACCGATAAGAAATTTGAGACCCCACACTTTGGATTAGAAACTCAAACTCAGTTTAGAAATTATTCCAAACCGCACAAAAACCAGCTATCACGAAAGTCAACTCCCACTCGTACCAACGCCATCTTCCCATCGACGTAACGAAATACGATTGCGAACATGGCTTCTAAGAACAGGTAATTAACACCTACGATAAATTCGCACCCAAAATGGCGTGCGGGGCAACGAATGAATTTACTAACCCCACAAACCAGAGACTGGGCCGACGACGACGAAGGCGACGACGTCGTAGTGGAGCTTCCCCCCCCTCAAACCATCCAAAACAAAGACGGAACCAAGACGACCATCACGTACCGCTACAACGAGAACGGGCAGAAAGTAAAAACTACCCGACGGATCCGCCTCGTGACGCACCGCGAGGTCGTCAACCCGCGCGTGGCAGAGCGCAAGACATGGGCGAAGTTCGGGCTCAGCGAGAAGGATAGCGCGGGCCCGCAGATGGACACGACGTCGGTGGGCGAGAACATCATCTTCCGGCTCAGCACGAACTGGAAGAAGGACACGAAGGACGAGTCCAAGGACGCGAATGCCAACGCCATGAAGGAGAAGCTCAAGGATAAGACTGTCAAGTGCCGTATTTGTAACGGCGAGCATTTCACCGCTAGGTGTCCGTATAAGGATACTATGGCCCCCGTTGGCGCGGAGGGCGCGGCTGCGGATGTCGCGGCGGGTATGGGTGATGAGGCTGCGGCGCAGGGTACGCCTGGAGCCGGGAAGAAGGGCAGTTATGTTCCCCCTGCGCTTAGGGGCGATCGCGGTGCGGCGGGTGGTGAGAGGATGGGTGGTAGCAAGTATGGAGAGCGTGACGACTTTGCTACTTTGCGTGTGACGAACGTGAGTTATTTCCCCTCCTTTCTCCTTTCCTTATCCCCTAACCCTATCTCCTCCCCCATCACCTCTACCTATTACTCTAGCTAACGTATTATATACGTACAGGTCTCCGAAATGGCAGAAGAAAACGAACTGCGCGACATGTTCGAGCGGTTCGGCCGCGTCACGCGCGTGTTTCTGGCCAAGGACCGCGAGACGGGCCTCGCGAAGGGGTTCGCGTTCATCAGCTTCGCGGACCGCGGCGACGCTGTCAAGGCTTGCAGCAAGATGGACGGCTATGGTTTCAAGCATCTCATCTTGCGCGTCGAGTTTGCTAAGAAGGCTGCTTGATCGTGTTGCTGCTTCGTCGTGGAAAGGGGGCTTGCTACCTGGTTTGCATAGTCTACCATTGATGCGGCTTGGTGGTAGTGGATGGGATGAGGTTATGGATGAATGAATGGCATTGAACTCGGTTTTGCTACGTGGCTATGGCATGTGAGCAGATGGGTAGACTGGGATAAAATGGACTCGGTTTTATTTGAATTCTACGGCCTTTGTGACCTGAATTTCGTGAAGTGAGTGTCTTTTTTTCCTTGATGAGTCTGGTCCCGTGAATGGCTTATGGTCTGGCTTATGGCTATTAAAAGCCACATATCCAATCTCTTTCTATGATACTGCTCTGTCGCCCTACTCCCCTACCCTATTCCCTTCTTCAACAACTGCTATGCAGACCGGATGTCCATTTTACTAAGGAATATGACTGTTGTCTTTCCTAAAATATCAAGACTTGCCTTGTTTAATACGGACCTATCCAGACAGCATGTGTATTATACTAGGTACCTTTCTCTTAACTGTCGTGTCTTATAACCATAGCCCAACCCATTAAAACCCAAGGATCACCCTTTTTATCACTTGTTTATTAGTATTAACATGTGTGAGATTTTCTTTGATCATGAAAATGATAGTTATCATTTATGCAATCATAATATCCTACTTACTATAAAAATAGAGGTGTCGTGTGAGTAATTGGGGGATTACGGGAAGTAAGGACAGTACGTAGCTGGAAGAACTCCCGTGTCGGATAGTCACGGCCTATTAACGTATAGCGGTTTCCTTATTGGGTCAACCCCTCGTGGCGTTCCTTCGCTGGAATTTATCAACCGGTGGGATTTTCTTATCTCATAGCCGAGCTTCAGCTACAGCTTGCAGACGCCTGCATTCCAGAACGTGCTGTACCTGTCCATCCGCACTTTCCTTGCATGTGACGTACCTGTAGGAATTGATCCTTCAGCCTTAACACAACGAATAAACGACATCAATTCAAAAAATTGTTTGCTACGTTAAAAGACTAGAAAGTCTAGAGGATCTCAATATCACGATCATCTAAAACGATCAAGTTTGAGGCAATAGTGACGTCGCGAAACATCACCAAATACCCAACACACCCCGAAGACGGCAAATGTATCTCACGTGGAACTTTTCCTTATCCAATTGAACTTCTTCCCGTCCCCATCGTTCCCGTCGACTACTTTCCACCTGCATATTTGCCAAGTATTTTATTTGTTCATTTTCCCAATTTCTCCCACAAATCAATTCACCGTCCACGTCCACATTCTTGTTGCCAACTCACTAAATCCACTACCTTTCCTTTTCTTTGTCGTTTCTATGGCTGCTAGTCGACGAGGTTCATTACACAACACCGTTTAATTTTTAATTTGTCACCAATTGTCAACTTTTTAGGTGACATAGGTGTCACGGTCGAGCACAATGAGTGCGGCCGTCGATTCCTCTGATGCTGGCGAGCTGCGCCGCCGAAAGCCATCGACAGATGATCACAGTGAGACTGATGAAGGCGTTGAAGATGTTGTATCATCGCCAAAGAACAGAAAGACCTATGGTCGTACACCAGATGGAACAAGTAAGTAATATAATGGCGTATACCTACTGGATATAAGACATCGTGCTATACAGCACTGTATACTAATCAATGCTTCGTCTCAATAGTCTTCACCGTTCCTACTACACATGACATGGTCTCTCAGCTACTCGATCCTCGAGAACCAAAGAACTTATCGGATGCCATCGTCCTTGCCGTTCTTGCAGGTCACATTCTAGCCCTCTATTTCCTACCGGACTCCATAAAAAGAACTGTATTCGCAACTATCTTCCTCTTCTGGCGAACATCTTACAATCTCGGAATCGGTATTCTTTTACGCTTACAGTCAAATGACAACAAACTCGTTGCCTGGGCCAGAAACTGGAAGCTGTTCGAGAACCCTTCCAGTGGTAAGAACCCACGACCATGGCTGTACAAGCTACTAAAGCGTGAATTGGAGATCAAGATTCCCGAGGATTACAAATTCGAGGAAGCTCCAATCGAGTACAACACCTGGCTTGTCTTTCGACGCCTTGTGGACCTCATTCTTATGTGCGACTTCGTCTCTTACTGCCTGTTTGCAATCGCTTGCGGACATCGCCCCGCTGGAGAGTCTTCCTTAGTCACCGTCGCACGATGGGTTTTCGGTTGGTTAGCCATTGGCTTCAATTTGTGGGTTAAACTCGATGCCCATAGAGTTGTGAAGGATTACGCCTGGTACTGGGGTGATTTCTTCTACTTGGTCGACCAAGAGTTGACATTTGATGGCGTATTCGAGATGGCCCCGCATCCCATGTATTCGATTGGATATGCTGGATACTATGGCATCTCCGCGCTTGCAGCCAGCTATTCGGTTCTATTCATCTCCATCGTGGCTCACGCTGCTCAACTTGCCTTCCTTGTTCTCATAGAGAACCCTCATATTGAGAAGATATATGATCCTCCTACTCGTAAGAGTGAGGTCCCTTTCAGACCTCGTGTTCACAATCTACTAGGGATCAAGAACATCGACTTGCTACGAACTGTCGATTATTCTACTTTCATCAACATCTCACTTATTGCACTTATGGCTTTTGTCACGCCGCAAACGACGCTATATCAGACACTCTTCTTCTCACTCGCACTCATTTTTCGACTCTGGTACTCTGTCGGACTGGGTATCATCCTCACACGACAGTCAAACAGCAAAGCATGGACCCGCCACTTTTTGAAGGTCGGAGAGACTCCCGAGGAGGGCTGGCGACAATGGAAAGGATATTATCACATTACTCAAAGTATGTGCTTTGCCTTCTTCGCCGCTGCTTGCTGGAAAATGTACAGTGCTCCAGTTGACTGGAACTACGGATTCGTGATGCTTCGACATGTCGTCGGTGTTAGTCTTATCGCCCTTCAAACATGGACTGCTGTGAGCATCTACGATTCTCTCGGCGAGTTCGGCTGGTTTTTCGGTGATTTCTTTTTCGATCAAGAGGCGAAGCTCACTTACACCTCTATCTACCGCTTCCTGAATAACCCTGAGAGAGTACTCGGTACCGCCGGTTTATGGGGTGCAGCCATCATCACATGGAGCAGATCCATATTTGCCTTGGCATTAGTGAGCCACGTTCTCACTCTTGGATTCCTTCAGTTTGTCGAAAAGCCGCACATGCAAAAGGTCTACGGTCGCGAACTCAGGCGTGAAGCTGGCTTGACCAAGTTTATCAGACGCTCTCTACCTCCTCCCGTCGCGGGCTGGCAATCTAGCGTGACCAAAGTCATGGATGACACGTCTCACTTTGTCGAAGATTTCCTAGACACGGCACGTCCTAAGTTAGCTGCCGGCGTCTCGACAATTGTTAGGGATACCACGGCCCTCTTCAACAAGTACCCTGCCCGTCTTACTTTGACTAAGCTTTCTCCCGACCTCGCGGGTTTCGACCCCAAACACTACTCTATTAGTGTCGAAGGTGAAGCATCTGGATTCTCTGCTCTGTCGGAACGATCAAGTGGAAAGGAAGGTCTTGCTGCACGATTCCCCAAGAAATTAGAGACCATGATATTCGAATATGGTGCTCCGATCAAGGTCAAGTGGCAAGCACCGGCGAACCACGGGAAGAAGGACTGGATTGGTTTATATATGGTAGCCGATAATCGTTCTCGTGAAATCACCGAACTCCCGTCTCTCGGACGATGGATTCCTACAGTATCTGGCCAATACCAGTCTACCACAGCTGACAAGGGCGTCTTGAAGTGGGATCAACCGATTGAAGATTCTGATAACGGCGATGTTAGCCTTGTGAGTGGTGAGATGGAATTTTCCGGAGACAAGTTATGGTGGACCCAGGGTGTCTACGAATTCCGCTACCACCACGACGGAAACCATAATGTCATGTCTATCTCTCAACCCTTCGAGATCCATATTGGCCGCTTCGACTACAACGACGCCGAAACAGACCCTGAGGTGACTATTCAGCAAGCTGTCGAGTCAGCCCTTCTCCCAGTGGTGCAGAACTGCCTCGACCGAGACCCCGATATCGCACCAAGCACACCGATCGAGCCATTCGGTAGCCATGTGGAACGTCACGGCAAATACGCCAAACGATTGGTCTACGCCATTCACCAGATGTTCGGTATCGAGTTTACGCCTGCCGTGGTCCCCGCCGATGGCAACGTTAAGAACTTGGCCTGGCGAATTTGTAACGCAAAGCAGGTTTTGGTACGTAATACAGTTCGTTCAATATCAACACAAGATTGGGTGGCGAGACTAACTTTTTCCCCCTCCAGGCTCCTTACAGTATGTCGCGATCTAGAGGAACGTCTACACCCGGAGAGGAGAAACAGGAACCCCTTAGCCCGTAATCGGGTGTGCGACATAGGTTTCGACTGGTGCATATAGTGACATTACGGACATCGCAAGGGAGTTGAGGATTTGCCTACTGCTTTTTACGTATAAAACTTCCTCGTTTTTTCTTACTCTTCTCGTCGAAGCATGTTTCCCTCGATTGTTCGTTCTGCATCTGGCATTTGTTGAGATACCAAAAGTCCGGTTGCTTATCTTTTTTTCCGAGGGAGGGGAGAAAGGCATGGGCGGAGTTGTTGGGGTTGGTTCTTGATGGATGGATGGATGGGCTTGGAGCTGAGTTATGTCGATGATGTTGTGATGTCGGATTTTGTGGAAGGGCTTGGAAATTACTGAGCTTTTCAAGGCTGTGGGCTCTGGGCTTAGTTAAAGGCTAGGGGCAGAGGCTTAGGTAGTAATGCCAATTGAGAAATTAACTGTTATGAATTGGGTGTTGATGTGTATATGTGAAGGCCATGGTTGATGTTATGCCGATAAGAGGCTCATTCATCTTGCTGCGTTGATATCTGAGCACCAGCTGCCCCTTTGAATCTACAACCCTTAGATGTCCACACTGCGGCTTTGATAGTGAGGGCATATATATGCCTGCATGCATACCCAGACAAGAATTGCCAAGGCGAACATCTAAGCCAGTCATTCCATTCCCATAAAGTCAGGCATATTTCGATACTCTTTGCAGAAGACACATCGCGGTAGAATCATAACAGAAGGTCAAGCGTATTCGACTAAATAGACATATTTGGCATAATTCAATAATAGTGTTACTTCCAACGCAGTGCTAACTCACTTACTCACCTACCCCCATTCCCATTCCCTCACCACCCACATCTAACCCCCAACCCAAGACCCCCTTAACTGAAATCTCACGCCTCACGCCAAACTAGGCGACTTCAACCCCTCCTCAATCCCAATCCCAACCTCCGAGCTCCCACCCTGCACACCCGCACTCCCACTCGCGCTCCCACCCGCTCTACGCGCCTTAGCCCCTGCTTTCAACTGCTCCCACTTCTCCCTGTACCTTACGAGGTTCGCCCTCGCTTTATTGTAGCTGCGTTCCATCTCCTCCATCTGCCGTCCCATAACCACGATCTGGTCCTCAAGCTCTCTATTCCGTTTCGCAAGAGCCTCGTCTGCTGATTTCTCCCCTCCTCCCACACCCCCTCCTAATCCCATCCCTCCCAATCCCAACCCCGCAGCGGCACCAGCAGAAGAAGTCCCAGGCGTCAACCCCGGCGTCTTCCCCCCCGCCGACGAAAGCGGGGATCCAGGGCGCATAAGCCGCATGCTCTCCGCGAGCCGCATCCCGGAGTTCTGGGACATGCTCTCGAAGGCATGGAGGCGACGGCTTAGTTTGTCCAGCATATCCTTCAGACTCGCGTTCTCGGTGTGCAGCTCCTCGAGCATATTCGACATCTCGTGGTTTTTCCCCCCACCACTACTACTTCCAGCTACCACATCCCGACTATCGCCGTAGTAAGAAACGGTTCTGGCGCGACGAGGGGGCGCGGGAGAGGTCCCGCGGGCGTCGATGAAGTCGTCGGTGGAGTTGGAGACGTCGTCGTTGCCGCCTTGGGCTTCGAGACGTCGCTTTTCTTTGTCGGCGAAGGTTAGGATGCTAGCGTAGGACGCGGTGTGCCCGCTTGTGGGCACGACGTAGAAGGAGTCGTTGGCGGATTGCCCGTCGCGGGCTACGGCTCGCAACGCGGCTTTCGAGTACAGCTTTCGGAGGTCGGGCTCGGCTACTCCGGCGGATGGGTTGCGGGTGCGGGAGGGACGCTTGTGGGTGGGTGATTTGGGTTGCGGTTCGGAGGGGGGAGGGGCGGTTACGACGGCGGCGGAGGGGGAGGAGGAGACGGGGTCTTCTTCGCTGATTAAGGGGAGTCCGGCGAAGGCTAGGGGCGCGGAGATCCGGTTTATGATGCTGCCGAAGGCGCTGTAGAAGCGCGAGAAGCCCTCGTCACTGGCGGCGGCGGCGGGGGGTTCGGCTTGGTCCTGGATGCTGGAGTTGGAGCTGCGGGGGGCTCGTTCTTTCTCTGGGGAGAGGGCGTTGGGCCTTTCGGAGTTGTCGAGCATGGTCTGCATCTTGGTCCGTCCGCTTCTCCGCGATGTGGTAGCGTCCATGTTGCCAGGGGCTTCGGTGTTAGAGATGCTTGGACTGAGAGGCTGAGAGCGGTACTTTGACCGGATGCCACGAGCAGAGGCTAGGTTACTGGCGATAGAGGCCCCTAGGTCACGCGCGGGATATCGTGGTTGCTTCGGTAGTGTGGGTAAGGGTTGGTTGCCCTTCTCATTGGAGGACCCGGCGGCATCAGACTTTGATTCTGTGGTCGCACCTGGGATAGCCTCATCCTTCTCGTTGGCCTGGGAGTCATTCTCGGGGGTCTGCGAGGTGGGCACCTTGCCCGGTATCTGGAGGAGTTCGGAGAGGCGGCGATGATGCTGCTCGAGCAGCTTGAGGGTACGGAGTGCCTCGACGCTGCTAGTGTTCTTAGCGGCGTTGGCGAACTCGCCGGCAGCCCGTGTGTGCTCATTCACTGCGACGGTGGTGTCGGACGTGTGGGTTGCTATGGATGCGGCTCTCGCATGATCATGCGCCTATGATTCGACGAGTTTAGCTGCGAGGAATAATGCATGGTCGGGTCCGACCCCGACATTGCGGTGTGTGATCCTACCTTGATTAAGGGGGACGACTCCATGATGTTAAGCAGCCCAAGAAAGGGATCCGAGGCAGAAGGCGAGGGCCGACTATCGCAAAGGGGCTTAGTGATTTTGCCTCCTTGCAGGCAGAAAGTGTGTTGCAGCCTTGTATGTTTGGTGGTGCTTGTCTGGCGATAATGGATAATGGATAATGAACGATAATGAACAAGGAAGGTTCTACAATTAGAACTGCGAACCCCATCCCATTACCGAAGTTCGGGTAACGGAGCTTAAAAGATTAGTGCGGAAATGGTGGGTGGTCGGTGGGTGGCTTCCCCCCAATTCCACCCCAATTTGGCTTTCTAGTTGGGACTTCCAATCTTCCAGTCTTCCAATTACCGAATGAATATGACGCTCCATCATTATGTGGGGTAATATGTATATCTAGGGCTAAAATGGTTAGAAAGTTACCTAGACTGTCTGGATATGATTGACCTAGGGATGCACATTGTCGCACCTGCCTGACCTGCACACGTACCTAGTTGCACAGTTTGAAACTTTGGTGGGGTTATTCGGTCTTGCTTATTATCCCTTGATGTTTTTAGCAGGCGGGCAGTGGGTTGTGTGGCTGGTGAATCTTACCATCTAGGTACCACTAGGCTAACCCTGATCGATGATTTCCAGGGGCTTTCCAGGGCTGTTCTGTTTGATTTATGAAGCAATCGTCCCGTCTAATCAATAGATTGGTCGCTTGCATTATATGAAATAAATCTATTCTTCTCGTCATTTAGCCACATCTTCATTGTTCAAATTGTCATAATTATCTATAACCGGGGATTAAGGGTATGCGAATCGCATCGATACATTACGCATACGCCATTACGAATACAAAGAAAGACACGGACCTCTCTATACCTACCTGGCATATATCGACGGAGAGAGGTCAAGAGCTATAAGCTATGACGACAAGATCGCAAGGAAATAGGTGGTAAAAGTCAAGCTACTCACATTGGCGCATACTAAACTACCTACTAAATTGCAACGCGACACATTGGTCTCATCGCCACGGCCTTTGTCTGCTTACTTAGTACCTAGTTATCGACATTGTCAACATATGCGCTTGCTAATGCAGACGTTGTTGGTGTTATGATAACGATTAGATTGATCTGAGAGTCGACATTGGAAGACGGGAATAGCTTTCACTTTCAGCTGACACCTCTAAGGATTCGGATGCGTGCTGTTGTGTTACCATTCGTCACAATCGGCCATTAACTTACTTATCTTTCTCTGGGGAATCATCGTCATCACCGTCATCATTATGGATGTCGCAAACTCAAATAGCTCAAATAATCCAAGTAAGGTTGGAAAGTTCAAGTTCGCTGCAAAACGATGGAAGAAACAACCTTCGAGGGAAAGTTTTGGATCTGCTGCTAGTAGCGAAGACATGCCTCGTGGTAGAAGTCCAGATAGTCGTGGCCGAGACCATGATCGTGTACACGGCGGGTCATTTTCTACCACGCAATCCAACGAGATGGCCGCAGAAGACCACGATGGAAAGGGGGGACCTGACCCTGAGGAGAGTCCTGAAGTCTATTATTCGGAAAAAGAATTGTAAGTGTTATTTACCTACTTGTCATTTCATGTCTTGTCGTTTCTTATTACTTGCTGCTTAAATATTGTTGTTTGTCTATTCCTTGTCATGTTTCTTATCACATCGGTTTCATTCATGTATATCATCATATCATGTTAATCCTATATTTCATGATATCTATCTTCCCTGCCTTTACACCTTACCTAGTATTTAGTAGTACATATTTATTCCTCATATCCACCTACATATATATATACTATTTCTCGGCAGTTAGGTAAGCCATGAAACATTTCCCACAATTCCTTACCCCTCCGTCTCGGTCGAGCTGGCCGACTTAATACAGCTCATAAGAAGAGAGCTTCATTTACAACCAGCTTCACTTACACCTGCACTTACAAATGAGTTACGCATAACTATAATTCATTATTGGACCAAGTTATTTGCCTAGCGGCTAAAAAACTGGAAAATTGGAAAACTGGACTGTGTGTAGTTTAGTTGGCTCCGCAGCCTACGAGGCCTTATTTCTAGTCAGCTTCCGTGCCTACTAGTATCAGCTCGTATCCGCGTTTAACACCTGGAGGTACGCAGCGTTACAGTGCTCCAGCGTGCCAACCGGTCCACTCCGGCTTTTCTGCCTTGCTTTCCGCCCCCATACCCATACACCTCTACCACCTTTATAGCAGCATAGGCACCTACTTTTAAGCATTTCCTACAGGTCCAAGCTTCACCGTTTAATCATAGCATACATAGAGTTGTGTGGCTTTGATTCTAATTGGCAGCACGGTTACCATTTTACCATCATGGTTGTCATGGTCATGGTCATTAAATCTGACATCTAACTTCTTAACGGCGACGTTATTGACCATTCCCATAGGTCCTCCGTTCGACCCACCGTACCCTCAACTCATCCTTCTCAGATTGGCCAGTTGACGACGTCGTCGCCAATAATCCAAGCAGACCACCTACCAGAGACCCAGGCCCAGACTCTGGACAATTTAGATCCAAACGGTCGAAACGGTCTATCACGATCAGCGACCCACGCCCCTTTTAGTGTCCCCTCTAACGAGCCGGCTCGTCAATCATCACCTACGAAGATCGGTTTACATCCACCTCAAAACTCCTCTTCGAATCGGTCGAAATCGCCTTCTAGTAGGATTAGGGACGCTTTCAGAAGCAAGAGGAGCGCAAGTAACCTTCAGGGTTTGAGTAATAACGGTAGCCAGACCGATATTGTCATTTCCGAACCTGAATTGGTGAACGCGTCATCCCAAAGGTCGACCGCCGCCGGTACGGCTTCTCGTCCGAGCACAGCTTCCCAACCTGATACAAATGCTATTAAAATAACATCTTCCGAACGCCCGCGTCGTCATAAGAGCCCGGCGCCTATCGACACCTCCGCTCGTCCTCGTACGCCGCCACCGTCCGAACCCGCCGCCCCCGTCATCGTTAATACCCCGCCGACACCAACCGAGTCTCATTATTCGCACCGTTCCCGGGGAAGCTCGTCAGCAAGCACGGGCCCTAACCCAAATGTGGTTGTGTCGCCTTCGGGTAATATGATATCACACCGACGAGCTAGATCAGGATCTGGAACGAGTATTGGCCCAAGCAAGTTATCCAATATAACCTTGGCTCCGCTCACACCAACCCCCGAGGACGCTGTCCCACAAACCCCCGGAGGCAGCTTTTTCTCTTCTATGCTCTCTGCTGCACAAACCGCCGCCACCAGTCTCAGTACCGCCGTCACCAACACTAATATCCCAGGTGGAAACAAACCTAAACCGAACATTCCTAGAGAGACGCAACCGGGCGACGACGACGATAAGGTAGAGGTCGAACCGTCTGTCGAGCAGTCGGAGGATACTATGGGGGACAAGGAACCGGCCGTCAAAACCCTTGGTAAGGGTGATCTCAGCTTAAGCCAGTTGGGCATATCCGATCCTGGAAGTACTGCACCTACGCCGACCGCTTCGAAGTTCTCCGATTCCACGGCCGACCACCGAGCACGTTCTGAATCGGCGCCCGTGGATAGCACAAATGCATCCGCCGACGATGGCCGTTTTGATGACCTAGCAGTCAGGCCGCCACAGTCCAATTGGGAGACAGGTACGACACCACCTACTAGTTTATACGAAGGAAAGACAGGGGGATTGCAGCGTACCGGGAGCATTAGGAGTGCTCTCGGTAAGAGGCGGAAACGCGGTAGTACCGGCGGTACTGCTGGTACTGGCACTACGATCGGTGCGGCTATTGCGGCAGCTAATGCCTCTGTAGCTCACCCTTCTGCCACCGGCAGCGTTCCGAAACTTACCGGGTTTGCCGTAGCGAGTAAGAAACGCAATCGAGATTTCCATGCCTTGTTCAAGAGTGTCCCCGACGACGACTACCTCATCGAAGACTATAGTTGCGCGTTGCAACGCGAGATCCTCGCCCACGGCCGACTCTACGTTTCCGAAGGTCATTTATGTTTCAGCAGCAACATTTTCGGATGGGTGACGACCCTGGTTATGAGCTTTGACGAGATAGTGTCTGTTGAAAAGAGAAGCACGGCTCTAGTCTTCAAGAACGGTCTTATGATCACGACACTCCACGCGAAGCACGTGTTCGCTAGCTTTGCTAGTCGAGACTCGACTTACGACTTAATCGTTAATATATGGAAATTAGGACATCCTTCCCTGCAAAGTTCGCTGAATGGCGTTTCGTTGGAGGGTACAGGCGGCGACAAAACCGAGAAGCTCGAGGATGCCGATGCCGTGACAGGAAGTCGGAGTGCCACAGCATCCGAAGACGAGGAAAGCGAAGACGGAGACGACGTCTATGACGAGGACCAGGAAGACGACGATGCACCCGAAGTAGCACAGCCGACCGAATCAAGCCCGGCCGATACGGATGGCGAGAAGACTGGTACGAGGAAGGTATCTGGTGCGCTCGCTACGAACGGCGCCGTCGAGAAGACCGACTTCGCTCCCGCACCCGCCGGCGCAGCTGACTTCCCTGGACCTGCTACTCACGCGCCAACGGACTGTGGCGATGCGGAGACTCATTATGATATCGTAGTTGGCGACGATGTTATCGCCGCTCCGCTTGGAAAGGTATACAATCTCCTGTTTGGGCCGGCATCCGCCGCGTGGATGGGGAAGTGGTTAACCAACGAACAAAAATGCACCGATCTACAAATGGAAGACAAGAAGGGTTTGACCCAAGATAACAAGAGCCGAAACTATACCTATATCAAGCCCCTTTACGCTTCAATAGGACCTAGACAGACAAAATGTGTAGTGACCGAGACACTAGAGAACCTAGATCTAGAGAAGAGCGTCAACGTGGTAGTTGTTACGCAGAATCCGGACGTACCTAGTGGTAACGTATTCTGCGTTAAGACCAAGTACTGTTTGTCCTGGACCGAAAATAACGGGACTCACGTTCATATCAACGCTACAATAGAATGGTCTGGCAAGAGTTGGCTAAAAGGTAAGATCTTATAATTATGGTCTCATTGGTAATTAGTAACTTACGTCAATAGGACCTATCGAGAAGGGCGCCAGGGAAGGCCAGACACAATACTGCAAAGATGTCTTCGCTAGCTTAAAAGCAGCAGTTTCTTCTGGACCCCGATCTGCCGGACTTAATGGGGGACCGGCAAAGGGGAAGAAGAAGCGAATCAAGGGCAAGCTACACCAAGCTTCTAAGGAAAGCTTGGGCGGCCCCTCTGATTCGGTGACATCGAAATCGGAAGACTGGGGTCTGCTTGAACCACTTCACGGTATCCTGGGTCCGGTAGTGGATATTATCAAACCTGTCCTCACCGGCAATGTGGTGTACGGACTCCTCGTCGGCCTATTAGTAGCGACATGGTTTGGTTTCGGGTTTAATGGTCAACCGAGAGTCACACCGTACGGACGTGAGCTAGGCTTCATAGGATATCCAGAACGGGCTGTCGCCTACGAAGAAATATGGAGACGCGAAGAAAGCGATCTTTGGGACTGGCTAGAAGAGAGGGTCGGCCTACATCGCATGAACGAAGGAGCGATACCAATACGTAAAAGGGTAATGGAGCCAAGATCGGTCGAAGAAAAGTTGCGCGAGGAGCGGATGAATGATCGAGAAGTCGAAGAGGCTATAAGGGTAACAGAAGAGAAGTTGCAAGTTTTAAAATCCGTTATGGACCGGAAGAAGGCACCTTTAAAATCTAGCGGGCAAGGTAGACCGACCTCTAAAGTACCAGCGACGGAGAGGTAACGATGAAGGGAATTAAAGGGAAAGAAGGAATGGAACGGAATTGAAAGAGAATAGGGAGAAGAGTTTACATCACACCACACATCACAACGCACGACGCACAACACACATACATACACAACATGCCAAAGCTGCGGCAGCTTATCCTATATCCCATTTGTCAGCAACCTTGGAATCGACGACGCCACGACAGAGAACACTGGAGGTCTGTTTTTTTATCGTTGTAAAACTTATAGCCTGTACTGCATATCGAAAAGTATGTTCTATATATATCTTTTCTTTCGGTTTCGTCTCAGTGCCCCCGGGGATACCGGGACTTGGCCGAGTTAGTTACTAGGTAGCTACCTTTCTAGAATCTAGGTATCTTGTAATATAGGGACAGAACAGAATTGCAACTTGACTGTAGATTGGTGCTCTTTGCTGTGAAGATTTGAGTGCTGAGGGAATGGTTGTGTGAATGTGCTGTGGTTTTATACGAAGTACACTGTATCCAGTACGTGATAATGCCGAATAAGCTTGCAGCTGCCCTGTAAGTTTTAAAGTTTAGGGGGGTTTAGCCTGAGCCACAGCGCTGGAAGCTGCGATAGCGTATAAAATGTGGGACCAATTAACGCGTATCTTCTTCAAAAACGCGTCTCTCAACCGCGGGGTCCTGCATCTACAAACCAACAACTACAAACTCAATTCGCTCTATTCTTATCTTCTCTCCTCAAACTTACGAGAACATACCTTTTCATACCAAGGCACGGACTTTCACCTCATACTTATTAAGCACCAGAAAAATAAAACCTAAAGGAAAAGGAGAGTACGAAGTGAAGAGAAACATACATCCACATCCGTCACAATGGACGAAGACGACATACCTCGCCAATACGACGACAGCAACCGCGCCTTCCTCCAAGCCTTCATGGCCCGCGGCACCCTAACATTCAAGCAAGCCCAACCAATCCTCGCCGCGATCTTCACCGCAGCGGAGACAACCGCGTTCGCCCGCCGCGCCCGCGAGGACCCGGATAACCCCGAGCCGATCCCCACGACCGCCAACCAAGTCACCCGCGATGACTTCGACTCGTACGTGTCGGCGGCGTCCGAAGCCGCTAGTGCGTTTGACTATGAGATCCGCAGCGCGACGCATCAGGCGACAAAGGAACGCGTTTACGCGCTGGTCAATGTGGCGGGGGATCCGCTGACGCAGATGGCGACACTGCGGACGCCGGAGGAAAACGCGTTTGTGAAGAGGGTTGTTGATGCGATGTTTGAGCGGTATAATTCCCCCCGTTTGGAGATGTGCTGTTTGGATGGGATGCAGGCGAATAAACTGCGCACGGCGCCTAGGGAGGTGGAGGAGAATGGTGGTGAGGGGGGAAATGAGAATGGGGATGGGAATGGGGAGGGTGCGTCGATGGTTGTGGGGGGCACGAGGGGGTTGAAGAGTAGTGAGGTGGAGAATGTGATGCGGAATATGGTCGACGAGGGCTGGTTCGAACGGAGTCCTAAGGGGTTCTATTCGCTGGCCCCAAGAGCGCTGATTGAACTCCGCGCTTGGCTTGTCGATGCGTATAACGACCCCGATGCGGAGCCGGACGAGTGGCAGCGCGTTAAGTTCTGCGAGGCGTGTCGTGAGATCGTGACGGTGGGGCAGAGGTGCGCTGAGCGCGATTGTAATGTCAGATTACATGATATCTGCCAGGATGCGTTTTGGCGCATGCGTGGCGAGCGGAAGTGTCCTAAGTGTAGTAAGGAGTGGACTGGACGGCACTTTGTCGGCGAGCGCGCGGTTACGGAGACGGAGGCGTATCAGAGGGGCAGACGACGGAGTGGGAAGGGGAGGACTAGTTTGGTGGAGAATATTGTGGATGATGGGGAGGGAGGAGAGGAGGAGGAGGAGGAGGAGGAGTGATCTAACGGTACATACATGTCTGCCGTGCTGGTGGGTGGCGAGCTATGAGCTATTGTTTTACTTCTACGTCGGCTTTGATTTGACTGGGATGGAGGAAAAAGAAATGGAAATTAGAATAAAAGGATAGGGGTTTGGTAGGAAAAGGAGCTAGATACCCTCGGGGGTAATGTGAATGGTTCCCCTGAAATACATAGATTTATTGATTATACGTCTACACTGGTTTGATTTACGGGTTCTTCTATATGCTAGCGATATGAATCTCGTTTGAACTTCGCTTCTTATTCTGCCATACAGGAGGCCTCGTTGAGAAGTGTTAAAGCTTTCGCCACAAAGACTGTGGCTGTGCAATGACCTACGCCAAGAGATCGGAACTCGATGCCCTTGCTGACAGAGCGACCTGATTCAACACTCCCATCTTCAAATATTGGCCAATCATTTACATTCTTACTAACAAAGGTAAAACAGGCTTGGGGGTATTAAGTTTGCGTTGTATAACAATTGACAATTGATTTCTGATTCCCATTTCATCCTTTTTCTCTCATCGTCCGAATCGAAATCACCTCCCAATTGTATAGAACCGTACAAACGATACACACGATACATACGATACATACGATACAGAGCCAAGATGCTCGAGTACTTCACTATCAAGAAGTTGAAGAAGCACCGTGAAGATAAGGCTGAGAAGCAACGATTGGAAAAAGAGGAGAGAACGAAAGAAAAGGGGAAGGGAAAAGAAGTCGAGATCACAACAAAATCCAGCCCCGCAATCTCGACCTCCGCATCCTCTAGTTCTCCCGAGTTTGTCTTAGAGACAGTGGAGGGTATGCCTATCCTCGATAAGGAGGACGAAAAGTTTCTCGAGAGACTTACCTCTCCATCAGATACTAATGATGACGATGACGAAACCCCGCCTCCTCTACCCCCGCGCGTGAAGACGCCTGTGATCGAGATAGACAGCGATTCGTCTAGCCTCGTTAGTAAAGACGAAAGTAATGGTAATAAGAAAGATGCCTCTGCTAAGGATAGCAACGGCAAGGCCAAAGAACAAGATAAGGATGACGAGAAACCCGATCACAAACCCAAGCGCTTCGCCTTCGTCACAAACCTCTCCCGCAACATAAGCCTCAAGCGCAAGCCCGACGACAAGCACGAACACAAGGGCAAGCACAAGAAAGACCAACACCTCACCGTACCCCCCTCAACCACAACCGCCACCACCGACCCGGAGCAAGAAGCGCAGAAGGAAGAAGAAGATATGGCACACGTCCTCGAGGACCTAAACCTCGCCGCATCAACCGACAACAAAGCCTTCTCGCTATCAAAAGAGTCAGCAGAGACGCTGCGCAAGTTCACACAGGTGCTCAAGGACCTCGTCAACGGCGTGCCGACAGCATACCAGGACCTCGTAGGACTAATCGAAGACCGCGACGGCGTGCTCGCCCGCTCCTACGAAAAGCTGCCCAAGAGCCTCAAGAAGCTCGTCGCCCAGCTCCCCGACAAACTCACCTCCTCGCTCGCCCCGGAACTCTTAGCCGTTGCGGCTGAAGCGCAGGGTTTGAAAGTCGAAGAGGAGGCCGGGAAGGAAGGCGCGAAGAAACTGCTTAGTCCCGGGAACCTGATGGAGTTGGTGACGAAACCGGGCGCGGTGGTGGGGTTGTTAAAGGGCATTGTGAATGCGCTGAAGACCCGGTTCCCGGCGTTCATCGGCACGAATGTGCTTTGGAGTATGGCGGTTTTCTTGCTCCTGAGCGTGCTTTGGTATTGCTATAAGAGGGGGAGAGAGGTTAGGCTCGAGAAAGAGGCTAGTGAGGCGGCGGATAAGGCGGTGGGTGAGCCCGGGGTGGTTGTTGGGGAGGTTGAGGAGGTTGATGATATGGAGGGGGGGAATGGGGATTCGGGGAAGAGTAGGAGTGTACCGCTTATTGAGGCGGTGCCGAGTGGGTCTCAGTCACAGACGCAGCAGCCGGCTATTTCGGTGTCTGGGCCGGTGGAGGAGGGGGGTGGGAAGAAGTAAATGGGATAGGATGATGGTGTCGTTTATGATAGCATTAGGGGAGTATGGTGGTGCGGCTGGAAAAGGGGGGTAAGGAAAAGGAGTGTGAGAGGAAAATGGGAATGGGGAAAGGGGAAAGGGAGGGAAAGGTTCAGGTTGATCCCGACCTACTCATCATTCACGAGGTTACGAGGCTTTACGCTTGACGGATTGTTGTAATATAGAGATACCCGGTTGCTTTATATGTTTATATGAGGAATTAGAGTTTCGTTACGTTATGTTGTGTTTGTTAGGTATGTTTGATTTTTATGGTGGTTTGCTTGGTAAATCGAATTTTGAGCGGATTCGAAGGGTTTAGGATGTTCGAGATAGACAAGGAATGAGGATACATACCAGGTAGGTATGAATGAATGAAAGAAATATGAGTGAAATCTTTAAGGCTTGTTAAGCGCGGTTTGGTTTTAGTTGACTTGACATTTCGAAAGGGGCTACGTAGACGTACTAGACTTTCTAACAATGTGTATAAGGGATTTCACACAGATCGTAGTACCATCCTTCATACCTCTACTAAAAACACATCATATCACCCTCTCAACAAGAAAACATCAAATATTAATCTCATTGACTTCTTAGACTTACTACACACCTAAGTCGCAGTTCAGCATAACTTAAGGCCCTCGAGTAGCTCGCATCATTACACTAACATCTCAGCCCAAATCGAAGCAAGAGACCTACTCACTAGGTAGAGGGCAAACCAAGCCCAACCAAATCAAATCACCAGCAGCAGCACACCAAATCTCATCACCCCTATCTTTGTCTTAAGCTTCTTCGTCTCTCCTTCCCCTTCTCCATCTCCAACTCCCTTTCCATCTGTCTTTTTTTCTCTTTCGCTTTCTTGATTTCTTTCTCCCTGGACTTCATGGACCTTAGGCTCTGTACCCGACTTGGCAAGGGCTTTTCAAGTTCAGGCTCAGGTTCCGCTTCCGGTTCAGGTTCGGGCTCCGGCTCCGGCTCCGGCTCCAGCTCAGGCTCAGGCTCGGGACCTAATTCAGGCTCAATCTCACCCCCACTCTCCACATCTCCACCCCCATCCTCACCCATATCCTCATCTTTATCATTATCCTTAACAGAAACACCATCCCCAGTCCCAACACCAACGCCCCCCAAGGAAGATCCTCTCGCAGCCCCAGACCGTGACGGAACCTAGTCGTCCTGCACGAGCTCCTTGATTTCCTCCCTAGCGGGCGCGATCCCGGCCGTCGTCTCCGCCTTAGCGTCTCTACCGCCGGTACGGTCGATCACGCGTGCCCCATCGCGCATCCAGCAGTCGATCTCGTCGACGATATCCGCCACCACGTCTTCCACGATCTGCTCGTCATACCGCTCTGCTACGGGACGGACCTTGTCCTTATTGTTAATGGTTTTGGAGGCCGTGGCGACCTTGACAGTGTCAACGTCGACCATTTCCACGTCACCGTCGCCGTCGGGGTCTAGGGGATCGAGGCTAGAGTCGAGGTACTCCGGGGGAGGGTACCAGAAGTTCGGGCCGAAATTGACTTCGGCGGCGCCGCCTCGGAACACGCTGATCGCGGGGTAGTATCCGGCCATGCCGTCGTCCATGCCTTCTCTTGCGCCTACTTGGATCTGCGGCTTCGAAGCTGGTGGAAGGAAGGCGAGTAAATCCGTAAAGGGTGTTCCCATCAGCACGCCGTTCTTGTATATTTTAATGCAGGACTTAGGTAAGGTGCGTAGAGCTGGAACCTGGTGGTTGGGGTTCGGACGATCGGCGGGCCTACTACCTATCGTACCCGAAGGACCCGCCGGTGAAGGGTTCATAAGATCCTCTAGCTCCTTACTCGTGTGGTAGTCGATTTTCTCGAGGTAGATATGCTGCTTGAAGCGAATCGGTATCCTATCCCGAACGATATTGGCAGCTTCTGTAGTCGGTTCTTCATCGTCTAGCGAGTCCACGGCCGGATTATATTGTCCCAGGACAACCTTTCTGTGTAATTGCTCCGACGGTAGTTGGATCTCAAGTCCAACTACGTCACCTTCCTTGATCTCTTCGCCGGGGGGGAAGAAGTCCTTAGGTCGCGACATGTGTACCTTCTGGCCCTGCACATCTCGAATTCCGTAGCTGTACGCATCGTAACCAACTGGCGCGTCCAACGAAGCCTCTCGTCTCGCAAATCCTAAACGTACGTGACCGTGCGACTCGACACTTCCATCTGGGTTGCTCTTCGTAGTACCTCGAGTAATCTTGCACTCCCAATACCATCGGCCTTGGCGAATGGCAACATTGGCTCTTGCCGTTCTAAAACCCTTATCTGTCGTTATGTGTCGACCTAATTGGTCCATGTAGACATGTGTGGCGGCATCTTCGAAGCTGATATGAGCACCGTAGGGTTCGGGTTCGGTTTGTCGATAGTAAAAGGAGGATGGGAAGGCAGGGTCGGCTATGCAGTGTAAGTAGTGATAACTCTTCTTGTTGTAGACGCTAGACAGATGTCAGTAAAAGGCCGCGATCGAAGTGTCGTGAAGGCGACTCACTGTTCTGATGTTTCGTAGAATTGGATGGTAGTTCCGTCGGGGGCGGTGACTTCGTGATGGGGAGTAAATACGGGACCTCGAGCTGTTTCGAAATCCGAAGGCTTCGGGGGTGCTAGCTTATAACGTAGAGGCGAAGACTCGTTCGGAGGTAACTGAAGCTCCTTGATCTTGGGATCGGGTGTCGCTCTGGAGCTCTCCGCTCCAGCTCCAGCTTTCGATTCTCGTTTTTTTAAAGTATCCTTTTTACCTCTTCCAGGTTTCTCGCGCGCCATGACCGCTACGTCGTCATGCGACTGAGATTTACTAGGCTTTACATCTGGGTTTGGGTTGAGAGGTGAAGAAACTGGAGGCGCGTGGTCGTCTTCGAGAGGTCGTTTCTGGGGAACGGATACAGGGAGAATAGGTACTGGAACTGGGGTGATTTGGCGTTTCGGTAGATCCACATCAGTGGCCATGGTGATTTATTAGGTAACTAGGTAGTTATGAATAAAGAAAATATAAATAGTAATTTAGATGAGTCAATTGGTTCGTTACCTTCCTAGGTACGCTAAATTTTCGATAGTAAATTTTTACATGCGACAGCGTCGAGAAATGGTGATAGTTGGGAAAATGGCAATTGGAGCTGTTGGAGTTCGTGGTTTGTTTTATTTACGCCGTACGTACAGTGGAAAATCGCTAAACAACCTTGCTGAGGCTCTGTAATCTAGTTGATTTTAAGGTTAGGAAGATCTGATAATTCCGATCCTACCTTAGCGTTCTAATGTACCTTCCAGGTACCGAATCGTGGAATGGGGACTTGGTTTCCGGCGATATTCTAGGCTGTGCGACGATGTGAGGAAAGAGCAAGAACGATATTAAGCAAGAACCTCATTCATATCCATGAAGCACTTTGAACTGCACAATTCTATACCACTACAACTTTTTGAGAATATCGTTTAAGATGGGACGGAAGGTTTTTAGATACATGTAATACGGTACGCCAATATTGCAAAACATATATAAATAAAATACAATGCAGGTAGATAGTCGCGAAAGTGATTTCATCTGAATGTTAACCAGTAAAAAATGACTGATCTTGTTGTTTTAAGAAAATGCATCTTCCGATCACAATTAAAATGTTATTATTCACTAAAGAAATGACTCGAACACCAAAAAGTCTCAATTGGAAACAAATCGTGAAGAACAAGCAAAAAGGAGCGACCACCACGGGACTCGAACCCGCAACCTCAGTCTATCACTACCTATTATAAGGGATAAACCCATATAGTAGGAGGACCGCGCGCTACCATTGCGCCAAGCAGTCTGACGCACCACAAACAGCCATTCAAGTCTGGATGATGAATTTTTGTGGTGCTATTCGGCGTTATATCGAAAGGAATTAGCGCTTAGCGCCTGAAAACTGTGCGGGGCAATGTGTCTTGGTAGACATTTTAGTTGGAATTGGACTTGAGAAACAACAAAGAAACAGCGAAGAAGCTCTGGATTTGTTGCGTTATCAAAGTTTGTAATTGGTCCGAGTGGCGTCACATGCCGGATGCTGCATAGGAAAGTACTTAGCGTTGGAGTAAAGGAGCGGGAAAAAGATGTTAACTATTTGTGTCTTGCATTTCTTACATATGTATGAATGCATAAAGGCCATATCCATCAAGCCTGGGGTTTAAGTGCCGTATATAACCAGTGTCTTTGTATTTACAGTTCTCAGCCCCCATTACTGATAGCAACCCCGTGATTTTGAGGTGAAAATACCGAATTTTTCATTTATCCCCTAGTTTCAATATCTTCCCCAACCTGCCCGGAATGCAGTACCAGACCTAAGTTCCCATTGTCTGAGGCCCCCCTTGTACATATCCAGAAGATAAACCAGCCTATATACCGGATACAGAGGGATCTTGGATTTTGGCTTGATCCGCTTCAGTTTGACTTTTATCTGGCTCTTCGCTCTTCAAGCGTTTTGGTTCTGTTAAATCCACCACACATGAAGCTATGGCGTAGTCTCCGTCGTGGCTAATACTAATGCGCACATATTGATCTTCGTAGACGCCCTTGCCGAGAATGATGGCGATTGGCGGTCCCCAGTTGGTGTATATAGGTTTGAATCCTAGCAATAATGATGTATCCTTTTCATTTTTAGGAGAGTCAACAGATTCAGAAGATTCAGGAGATTCGGGAATCTCAGGGGTCTCAGGAGTTTCGGGAGTTTCCTCCAAGTCCAAAGGTTCCTCTGGGGTAAGCTCCGGATTGGGACGCTTTCCAGCGTTTTTGCCATGAATCAGCTCTGGCTCGTACTTGATCTCGATATCAAGGAAATTTATCCTGCGGACGGTGTAGGCCTTTTTAACTGCTTCCTTCGCTGCCCATCTAACATAAGAGGTAAGTTATCTCGTTCGAGCCAGTTCTTGTGGGTCATTGCACCAACCTGCCAGCCATGTACTGGGCCGCCTTTTCCAATGCTTTGATAGTTGACTGAGACGATCTACCATATTCTGCTTTATACTTCAACGGGTTCCTTAATGTATGTCGCTTGTGAGAGACGGCGCTAAGAATCGATTTGCCCCTCTCGAGATTCATTTCCTCTTCGGTAAGAATGCGACGAACAAATTTAGATCCACTCTCATTCATCAGGATCGCGAGGATTCTAGATATTTGGCAAATATCTGTGCCAACGCTCAGAGTTGGGACTTTAGGAAGTCCCATGATGAAGAAAAAGAATTTGGTATTCGACGTCCAGATTGTAAATAATACTTGAATATTGTTTTTTTAACGTTCAATTTTTTAAGTGGGTAATGATGTTCGGTGCTGTAGGTATCCACCATATTCTTATCGTTATCACCCCACATTGAATTTGCTGTGTAACGACATATGTACTTCGTATTTAGGTATATTTCGACATTTCAATATTTCGATATTCAATTCAAATTCTTCACTATTTTTTTCGCCTATCAGCCCATTAACGCCATTCTGCCAACCAAACTACATAATGCATCTCAAATTACTTGATATCCATGAATCACACTCCCAAAATTTCTTTCAACTTCCACAATTAATGAGTAGCAAGAGCTACTATCATCTCCCCATATCATCCCCTAATTCTCACCAAGAAGCGGAGCTCGTTCGGTATCACCCCCGCGAGCTCTCGCGAACTTGATATCTCTACCGGTTGCCGCAGGCACAGCAATAACGAGAGTAGCAATGAATAGAACGGCCATAATGACGAAAGCGAATATCCATTGAAACGCAATAACCTGTCGTAAGAATTGGGATACTCCAATCGCCGCCGAGAGGACGCTAAGGTTAAACCCCATGGTATAGTCCTATAAACGTTAGGTCTGTGTATAAGTGTATACATAACGACAATGTTTCTGCTTGCCTTGTAAACGACGATGAAAAACATTCCGTAGACCAAGATCGACCAGATGAAAATGTTGCCGAATATGCGGGCAACCAGCGTGTCGGGATGAGGCACCATAATAGCCCCGTTCCAATATATCGCAACAAAAGTCCATGCCAGTGGTCCTGATACGACAGGTGTATGGATGAAACGAGCATAGCCTGGGTGGCGGAAGTATAGCGAACTCAGGTTGAAGAAATTGAGAATGATGAATAGCTCCGCCCAGCCGAAATAGGAGCGTACGAATAACATTACGAAAGCGAAGTGGAACAGATTGTTGACGATGAAGTGGCTGCCCACCGAACATGCTGCGTTCACGTGTTCCACGGTTCCAGAGAATAGATGAGCGATATATCCTCCTTGGAGAACGAAGAGGACGATCCTGATTGGCAGCAATTGTTAGACAGGTACCTCACGATACAATGTGGTCGGTTCCATCTTACCAATAGATGCTGGCGATGATAGAATTTAGCCGAAATGCTGTGTGGAACTTATCATTTTGGTGCCATATCTTATGACGAGGCCAGGCACCATCGTGAGGCTTCTCGAAGGTATAGTAGATCGAGACAATGATAGACAGCAACCAAGTGACTATCGTTAATATCTTGTCTGTTATATGTTAATATTACATTCACAGGATCCAAGCTGAGGAAATGGTCCACACACTATCACATCGTCAGCTACTTTCGTTGAACAGGGAAACTATCACATACCAAGTAATAACAGTGTTCTTGCTATGAGAATCGCGCTTGGCGAATGGGTTTACTATTCCGTGTATTAGCGCCAGCTCCCTCATTTCCGTATCTCGAACATACGATGGTGAAGTCGTTCCATTGTTGCTACAATTCGTATGCGTGAGACCTCTCAAATATGAGCTTCTGGATTTATATCCGAACAACCTGGAACCTTCTTTACTAAACTCCCGAAATTGTTTCTTGAGATCTAAACACAATACGACACAAATCGTAAAAAAAGAGAAACAAGATCAGAAATAAACAGGGGACCCAGTTGAGTTTTAAACATTCGACCGATCAATACACAGAATGAACACTGGACTTCTGACCATCCAACCAAGGCCTGGGCCTAGAGCTCTTAGGGAGTTCAATGACGATGGTGGGGTCTCCTTTGTAATGCACGAATGTGCGGGGGAGGCTTTCGTGGGACGATAGTGAGTCGGTGACGTTTGAGAGGTACCGGTACCTGAGGCGAGGAATGCTAAAGGGCAACTTGTTTGGCAGGACCGGCTCCTAGCTACTCATACGTACACATACAAACAGCCATACATGCAGATAGAAGCTCTGACTCCGGCTCTCACCGAGAATATGGCTGTAGCACCGAATCAGGATTTACCTGCACTGCGAGCATGAAACGCGGGGAGATGAACCTATGAACGCCGTTCCTGGCACACTGCATTGTTACACTACTGACGAATCATCTCTTTAAAGGAGTCATAGAATTGGCTGCGTCGTTGGAAGGATGCTTGGTGCGAGTTTAGGTTTCGTACGAGATTGGTTCGTTACCAGTTTGCCTTAGGTAAGTGCATATAATTGCATGTAGACACTTCCAGCACCGTAGTAGCAGTAATTTGCCTGTTAAGTGTCAGGGATGCGCGTAACCTTGACAGTCGGAGAGAATTGGGGAATGAGCGAACGCGAGAGGAAAAGTCTATGACGCGGTGTGGCTACACGCACGGATTACGAGATCTCGACGTAATGCCGCGTCTGACCGGACCCGGACGGCTGTTAGCTCGCTGGACGATCGAGATTAGGTCCGTCACGGGGCTTAGGAGACCCATATTTAGCCATGTCGGGGGTGGATAGGTCCTGTAAGTCTTAGGCTAGGGACGTAGGGAGGATTGAGCTTTTGATTTGTCTTTAAATGTGATTTCTTGATTGGGTAGGTATTTATCTATGGTATTTAGGATACACTTTTTTTTATTATCATTATCTGCCGACTTGGGAGTGGTATGGAAAAATAGGTTGGACAACGAACAGTGGTAAGTTACGGCAAGTTCCTCAATAAGGGGAGTTTGTGGTCCGGTTTGTATGTCTACATCTGCGACATATGAATGGCGTGGGAAATTTGATCCTGCATGTACGACGCGGGCAGGCAACTCTTTAAAAGGAGGGCTGAGAGATCTCTAATTTGTAGAATTTCTCTAAGTTGCGGGGTGAGGCAAATCGGATGCTGCATTGAGTCAAGCTGTCGTCGTCATCAAATCCCGCCCGTGTTTTTATATTTCTAATTGACGATATTAATAGATCTAGTCTTATTCGTGAAGAGTAGTTCTACCCTACCATAATTTCCGAGCATCTACATATATCTTCCGGTTATCTCGGATCTCGTGTGGCGTTAACGCCAATGTCTCGGAGAACAGGCTGTCTAGGTGCACTTTCCCACTATTACTGAGACATCCACGGATGGGTTCCTCCACAGATCACCTCGAGATGAATCTGTAAGGTATCGAGACAATTGCACACATTTCCTCCTATTCGCGTAGACTTTTCGGTCTATATATTCTTCCGATCTTACCCATACCGGATCTAAGATAAACTTGCACATCCTCCAATCCAGAACACAGTGCAGTTCCGTGACGAGCCACTTGATAGCTAAAAGATACCTGCTGTAAATTTAGGCGCTGTTAGAATTGTAGTCTCACGACCGCTCCGGGACCCGAGCCCTATACTCCGCGGAATCCGGCCGAATTTCTAGTCGATAAATGACTACGGTACCGATCTTTATATAATGGTTACCCGAGTCTATTCTAGGTCCGGCATTGACCCGGATAATGTGTCGGCGTATTTAACTAGATCTACGACCTTAGCCATCCAGTATGATAGATCGGTAATTAATTCCACTACGGTTCACACAGGCAGATAGGTTGGAGATTTGAAGGGCGTATGTTCTTGTTAGCAACCATGGATTTCCACACGGTAGCTATCATAGACTCGTTGGAGATTCGTCTTCGATCTGTGAGTTAATTCATGGCATGATAAAGATCGAATTGGGATTGTACTTCATTAGGAGCCAAATTACTACGATAGAGAGCTCGAGCTCAAGCTCGAGCAGTAACTTCGCAATCCTACTGACACTGAGCGTCGGCAGACTCCGCCACGTTTCCTTCGGTAAGCGGGGGGTATCGTACTGTTCAGCTTACTCCGGTCCGGTGCCGGGTATGGTACCATCCCGCCATCCCCGGTATAATGGCACGAGGCAATCGACGTGACCCTCAATGCCGAAGATATGGTACACTAATGTTAATACAAATGCCCCGTACTATGCACGATGTGATAAAGCAGCAAGCTTATCTTGTATGCTAGGTATATATTTTCTAGGCACGCCTAGAAAATACGGATCGTAGGCCATATTGCAAAAGAGGAGAGATCCTAAACACGAAGGATACCTACGCAGTATTCTGTAAGCATCCATATTGGATTGCTCAACCCACTGTTCGAGTGGAGATAGTTACCTTGATTGTCAATGTCTGCAGTGTCAGAGGACACATATGCGCCTCGGGGAATGTTACTGAACCAATTGATCGTCGGTGAGAGTGCCAAGAAGACGTAGCATGAACTACCCAGTACTAAAGTGCCGATTGAATCTTTGGTCAGTGAACAAGCCAGAGCGGTACCGGCTAGCCCAGGATTTGAGCAGATATTTCGATTTTGTTTTGCATGTCCTAACACTATGAAGTGTATTGATATTATGGTCGCCTAAATTGTAATTGCTTTCCACGTCCCTAGAGACTTTGCAGACAGGTCACTAGGACTAGCATATGCAATGGCTGATCTCCAAAGTCTGATCTCGTCAGGTGTTCTCTCGGTTTTGTGAATTGGAACGAACAACGACCGGCGCAAGAAACGGGGCATTAGATAAGCCTTAATCAGGGGGTATCGCGGCGGTATCTAACCCTAGTGGGGTTGAGGCGACAGGTCACTCGGTCTTATCGGCTAAACCCGGATTTCCAGTACCCCTTTCTCATGTTCGGAAACCAGACGGTACAAATCACTATCTCACCAATTGTTAAAACAATCATGGAAATCGACTCAAAAAGAGCTTTGTCATTTGTACCTAATTCCTCGTCATAAGACTTGTTGTTGTCTTTGCCAAAATTTTCTAGAAAACATCTTTCCAAATTTAGTCCGTGCGACTAGCCCAGAACATGGCTAGAATAAAGAATTAAAAAAACAGGCCACGATTACGTACCAGTGTCCCTCATGGTACCGGTCCTAACCAATCAAAAAGCGTTGCGTTAGTTATCGGCGACTCTGTCCTTCCAATTTTTCCAACGATCGTAATGATAAGGGGAAAATGGAAACTGCAGGTGATTCCTTTCCCCGACACGCCCGGTAATCGGCAGTGCAACAACCTAGCATGATTACCAAGGTAGGAAAGGTATGGAAGGTAGGGACGTTGAGCAGATTGAGGTGTTCGTCCAGGTGTGCAGAGAAAAGCGGAGTTTGTCACAAAGGTTGCAAAACATGACAGACCAATGCTGACACCGCTTCTCCATTCCCATATCCTATATATTCTCCAATTGATGATAGACCTCAACCGAGAACACTCTAGGCCATCACACCATCACACCATCCAAGTTCACTCTCTATATCCAATACCATTAGATATCGAACATATTTAGCAAACCTAAAGCTGATCTTCATCAAACCATAAAAATCCAAATACAAATCCATCAAGATGAACCGCTTCGAACAACTTGTGAAGGACATCAAGGATGTATTGGGACCGTCGTCGGGGTTGACCTCGGATGATATCGACGTAGAAGACTTAACCCATATCATGGAACGATATATCTCCGATAAGAAGGAGTGGTCCATGTATGCGATGGAAGACGGCAGTCTGGGATACACCCGAAATCTCGTCGACGAGGGTAACGGAAAAGCGAACTTGGTAAGCCATGACCTTCTCGTCTTTGATCGATTTGTTTGAACAAAAAAAAGAACAAAATACTGATCCAGTCCACCAATATAGCTCGTGCTAGTCTGGACACCCGGAAAGGGCAGCGCTATCCACGACCACGGCAATGCTCATTGCGTAATGAAGATCCTTCGCGGCGACCTCACCGAGACTCGATACGAACATCCCAACGGCGATACAGAGAAGCCAATGGAAGTAAAATCGGAACATGTCCACAAGGAGAATGCTGTCGCCTACATGGCAGACGAGCTTGGACTTCATCAAGTGTCCAACCGAGGTAGCGACTTCGCTGTCTCCCTACATCGTAGGTCCCTCATCTCAAGCGTATATCATCTCGTACCACTTGGCTAACGTCGATAGTATACACTCCTCCCAACGTAGCAAAGAACGGGTGCTACATCTTCAACCCCAAGACGGGTAAGAGCACACACGTGAAATGTGGTCTTTACTCGTCGCATGGCGAACGAGTGCAGGCCTAGGCGACTTGTAAGCTATGATGAGACCATGAAGGAATTTGTATGTACGGAGTTTGGGGTATTTCTCAGCGAGACGGTATGATGACTTTGTAATATATGGCGAGGGAACATGGAAGCTCCCGACCCCCTTTCCATCTTATTAGTAATCATTTATGTTGAAGTCCACGGTACTAGGTATGGCCTAAAAGCTTAGGAGGCAGAAACATGACTTCATGTAAGCGTCGATGAAGCGGGTCGTCCATAGGAAGGCAGGATAGCTCGTTTTCGGTAGATATGAATAATGAGAATGAATCCAACTTGCAAATTCGTATTTCTATGAATCTGAGTGACAAGATGAGGTGAAGTTGGGAAAAGGAAGAGAAGTCGTGCTGTTGCGGCTCGTTTCGCAATATTAGCATTGCTCTGTCTCTTTGATTTGGCCTAGCTCGGATTGCACCATCGCAGTGTTGTCCCATTCGTCGGGTCTTGATGGTGAAATCGGCCTGTAGCCGTACAGTTTAGGCACTGTACTTCCACTGTACAAACACCTGTAAGACGGCACCCAAGCAGCTTAAGGTGGACAAGGTACGTACCGTGTTGTAAGTACCTAGGTACACTAGTATTATCTTCAAGTGAAAATGTAGAATGAACATCTTATTTGGAATATGTATATTTAATTCAGGTTATCTCATATCTTAATACCTCACATACTAAAATTGAACATGATTCCGAGTTGAAACCCGGCGTAGTTGCAAGGTTCAAATATGGCACACTGAACTTATACAGTGCACAGGATTGAGAACGGCAACGAACAAGCGGCTAAGTTTCATTGCGAGATCCCGACAGCCGACACAGGTACCGCTGGTACCATGTACTATGTACTATGTACTATGTACCGTTACCTCGTTAGTCAGCCGAACCGAAATAGTTTAGGCGAAGGATGAGGTAACAAGTTTATAGTGCGACATCGAATCAATATAAAGATATTCTACTTAGGAATGACTCAATTTTCTAAAAACACCAAATATTTGGTACTCACCCATGGATGTTATATCGTGAATACTTCTTATCCAACCATTTACAGGAACCAGGGACAATACCTAGGTACCTAGGTACCTAGTATGCAGCAGGGTTGGCACGTGATTTCGAGGTGTTCGTCGTGTGCCAGACTTTAACAACTTTAGTAAACTTAATAAACTTAATTGAAAGCAAACGCGAACCGAACCCAAAAAACGCGTCGACTCCTAAAATCATACAGGTAGGTAAACTGATAAAGTGGTGAACTTTCGTCTTTCTACTTTCGTCTTTTTACTTGTCTCCTTCCACCTTTTTTTCTCTACAACAAAATATTTAATTTGAGACATCCACGATCCGAGGAGCTCAAATTAAATGTCAAATTCGTTGTAGACGCACCCTCCACTTTCATTCGAATCAATTAATCAACCATCAGAGACCGTTTGTCTTACTCGATCTAAATTGATATCCACCATGCCGCCAAAGCGTCATCCCGCGGCGCAACCTGCGGGAGAATCTCACTCCAAGGTTCCACGCTTCAACGAGACACCTTTTCATACCCCTTATATGGGATCGACTCTGTACAACAATATCCCGCAGCCTTTCAATTTTCAATCCCAACCTTTCAATTTTCAGTCTCAACCTTTCAATTTTCAATCCCAACCCCCTCCCTCGTCTCTAGGCCACGCTATTCGTCAACCGCCGAGAGAGTCGTGGGCTGTAGATGATGAAGATGTCCCCGAGCCCAACCGGGGTGCTGATATCTCTTCGTATGAGCTCTACGGAACTCTGGACAGCAAGATTGTAGGCATTCGATATTACCAAGGAGTCGTGAACGTCGGCGAGAAGGTTATCTGCCGTCGCGAACCCACCAACCCTCATGACCGTAATGCCATTCGCGTTGATAACGTCATGCGAACACAGATTGGTCACATTTCTAGAAGGGTAGCAGCAAAGATTGCGCCGTATGTCGACAGGGATGAGATCATCCTAGAAGGCGTCATCATGGGTGAGAAGGGCACCTGGGAATGTCCCGTTCGCTTGTACTTTTACGGTACTAGCGATGCTATGGCCCGTCTTCAGTTGGAGGAGAGGCTTAAAAATGATAAGCTCATCAAGGCTACCCAGCTTAAGCGGACTAGGAACCATGCGGAAGCTCAGAGGGATGCCGCTATGCGTCTACGAGCCAACGCTACTACCGTAGGCTTACCGGGCGATGAAGGTGGGCTGCAAGGAGATGTGCTCCAGGATCTATTGGTAGACAGTGAGGCTATCGAGTTCAGGGGCGACCTCAGTTCTATTGATGTATTCGCTCAGAGCGAAGATTCTTTGTCGAAGCTACCCAAAGCACTCCAACCCAGCGCCATCAAGTCCAAGCTACTACCTTACCAACTTCAAGTAAGACCCATCATATTCCCTCTAAAACCGACTTACTAACAACTATTGCAGGGACTAGCTTGGATGATCGCCAAGGAGAATCCACAACCTCCGGCCCTTGGATCAAAGAACGTTGTCCAACTTTGGAAGCGAACTGGACGTGGAAATTTCATTAATCTGGCCTCCAACCACATCACGCAGAACCCGCCGAAATTGGCATCGGGTGGTGTCCTTGCCGATGACATGGGCCTGGGAAAGACTCTACAGATCATTAGTCTGATAATGTCAAGTGTTAACGAGGGCCCAACTCTGATCGTTGCTCCCCTTGGTGTGATGAGCAACTGGGAGCAGCAGATCTGGCATCACGTCAAAGACGTTGACACCCCCACCATCTTCAAATACCACAAGCCCGGTTCCTACTCAGGTAGCGACTTGGAGAGATTCAACATTGTTGTTACTACCTACGACAAGGTGCGCAGCGATCAAGTCAAGAATGGTCCATTATTCTCTGTAAATTGGAGACGTATCATCCTGGACGAAGCACATGCTATCCGAAACTATTCGACCGCCAGGGCTAAAGCTGTGTTCGATTTAAAGGCTGAGTCCCGTTGGATGTTGAGCGGTACACCGATGTAAGTCTATGATAGTGCTTAACCCCAACCCCCTCGACTTGTACGAAGCAAAGCTAATACGGTACAACTTTAGCGTTAACTCACCCAAAGACTTCCTATCTGCGCTGAAGTTCCTTCAGATAACTGGGGGTATTGAAGAAGCTAGGTTCTTTCTTCAGCTGATAGATAAGCCTTTGTCTAACGGTCCGAGGGGTCAGGATGACAAGCACTACAAGTTTGCCACGAAGTTGTTCCAGTTGTTGACAACAGATCTGTGCCTTCGCCGTAGAAAGGACATGAAGTTCGTTGATCTGAAGTTGCCCCCCAAGACGGAATACCTGTATCGCATCAAGTTCCGACAAGATGAGAAGGACATGTATGGGTCTCTGCTGTGAGTATACGAAGTAGACAATCTCTAGGGAAAGCATACTGACGATGGCTTGTTAGTACTGAAACCACTGAAATGCTGGAGCAGTATCGGCACAGAAATGAGCGAGGAGGGGGAGCCGAGATTGGATTCACGAGCGTGCTGGAGAAGCTTCTGCGCCTTAGACAAATGTAAGTGATATGCGCACTACCATGGACGCATCGTTCAGGTTAGATAAGTCCACGTTACCGTAACTAACGACTAGTTTGCAGGTGTTGCCATTGGACCTTGTGCGGAGGTCAGGTAAAAGACATCTTGAGACCTCTCGAGGGGCAGAAAGTCGTCTCTTTCACTCGAGAGAATCTTAAGATTCTCCAACAGGCTCTCCTTGTTGCCAACAATGAAGGAGAAGAGTGCCCGATCTGTACTGATGCGATTAGTATGCACGACCCCATCATCACGGCGTGTAAACATCGGTTCGGTAGAGCCTGCATCCTGGAGGCGTTCAAGCATAACTCCAGATGCCCGATGTGCCGTCAGCGCCTAGCGCAGGACTCAATTGTCGGCCTCGAACCAGTGGACTTGGAGGACAAATTCGACGGAGATACGCGAAGCTCGAAGACGGAGGCGCTGGAGAAGATTCTAAACGCAAAGCTCAAGGACCCGAAGTCCAAAATTGTCGTCTTCTCGCAGTGGACCTCGTTCCTCAGTATCATCGCAAAGCTGTTGGATGAGAGCGGCCACAAGTACTGCCGCCTCGAGGGCTCAATGACCATCGCCAGACGCGATGAGTCGATCGAAGCATTGAACGATGACCCAGACACTCGAATCATGCTTGCTAGTTTGGCTGCGAGCGGCGTTGGTCTGAACTTGGTGGCTGCTGATACGGTCATCCTCGTGGATTCCTGTAAGTTGATTTCGCTTTCTATTGCCCTAAAGTTCTATTCGGGCTTTGATACTAATATCGATATAGGGTGGGCACCAGCCATAGAAGACCAAGCTATCGATCGCGTTCATCGACTCGGACAGACTCGCCCGACTACGGTCTGGAAGCTGGTGATGGACGGCACCATCGAAGAGCGCGTGCTTAGCATCCAAAGTAAGAAGCGAAGGTTTGCGAACCTAGCCCTGAATGACAAAGTGAGAGAGCAGAAGGAGACTAGTCATCTAGAGGACGTCATGCAATTGCTTTCCTAAGTCTGGGGTCGATGTCCTCGTCTGGGAGATTTGATTGGCCTGGATGGGTTATCTGAATGGATTTGCTGGCTAATCCAGATGAGATGGCGTATGGACATGGAATGGAAAATGAACGGGAATGAATGGGAAATGAATGGGGAATGAATGGGATACACAGGTGGTTGCTGCGAAGCATGCTTGCCGTCACTTCGGCTACTACGTACTAGGATCGGTGTCTTGCTATACCTCAGTGAGTTATGAATTGCAGTCCTTTTGCTGAAGGCTTTGGTGAATACCACGTGCATTAAGGGATCATATCCATCCCTTGTGATCCATTGTGAACTTCCTAGGACCTTTAGATGAGGCTGAACTACGCTTAGAATCAGCAAACTTCGTGAACTGGATTTCCCCCGCACGATGTCCTATCACGATTTTTTTTCGACTTCTTCATCTAGCGTCTTGGGATATGGACAATAGCAACGTAGCATAAGTGGAAATGATCACTTGCTCCATCCATCGCGTTGTTCGTCGAGCAGCTCTGGTGATATGAGTTGAATGCGGAGATGAATACGAGGTCGCCCGCATATCCCGAACCACGTCTTTCCTTCTACGTCATTCCATATAATAGTCCATAAGCTATAGAGGTAGAGAGGTGCTAGGTAGGTAGGCTCTTGGTATAACCCACCTAATTAACTATATCTGCGTAGCTGAGTAAGACGGGGGATTTATGTTCTCTTCTTACATATAATCTTTTTTGTGCTACTTATGCGCCATAGGTAGGAAGTTAGTTTCTGTGTGGGAAGGGCCAATTGGGTCGTGCCGTGGCTCGTAAGGACGCTTAGATGGTATAGGCCAATCAAAGGCTCACCGACTCACGCGTCGCATCGGTATTGGTAGATTTGTCGGCCGAACTGGGCGGGGAAACAAGCGTAGAACTTGGCAACTCGAGATCTAATTTTCGATTTTCTACGTATGGATGTATGTATCGCTACGGCGTAGCATCTCAGCTCTACCCTCGTCTTTAGCTAGCTAGCTAGCTGGAATGAAGCTATGAAGTGTGTATGTTGCAATTACCTAGCTAGGGCGGAAGAGTTGTTCCTATAGGCAGTCTTCATACGAGGTAGCTATAGAGCTATTTCTTACCGGAACAGGCCGAGTGGTCCAGGGTTAGGGTCGCATTGGCTCGGATCCGGGGATGGAGGCGATTTTAGCTGCTGCTGCCCTACGTATCTGCTTTTTCTACCCCAACTCCGTGTCCCAGACGCCATGTTTTCCCCTCTTTCTTCCTTCTTTCTACCCAATTAGTCCTACATCTACTTATGTAGAAACAGTAAGTCTCTTTTGGGTTCGAATAAGGCTGAAGTCGTCGTTTAGGCGGAGACAAGCCTTGAATTCTCTTTACTCATAGTTACCGCCGATTGCAACATCATGTTGCCATCGTTCGACTCTTCTCTTCAGCCCTGGAGCCGGGTATATGGTATATACGAACTATCAGAATAAGGCTTATCCGGTTTCGATCCTGTTTTCCCCTCTTACATTTACACATTACCTACTAGCACCTATAACCCTTACCCCATACAGGACATATCCTGTCATGATCCGATTGATGAGATGAGAACTCGAGATCCTAAGCTGCACCTCGCGAACTATGTCCGCCTCTAGCAATTGGCCGTTTCCAAAAGGCTCTCGGGAAAGGATCATTGCTAGGTCGTTCGCTCGCCACTTGTCGCCCTGGCATTGACGGCCTTCGACTGCCGAAGGGAGTCCGAGGCGGGTAACACAGAATAGGCAATAGGGCCTCGTGACGGAGAGGTGCGGCTTACATAGCGGTATGCCTTACCCATTACCAGAAATGTCTTATACTAGGAGGGGCTGTTACGATGTAGTATTGGTTACTTCAGGTAATACACGAGAAATCCATGAAGTCATGGGGAACACTCCAGTCCTGGATCTAGATCAGGTAGACTTGCCTAATGCTCGGATCTTCTACGCGAGTGCGGCCTAATCCGCTCCGTCGTCTCATCTCATGAGGTTTTTCTTGGGGATATCGTGGCTAAGGAGAGCTTGGCTTGGTGTATATAAGAGGCTTGAACCGTCACCTCATTACTATCACGGAAGGCATCATCACTCACAACAACGACATTCGTTCGAGGATAATCAATACCTACTTATATACATACGTATAATCATAATAATAATCAACATGCTCGCCATCACTACCATCATCGCCGCTCTGGCTCTTGCCGCCAACCAGGCTTTCGCCGCGCCGACTGAGATCTCTCAGCTAGTCGCGCGCCAGGGCTACGTCGCAAACTGTACGACCCCCCTACATCCTGCGCATCTCTATGATAAAAAAGAGAATCACTAACATATTCAATGCGAATAGGCAATAAAACCTACTCCGTAGTCTCGGGAGATACTTGCAACGCCATCATCGGCAAGCTAGGCAACACCTTCACGCTCGAGCAATTGTACGTCACCGCTCTTTAACCAGCCCCCCCTTCTCACAACAAGATAATATAAGAAAAAAACCAAAACTAACACCCAACCAGCTACTCCTGGAACCCCCAAGTCGCCAGCGACTGCCACAATCTCTACCCGGGCGAAACCGTGTGCGTCGGCCTCGCCCCCGCACAGCCCGCGTGTCCGGCGCCGACGCAGCCCGGTCTCGTGAGTAACTGCGTCGCGTGCTACAAGGTCGTCGAGGGAGACTACTGCTACGCTATTGCTCAGGCGAAGGGCATCACCGTGGCGAATTTCTTGCTCTGGAATCCGAGTGTTAATTCGGCTTGCACGAATTTGGTTATTGGGTATAATTATTGTGTTGGTGTTTAGGGGGTTGAGAGGAGGAAAGCGGAAAGGATGGGAGGAAAGGGGTGAGAGGGTGAAAGGGAAGGGGGGAGGGTGGGAAAAGGGGGGAGAGGGGACCTACTCTGAGATTCATCTTTGGATGTGAAGACGCCTGTTTAAGGGGTTGCTGGTATATACTATACGAGAGTAATCTTAAAGGCAAGTTGAAGAGGAACTGAAGTTCAAGACTTAAGGCTGTGATGTGAATGTGGGGGCTTTGAAATCATGAAATTTGCAGGGGCTTTACGACCCCTTTTTCATATCCCAATCTTGATATCGAAAGTACCTAGTTATGGTCTGCTTCACCTTTGTCGTCTAATTACCTATGTTCATGGTGTATCCTTAAATATGAACTGGTGTAGATAACTTGCAATAAAGTTTGCCTTGAAGGTTGCTCAAGCCATGTGACGTCCCCCTAGTCAGGGGCAACTTTATACGAGATGAATATGTATAGGTAACTATCAGAGGAAAGTAAATAGCCTTAACTCATCACTTTGGCATGGAGACTGATACTAGGCTCATCACCTAATGCACAGATAGATGACTTGATGTCTCTATATAAGGGCATGATGATCAAGGAGAAAGCGTGACCGATAACATCTCTAGCAGTGAGCCGAAAGCTATAAGATGGTATCCACCGCCTCCTATCATGAAGTTAAGAAAAGCGGTTATATCTTCATGAGTTTTGCAGATATATGGGCATGACGAACAGAGCAACAGAGCAACTTACCAGTCAAGTGATAAGTATCTCTAATTTCGCACTAAACTAAACTACTCCTTTCATGAAAGTTTGTATAGGTAACTACTCTATCTTAGTAACATCATTTAATAATGATGAGCATGTTAACATCCAGGTAGGACGTGTGAATATGTAGCTATCTAACCAACTACACGTCGGCTATGACGCATGTTGGCGTATAGGACATCTGGGGTACCCCCTTTAGGAGGGGGCAGAGCTAGAGTTCCGCATGACAAAAGAAAGGTTCATAACATCACTCAAGTAGGTACCTACGTAGTAACAGATACAAGTTCAGATATAATCTAGAACCTGATCTGATGATTAGGTGTCGAGGGAAATGAGTGTTAATAGTCATGAAAGACCCGATTGCGTGTGTATTGATGGTTTCAAAGGTTCGCGATTTCATAAAGACTGGTTTTCACATACCCCTATTCACCAAACAGAACTACTGAGAGACTGTTCTTCAACACTTCATGATTCACACTCACTAGCAGATAGAAGTTGATTTCAATGGTCGTATTGTAAGCGATATGGAAGTATTAACCAGCTACACTTAAATGAGACCACAGTGCAAACGACTGGGCTATTCTTATCATTTAGACTTTGTTATAATTTCCATGGAGATACCGCCATGCGCTAAGAAGTGCTGCAATTCTCAATATTCGGAGATAGATTGGCCGTGTTCATGTCGGCGGAGAAAAACAGTCAATCCATAGTCCGACACTCTTACACAAAAGCTTGAATGATCTATTCCGACATCTCGAAACCGAGATTAACTCATAAAACTGTAGTTTTGGATAAACGTCACCACTCTAGATTTCTTGGCTAGCTGAAACAATATAGACGCCATTGAAGGACTTTAATGAACAAGAGACATTTTCTATACTTAGATCATCGGACTTCACTGACTCGGTTGAATTACGCTTTTATTAACATGAATACATGATTTATTTCTATGATGGCATTGAAAACATGTCTGATGGTAATATCCTCATCACTCAAGGTGACTTCATTAGGCTACCGATTTACACCGAGGTGAAGTCATGACATAATCTCAGATTTAATAGGATGTATAAACCATGTCTCATCGTCTGCTGAATAATGGCTAACTCGACTCTCCATCCACGTTGACAAATTCTTACATGAGCCGTCATATTCATCGTATAAGAAGTCTCAAGACTCATGTAGGTACCAGGTAAGTACCCAGGGGTATGGTACCAATGACGTTATAATCTCAGCTAAGATATTCAAAACGAGGTGTTCTGCATCAATCTAGGTACATAACACTGCGCACCAATGAAATATGCCACGGGTTCAAGTCGAAAGCTTCGTAGAATCATGTACCGTTATCGACCAGGATGCGAAATTGCGCTTCTGAGTCATCCTCAGTAATCCCGGCTGAGAGTAAGGCGAACTTCTCCACGGTCATCCTACATATGTACGGCAAATTATAGTCAAGTACCGATAGCGAGCTCTAGCCAGGTACGGGATCCTTAAATCAGCGACATTAAGTAATCTGACCTGCCAATTTCGCCCAAGGCTGCCTCTTCAGGGTATAACCAGCGAGGCTCACGACATCCACCTCCACGAGAGATGGAGGTTGCCAAGCAACTATATCCGTATAACCTCATTTTTTAACGCGACTAGCGCCATCGTCGTGTTTAGCTCTTACCGTTACTCAAGAGGTCACGATGAAGTTGTGACCCGTTGATGCCGGTTAAGAGCGCCTATGACATGTGATACAAATTATTGCCTTTGTTATCCCCGAGTGAGATCGCATACATGTCAGCTCGAGCTCTGACGGATGGACTGGGAATAACATATTCTCCGATGCTGAAAAAAGGCTCACCACGTCGTGCGTCCGGCGAGGCTGTGTAGAAGATTGCGGAACGTTTAGATATACGATGAGACAATATCAAATCGTTTCACGAAGCAGCGTAATATCCTCTAACCTCAAAGATCGCCAAGCCAACATCAGAGTATCTCGAAGTCACTACTTCCAATACCTACCTACCTACCTAAACCAAAGCTCCAAAGTAGTCTTCCGTGAGATTTTCTCACCAACAACCCACCCACCAAACCACCTACCTACCTAGGCATCAACCAACATCCAAAACAATGCCATCGCAACCCAACCTCCCCCTCCGTAAGCCCCCTAGCCCATACGATGAGGTAATCACATCTCCCAACTAACGCCTCGCCCAGCCGTAACCGGTGCCTTCGCCCTGCCTTTCGCAGCATACTACATCGTGCTATCGATCCGCGTCGCAGTCCAGCGCATCAAGCACCGCGTCGCGATCGGGGACCGCATTCCCCCTTCTCCCTCTCCTCCCCCTATTCTATCTTCAGCTACCCCTTCAACCTCACCCCCACCCCCTTCCCCTCCACCCCCAAAACCAGCAGAAGAAATCCACACAACCTCCGACCCCCTGCACCTCTCAACCCGCGCGCACCAGAACTTCTCCGAATACATCCCCCTGGCCCTAACCCTGTCCACCATCGCCGAGCTCAACGGCGCCTCCCCGCGCCTTTTAAAGGGAATCCTGGCATCGCTGTTTGTGGCGCGCGTGCTGCATGTGGAGATGGGGGTTTTGAGGCCTGGGGCGTTGGGCTGGGGCAGGGTGGGGGGGTTTTATTGGACTTTGGGGGTTTTGGGGGGGTTGGGGGGCTTGGGGGGGGGGTGGTTAGGGGCTAGAGGTTAGGGGGAGTTGGGAGGGGGTTAGGAGGGAGGTTTAGGGGGGCGGGTTAGGGTGAGGGAGGTTAGGGATTAGGGGGGAGGTGGGTGGGTGAGGGAGATGATGGTGAGAGCGGGACGGGTGAGGAGGGAATGGTGGTGGTGAGAATAGGGGAAAAGCGGCAAGTATGACGAAAACATGAGAGGGGAACCGATTCGGGAAGCCGAGAGTGAGGAATTGGAGAATCGGGGTTGATGGTGTGGAAGAGGCTCAATTCCTTCCTGATAGACAAATATCTACTTACCACGCACTGTCCAAGTAGATTCTATTCTTAGCGAATAGGTACCTAAGCAAACAAGGTAAACGGGGAGAATATCCGCCGTGGAGATGATATTCTGTCGAGTAACACTTGACGAGGTGGTGAAGTCGTAAAATTGAAAAGCATACCACGGGATCACCCGCTTACGCTAAAGAAGAGGCGTTTCGCATTTATCGCTGGCGGAGGTCTAACGAACCTCCCCGTCGAAGGGACCGAAAAAAACAACCCAGACGTAGGTGGGTAGGTATCGCGAAGTAGACAGAGGCTCTGGAAGTACCTCATGTAGACGACCATTTCTATTTCGAACACGTAGAGAGATCAATGTAATCCACTCTCGAGTCTAACATCGCTATCTCCACGGAGGATCTTGGTTGTCTCGGACCTTAGCGCGGCGGGTCCCATCGGAAGATGCCACCGGTTTTCCTTTTCTTCTTCTCCACCGTCGTAGTGTTTAGTGATCGAGACGACATGGTCCAGGTCCGTACCACACTCCTATATCTGATAAGATGAAGGTGAGAAAGTCCAGGTACGCAAAGTTACCTCCATGCTTGTGAACTATCGAAACATGCTTCCTGTAAGGGGCGCGTCGACGATGTGGGTAGTAGGTAAGTAGGTTGGTTGGCTAGTGTGTGAGTATGAGGTTGCTTTATTTGCTTGGCTTAGTCAGGCTGTAAGGGCAACGGTTTACGTTAGAAAGGGCACGTTGTAGAGGGCACATTGGAGAGGGCACATTGGAAAAGGCACGTTATTTTTTTTCTTACTCGATCTCGACGAGATGACTTGCTTCACACCCATCTGCGTCTGCGTCTGCGACGTGTGACAAATCTATCGAATGGAAAAACTTTCGTGTCATGCAGGGTGAGATAATTTTCGACTTAATTTCGTGCTGGCAGCGTTTTTTAGGCGCGCTGATGTCACATGCAAGGCTAACAACGTGCGATGGGGCTTTTAGATCGTGAAGATTGCTGTTGTGTAGGTAGTAGTAGTGCCATACATACCATAGTAGACTATTAGTAGTTACATAGAGGATATTAATTGGACGTCGCTGTAAGATCTGCAGACGGGCTAGCAGTCGAAGCCATCGGCACTAACTGGGTCCGTAAAAAGTAATTGAGCTGGTGTCAAGCCATGCGGTGTGATTCGACGAAGGAGGCTGCATGCGCAAGACCGGTTCAAGCGAACGCCAGAGCCAGAGCCAGAACCAGAACCACAGGCGGACTAACTCGAGAAGGGTGCCCAAAATTTGTTGCAAGGCTTGCCTTTCGACCGAGATGCGATCGTGAGAAATTTGCAACCCCCCCATCTAGCCCGAAAGGTGAATAGGCAGATATGTAGGTAGGTAGATGTAGGTAGCATGTAATGTAGGTACAGCAAACGAACCACCCATAATCGTAAGAGGGGTCAATAGGATGGGACGGGATGGGATGGACGTACGATGATATCGTAATACGCGGTTGCAAAAATAAAACCTACATCAGAAAATGACCTGTAACTTAGTAACAAATTAAACAAATCGGCGTCCAGATCTCGTCATCTCGGGGTTCAAGTTACACGGTGCCGGCGACGGGTCCGCTACGGTAGGGAAGATGTATGGAGGTGTATGGAGATGTATGAAGATGTATTATGAAGATGTATGAAGATGGATGAAAATGGCTTAAGAGGGTCCTAAACGGGCAGCAGGAGAACCTTCCGGCAGTTGGATGCGAGACAGGCTGGAGAAGGTTGCGTTAAATATTCTGAAAGGGGATATGATCGTCAGCCTATGCCTCAGGCCCTCTCAGTCTGATGTAAGTTCGGCATTTGGTGGGCGAGGCCGCGTTGGGTTAGGTGCCGGTACAGCTATCTGGCAGTCTGGTACAACCAGCGGGAGGTCTAGAGGTAGTTACCATACCGGCGGGACCAATGAGCTATCGTATCTCTTCTGCCTATTTGGTCTGACTGCGAATATGCGCTCTTCCTGCACGTCTGGATCAGCGTATGTCTCTTGTCAGCACTCTACTACCGCCCATGAACCAGCCACCTCCAGGAACCGAAAAGTCTGTGCAGAGAGACTATTGAAACATCAGTTATGGAGTAGGTATTAGGTATTGGGGATTAGGAGTTAGGGATGAGAAGTTGAGAATAGATCACGAGTCGCCCAGTGTTACCCAGAATTATCCAAAAGTATTCGTAGGCTGGAAACATCAAAATGTTGTGAAAATGTTGATAATAGGTAAAACAAGTGCTTAGGAAACTAATCGTTACTTAAGCTACTAGGTATTTGCTTTGGAGTTCTCATCCGTAGTATGTAACAACAGGTTGAACAAGGAACGCTCAGAGGCGAACCCTTCAACTCCCCACGATCCGCTCGAAACCACCATTAGATATACTAAAACGCCCGGACATGGCTGGTTTTTCCCCTTTTGCTATGTATATAAATGTGACAGTTAAAGAAAGAAAAAAGTGCAAGGTTCAGATACCCAACATCCTCATATACGCCTGTGTGTGTCGGGAAACAGTAGTGGCAACATCATCCGTCATCCCCTTTCCAGAAATTCATTACAGTAACCCAAGACGCCCGGCTGATTAAAAGTTCCTAATATGGGGGTATTGATGGCCCGCGCTTGGTGACTGACTTATTCCGAACCTCGCGGATCAATCCAAAACGAAAGACGAACAGTAATACGATAACACGAACATCCCTCCCACCTTGCATTCCGGTGGATCTGCTCTCTCCCCTTTCCCATCCCGGGGTATCAGTAGTTGTTTTTGCCAATCCAGACCCAACGCATTAGCCGTGTTCATTACATTACTGAATGCAAATGCCAAAATTCGATAGTAAATAACGTGCAATATTGGTACACGGAGCCTGACCTTGACGGCAGGTTCCGAAGGTATGAATGATCATCACCTGGCTATTTCGAGATATCAACAATAGACCCGCTTATGTGAGACACCGCCGAAGTCTCACGGGCCTATTCGACATAACCAGATGGCGGGTGAAGACGGTTGGTTTATTGTTGTTTGTCCGTGTGGGGGTTGTAGTCTTGAGGTGTCATGTTCTGGGTGAACTGAATCTGCTTTGACTTTTGCTGGTTAGGCGATGACCTCGATGAGCTGACGGCCTCGTTCGTATCCCAGTCGAATTGGGTGTTCGCCATCGTGCTTTGACCGAACGTGTTTTGCTCCGGGATAGAGTTCATCGGGTAGAGAGGCGTCGTAGGAAGGCTTCCATCGCTCATGTCAGCGTAGCTGGGTACACTGTGTAGAGGCATATCGGTAAACTCGGTGGTGAAGAAAGGCGTCATGATCGGCTGGTCAGGCTGAAAGTCTACTCGAGCTGCGTACGGGTTGTTAGAGTAACTGTTAGTGTTGCCGTAGTGGTTTAATAAGCCTCCTGGAGTGCTGGGTGGCGTCTTAAGGTTAGACTCAGACTTAAACTCCATTATGTTAGTGGGAAGGTTAGCGCCCAGTAAGAATGAAGTATCCTCAGAGCACGCCGATGTCACGATTGGCTCCCGGATGCCTTGTTGGTCGATAACAGCTGGCGTCATTGGCGTGGGAGGTGCCGCTCCCGAGAATGCTGGCGCCATGGAATTAGCCGGAGAACGAGATTGATAGGCCAACAATGCCTCAGCATTGTAAACCATAGGCGACCGAGGACCGGAGATTTGTTTTTGAATTCTGCCGTGCATGCCCGTACTAGAAGCGATTCGTCGTATGCTGGCCATAGGACTTGAAGGATCCATTCGCTTAGGTCCGTCTAATGCAGTCTTAGGCATACCGCCATAACAACCGTAAGACCGACTCCTTAGCGAGGCAGTTTGGAGAGTTGCGGGTCGTGGAATGTTTCGTCGGGATGCGATGTTGGCAGGAGGCGGAGGAGACTTGAAAGAATTAGGGGTTGGCATCAATGTCGTAGGCGTTTGTCCTTCACTAATCGGCGTGTTCAGACTCTCGCCGTGACCTGGTGATTGTATAGGGCTTCCACTCATTCTCGGTGTGCTGAAAGTTGGCTGCGACTGAAGGAGCGGCGTTATGTGTGTGAAGTTCGTGTCCATCATAGGAGAAAACTGGTTGTTATGGTGCTCATTTGTCGCGCATTGCTCCTCAGGGGAGGGTAAACTGTTGCTCCCAAGAGTTGATTGGCTGTGACCGAAATGTTGCGACCGCTCATCCGCACTTACATAATCGGCAAAACCGGTCACGTTCTCGGAGTGAGAGTAGCCTTGAGGGACATGTTGGTAGTTGTTGAATTCGTTCACCTCTGAGAATCCAAGATAACTATCCGAAACTGCTTCGGTGGCGTGGACCTCCTGGGGAGAGTTAGATCCATCGGAGTCAGGAGACTCATCTTCAGAATCGTCGTTCTCGTTGTCGAAAGAGCTATCGATCTGGGTAGTGTCGACATCGGGGAACCGAGCAGACGAAGGCTGCACCCGCCTTCGTACACTATCGTTCGCATGATCAGATACTCCGCTCGACAATCCGTCATCCGGTGATACGGGCTCGCAGCTAGCCTTCTCCGCTGCCCTTCGTGCCTCGTACTCTTCCTGTTTCCGCTCCTGCTTAGCCTTTGCGCGACGATTTTGGAACCAGTTCTGTTACTATGGGTTAGCCGTGTAATTCTGATATCAAGGGACATAACTAAATACATTAATTCGTGGCCGATCTAGACCTAGTGCGTCAGCAAGCGATCCCTTGGTCGAACTCGAGGGCTTCGGGTTTTCCTGGAACACCTTCTCAAGCCTCTCGACCTCTTCCTTGGATAACCGGGGCTTCGAATCCGTCTTGGGCTCGGTTAATATGTTGCGTTCGGCGATATGATGGCTTCGAGGTTGCTGATAACCATACATATAAGGCATACCCGGAAAGCTGGGATAGTAAACATGGTACGCCTGGTTGTCACTATACGTTATTCCGGAGGCCTGGGGAGCCTGGGAGTGAGAATAGTTTGGGTTTTGAACGTTTCTGTTCTGGGGATAGTTGTACCCCGTATTGTAGTTGGGGTGAGGGTGATAATGCATCCTGGGCAATAGCCGAAAATAAATCAAATAATTAACATAAATATATCGAATACGGTGCTTAGCGATTATTGATCGGAGCAGGTCTGACTCTTATATGCTGGAATTATTGCTGGAAAGGAAAGACTAGAAGCGATAGACTATGCCGTAGATTTTTTTTTATAGTTTCCGGCTTGGTTGATGGCGTATATATGGTTCAAGATTAGGGCCGTTGGCGGTTTGAAAGTTTTTGTTTTTCTATAAGGAATGACTTAGGGTCAGATACCCGGACAGATAAAGTCCAATAGATTGCTGAAGAACGAACGTGGTGGTAGTGAACCGAACTGAATCGCCGAAGCAAGTCGAGATGGGCTTTAAGGTTGAAGGGGCTGAGCTGGTATAAGAGCAAGTGCAAAGAGGCCGAAAGTCTAGTTTTGCCGTATTCCAAGAAGTCGAAGTGAGACACAGAGCTCACTTTAGATCCCCCCTAAAATTCTTTCGAAACCAGAGACAAGGCAGGGACAGGATGGATCAAAAACAAATACAGGAGTTGCTAGAGAGCGGGAAGGGAGAGAGAGGGGGGTGGTGGGCGTGTCGTCAAGTAGATGTATGTAGTAGGCTGTGGGTCTCCTTATGGACCTTGCACGACCAGCGAACCGGGAGGTGTAAGGTACTTCCCCGGTACGACCACGAAATTGGGTGGAGGTGAGCGAGGATTCGAGCAAAGGCTGGTGACACTGGTCGCCGACAGGGTACCTAAAAGTACTTTTCCTCCCAGGTACGTATGTACAAGGATATCATGGGTATCAAGGGTATCATGGGTATCATGGATATCGTACATATCGTACACTCCCAGTCATTACCAGGTAGTTACATACCTAGTTGTTTATTCATCAAGATCTAGTAGTGTCCAGTGTAAGTGTCCATTGTAAGTGTCCAGTCCAGCGTAGTGTCCAGCATCCAGCATCCATCGTCCAGCCAGTCCCAGTGTCCAGCGACTACCCGAACCGTAGACGCGGAGCATTCTATTATGAGCAGGGTAGCGCTGCTGAAGCGCTGACTTGGCTGGGTGGACTGTGGGCTGCGGACTAGGTAGGCCAGCTGCTGGGGCTGTAGCGGGCCTAGGCGATTCAGCATCTCTCTTTTCCCATCCAGACCCGGTCTTAACATCGCATCACCACCACTAAACCTTGGAGCACATCGGGTTTACGCCTCTAAGCTTCTTGCATTTGTTTTTAGTATTATCTCGCAAGGTCGAAACCCCGACAGAATGCTCTAGATAAAGAGTTGTCAGAGTAAAGAGTGGATGGGGGCTAGGCTGAAGGAGGGGGCCACCCAATACATCCACGAAGGCTACTACATAGTGGACTCGCTGCTGGCTGCTGGCTGCTGGATGCTGCTGCTGCTGTTGATGCTGCTTCTGCTGCGCGTCACTGGGGCCATTGGACAGAGAAGCAGCAATCTGTACCAACGACGTACATAGAAGCGCACATAGAAACGTACATACATCATAGTAGAACGTGGGCGAAGACAAAGATTCCCTCACCGATCATGGCCCGCAGCTGTGCGATCCCCACCTGGGCACCTAAAAGAGAGAGTTGAGGGTTGTAGGCGTTGAGGGTTGGCGGGAGGGATGGGCCAGTGATCAGTGACCATTCTGATGGAAATGTCCACAGTACAACGCGTCGCACGCAACTTGCGTGTGTACAATCTGTACCTAGCTTGAATACGTTGGAGTCTTTGGAGATTCCGCCACGCTAAAAAGAGGTGGAAGACCAGGCTAGCCCCTGTCTTGGGTTCCCTGTCTCTATAGTTGCCCCCCGGCAAGGAAATTAGGGATCTGTAAACGTCAGGAGGAAGACGTATGAGGAGGCCTGAACTTGACCAACACGGCGATGGGATGTGTGCAAAGATTTCCCAAATATTTTTTATGTCTTACTAGATGTGCGGGGAGACTTCGGGGATAAACTAAGGCAAGGCACGACGTCTGAAGGAGAGACTCTCATAATCTGAAGGGATAGAGAAGTAGACCCGATAGCGAGGGCGGTGTTGAGAAAAAGGGATGTGAAAGTACAATACTAAGGTGCTAAGGTGCTAAAGTCCAGGGGCAGGAAAAGTCGTGGTTAGCCTTTGGTTAGCCTGTTAGCCAAGCCAAGCCAGGCAAGGTACGTAAGGCAAATCGACCTTTTCCTTCCTTTTCCCTCTTCACTTTTTTCTCTTTTTTCAGCGGGTCCTTACAGTGCGCGGACCACATTACTGTAATGTTTATCGGAACCCTGAAGGCTTGGCATCCCATCTAAGCTGGTCATATGACTCCGTGTTTTCTCAACCAATCTTTTTTAGATCCGTCAACGCCGTGCTTTCCCATACTAATGGAATTAATTCTAGAAGTAATATGTATTATGTATTATGTATTGCAGGTATAATAACTAAGTGATCGGCATATCTCATGGCTCCCATGGCAATTATTCTGATATTATCTAAGATAGCAGGAGCATTCTCGTCAGTTTTATCTCGTTTGTTAAGTAATAGTCGTATTAGTCGCTGACCTGCAACCATCTTGTTACCCGCATCCTGTCAGATTGGTGCAGAGGACAACCAATCAATTACGGCCAAGAGCGATCTAGTTAGCATCTAGGGAACGGTACTTGGTAACGAGGGAGCAAGCTGTTCTTTTTATTTTATTTTATTTTATTTTATCTTATCTTATTTTATTAATCAGTCAGGTAGGTACCTACATAACGGTATATAATAAGCGATTCGATGTTTGTTGTGGCTGCTTAGAGCACTCTCTAATAACGGCCTAGAGTAAGAAGACTGACTGTTGAAGATTGATAACTACCCAATGTAGAAGAGGGTAAGACGCAATAGCGAGAAGAGTCTCAAGTGAGCCTAGTTGTCTGAGACTTCGATCTCTGTGGTAATTTGAAAAGGGGAAGCCGAGAAAGCGATGCACAGATGCAGAGATCATGGATCATGATGGATGCATCGTTGACCACATTACCACATTACCTTTTGGGAAGATCTTAAGTCATCTCATCTTTTTTAGCAATACTACGGGTAACAAGGCTTACTACCAGGTGTGATGTGATGCTGCAATACCGTATCCTTGAATATCTGGAATGGCCTAGTTTACCACGAGGTCGACTGGGTTAATATGATATGTCAAGGATAGGAGACGGGGATCTAGAGTGGACACGGATGCTTAATTTTGGAGTTGATATCATAGCCAAGCCTTTTCTCACAGGGCAACAGCGCAGTCAGGGCAACTTCGAAGATTGCGCTTAGCAGCTGCAGCAGGTACGCTGTAATACATACCTACCTACCTAGCACCTACCTAGCACCTACCTGTTCCTTAGTTGAGCCGTGCTATAGCTTATGACATACTGTAAGCAGGGATGCAGGGGATACGACTGGTGCCCCTTTATTATGGGGCAGCTTCCCGGATTCGCTCGACTCCCCTGAGACTTTGACAAGCTGTCTGTCTAAAAAGGAAATCTCTTGAGTCAAGTCATTAGTAAACCATTCCTATTTTGGATTGATAGATCCGCGGTCCCAAAACTGTCATCTCGAGGTACTTACAGACAAAATGGGTAGGCAGGCAGCAGGTAGGCTAGGTTATCCTTGATCAGTGATGAGCAGCATGGTATCCCCGGATCTTACAGAACGTGTACTTCGGTACTTGTAATGACAGCTCACACATACACACGCGCATGTAAAATCTATGTACGCAAGTACCTGTGTGGTATTTTTATTTTCTGTCGCTCTCTTTTAAACTTGCATGTGTGGTTTCTGCTTACGTCTTTTTTGGTTTTGGTTAACTTCGCATTTAATGGACCCCAATCCTGTAGGTTACGACTTACAGGTTACCATCAGCCCCGACATAACCTTGACATACCCTTGAACTTCGGGTGCTATTACTTTCATCTACCGAGTTAGACGCGGATGCATTCGGATAAACAAACATACGTCGACTGATAACTTTTTTTAAAATGATTATATCTGACTACCGGTGAAAATTCTCCGCCCTATTTCGCTTCACTTCGACTATTAAAAAATAAAAGCCAAAAATGCCTACCTACATAAATAAAGTGCCGTATTAATAATCGTGGCACCTTAATTCTACGTCTTATAGTATGTAGGGGGCACTTTATTAAGATTTGAGAGGCTTGCGGTATGATGTCAGTGGTAATTTCGTCTGTTTAGTTTGGCCTCTGATATCAACTTTCATGACCCGACTATCAAATGTTGAAAATTTGAAAAATTTAACTCTCCACCGCCTTCTTGCTAACCCAAGCCTCTTGGCCGTTCCTCGGGGCCTCGAACCTCGTAACTTCGAAATACCGCTTGACTGGGTCTCTGCCTACTGCACCCTTATCATGCACGGTTTAGCATCGGCACGGTTGGTATCGTGTCGATACCCGTGTTTCCGGTCGACGAAAAAGAAAGGAGGTCAGCGTTTTACAAGTGCCTGACTAAATATCGTAGAGGGGAGATGATAGGCCGCCCGATCTCACTTATGATGCAGACTGCTCCAACTTGGCAAAGAGCGGGTTTCGCTGATATGAGAACTTACTTCGCCTCCAAGCTTACTGGATGTTACTGGGTGGTGCTCCTCAGACTGCATTCGTAGCTTGGCTATTCCCGTCTGGTGAATAGAGGCCAACACTTCGCAGGCCAGAGTTACATTGCTTCCAGCTAGACGCAGCTCTCTCTTGCGGTTCTGCGATTACTACGACTATCCGTCTTTTGCGAGGCGGCGAGCAAAAGCCGAAGCTGGGCAGCGCACGACGATTGGTTGATGGGCAACGAGATCTTCCTCGAGCCTTTCCCAAGAAGCGTCTAACACTGCATATACATACAACATGCACACCACTCAACACAGTATCGAAGTACCCGTCTCCTCCTCTAGTTCGAGGCCCGGCAGCTCGGGTACCGATGGGAGATGGCAGTTTATGGCGTGATAAGCGGGAAAACCGCCTACATATCATCCTAGGGTTAGCTGTCTTTTTTTCCTTCTTGTCCGCCTTTCCATAGCTCTAGACTGATGAACCGTTTCTCATAACCCTATGATGTTCTACTAAGCACCAGCGAACCAAAGATACCGGGGGGGCTCATGTAGGTATTAGGGGGAATAAGAAGTACTTAACTCCTATTACAACGTAAGTACCGATGATAATATAACCTCTTATTTTTTCTATTCGAAATGGAGTTAGATCCTAAGGTTCCTAACGTCATATGACTTGATTACGGGAGCGGCTATCAAATATCAACAATGATGTCGCAATAACATTCTTAATAGGGTCACACATAAAATGTCGATTTTCTTAAGATGTGCAATATAGCCTGGAGGCCGGCTGCTTGGTACTACCACCAAGGGAGCCAGGGGGGATAAAGGTGGAGACCACAAAATACTTAGGTACATTTCGAATTTGGGGTTTAACTTTACCGGGGTCGCATTAGTTCCCATGTAAGTCCCATGTAAGTCCCATATAAGCGAAAATCGCCAAGCTGAGCCAGAAAGCTGGGACCGAAAAAAGACTTTGTCTTTGTCAAAAGTCCCCAGTCAATCAGTCAGCATACTCCCAGCATACACAGCGTACATTGCGTATCTGCATATACCCTGTCCACATGTATTACTTTCTGAAGTATACCTCCTTACCAAACAGCCAAACATGCCCTATATCGTAGTTCGCGATACCTACATCTCATTCTGGAGTCGACATACATACCTACTCATGTATGCATGTAGGTATTAGGTATGTGATGCAACGATGCATCATCCAGCCAGCCAAGAGAGACATACTCCCAAGAAAGACATACATACGGAAATAGCCTTCAAACCCACCTACACTCACACTTTCACTTACACTTACACTCAAACATACCTAGGTAAACATGCACCCATAGAAACGAAACGAGTTTATTGTTTTTTTATTCATCTCGGTTGATTTCGTTTCAGAAAATGGTAAAGTAAGGAAAAATCGAAAAGTCATGAGAGCTGACAACTTCACAAGACAAGCCGAGGCATTCATTAGCCTCTTTATCCACAAACCCACCGTACTTAAACTACGGTACTAAAGCACTGCATACGTGGTACGATATGAGTTACGGGAACTCGCAAGGGAAATGATCACCAGGTTAGCCCAGATGTCCGGATAACCTTCATCATCGAGTGGGACAGGTCCCTGATTCTTTGATTCCCTTGTCGTCACTTGTCGATCCCGTTCACTTGGCTGTTCGAGGCTCGAGCTACTGATTACACCAGCGCGCGATGAAGGAGAGATGTCGGACAATATATCGGGCATATCGACATTTTGTCCTTCGGAGTAAAAAAAGGGAAAAAGGAAAAGCAAGAAATCAATACCGGTGCTAAAAGTCTGAGAGACAGCCTTACCTTACTTAACTAAAGGTCTCCATTCATACCTACCGTCCATACATAGTGCCGTACATGGCATATACACAATTTAATAGGTAGGACGTGAGATTGGACCCCTGGTCTTTGCAGCTGCTGCAACTTCGGCTTAAACTCCTGCCCGAATCAGGCATTTTCAACATCGCCGACTTACTTCTTTAACAGCGAGGCTCTCGTTGGCTGTGCTAAGCGCAGTGCATTTGAGGACGATCAATGCTGCCGCTCCAATGAACTACTCCAAAGTTTCTATCACTTACATCTCCAAACTCGCATACTATGTACAAGTTATGATCCAAGTTACTTATGATACAACTGTAAATCCGTACAGAGAAATGCCTTGTCTACTTGTGTTCCAAGGTCCTTCTCCTAACAGGTGCTTAGACCCCCCCATCGTCGTTGTCACAACGTTACGTTATAACCCATGCTATGCATTGCTCAAGCGCCGCTGCGCCGTTGCGCCGTTAGGAAAAGTTGGCAAAAACCTGGTGCCTTACATTACCCTTTGCAACGTCGGATCCTTTTTGGCTGCCATTACACACAGTTCTCCTATATCCTATATCCCATATCCAGATTAGATGAGCATCGCGTGCAAATCTGGAAGTATTTGTCATTCTGGGATATCTCGGCGGTCACGAAAGCCGTACGACTAAATCGTCATACTAATTCTAGTTCCGGAATGGCTTCTATCCGTAATAGAAAATAAGTATCCAAGTACCTTGGCAATATGAGCTGTGATTCGTGAAGCTGAATGATCTTGGCAAATTGGTAAAAGACTATTGGGCAACGTACGGCTTTCAGGTGGGACCTTAAACGATAGGGAAAGAGCTTTAGGGGCTCTAATCTCTAGCGGGAGACGGCGCCCTCAACCAAATTTTTTTTTAGTGCGCAGGTGCCAACCCGTACTCCAGGTTAGCAAGGGCAACAGGGCTAAGTTAGGTACAAGGTAGCTAACTGGGTAACTAAACCATCTAATCTTCCCCTGTGCCGTGCATAAGCCATCACATAACATCACTAACATCACTAAAGATCCCTAACTTTGATCGCTAACCCACCTATACTACATGACATAACTCAAGGATAATTCAATACGGCATCTCCAGCCCATCCACTATCATCCACAATCATCCACCAGATTAAATAATGATAACCACAACATCATAGAAAATGGACACTCAGCCTTCAGGCTTCAGGGTCAACATTTTAAGCCTCCATCGAATATCGTTGAGTGGTACGGAACCCAGCATTTCGCGTGTCGAACACGTTGGTGCCAGGGACTTTTTCACCCCCCGGTACAACCGTCGACCATCCACCGACTCTAAACCTCTACGTATTAACCTACCTAGTACCTATTAACCGATTTATCATCATCACTTCAGCAGACGACGGTCTGGCCTGTTCTAGAGGTCTGTTGGTGTCGCACTGGCGGTAGCTCCCGCGTTCGTAAGGCATGCTAAACCAGTGTTTCGTCAACGAGCCGCCTGTCCCTCTTTCGTAGTCTTCTAAGAGGACGGAGATGATCCCGAAACGGCTATCTTCTTCCACCCTCACCTGAACACTAGGTGGATGATGGATCGTGCCCGAGACACATGCGATAGGGCGAGCCGAACCTCCCGTCTGCGTCTGCTTTAACCCTGCTTCTGCCAGGTGTTACCGCAGGCGCCATCTTGGTTCGAGAACAATGAGATGCGTCATCTGTCTGATATATCTGATATCTTTGGGGGGACATTCCCTTACAAAGCATTGTAATTCACGGATTGATATCTTCATCTGGGGGTTTCCAGCTTGGTTAACCCGATTGATGTTCCCCCCCTTCAAAAGTTCGGCGGTGCAACCAACCCGACGTCGGTCCCGGCGCTCGCCCGCCACCATTTTTTAAATTCTCACACTTATTTTCAGCGCCGTCGCTATCGTATGCAAAAGATGGCGCTCCGCGCGTGGCAACGGATTTCGTAGACGTTTTAAGATATGGCCCCGCAAGCTGAGCAAGCTGCAAGCGACGACGAAAGCTAAAAGAACGTTCGAACTTCTAGCGTATGGCGTGTATTGCGCGTAATGGCATGCACATCGCCTCACCGTCTTTGCCCGAAGTCTCCAAAAAAAGACCAAGGTGTCCGAAAACACTACAGAGTACAGATGCTCACTATGTTTGAAGCACATATGTCATATGCCGGTCATGGCTCACGATATGTTCCGGGGTTACGGCACCTCCGTTAGTGATCATTTGGGTTCATCCCATTGCCCCTGGCGGCCCGTGACAACGATACATGGACAACCTAGCAGCGATCCATCAGTGTGGAGGATCCAAACATCCATTGGCGCTTCTGCACGCAACAGAATACGTACTGTACTTGTCTTGTACCTTTCCTAGGTATGATTGACTACAGGGGTGATTGGGTCACAGCGGTATTTAAGATCATATCCTGGCCCTGGCGGCCACGTGGATCTGACTTTGATGACAAGAGATCCCCTGGGATTTGGGCGGAATGGCTTGCTTTTAGGTCAAGTACCTCTAAGTACCCGACAGGGGGACACGCTAGGAAGTCTTTGGGCTCATTTTATTTCTTCCACTATCACGGCCGTAAGCCAAGACTCTCACTGATCTTTATGTTAGGCCTTTCCCATCCCCATTATCATGGGAAACCCGTGCGATGCGTGTGATGCGATTACGGCTCGTCCGATGTCTCCAGTAAGTACCGAGGCAGAGGCATACATACATAACATAGAATGTTATTATATTGTTATCCTATTTACCTATCTTAACGTCTGCCTGCAATACGACAACGTGGGGGGTTCAGGGCAAGCAAGCATCCTGCATACAGGTAGGTAGGTAGGTAGGTACCTAATCCAATCCATCAAGCGCCAGCGTGCCGCTCCGAAGCATTTTTTGTTTTGTTTTGTTATAGGTAATATTTTAGTTTGAGGTCGTACCGGTTGAGGAAAAACTTACCAAGCAACCGCCGCCGCCACAGCCTTTACAATATCATAACTCAGCTCCGCTTTAGCCGCCTACTTACATTAAAAAAGCGTGGGGTTTTCTTCTATCCTAACGGGTCCGAGCACGAGGCCGCATGCCCGCAGCAACTGTGGACTCTAACTTGCGATCAACTCCAAGCATCGTTGAACTATGGTACGCGCTGATCTCTTCTCATCGCAACCGCATTTACATACGACTAAAAAAACGCTCTGGCGGTGTGCGTACATGAAAAGTCGGAGTTGCAAAGGATGTATTTGTTACAAGCGTTACAAGCGTTTGGAATGACGAATCGATCGTCGAACCAGTCCAACAGCGGGAACTAGTGAGTTACTGAACTTGTTTCAGGCGCCAACCAAGGCTCTGGCGCTGCCGCTGGCTTAAACATCTACTGAGCCTTGGACCCTTGACCGTTCTTTAAAAAATTGGACACGGACGCACTTGATTCCGTGATAGAGGCCGCCGCCCTTGTCGTGCTTTTTCTTCTCCTTACTATGTAGGAAGCGCGACGCTTGCGCCGTTAGTTAGCGGGCTCGAAAACCGAAGCGGCGCCGAAGGCTCACGATAACGTCTTGCCCGGCACTGGCGCTGGCGTTGGCGCGAACTCGCTTGGTGAGATGTCATTTCTATCAGTCCACGCACTCGTCTACAGGTCCACTTAGGAAGAAACTGTTACACCTAAAGACCTAACACCTATCTAAGTCAGCGTTTCTCCAACCCCCCTTTTCCCTTTTTTCTCCAATGCAAAATCCTGCCTTTTTTTTCAATTTAGGTAACTGCTTTTTCCCTTAATTGTCTTTAAACATACCCATTTCCTTTTCTTTTATTAGCACCTCGTTCCTGCAGTAGGGTAGTGGTTTTGTGTCACCGTCACCGTCACCGCAAGGCGCAGCTCGTCTTGGGGCTTAAATGGCTTAATAGCTTAATGGACGGGTTGCAACCCTGGGTACAGGATGAGAGAGAACTGGGAAAAGCCGTGTTCTTGATTAAGTAAAAATGGAAGCGGTTTACTTTTTTCCACCTCCACCATTTTTTGTGGAAAGGGTATCCTAATCACGACGACGGCTCATTACTTTTTCCTTTTTTTTTTTTTTATCTCCCCTAACCCCAGAGATACATAACATACCTTGCACCAACCGCTCCCCTTTCCGCCACAAAAAAAGCTTGGCTTCACCTTTTTTTTTCGTCTTGACGGGGGTTAGCGGAAGTTGCCTCTACCGGTACTCTAGTGACCACTCATCTTAGATTCCCTCTAGGTCAAGCTCGGAATTGAGCCGCTACTTACCTAGCTAGCTACCTAGGTATACCGTATAGGTATTCGACTACAGCTGTACTTATGTAGGTGACGGTGAAGGGGAGCCAATTGTCGATAGGGGTGTTTATCTCCAGCGCCCATACCAGCTAGCACCGACAAGCACCGACACACAATTCTCGGTTCTGAATTCTTGTTGGCTCCCCCGCGTCTGGGTCTCAGCAAAAGCCGATCATTTTCCTGGTGGTCTGGGTCGTGCGTGCATAGGTACTGGTCACGCATTCGCGCGCGAGCTACCACATCGGGCTTTTCGCCAACTGTTCATTGTTACTCAGGTCGGCGACTAGGCAAATTGACAACTGCGAAGATCCTTTCTTGGCGACACCCATCTCTTGGCGCGCCCTGCAACTGAAGATGCTGTGCTCACCATCCACAAGGGAAACCGCTGCATGTCTTGGAGAGATCGTTCATCGTTCATCCGAACGAAGAGGCGACTAAACTACCTACGAGAACCCGAACGGCTTGCTTAGATGCGCATCGTACGTGGCATGCCTATGTCATCGATCGGGTCCTTGCAGGTCCCCTTTTACATATCTCTACTCTTTTTTGTTTTCTTTGCCTACTTATCCTCTATCAAGGCCGAACGTCGACCTGGGGTGCGTAAGCATCCTGTCCTCTGCCGTCCCTCCCGCGCGCGCGCACACACATAATTTCACGCGCCTGCCTACATACATACATACATAATCCGGGTCCGGCATATTTTTATTTTATTTTATTTTTTTCTCTCTTGGTCTAACGGCGGGCAAGGGTTCGTTGGCCCCGTATCCATGGCCCTGGGAATATGGGATTTAAATCTTTTGCTGGGAGTCTTGAAGGTACACATACACAAGAGCTCGTGATCCCGCCGAAGGTGCCACAAAGATGTGTGTTTCTTTACCGGTCCTTCCTTGCCTTTGCCCTACGTACCTACTATCTAGGTAGGTACTTAAGCTACATACATATTACCTACAGTACCTTTAGAGGAGAGGGGCGCGCGAGAGAGAGTGAGGAAGAGTGAAAGAGAGATACCTAGAGAGGCCACTCACTCACTCACTCACTCGCCCGCTCCGGTGTAAGTAAATTGCTGTCCCTGATTCGTAGCCGAGACCCACGGGTAAGCCACCCCAGTTTTGGGGGTCCTGGTGTCCCATATGTATTTCAGCTGGGCCTCTCCGCGCGGCGCGATCCTTCGAGAGACGCACGCCCCCGGGAGGCAAGCTTCAGGCATGTACGCGAGAGCTAGGTCTCGGGTCTTTTTTTTTGTGTGTTTTTGGTTGCCTTGCGCTGGGGTGGTTAGAGGAGAGCTCGGCGGAACGGAGGTTATGGAGGCTCCGCCCTTCGTGTTTCTTCTGAGCTGGAAGGACTGCTGGATAGATAGGTATCCATGGATTGTCTGGTAGGTCTGTAGGCTGGTAGGTATGGGATGTAAAAGTCGGTAGGTAATAGGTAGGTAGGTAAGTACACTGCCTGCCCGTCTGTATGTGTGTATGCGTGTATAACCCGAACCCCATTCGACAGGTTCGTAGTGTATGTCTAAGTGGACTGGGCTCCCTCCGCCGTTGGAGGGAGGCGGACGCCACAGACGATCTACCCCGGCGGACGAGGCCTCTCTCTTTCTCTCTTTTCTCCTTGACTTTCCTTGTCCACCTACCTACATACAGTAACTAGATAGGTAGGTAGGTACGTATCACGGTGTATACATACATACCTTGACTGCATATACACACATGCATCTCTGCCAGCAAGCAAGCAACCTAGTTCGTAAACAGACGGTTCTAGACATCCGCCCACCACACAGGTGATCGACGGCGCCCAGACGGCCCGAGGCGGCATTTGGGATGAATGGATTTTTTTGGTCTGGCTCGATGCGGCCAATAGCGGTTTTTTCTCGACATCGCGCTTGCGATGATGATGCCTTTTGGGGAGAGGGGAGGGGGATGGGGGGGAGGGGGTTAGATAGATAGATGGCTGGATGCGGGTTAGATGGGTTGGTGCTATTAGACCTAGGTGAGGTACTATTAGATATTGGTACTGATTGGGTTGTGCGGTGGATGTACTGGGCTGTATGGAGGTAGGTGTGTATGTGCGATGGGTATGGGTATGGGTATAGGGAGATCGGATTGATAGAGGGAGGGACTTGGATTCCGTCATTTTTTTCTCCGTTTAGCTGCTGGCTAGGTAGAGGCATGTAGGTAGATACTTAGATCTACTCACTCTACCATAGCACGTAGGTAGGTACTGTGTTTGCATACCTGCCTACCTAAGCAGGTAGCTAGACTGCTAGAGATCCAGATAGATACGACTAGCAGGATGGATGTATCCAGACCCGTGATCGCGGCTTTTTGTGCGAGATCGCAGATGGGAATGTCTGACAACGGCACGGCCGGCAGGGCGGGCGAGCTTCGCTAGGCTAATACCTAGAGGCCAGATCAGTTACGGGGTTTCTGGTGGTAATATGTCTCGCATCGACTGCTTTTTTTGGTTTATGTCTTTCGTGTCTTGGGGTTTTTTCGTGACGGGTATATGCTCGTCATTCACTTTTTTTTTTTTTGCTCCGTTACCCGTCCGTGTACGTGGGGGAAAAGGAGACTATTGAGAGACATAATGAGTGATCAGATAGATACCCGTCCCGTCCGAAGCTCGATCTGAATCCGAAAAAGGATTTGCCGTCTAGGTACGGTATGTATGTACCCATTATCTTTCCTTTTGGGTCTAGAGAGGGGCTTGACGATACTGTGCTGTAATCTTTTCTCCGCTAGGCCATCGTGAAGGAGTCGGAGCCTTTCGTGCTCGGAGTGTGGTATCGTGTCGCGCAGCCTCTCTCCTCTCATATGACATAGCTGCATATCCAGATTCGTCTTTTTTGGTCCCCTTCCTTTCTCGCACCACATCATATTGCAGCAAGACTGCAAGAGTAGCGGTCCTGATAGGTACATGCCAGGTACAGGAAGGATGATGGAGCGGGGACTAGGACAGTTCGGTTTTTAGGGTACAATACAGCGTAATAGAGAGGAAGCCAAAGTAGTGTATATGTGGTGTGTCTCCAGCTGCGAAGTTCCGATAGTTCTGGTGATCGTCATTAACGCATCCACCGCGCCAAGACGGGGGATTGGCGCCTGGGCGCTGGGCAACTAACTGGGTTTACCTCTGTATTTTTTGATCTTTTTTTTTTTTTTGCTTCTTTTTCTTTTCACGTCACTGCCTGCTACCATCGTAGATACTAGTTAGGTACTCGTTCTTGCATACCTAGTCCCCATAGTATATCCCAGTATATCCCAGTATATCCTGGTATATCCTAGTAGTAGATTAGACGCTACAAGAATACGACATAGTGGCTCCCTCAGTGACGGATCGCTGGGTTCGCGCAGCCTTGCAGCTCAGTGCCGTACATACCGGACTAGGCAGATAGCGTAGATGTTTAATTCCTTTTTTCCTTCCTGCATAACTGGCAAATTACTTGCCGAGTCACGAAATTTCGCCGGCGGCCAGTTAAAGGCGCGGGATTGATTGTGGACTTTGCTTGTTTAGATAATTCCCGCCAAGATCTTTTATTGCCCGCGGAAGTTATGGGTTCGTGATGAGGGCTGTTCTATAATGAACCGTCCATCGAAAATCAAAATCAAAAATCTATGTGCCCCTCCCGTGCCGTCCGTGTAGGCGCCTTCCGTAAATCGCCTCGGTCCCTGGATGTGGTGCCCGATGTTCCCTGTCTATATGCCGATGAGCCGCACCTATATGTGACTGTGACTTAATGACTTAATGGCTTTTGATACTACGTGTGTTATGGTGGCTATGTGCGGTAATGGGGAATGCCGAGCCCGTGCCAAAGATGGAAAGAGTAAGAAAGTTCCTGAGGATGATCCACGATGTTGGCTATGTCGATGGACGGCAATTCGTCTTGGCGTGCTACGACCTCGAATGTTGCCGTTGCGTCGGTCACCTCGGTTCCCCATCGTAACTTCGTTGGGGATATCGAAAATGCGCTGAGAAATCGGAGGTTGGTCGCGTGTCATATCTTCCACTATCGAATCCCTTCATTTCTCAACATTTCCACTTCCACCGCCACCGCCATCTTCATCTTCGTCTCCATTCCTAAGTACTTTCGCTTCCATTCACAGCCACCGGAGTCAGCGCATCCGCAAAACGCAAAGTGACGGTGCCGGCTTTCTCGTCAACACGGACCAGGCTCACGGACTGTAGATCCCGCACGATCCAGTCCGGTTCCGCGGCCCGCACCTGCTCCGCCGAATGGCTTGTGACGAGACCTAGGACCTTGCACCCGGCCGCCTTTCCTGAACGGATACCCGCCGGACTGTCCTCCAAGACTAGGATCTGATCGCTGTCGGAGGGTGGAAGACCTAGTCTCTCTCGTCCTAAGGAGTAGCATGCCGGATCCGGCTTACCGTTTGCTACGCTCTCGGCTGTGACAAGGTTCGACGGCTGCGGTAGCTTGAGCACCGAGAGCCAGCCGTTGACGAGCGGCTCACTGCCGGATGTCACAATAGTCCAGCGTGCGCGAGCTGCGATCAGGGAGTCCAAAAGGGATCGGGCTCCCGGGATCTCAACGGCGTCGCCGCCGTGGAGTTTGGGGAGGAGGCCCTCCATGTTTCGCACATCTGCACGGCGTGTTAACTAGTCAGACACCTAGGGAGACATTTCAGGTACGGTAAGGTGGCGGCTTATGGGGTGAGTGTAGATATCGTCGCGGAGTAAAACAGTGCCAGGAACAGGAACATAATCAGGGGCAAAGCCAGGAACGGAGTAAGGGAGAGGATACGGAGTAGAACATGCGTAAGGGGAAGTTTTGCGTCAGGGGAAACGGGAAAAGGAGGGGTTGGGCCGAAACCGAACTCTAAACATCTAGGGCAGACTTAGACTCCCTTAAGAGTTGGGGAGTTAGATATGGATATAGTCTCAACTTACATTCCCAATTCGCCTTCTCCGGACTGAGGATCTTGAGCATGTCTATGCTTCGTCGGCCGTGAGACGTCTGGAGGATCACCTCAGGGTCTACGCCGATTTCCTTTCCGATGCTGTGCCTCTAGTTAGGATCGATGCGAACTAGATCTTCAGACGACTCACGTATGCCAGTGCTTGACGACTGCGGCGGTTGAATCGATGATGGTGCCGTCCATGTCAAATAAGAGGGCCTTGAAGGTGACCTCGAAAGGGGGTGCCGTGTAATCCATTTTGAGTCGTGCCCCTTCTAGTCAAATATTAGAAATTGATTTTAAACTTAAAGAGACGAATAAGGCGCAAATGAAAGAATGATATCGTAGACAACGAATGAACGAGTATAATATGAAATCTATTCGAAAGCTCTATAAAAAATGAAGTCGGAGTATCTTAAATGAGAATCTTAAAGTCTACGTACAACTAATAAGGTGTTGAGGCAAATAATGGCCAATCCGAATTAGGAAACTCCGCCCTGACCGTTCCGCATTTTGAGTTTGCAAGTTCGTTCTATGTAAGCAAAAAAGTTGAAGCCATCGTGACGCCGGAACGACCGCTGAAAAGGCCCGATTTTTAGGCGTCTTTCAGTGGACTCTTATCGGCAGGCGGGGTTGGCCAATCGGTAAGGTGGCTCTGGTGGGGTTATCTTTATCCTGGCAAATCGTGGCGGTGAATTGTGGCAGAATCACTCTTCCCACTAAAATTTGGAAACTTTTTGTGCTGATAACATTATCGCAACATTTTCATGTACCTAATCATTGCCAGGCACGGCAAGTAAAAATGGCCAACCACATCACAAAACCAAAGAGTATGTTAATCACACAGCTATTTCAATTGGAATATGAGATTAACTAAACAATTGTATAGAAGCCAAGTCGAAGCGGACACCCGTTCGTCTACGGCATAAGATCGAAAAGGCTTCCGCCTCGAAGCAGCGCAAAGCCAGAAAGGATGCGAAGAAGAACCCACAATGGAAGTCCAAGTTAAAGAAGGACCCGGGTATCCCGAACTTGTTCCCTTATAAAGAGAAGATTCTCCATGAGATCGAGGAAGGCCGACGAAGGAAACAGGAGGAACAACAGCGACGGAGAGAGTTGGCCAAGGCCGCAAAGACTGGTGCCACGGATGATGCCGAGAATGAGGAGACAATTATGGAAGGTGCAGAAGAGGATGGTTTCGATGGTTCCGATGAAGAATTAATGGATGAGGATGGTGCGGATGACGATTCAAACCCTATGGCTGCGCTCCTTGCGAGCGCGAGAGCAGCTGCCGAGAAGTACGACCGCGAACTACAAAGCGGAGACGAAATGGATGAAGACGAGTCGTCAGATGACGAAGCCGACTACGGAGACGGAACTACTGAGTTACGGACTCAGGGCTCGTCGCGGAAGGCCCACGATAAGGTCTTCAAGCAAGTCGTCGACCAAGCCGACGTAGTACTCTACGTCCTAGACGCCAGAGATCCCGAAGGAACGCGATCTAGGGAAGTCGAGCGCATGGTGATGGCCGCAGCAAGCGGCGGAAAGCGATTGATGCTTGTCCTCAACAAGATCGACTTGATCCCGCCACACGTTCTTAAGGACTGGCTCGCACACCTACGACGATACTTCCCAACCCTCCCCCTCCGCGCCTCCGGCTCCGCCCCCAACGCGCAAACCTTCAACCACCGCGATCTCACCGTCCAGAGCACCTCATCCACCCTCTTCAAATCCCTAAAATCCTTCGCCGCATCCAAGCAGCTTAAGCGCGCCATCTCAGTCGGCGTCATCGGCTACCCCAACGTCGGAAAGTCTTCCGTTATCAACGCCCTGCTCTCCCGCATGGGCCGAACCACAGCCGCCTGTCCCGCGGGCGCAGAAGCGGGCGTCACAACGAGCATCCGCGCCGTCAAGATCGACAGCAAACTAACCCTGCTCGACTCCCCTGGAATCGTATTCCCCTCCGCACCAGAAGGCGAATCCTCCTCCTCAAAGAAAAACGCCGTAGAAACACACGCACACCTCGTTCTCCTCAACGCCATCCCTCCGAAACAAATCGACGACCCCATCCCCGCCGTCGCCCTGCTGCTTAAGCGGCTCTCGGCGTCGTCGGAGCTCCTGCAGAAACTGATGGACGTGTACGATCTCCCGCCCCTGATAAGCTCTAACGGCGACGAAACGACGGATTTCCTGGTCCAGGTCGCGCGGAAGAGGGGCAGGCTTGGGAAAGGCGGGGTTCCGAATCTGGGGTCCGCGGCGATGACCGTGGTGACGGATTGGAGGGATGGCAGGATTCAGGGGTGGGTTGATGCGCCGGTTTTGCCGGTCGCGGTGGAGATGAGTGGTGCTGGTAAGGATGGGGGTAAGGATGAGGGTGTGTTGGTGGATCAGAAGGTGATTGTGACGGAGTGGGCTAAGGAGTTTAGGATTGAGGGGTTGTGGGGGGATGATGAGGGTAAGGGAGATGTGGTTAAGGGGGATGTGGTGATGGAGTGATATGCGTCTGTGAAGATTAGAGACTCTGGTGGTGATGGTGATGGTGATAGTGAGGTCTTCTGAGTGGCTTTATGGCTTTGGGAGTTATGGGTTCAGGAAAATAAATAGGTGACGTTGCTTCATCTCTGATTTTACTTAGAGGTGGTTAGATGAATATACCACGTTGACAGAGAAGGTTATTGAATGCTAAGTTGTGTGATTTGATATATCTAGGGAGGTAGTAGGTGAAAGGGTTGGTGTTTGGATGTTATGGATTGTTAATGTGGTGTTGAATCGTCGTGCTACGTTAGTGATCTCATCGTATCTCTTCAAAATCTCATGCGAATCTGTTTTTACCTTTCTTGCTATCCTTCATTTTAAATTACTAAATACTTTGGAATTCGTGTCTGAGTTTTAATGCCTTTGATTGTAAAGTTATGTAACTATGGTTAATGAGTTTTGTTTCTGTATCAATAGTATCATGAAATATTCAAGTAGCTACAAGTCTTTCATGTTAATATTTGTATAATGAGTTTGGTTACCATGTTTTGAATAATATTTGCTTATGATTTCACTCAGGCACGTTTCCTTTGTTAAATTCAACAGTTTACTCATTTTTTGCGACAGAAATATTCAAATCTATAGAAATCCTGGTCCTACATCATTTGCAGCTGGCAACTGGCAGCTGCAGACAGCCGATTTCGGACGATAGCAACCATGGTATACCCCTACACCGATCATTAAGTTATACATTCATAGGGATTTATGCCCAGCAACCACATGTTTTCAACCCCGTCACTGTTACAATCAGTAGGAAAAGGGTTGCCCGGCAGGTGCATGAAACAGATAACAGGACACCGGTGGTACCTACCCCTCGATACGGCCGAAGGCGGCAGCAGCAATTGGATGTTTTGTCCTTTCCCCGGAAATATTTGTAGACCTTCCTTTTTAATTTATTTTCTCTCATAAATCCCCAAGAAATAAGCTTTTTTCAACAACACCTACCACAAAGCTGGTAGTAAGGCGATAACGATGAGCGAATCAAAGGAGAAGGGCGGATGCAAGTCCGGTTGCTGTTCTCCTCAACCTAAAATTGAACCCAAACCTGAACCTGAACCTGAAGTTCAGAAGAACAACGACAGCTGTGCCTCAGGTTGCTGCGCTGGCGACAAAACCTCGAAAACTGTTGAAGAGGACGACTGCTGCAAGCCATCAATTGAGGAAGACGGCTGTCAATCTGATGACGAATGTTGCAAGCCGGCGAAGCCAATTGAGGATTCCGGTTGCCAGGATGGATGCTGTAAGCCTAAGGAAAAGCCGAGCACCGTCGTTGATACTTGTTGTCAACCCACGACCTCAATCACGGCCCCCGCCTGCTCAAGTGGATGCTGCGGACCCAAAGACGGGCAAGACGACAAGGACAGTTGCTGCGAACCTGCAGAGTCCATCGCCGACGATTGTTGCAAAGATAGTTGCTGTGACGCCAAGGAAGAAGTGAAAGATGATTGCTGCAGCCCACCAAGTGAGGTTACACAGGACAACGATAGCTGCAAAGATGCATGCTGCTCTACTTCTAAGTCTGATGAAGTTGAGCCGTCTTGTTGCCAGGGTAAACAGAAACCATGCTGCGACTGTAAGTCGATTGAAGATATGTTCCATTTAATAAACGGAGCGACGACGCTAACTAATACCATCAAGCAACCTGTATTGACCGACTCGTCCTTCGAGAGACCTCTTTTGAGAAGCGAGGTAAATATCGTAATACCCATCTTTGATTGAACGATTCTGATTTTCTCTTAGGCGATGATTCGACAATTAACTCTAGCCAGAATTCATCTTCTCCCAAGGCCAAGTCAATCCGCGAAAGATACGAGACTAGACTTGCTGCTCTAGGGTGTCTCTGCCGAGCACTCGTCGCTTTAGGCCAGGAGTCATGTTGCGCAACTTCCGAACTTTCCTCCGAGGAAAGAAAGCGTGGTCCCAAGAAAAGCGTCAGACGACGATCTCAAGAGAAACTTGCTTCAGCATGCAACTCGAAATCAGGAGGTTGCTGCTCAAAGCCCCCGAAGCGAAAGCCTTCGCCTTCAGGATCCCAACGTAGCAAGTCTTGTAAAAAGGGCTGTTGTGGTGGAACAAAGGAGAATATCAGTATCACGCCCGTAGATGATTGTTGCTCCGGAGGTCCAGCCCCTGCGAAAAGTAAATGTCAGCAGGATATGGATATCATTGCCGACAAAAAAGGGAACGAAGACATTAGAATTACCAGTCTTGAGAAGGGCCTATCTGGTACCGAAAATGTCGTGATTGGCATTTCGGGAATGACCTGCACGGGATGTGAGACCAAACTTCGGCGAACGTTGGGTGACGTTAAGGCTTTGAATAACCTCAAAACAAGCTTGGTCATGGCTAGGGTCCAGTTTCAACTGGACCTTAGTCTAGCGACACCAGAAGATGTCATGAAACATATTGAAAGAACAACCGAGTTCAAGTGCGAGAGAATTGTAACCCACGGATCGACGCTCGATGTTATTCCTCATGGGGGAGCGAAAGAGTTCATGAAGCAATCTCTGCCTCTGGGGGTAGAAAACTTGGATCTCATCGATGACCAAACTGTTCGCATCATTTTTGACCCAGAAGTTATTGGGGCTCGGGACCTTATTAATAAGGGATTTGATACTCCTCCAAATCTTGCCCCTCCGCAAGTCGACCCGTCCCTGGCTGCAGGAAGCAAGCATGTACGACACATGGGTTGGATGACCTTGCTATCAGCAGCTCTGACTGTGCCCGTCCTGGTTTTGGCTTGGGCTCCATTGGAAGATCGCCCTGTTACATATGGCAGTGTGTCTCTAGCCTTGGCCACCATTGTTCAGGTCGTCATTGCAGGACCATTCTACCCCAAAGCCTTGAAGAGCTTAGTTTTCTCCAGGGTTGTAGAGATGGATCTTTTGATCGTCTTGAGTACCACTGCGGCATATGTATTCTCGGTAGTTTCGTTCGGATATCAAGTGAGTGGGCAACCTCTCTCGACAGGTAACTTCTTTGAGACGAGTACCTTGTTGGTCACTCTGATCATGGTTGGCCGGTGGGTCAGCGCCCTTGCCCGCCAGAAGGCCGTGGAATCCATCTCTATTCGTACCTTACAAGCTTCTACGGCGACTTTGGTTTCTAGCGATGGTACCGAGACCGACATTGATACTAGACTACTCCAGTACGGGGATATCTTCAAAGTCGCCCCTCACGCACAGGTTCCTACAGATGGCGTCATCCTTTCTGGAGTAACAGAGACAGACGAATCAATGCTGACAGGTGAATCGCGCCCTGTTGAGAAAAAACAAGGTAGCACGATCATTGCTGGGTCTCTCAATGGCTCTGGTACCATCACAGCACGTCTCACTAAGTTACCTGGGGAGAACACCATTAGTGCTATCGCAGGAATGGTCGATGATGCCAAACTTTCTAAACCCAAAATCCAGGACCTAGCTGATCGGGTTGCATCGTATTTTGTCCCAGTTATCATTTCCCTGACCTTAATAGTATTTGTTGCCTGGATTGGTGTAGGAATCCGCAATCAAGGAAAATCAGGAAACGACGCTGTCGTACAGGCGATAACATACGCTATCACTGTCCTTATAGTATCTTGCCCTTGTGCTATAGGCTTAGCTGTTCCTATGGTAATTGTTATCGCCTGCGGTGTTGCGGCAGAGAAAGGGCTTGTCTTCAAGACAAGTGAGGCTGTGGAAATAGCCCACAAGACTACACATATTGTGTTTGATAAAACTGGCACATTGACACATGGAAAGCTCTTTACAGCAACCGAAGAGTACCTATCAGAAACTCAAAAGGTTGTTGCTCCGAAGATCTTAGGTCTCTTAGCTAATATTAACCACCCGGTATCATCTGCCGTCGCAGCTCACCTGAAGAGTCAGGGTGTCCACGCTGTCAAGGTTGACGAAATTCAATCTCTTCCAGGCAAAGGGGTCCAAGGTAAAGTCAACGGAATTTCCATTCAAGCCGGCAACCCCCACTGGCTTGGACTTGAATCCCACCCCGTCGTGCAAGCTGCGCGCTCGAAAGACTTCAGCACTTTCTGCGTAACTATCAACTCGGAACTCCAGGCCGTCTTCGGCTTAACCGACACCGTCCGCCCGGACGTACTCGTCACCATCGCGGAACTACAGAAGCGAAACATTTCCGTGTCGATTCTAAGCGGTGATGATGACAGAACCGTCGAGGCCGTAGCTGCCGCTGTGGGGATTCCTAGGGAAAACGCTATCTCGAGATGCTCACCCGCCGACAAGCAGGCTTACATCCAGAAACTCCTAGAAACGGGAAGCCAGAACAGCGACAAGAAAAATCAAAAGAAGCCAGTCGTCGTCTTCGTAGGCGACGGCACCAACGACGCCGTAGCTCTAGCGCAAGCTACCATCGGCGTGCACGTCAACTCGGGCGTCTCGGACGTCGCCCAGTCCGCCGCCGACGTCGTGCTCATGCGCCCCGACCTCGCCGGCGTGCTCGCCATGATCGATATCTCGCGCGCTGCCGTCCATCGCGTCGTGTTTAATTTCGGCTGGAGCGCCGTTTATAACGTCTTCGCTATCTTGCTCGCCGCCGGCGCGTTCGCGGATACCGGTAGGGAGGTCAGGATCCCGCCGGAGTTTGCGGGGCTTGGGGAGCTGGTTAGTGTGTTGCCGGTTATTGTCGTTGCTGTTAGTTTGCGCTGGGCTAGGGTTTAGGGGCCGTTTTGCTGGTGTGCTTGTGGGAATGTGTGAAGATGGATGGGTGATGGGATGATAGGAGGGTGGGATCTACGCTCGCCATTGAGGCTACGAGGAAGAGATAGCTGGGATTTCGGGTCGATGGTTTATGATGAAGCCCCTATTCGCAAGGGCAATATACGGATTCTATATCCGTGAATTTTCTTTCTTTGCACCTGGTCTTGAGGTGTCTACTATCTATGGGAATGCAGATTGTGGTTGACTTTATTCCGATGAGTTTATTAAACACATCGCAACTTAACATAACACAAGATATAGCTGGCTTAGGTTTGCGATGAATATATTTGTTATTTATCGTGGCTATAATTTTACTGGATGTCTGGAAAGACTAGTGTTGTGAGATGTTTTGAATGATTATACCTGAGTCTTTGAATTATTGCGTCCCCTCTAGTGTTTAACTATTACATGATGGCTCCGTTGATATTAGGCATTTGTTTCTATGATAAAGTGCGTGTGCTGAGTTACTAAAATGGCACTTCTCTTCAGGGGTTCTCTGTCCTTGCCCCTTCCCCTTATTTTTAATAGCTACCTAGGAGTTGACTATTAAGAATATATCCCATATATGGATTCATTTATGACACTTAGGGGTCACTGTTTAAACTAACGATCGAGGTACAAAAGAGCAACGGGTAGCAAAATAAATCCTAGCATTACACTTTTGTATTTAATATGTTGGTAATGAGAATTTTATGAAAACTTGGCAAATATTGGTTAATATGAGAAAAGATAGGTACCTATACGAAGCCTACCTAGGTAGCTTTCCGCCATACTGGTACCTATTAGGTACGTTATATCTTTAGAGGACGAGTGTATTATATTTTATAGTAATTACCGAGCACCATAAGCCCATAATTTAATTATCAATATTTCTTATGTTAATGTCAACATCTCCAACCCTTGTCGACGCCCACGTCTATCAAACAATACGTCATACGATGATCCCGAAAATAGTCACATCAAATCACCGTTCCAAGGTAACATACTTTGATTACCACGTTCTCGGATACAACATTACGGAGTATCTGGAGTAATCATAACATCGATAATATGTAACGAAAGGGATGCCGCCACAGCTAACCGAAATATCAACATCAGAAGCAGGGAGCGCGGAAAACCTATCAAGCCACCGCGTAAATATCGATGTTATCTCATCTCTCGAAATCGAAATAACCCCATCGATCCCGCCTGAATGGTCCGGGTCGAAAGGTGCCCGGTCTGATTTGCTAGTCCCTGGCCCCCAGTCTGCCTTCGGTTCTCTTGGCCCATCTCAATAACATCCTTATTATCGACCCCAGCAAGAGACCTACCACCACCACCGTAATAACCGAGCGAACCAGCAGCACGTAGACATGTATGTAGATCTATCAGATTTTCGCAGCTGGCCCCCAAACACACAAATGCGACCCCGGGTTTTCGCAGCGAGGGAATGACAAAAAAAGAGGCGGTGAAACCAACCGTCTCCTCGGACATCATCATCGTCGTTCGTTTTCCCCCAAGGGCGCAGATACGTACATACATCCATGCGTAGAAGCACGGAAAGGGTTGCTGCTGTCAGCATCTGGTACCCAACCACAGCGCGGCCATCCCACGTGTTGCGAGCGAATGTATGTACCCCGTGTTAGGATTTTACGACCCTCCCCTTCCCCCCCTACTCCATCACTCTCGCTCGCTCCCGCACTTACCTGTGCCCTATTCCTTATCACGCTCGAATATACCGGTGACAGATCGGGGTTATGTGAGATAGGTGCGTGGAGGGGGTATAGCGGTTGTCTGCTATTTCGTTACCTGTCACTTTTTCCGAACGCGGTTCTGCTCGGAATCGGCTGCGGTGCTGGTATGTTCGGGTCGGCCCTTGTGTATACATATTACATGTCTACCTACTAGGTAGATACACACTTCGCATCTTATGTACCTCCTCAGCCACGGTAGTATTTTTTATGTTTTGTTTTTGCTCGAAAGTGAGCTTTCGCCCACTTAGATCGTGTTCGTGCTCGTAGTAGTATGTAGGTAGGTAGGTATGTATGTATTATCAAGCAGCGAGCCAGCTTAACGATCCCGAATCCCCATACGAGATACGACACCGTATACCCTGCTTATACCCACGTCCGTCCGTCCTCGTAAGCCACGCCGTAATATGTATGTAGGTATGTATGGAATTCTATCTGCAGAAATATGACCAAAGTTCCGTACTTACCTCTTACATAGATACATACTTAATGTAATTTAAAAAAAAAATATTAAAAAATACCTAATAAAAAACTGCACAGCTAAATCTCAACAAACGCAACAGGGATACGGATCCACTGTCGCGGAATCGGGAGTATGGAGAGCCTCGGAGGTTTTTTCCTTGATTAACCTGCCTCTCTGCCTGCCAGCCTGCCTAGCTTGCTTATTCCAGGCAAGTCTGCCGAAAGGGGAAACCCTCCCGTCCCTCTCGCATTCTCTCTCTGTTAACAACCTGCAGTATCTACTTAGCGGCCTAGTATGTAGGTATGTATATAGGTAATTGGTAATAGGTAATAGGTATGGATGTATGGACGTCAACGACTGACTCCGCGTCGAATAAACGTGGAAGCTCACGCGCCGGTTCCATTTCATTGGTAATGTAGGGCTGAGTCAGATCGTCGTGCGTTATATGTGTGAGTCTGCGTGTCTGCGTGTGGTGGTGGGTGGTGGTAAGAAAGCCAGACAGACAGACACGCAGGAGTAGGCATGTATGTAAGAAGATGAGATGGTGTGGTCCACCCCCTCGTGGGAATTACGTCGCGCGCTCTGGCTCGGACATCGTGCGCACCATTACTTGCCGTATTATTGCAGTTATTACATACTCCATTTCCGTCCCGTTGGATCCGAACTCCTGGATCGCGAGGTATGATGGGCGTTAGGTAGGTAGGTAGGTTTGAGGCAGCGTGCCATACGTACATACATACATGTCTACCTACATACGCTATGATAGGTATGCCAGTTATACACATGTGCCTTGGATATGTACGTAGATGCGTGGAATACCACCCTGCTACATATGCCCTATTATACCAACGCACATACATATCTACATACATACCATACATACAATTAGGTAAGAAGGTAGGTGGGCGATGTACACGCATAACCACGCGCGCACCCATAAAGTACATCCATTCGCGCATACATACACCTACATACACATTACATATGCACACCAGCTACATCTCCATACTAGCGCTGGCTACCTACCTATATGACAGTTAACAGTACCTACCTAGGTATCCAGCCAAGTAAGGAAGAGAGACAGAGCCTAGTCTAGACCGATCTATCCCGTTTATTATGAATATCCCGAGCTGAGTAATACCTACATCTACAGCAGCACTACAACAGCACAGACAGCAGCAAAAGTTCCCTGCAAAACCAAAAACATAAAAAAAAAGGATCCGCCGTCTTGGTTTTTGTATGGAAAAGATCGATGAGAAGAGATAGATCGCGTTGTTTTTCTCCTCCATCGTGCATCATTACCAGCTTTCCTGCTTATCTGGCATCGATGACACAGTACCTACTTACCTACATACCAGGGAAAACCGAATATACTACGTAATGCGTGGGATCGAGCTAGGTAAGATTTGATCATCAAGGGTTAAAGCTTAGCAAAGGGCAGTCAAGGAACTTGCCGTGGCCTAGTTAGCTTCTAGGGAGTTCGTTAAGGGGTGATAGAGCGAGAGGCTTAGATTCGTAAGTGGAGGGTGTCATGTTACTACCGCACTCCCTTGCTTGGGATGCGTATTCCTCGCCTTTGATGGTTCGGAGATCTGAGAAGCCGGGGGTTGGAGCTGTCATTTGTCGAGCTGAGAACGTGCAGATCTCGCATATTTCGTGAACTACCTACTGTCGATCTCCAAGTTAATATTGCCTATCGGCGTATCCTCCGCCTTGCCCTCCATCGATCTCAGTGTCACGTATGTAATTCAGTCGGATCTATTCTGGTCTGACAAATCGAATAGCGAATTTTTATTTCCAAGCGAGTACTGATTTGTATTACCCTGTTGCGCTTTGATGCTTTGCCTTTCGCGCGCAACTCCCGCCTAGAGTGACTAAATGTAACAAGAATCGGTAGCGGTTTCTCTCAACTCTCTTCTTTCTCTCTTTCTGTCTCCCTTTCTGCGTCTCTCCCTCTCTCGCGGTGGAGTAGAGGGATACCCGAGCTCGATACACGAAAGTCCTAGTATCCCGTATGCAAATTTAGCCCTCCTAAAAGAAAAAATAAACACAAATCCCAGGAAGGAAAACAATAGCAGTTCATGGAGAATAGACAGACAGCCACACCCGGACTCAATCAATGAGCACAGAGGTCTAACCATCTCCCCTGATCGAATAAATCCGTTTCGATCATAATCAATCACTGTAACCCAGAGCCCAAAACGATGACAGCGACATTATTCAAGAGCAGTGATACGAAACAGAGTAAACTCCTCCTATGCTGACTAACTGTTAAGTGCGTTGCTTCCGGTGTCCCCATGAAATGTAACATAAAATCGGTGACACAGGGGTGAATAACATAATGAGGTTAGGAGAACAACGGAGAAACGTAGATAAGGTAAAAATAATTAGCAAAAAGACCTCCCTAGCCCATATCCAAAAAAAACAGTACCCCCCGCCATTTATGCATATGCGACGACCATGTAAGTGATTAGCGTAGGAGATGATAATGACAGCTAAGCTTGTCACAATGGGCAGTCCCCGACGCCCTAAATCCATATGCACGGCCAAGCTCCCACAAGGCCATTTAAGTTAATATCGATGGTCAATTTCCTACAGCCCCTGACAGGTCTCCTCGAGCTTGGAAACCAAGGGAGTAGAACCGTGCCTTGGAAGACCGGGGAGTCGACCCCTATTTATGGTCGGTATCGTATAACAGAGGGTAAGGCGTATGCCAAACCTCCAGAATCTCGCCTGATGGCTAATCACGAGATGGTATGTAATCCACGACTTGATAAACCAAGCGGGTTGAGAGCATTCGTGGTGTAAAGGGGTATCGCTGAAAAAAAGCAAAACGACTAATTCTGTAACCGTCTTGGAGAAACGAATGAAGGACGGTTTGTAAGACGACAGTGTAAAAACGACGAAAGGCCGTGCTGGTATCAAGTGTATATGCAAATGCCGCCCGAGAACTGAGTTTCGACAAAAATGATCGGCTCACTGTAAACCTCACAATGTAGCGTAAATTGCAAAATGGAACCTGCCGAGCCCTGGTATGCCCGAATGAACGTGAATCCGGCGAATCACCCGAAAGAACTGTGAAAAAAGGACTATTCTCCGACTCCTCTATTACTGGGCCAAGCCGAATAGCGCAAGTAGGGATATAGCCTCCGCTAAATCAAAGGACCATCCCGATGATGCGAATGCTATGGCTCGATTTAGAGTTCCCCCCTGTAAACATACAGTACCGAAAGAGACCTAAATATGCCATCGGTTATGACAACTATTCCGGCGCTTCATCCCGTGGAGATTACTTCCCCAAAAGCGATCACTGAGGTTGGTTTGGCCACCAGGCACCGCCAGCCGATGTTTGCGGGTTATTCCAAGCGGAGGTTACTGCCGGGCCCGGTCCCGGGTTCTGTGGCATAAATTGCCTGGGCGTTTGCTCAGGAGGATACATCCCTTGTCCGGCGTTGGGATAGCCCTGATTCAGGCCTGGCATGCCATGGTACTGCATGGTGCTAGGCTGCATCTGGGGGGTGCCTCCTGAGTGACGCATCTGAGGAGCCGGCGACTGTTGAGGGTGCGGCGAGGGTTGCGACTGGGTCGTATACCCGGGATAGTGCTGAGGCGTCTGGGGTGTCTGAGGTCCCCACATCTGATTCGAAGAACCGTAGTTGTACGCTGGTGTGCCTTGAGACATATTACTAGAGGCACCCGGTTGGATGTTGGATGGTCTCGGCTGCTTCTGAGAAGACGGTTGAGGTACTCCTCGCATCGGAGTCTGATTCATCGGTTGCTGGGAGTGAATGGACTGCGAATACGGGGGCGCGGTCATCATCATCTGCGGGCTCTGGTTCTGTACGATACCGGACGAATGCATAGTTGCCGGCGCGGTATGGGGCGACTGGCCGGGACGCGTCGTGGGGAGGGGTGCCTCGGTGGTAACAGGTTGGCTAGTGGCCGGCTGCTCGTGAGGTCTCCGCCACAGGTTGTTTATATAATCAGAGCGCATTTCGCGTCCTTGGTTGACGGATCGGTTAAATTCGGCAGCATGATGCGCCTGCTGGTGTATTTCCGAGATGGGACTCGATTGCGTCCTGTCCTGGTAGGCCGAGCCGGTAATCTCCTGTCGAGGGCCACCCTTGATGAAATTGCTGTAGTCTCGAGTCCTCGTATCGTTCAGATCTGGTCCTACTGTTATCATGGGCATTCTGGTCGAGCTTCCTGGCGGTCCCATCATACCTGGTTGAACAAGCGGTTGCGGTGCACCAGCAAATTGGGGGGTATTCGCATATACAATCTCACCGTGAGGCCCTCCCGGAAGTGGTGCCATGTTGTTATTCGCCTCAGCCGCCGCTTCTCTAGCTTTAGATGCGCCAGGGCGCTTTTCTCCCGCGAGGTCGGCTTCAGTAAACCCTTGCTTCCTCGCCTTCTGCTCCCAGTAATCATCGCGCACTCTCCGTCCGTTGACTATGACCCTGCTTCCAAATTGTCTGAACATCGATCGCGCCGTGACAATTGCTATCTGCCTTGATCTGTAAGAGAACGGAAGTATCTCCTGCGAAACCAGATCATCCTTCTCTACTTGGTTTGCGATAATCTTGAATAGGGATCTATTCTTGTTGAAGAGCAAGTAAGAATCTCTGTATCCGAGTACCCTCGCGCACTCCGTCGCCAACATGAACAATTTATCCCCGCGGTTAGGTACGAGGAAAGTTCGGCATCGGTACTCACGACCCCCTAGAAGTTGACCGTTAGACATGACCTTCTTCTCGCCGGACTCGTCAATTTCGCGCGGCAGGTATTCGTCACCACCGGGACCGAGCTGGTCGGTGGTGTGGTCGCGTACAGTTGGCAATGCCTTCAAGGTTGTCTTAGTGGGCGTGGTCTTCGGCGGGGGCGACGCCTGGGCCGGGGTATAGTTGCCTTGCTGGCCCGGTAGCGAGGCATTTTGAGACTGAGGAGTCTGCGGCGGTATTGACTGCGACATTTGAGTGGGTGGGGGAGGGGGAGGAATCGGGGTTTGATTTGTTGTTTCTAGGAGGTCACCGGCAAGTCGCGATTTCATCGGTCTGCCGCGTTTTCTAGGTTGCTTTGAATCACCTATTATGCGACGAGCGGGATTAGCAGGTACTTCCTTGTGGCAGGCTGTCGCACGACAACTTGATGTAACATGACCACGATGCGCACACAACGGCAACCATAAGCCAGAACAGCTACACAAAGCGAGACGGGGCGGCTTACCATCATCTCCGGGGTTATCAGTCGTCGGCACGTCGTGATAAGAATCCGGGGAACGGCTTCGCTTAATACCTCGGGAGGTTGGATTCAATAGCTCTGTGTAATTAAAAAAAGGCGTCGGATTAGCAATCGGGTAGCTAAACGACAACGCGACAATTAAACTAAATGGATCATGGTTTGGAAATTATGCGCCAGGCGTAAGCCATCGCGACGATGATTGCTCCAACCAAAAGTCGCGTCCGGTTGTGTTCCGTATGTGCTCTGAGCTCTGAGCTTTGAAGCTTGGTTTATGTCGGGATGAGAGGCGACAGGCGACGGGTAAATGACGAGGCCGATAATGATGACGATCGTCGGCAAAGCAGGGTGAGATAGGTAGGATATGTGCGAGGGCGGGTAGGGGCAAGCTTCAAGGCTCAAGCTATCGAGCAAACGGATATCATGGCGCTTTATGGCAAAGCGCGAGGCGCAAAAGGAGGAGGTTGGTTCGATGAAAAAGGAGAGGCTCGGATTAAATGCGCGAAAGACGCAAGATGCAAGACGCAACACAAGAGACGATCCAAACATGAACTACTCACCAGAATTGAGAGCGGCAGGGTTGATAGTTGCGGGATTGATGGTCGCACCCTCAGCGCCGTTAGGCTGGGTGGAATACATTCGGGCGGACGACGATGCGATGTTGCACGTCAGGCGGCGGAAGAGACGTGGAGAAAGCTGTGCCTGCAGAGCGACGTGTCTTGATATAGTTGGACTAGAGAAAAAGGGCGGAGGAAGTGTGAATGACGCGCGCAACAAGGCGAGGGTAGTAGATCTTGGAAAGATGGCAAAGTGTGCTTGCTTCGAGGGGAACGATGCAGGATTACTCTTGCATTTGGTTGGTAGATTGGCGCAAACCCAAGTTCCAAGTCTTTCGTATCGGGGGTCGGGGGGGTCTTGAATTTAGGAATACCTAGCTCATGTAGTTATGTACCCTAGATACCTAGGTACCGTCCTTACACGCTGCCCAGGTGGTAGGGGGAAATATAAAAAAAAAAACGCTATGTATGTAATGATGTAGTATATGTAGCAGTATATGTAGTGTACCCGAGAAATGTAGGTGGAACGCAGATGTATGTAGGTTAAGGGATGTGTAGCGCATGTATGATGTACTTATAACCGGACCCACAGGTACCTAGCTCGGTACGACTGTAATGACCAAGTGGGTTTTGGCCCGTCGACGAATGATATGCAAACGATTGATCTCGGGTGGGATCCTTTCAAATAAAGTGTAGTATGTGTAGTATGTATGTAAATCTCGATAATTCGACAATTCAAACGCGATGCTTGTGATGCTTGTTCGCGCAATGAAAAGACGAAATGGTGTAGTAGTAGTAAAAGAAGAAGGGGAAGAATATTAATTCGAAATATCCTTCGTTCATATTTTTTTTTTCAGTTTCTCTCACTCTTCTTGTTTTCTTGCTCTTTACTTTTTTTTTTAATTCTTCCTTGTCGTATATGCTGTGTATATCGTATGGTATACCTTAGGTAGTAAGGTATAGCTAATAGTTAAGTTCCGGGTTCTGATGTCGGGTTTGTTCAGCTGTCGTTTCGCCTCTTCTTTTGCTCCGGAACAGAGTTGCCCCCTTCGTAAAGTCCGCAAGGCTCTTATAATGGTTTTTCTTCTTCTTCTTTTACTACCTAGTAATGTGGGACCGGGGAAAGGATTGATCTCTTCTCCTGATCGGAGGGGTAATAATTACCTGTTAGTCAGAGGACTCCAACGCTTTAAGGCTGGATGGAGCAATATGGAGCAGACGGTAATTAACAAGGCGCGTAGGAGATTATTCTTCACGCGCAAGGCTCGCGTCTGTGGGATATAACCTGGAATGAAGCAACAATAATAGTGATGAAGTTATTATTCTGTCTTGCTTCCAAGTTTCAGATGTCGTTGAATCGCTGCTCCTCCGAGAACTATCGCAAATCGCAATGATAGGCACGGACAGACCAGGACAAGGGCAGGCTGCGAGTTAGAATCTGGGGTGTGTGGTGTGGCAGCGGATGGCAGCAGTATGTACAAACAGAAGTTGATAACGACTGGACGAGCCTGGCGGGCGCGGCACCTGTGCGAAAGAGATGGATGGGTGGATCGACGGGTAGCCAAGCCCAGGTTGCCCAAGTGGTGTCCTTCCTTTGCCGGACTACCTCTTTCGGGCCAGTTGACTAGAATAACAGTAGCTACCTCCTAGGCAACTAGAGCCGTAGACTATTTGTCTTTTCGAAGCTGGAGGTGGCGCTTCTAAGCTTTTGTCGGTTACTGCTGATGGAGAAAAGGGTTTCGGTTTAGATCCTCTTTTTGGGGAAACACTATTAAGAAACGATGATGTACGGCGTGTAGATGTGAGTGTATCTGTGCATGGTATGTATGTAGGTATGTAAGTGAGTGTGTGTGTGAGTGTATAAGATTTCCATGCGTTTGAACGTTGCAACCGTTGTGGAAAAGAAAAGACGCGAAGTAGTATAGCGGCATGTATGAGGTATGTAGGTATGTAAGTATAGGTGTAGGTATGTGTGTGTTAATGCGAGTGTTTAAAGTGTTAAATGTCGTTAATGGATGTGAGTATAATGCGGTTTAGAGCTCAAGACGCAAACGCAAGAGCGGGTATGCAAGTGTTGAATAGGGCCAGATACGGGTTTATCTTCAAAAGAGCCCCGCGACCCAGGATCATTATTTTAGATGATGGAACATGGAACATGGAACATTAAACTCGAATAAAAATGGACAGGTTAAGATAGTCGGAAAGCGCGCAGCATGGACTACATGAGCTACATGGGCAGCAAGAGAGTAACAAAATGCGACCATAAATTCAATGGGGACCAAGAGGATGGCGAATGATGATGAATAACAGTAATCAGCAACGCCGAAAAGAGCGGCCGAAAATATCAAGGGTCCCTGCGATTTCCCTACGATTTCCCTGAGATAGAGCAGGGGGGAAGGGGGGGAAGAGAGTAGACCGGGGGTCGTGCAAGCCCAGACGCAGACAAGGGCAAGGGGCTTGTGAACGGGGGCGCCTTGCAAGGGTAGCCCTTGTCGAGAAGCAGCTGGGCAACTAGGCAGCCGGGGGGATGAGCAAATGAGAATAAATCTTAGGAAGTTGCTAGGGATGGATAGAGAGAACGCATAGTTCGTCGCTAAAAGCCTCTAGATCTTCGAGTGTGGCAATAATTGTCGCGAAAGGGGATAGAGAAATATGATATCTTATTAAATTCTATCTCTCGAATCCGACGAGGCTCGACAATATATCCCTTACCCTTATCATCAATCACGAGCTTGACTAGGTAGTCAGCCCGTAATTCGCAAGTTCGTATTGGCAGCCAGCCGGAGTCATGCTCAGCCTTACATATGTATGTTTGGTAGCTCGGTAGATTGGTTAATTGGGCTGCTCGACGATCAAGTTGTTAAGTGTTAAAGATACATTCCTCTCTATCGATCGAAAAAATAACTGACACTGTGGAATTCTACCCGAGGTCGTTGGATCCCAACTTGCAGACAAGGTCCAAGGGAAGCTTTCAGGACGGTGATGTGATCCGGACTTTGGACTTTGGATTAAACAGTTGAATCAGGAATATTCTAACTGGGCGCCACAGATGATTCATACCTAGCCAAAAATGGAAGTACATCGGTGTCTACATGCTGCATCTCATGCTACTATGTACCGATGCTACATCCAGTTGCAAAGAAAAGAGCAAGTAGGAACATTAAACGACATCCATAGCATATGCTGTTGTGGTAGCACAAAAGCGTGGGTAAAGTTACCCAAGCTGGTTAAGCTCCGCAGTAGCGTACTGTTGATTTTATCGAGAATTATCTTGGTAATACCAGCGCTGAGGTATGTATGTATGTATATTGTATATCACATTTACTCCCTCATGCGTAGATCCAGGAAGTTTGAGGGCCAGTCGCCGACAAGGTTGATGTGCTTGTTATTGTCACCGGCATCCCGTCTAAGCTAGGAAGACGAAAGCTGAAAACTGAAAACTGAAAATACATACCGGTGGCTGAAATCGGTATACTTGGGAATACCTGATATTCCTGATATTCCAAGCTGGTCAGCAGCTGGCCGGACCCCCAACATGTAGCCACGATGTTACAGTTTGCCCAACTCGTCGGGTAAGAGATGGAAGTTAAAAGGTAGAATATAGGTAACTTCGAATAGCTTAACGAGCTATTAAGAATGATAAGTCGACCAAATAAAACGTGTACATGTATCTTTGGTGTCTTAGTTCCAAGTAATACTTGTATGCTGTCGCACATAGATAGCCTTATTATAAGACTGCGTACCAGGTATGTAGCCCTAGATATTAAGGACGATTCGCTACTCTGGGCTAAATGCCGATTCATTCGATAGGTACGATGCGGCATAGGATTCGGCATGATACAACGACAGATCGCGCATTCTATTACTATCGCACAAGCGTCTAGTATGGATCGGACATGGCTACCTTGAGCTACTGTATGTATGTAGGCAGTTGTGTTTCGAGGAACTTTTTTTATTATCCTAGTTCAGACGTTGAAAGTCATTTCATTAAGTTGCGAGTACCTACTAACGTTACATAAAAATTAGTACATAATTAGGTACAGTAGCTTCCAGCTTAGTTCCATCGGTGCGTCGGTGGAGTTGCGGGAAGATTTGACCCGGCCGAATGTTTCAAAGACCGGGAGCCTCTCTCCCAATTAATTGATCGTTGTGGAAGGTGGAAACGGCCGTGAACCATGCATAGGAGAATAGAATTAAACATTGAGAAGAGAATTTTAAAAACAAAAATCAATAATTTAACTTTACTAGGTAGTTCTAAGCTGCAGGCACAAGTATCCTGCTCAAGTTCCAAAATCAATCGTTGACAAGGTTTGCGCTTGTGAGTAAAAAATGGTGAGCCGCAGTTCCCGATATTTTCTCGGCGCTTCTTCAATTTAACAAATTTCTTATTTTCGACAATTGAGATATCGGCTCAGCTCCTCTCAACTTACATACATACATACACAAATATTTATAAACACCCACGAAATTGCCTCTTACGGAACTCTTTGCTGGCCATTGTGGAGCAACGGCCCGGACAATCACGAGCACATCCTGATCGACCTTCAACACTCGAATAGGTTTCGAGTGCACACGATAGCAATGCAGAGTCTCACTCACCAAATCTACTAATACCATTCTACCAGTCGTAGACCTACTTGTCAATAACACCAGTTCAGTGGATATTATCATCTGCCAATCTAAGCAAAAAGAAAAGAGCAATTCTTCAACATGTGGCTAGATACTAGGTACAGCTGAATATCAACACCACGAAATGTATATACGAGTGGTAAGTTATATTTTATTAGTTGCTGCGACGGAGACTACTAAGACTATTAAAACAACTACCCGCGAATAAAGCCACTTACTACATGTAGGTAGGTAGGTACCTGTTTGGGTATTGCATGCGCATGGCATGGCATAGCATAACTAATAAATCGGTAGCTGTATGGTGAGACTATCCGAAAGGGCAACCATGGCTAAAGAGGTATCTTCTCCGCCGACTCCAGCACCTGGGCATTCCAACAATCATCCTGATAATAAAACGACAAGATGAGCGTGCCGCCAAAACGCGAAAATCATCATCATGTAAGCCTGCGTGCGCGTCAAGCTGCTACATTTGCTTTAGCATTTGGTTATTATCCCCGAGCTTCCTTCGTTCCGCTTCCCATTTCTTACCTGCATGGTACTCATGCATAAAGGGTTTTAAGCTACCAACATTGGCCCGTCGGTCCAGCTAATGTAGAATTTCCCAACCGTGTAAGCTCGGCTTACGGCATCCTAGCAAGCTGGAAATGTCAGCGAAGCAGCGCATCTCAACTTACATGCTGTGCTCGAAAGAGCGTCAAATCACGTCTTCCATCACCGGCGACGAGGACAGCTGGTGAGGTGAGGTTTAATTGGATAAGCATGCAAGCTAACAGGAGAATGCCTCACATTAGCATATTACGTCGCCTGATCGAACAGGACGATTTTTCAGCAAGGTCTAATAATAAACAAAATATCTCAACTTTACATACCAGCTGCCAAGATGCAAGGCTGCTGCGAATAGATAGGGGACGTGTCGATAGAAACAGAAACGCGGGTCTAAAACTGAATCATTGCTACCTGAGAGAGGTATCTACCCTAGGCTCCCACTCCGAGCAAGACGTAACATCCAGCAGCATGGTATACCTTAAGCGTCGAGACACAGTTAGGTGGCTGTTATTCTTGGTTAGCTTCCTTTACGGTCCGCCGTACCACGTAATATTTCGTCAGCACTTGTTCATAAATCCCTTCCGCGCGGCAGAACTCTATTACTGTTACTCCTAGCCTAGCACATGCCAGACCCGTGTTTCCGTCAAGATGTTCTAAGGCTTTAGGGATCTAGGGTCCTAACGTTCTAACGTTCTAGGGAGTAAAAAGTTGACTCATATCAGAGTCCCACCTCATCCGAAAACCGCAAAAAGTGCATCTATCGCTGCCCCGCTTCAGAGACCCTTACCTAGACCACCTCACATGACCGAATCGAGATACGGTATGACTTCACTGCAAAGGATCGAGAGGAATGCGCAGGTTGACTAGATAGCAATCGATACCTGCGCGGTGGAACAGGTCTATTCATCGAGAAGCGAAGATGTGTAGTTCGATTTCGACACAAAGCACGTAACTAGCTTGGATCCATTTGGATCCATTTAACCCGGTCTGGCTCTACCAGCCCAATCATCATCCCGACACGCTCCGGAGTCATCGCAGCGGAATCGCAATTGGCCTAAAGAACGCCACACCTCGGTGACCGCAACGAAACTTGGTAAGTTTTTTTTTTTAGTTTTTTTTTTCAAGTTTATTCTCGGGTGTACTACGACAGATGGCAGAAAAAAAAACGGCATAGCCGTGAACTATTGACTTTTGGTACAGGTATGTTTTGTTTGATGTCTTGTATGAAGAAGACCGGGAAACCATAGGAGACTGTTATCGTGTCTCACTTTTTCTCGTGGAGTACGATACAATAAGACGCTTATTCAGATGTTACGTAGTAGCCAGGACGATCAGAGGCAGCCTCCTTCACGCCGCTATCACGATATCAAGCTTCGCGGTTAGCACTGATATGATGCGCTTCGCGCCATATACGCCACTTCCCCTATCGTCTAGACTCGCGTTAAATGGGACGCAAGCTATCATATATTCTAGGCCCTAAGCTCTCCCTGTCGTACGCTTGTCAGCTACTTAGGTAGATACCAAGTGGTCACAATTTTTTTACCGGTCTCATTAGCTTGTTCGCTTAGATTTCTGATCTAGTGGTCGTCTAAGCGTCATTATCTCTACTATCGCGTGAGTCCCATCGAAGGACCGGTTATTTCATGCAAGTCTAGTATATCAGATCATAGATGTGTGTATTATACATTCAGGTTACTATAAGGTAAGGTACATGGAAATGATTCGCAGAGCTAGTGCCCAACTCATGTACCTATCCTTTGCCTAGTATTCGTAACTGCATGTTTTTTGATTACACGGAGCATCTGAGCATCTCTATCTATCATGCTCGAGTATCTATGGTTCCTCTACGCATGAGATGAGAACTATCAGATCTCGTGTAAAGGGGCATCCGTGCCATCATACGGGCAATTTCTCGAGCACAAAAGTTTGTGATATGTTGCCCAGGTAATCAAAGATGCTTAAGCCATAAGGTCATACCGACTAAAAACGGTTAAGTAGGACGAGCGCCTTACGCCGTCTATTTTCTTTCCTGCACGATGCTGCAGCCAAGCTGTAGCTTCACCTATTCGTCGACCTGCAGGAGCTCCACTTGGCGCCGGATACCAGCCTGCCAGCCTCCTACTCCTCTGTCACGGGTACGCTTCTATCAGATTTCCCACTATTAGAAGGTCGATCGTCGTTTGTTTGCGACAAGGACCATAAAAATACAGACTAGCGATCACCACGGATCTAGCCATGGATAATGACAGATGCGTATGCGATTGCCGATGCACCTCGATCATCCTGGCGTGTGGGGAGTTGCGACGACCCAGAAGAATATGAGCTCACAAATATCACACAGGCTCACATGGCGCGATAGGAGCGACCATCAGGAGTTTTGTTGAAGAAACAAATCAACATGTCAATGTTTCACGATATGCCGGAGGACCCATCGAAAGTCGCGAGATGGAACCGGAGAGCGTCATTGAGCATCGTGACCAATGACCAACCGAGCCGGTCTCCAGACGCTGACCGGCTTCCATCATGGCCGACACATGTCGAAACATAACCTGATTGGCCTGCACCAAAATGATCCTTGCAATTCGTATATGGTAGCATATGCGAAAAGTGCGCCACAGCTGAAGAATTAGGCCACGGTAAAGATAGATGCGGACTATAACCAAAGAGGCTTGGACGTAAAGGTCTCAGCAGCATTTACGCTATAGAGGTCGCGAAGAAACGGAACCGACGGAAAGAAAGACAATTACAAACCGGGGAACGTCGTAAGATGGCCTGATAATCTATCTCCACGGTCGAAATTACCGTCATGCGGAATCTGACGGATGCGAAGCCGTTGACAGGTTGACAGAATGACAAAATGAATTAATACCTCCAAAAAAAACGAGAGAATATGACTAACTAGTAACTTTTTCTCTCCGAAGTCATGGGTTATAGTCTCATAGAGAGACGAGACTGCGCCCCGGACGAGTAACGTACAGTACAATACATACCTAATACGTATAGCGTAACAGAAGTCCAAGCTTATAGCCTTCTTATCCCCGGCACTAGTTAGTCAAATGGCGACCGGGAACAGATGTTCCGTCGAGAAGAGGTCGACTTGGGATAGCTGGAATAGCTAGTATACCTGGAATACCTGGGATTTCCTAGGATTCCATGGAATTACCCCTCACCTGACGGATCGATTCCGTTACGATACCTATTATTATTTGCTATCTTCATTCAGATAGCGGGACGGGAGCTAGACTTTCTAGATCTATAACGGGTACCCAAATATAGATAGGGAAGAAGAAGACTAGAATTTCTAGATTCTATACTAATAAGGCTTCATGTGATCAGTGGGGAACCATCCCTGATATATGGATATATGAGCAAACAGTCCCGCCGTACAGGACCCAGAAAGGTCTGGGGAAACCGGTATACTAGAGGAGAAGATGGTGTGAAGAAAAGTGCATCGAACTGCACGGAACTGCAGAATGTGAGTAAGAGTATAGAGGAGGGGAACACAAAGAGGAGCATTAGGCTACCTGGTTAGGGGTTGTCTTCGATGCTGAGTAGAACGGACTCCCTCGGTCGTACCTTGGCAGCTCGGGGGAAGTCATTGGTCAGAGCTATGAGATGAGGTCTCGTCAACCAACCAGCTGACACTTGAAGTTCCAAGCCTGGAGCCGGAACCCACAGACCATCTGCAAATCATGATCCATCCTGATCAGCTTGGCGACTGTCCATTCTCCACTCTACCTTAAATGCAACCGCCCAAGCCGCCCACCGTCCACGCCCACGACCACGATCCCCATCCATGGGCTGCCATGGATCCCATGGATCCCATCTTGGCCCCTCCCCAGTTCCCTCCCCCTAGTCCGTTTTCCTGCTAGGACTTGCTTGGTTTAGTACCTACGCAGTTCCTAGCGTAGCGCCACCATCCCATTCCTCTGCCACACACCCACACACTCATACACTAACACAGCTCACAGACACTTTCTTCCTTTCTCTCTTTAATCCGCCAAGCATCTTGGTACATACAGGTTGACAAGATATTTCAGGAATCCATTCGGCATGCCGTCGCGTCTTCTCGCGTCGCACCCCATCTTTTCGAGACTTCTTAACCCACATCGTTCAAACCAAATCCTTATCTCCCTCGTGTTATAGCTTACCATTATAGTATGTGGCTTGCGTCGAACCCCACACTAGCAGACGCCTTCTTTCCTTTCCTTTCCCCCTAACCGTCCGAGCCAACCGAGCCCAAAGGTTCCTCAAACGAGACTGCAAGCGTAAGCCTCCTCTGACGTCTGATCTACTAGCGAGCACAGCCATGATTTTTCCAAGGTTCTCAGCGAGAAAAAAGATAGGCGGCAATGCCACTACCCCCCCCCATGCCCTGATTCGCAGCCTTCGCAGCCCTCCCTCGGCAGATTCTCTCTAGGGAGTGCACTCCACGATCTGGTTCTATCAGGCTGCCCGGTCCACTGAGGGCGCTCAGACATTGCCATGACCTGCTCGTCCGTTGCTTGCTGCATGGCACAGCAGAGCGGGAGATCCCCAGACCCCTGTTTACCCGCTCTTGCAGGGCAGGCGAACCCACAATTTGGAAGCTGGCTGCTGCTGCTTAATGATTAATCTCCTTAATCCCTAGTATATGTACGCTGTATCATGTATGTATGTATTGGAATAGTTAGGCCAAATTATCGTACATACCGGCGACGATAAACCCGGACGGTCTGCCGGTCTATGCCTGCCTTGTCTGCTAGGTATGTAGCTAGGTAGGTAGGGGAGGTCATCTCAAACATAGCAAAGCATTTCGTTTTATTTCAAATTCTCATACCGTCTATGCCTTGTTTTTTTCTCTTATTTTCCCTCTTTTCCTTCTACCGAGCTATGTATGAGAGACGGCTGCGGCCCGGGGATGCAGCCCCGTTCCTTGATGACGCAAGATTCCTAGGTTATAGGTGAAGGCAGTTATGAGCAGCACCAGCACCAGCACCAGCAGAAGAAGCACGGCCGGCGAGGGGGTCCTGGTTTTCCGGCAAAGGAATCCATGGATGGGCTTGGCGGTCGCCCATCTGCAAGTCAGGGTCTCAAAAATAGGCCTATTACCCATAAGCCTTACTACCTACGTATGCGTACATCCCCCATAAGCCACGAGACCTATACGTACGAGAATTATAATATCATGCTATTGTTACGTAGTAGTTCTTGCGAGGTGCAGCGTGGATGTACGGATTCGTGTGGACTGTATGGGTTTTGTATGGGTGAGATGGGACGAGAATAGTCGATCTGGCGCGAGAGATCTCAAACCCAATCTCATCTACGCTGTGCGCTCTCTCACCGGCCGGCCGAATCATCGTAGAGTCCGAGGCTCGTCGTCAATCGGTGAAACCACAGCGGTCATCCGATATGGCAACACCTCAGGGGTGCCACAGCAGTCGGGCAGAACTCCTAGAGGCTGGGGCGAACGAAGAAGAAGCTTACTACAGAGTGCCTTTTTCCCCCGTCCTTGTTTCTCACGCCTCGCTTTTTTTAACATGCCAACCAAACAACCTAGTTACCTACTTTATCCTTCGTGTTGCTGTTGCTGCTCTTGTTTTGGAACGGTGGCTGATGGCAATGTTTCATGTTTAAATCGACTCTTCCTATCATCCAACCTCTGCCGAATGGTTCCCAACCCGGTATTTTCGAGGTAACCATCTAAGAGACATTCGGAAGTGACATTCTGCCTGCTCGTCTATCTGTCTGTCTGTCTTCCTCCCATGTCCATCCCATCCCATCCCATCCCATCCAACCATCCAGATACGTTGGAGCTCGCTTGATCCGCTTCAGATCAGACAAGCCCGAGTCGAGTCAGAAATCGGCTCGACGACGTACCGAGGACAGAAGGAAAAGATCCCATACGGGTCTCATAAATGGATGCTCCAAAGGGCCCCATCCTACTCTTCCGGTATCGCTACTTGCCTAAACCTGGGAATAGGCAGCTAGCTAAGGCGCGCGTTCTACTGCAAGGCGAGTCTCCATTCTCCATACGCATACATACCTACACATATGTCTAGTCCATACATACCAAAAAGACAGATCTAACAAACAACCGTCGATGCCTGGCTGGCTGGCTGGCTGGCTGGGAGGAGACACTTACTTACTCCGCCAGCGTCCCCAGCGTCTCCAGTCCGGGTAGGTCCGCAGATGGAACAGCAATGGCGCAGCTTCTACATACCCATCTACCAACCTGTCTATCTACCTACATCCCAGGTCACTGGACCGAAATATCGGCACGCAACGCGTCATCTCGCCCGAAGAAAGGATGCAAGAAAAACAACCGAAGAGAAAATACATGGTCGACCATAACACTTTATGTATTTTCTACTATGTTTTTTTTTTGAAAAAAAAAAAAAAAAAAAAAAAAAGCAAGTCCCCCAACTACCGCGGGATCGACCGAAGCTGCCTACGCCCAGAAGTCGCACCACAGTCTGCGGTCTGCGGTTACGTCTTGGTTTGCCTTTCTGTCCTGCCCTCCTGTCTTGGACTGCGTACGGTACGTAGATGGACAGGTAGGTATGGCTGTTCCTTTATGGGGGCAATGGGGCAATGGGTGATGGTGATGAGGTCGTTGGCCACTTTCGAGCCTGTCATCGCCTTGCCACTGCATATCATGGCTATGATCAATGAGTGAATGAATGAATGGGTGAATGGATGATGGCGAAACGAGATGAGACGCGAAAAGCGCGGATGGGGTTATGTAGGTTTTTTTTGGTGGCTAGGTAGGTAAATAGATATGTGTGTATGTGTGCATGTGTAAGTATAGTAAGTATATGTGTAGAAAGGTAGGAGGTATGTATGGAGGTTGGTAGAATGAGGGATCCCACTTTCGCCACAAACAGTGCAAACACCGCCTTTCACATGCCTCGATGCCCTCAGATCTAGGCTCAGAAGGGAAGATACGTACGTATGTAGGGACTACAACACCTATGGAGCTCTTATCGCACCGTCCGCACTCTTCTCCGAGGGCTCGAACAGTGGCACATACATGTTCCAGATACTAGGCAGGTATGGATGTTAGACGCTCGTCTTCACGAGCCCATCGTCGATCCCCGGCGGGGTTCTTCGATGCGCCCCATCGTGCTGCAGCGCGGGTCATTTTCCTCTGTTTCTTTTATTTACCTTTTCAACTTCTTCTCTGCAGCTGGTTTCTTTTTAATTTTCCAGAAACGTCTCGTAGATTAAGTATGTAGGGACCCAGATTTGGCATGTCCTATTTTTAAGATCAGCAGCAGTAGTAGTAGTAGTAGTGGTAGTAGTAGCGGGCGGCGGCGATATATGCCTATGCCTATGCAGCGCAGTAGCATACATACGTCCAGTCGATCCCCGGACTGTCGAGGTCGAGGTTCGAGCGAGGGACCCAATGAGACGGCTCAGAGGCGACGCGGGATAAATCTGCCGGCTGAATGGGGTCGATCATATGAGTCAGATTTAATATAGATCCGCGACCGCGTCGCATTCCCCGGACGAGTGCTGGCGAAGAAATTTTACGGGCGGCAAAGTGCGTTTATGCGTATGTACTATGTATGTATGCCGTCGTCTGCCTGTGAGGGTTTTTGGTGGTATTTGGTGGTGTTTGGTGGCATTTGGCGACATTTCGACGTCGACGAAGAGCCGACGGGCTGAGTGGGTGGGGGAGCGGAGAGTAGTAATTGTTTACATATCTCATGCAAGTTTCACTATCTTCGGTAGTGTTTATAAGAGTCCCAGGGTTGCATTTATGTTGGTCCTTCGTAAATATTCATAGGATATTTTATTATGTTAGTTAGATGAGACATGTGTCCCGAGTGCAATAGGTTAGAGTGTGAATAACGACATCTGTTTCCATGGATGCTTTGAAGTTGGTTAAATAGTAAGGAATAATATCAGAAACCAACGAATGGATGGGAATGTTCACGACAGGTGGAAATGGTGAAATGATGAAATTGGTGAAATTGGTAGAATCGAAGTGTACCTAAATAATTACGGCTGGTGGCGGCTAGTGGCAGCTAGTGACAGCTGGCACATCATGGTGGATATTACCTAAGCCGTGTGTAACCTAAATTGATAGCATATTTCTTTATCGATAAGATGCATTTATGCCCATTACATAATTCATCTTCATTTCCATCCATCATGAAATTTCATACCTCACATCGCCATCAACCTTTGAAATATTCAACGACAGATGAACGCAACGAAAATAAGGCAAATTAAATTCCGATATGACGAGTCTTAAGAGACCACAGGGCGGTGACCCGAACTCTCCAAATCTGTCGAGCAAGATTTACGTGAGATCCACGAAGAGCGGCAAGGTCCAGAAGATTGTACGTGAGGTCTATCTCCGACAAGATATCCCGTGCTCCTCTAAGCTATGCTCGAAATGCATGGAAACTGCTCCGAGGAGCTTCATGGGTGAGAGTAAGTCTAAACGTCATCTCGATACCATCTACAATTAGCTGACGTCTACTCAGGAAGCCCCTTCGTCCTCTCGGACAAACCCGCGGGCACCAAGGCCTATCCACAGGGACATTATCTCGTCCCAGATACAAATGCTCTACTTAACGCCATGGATCTGTTTGAACAGAGCTCGGCATTCTATGATGTCATCATTTTACAGACCGTCTTAGAAGAGCTGCGCAACAGATCTTTACCACTATACAACCGCCTAATCGGCCTGACAAAAAGCCAGGACAAACGCTTCTATGTCTTCTTCAACGAATTTAGACTAGAGACCTATATCACTCGTGAAGAGGGTGAAACCATTAACGACAGAAATGACAGGGCAGTCCGACAAGCCGTCAAATGGTACAATGACCATTTGAAAGGCAAACGAGCGCCCGTTACTGTCATGCTCACCGACGACAGACTTAATATCCAAAAGGCGAAGAGTGAAAATATTCCTGTTATGACATTACGCGACTACGTTTCCGGGCTCGAGGACGCGGATCGACTCCTCGACATGATTCCAGAGTCTAAGGAACGAGGAATCTCTAGAGACAAGAATGCATCCGATTTCCTATATCCCGAACACTACACTTTATCCAAGATGATGACTGGTGTCAAGGGCGGAGTATTACACCAGGGCATTTTTAATGTGTCACCGTACAATTACCTTGAAGCCTCGATCAAGGTTCCCGCATTTCCGAAAGCACTTCTCGTTCTTGGACGAGAAAACATAAACCGCGCAGTAGATGGAGATATCGTGGTTGTTGAAGTGCTCCCTCAGGATCAATGGAAAGCACCCTCGACGAAGATTATCGAGGAAGATACTATCACGAAGAATGAAAACGCCGATAATGAAGATGGGGGCGATATCGTCACAGAACAGGAGAGACGGGCTCTGCAAGAGCAGGTAAAGAAGACCCAAGGTCTAAGCACGGAAGGTCGGCCACAACCTACCGCAAGGGTAGTCGGTGTTATCAAACGAAACTGGCGCCAATATGTTGGTCACATCGATCCATCATCCGCCAGTGATGCCGGAAGGCAAGGAAGGAAGCAGGAGACAGTCTTCCTAGTCCCGATGGACAAGAAGGTACCAAAGATTCGCATACGCACAAGACAGGCAGGCGAACTAGTAGGAAAGCGAATACTGGTCACAATCGACGCCTGGGATCGCGAATCCAGGCATCCTGTCGGTCACTTCGTTAGATCTCTAGGTGAACTCGAAACTAAGACTGCAGAGACTGAAGCGTTATTGCTTGAGTACGACGTCCAGTACCGGCCTTTCCCGAAGACTGTACTAGATTGTCTGCCTCCCGAGGGCCATGATTGGAGAGTACCTACAAGTACAGACGACTCTGGCTGGAAAGATAGAGAAGATCTACGCGGCCTTCTCATCTGCAGCATCGATCCTCCCGGCTGCCAAGATATCGATGATGCACTGCACGCAAGGCCACTGCCGAATGGAAACTTCGAAGTTGGTGTGCATATCGCTGATGTTTCACACTTCGTGAAACCAAGCAACGCCATGGACATGGAAGCCAGTATCCGAGGAACAACTGTCTACCTAGTGGATAAACGTATCGATATGCTTCCGATGTTACTTGGAACCGATCTCTGCTCCCTGAAACCGTACGTAGAGCGTTACGCATTCTCGGTGATTTGGGAAGTCAACCAATCAGCCGATATCGTCAACGCGCGGTTCACCAAATCAGTCATCAAGTCTCGCGAAGCATTCAGTTACGAACAGGCACAATTACGTATCGACGATGCCTCTCAGCAAGATGACTTGACCCAAGGCATGAGGACTCTATTAATGCTATCGAAGAAATTGAAGCAGAAGCGAATGGACGCTGGAGCTCTCAGCCTTTCTTCGCCTGAAGTCAAAGTCGAGATGGAATCCGAGACATCGGATCCAATCGACGTCAAGACCAAGGCCCTTCTAGACACCAACTCCCTTGTCGAAGAATTCATGTTACTCGCCAACATCAGCGTCGCAGGCAAAATCTACGAAGCCTTCCCACAAACCGCCATCCTCCGCCGCCACGGCGCCCCTCCAAAGACCAACTTCGACGAGCTAGCCAACCAGCTCAAGGTCAAGCGCAACCTCGAGCTCCGCTTCGACAGCTCGAAAGCTCTCGCCGACTCCCTAGACCAATGCACAGACGCAGAGAACCCGTTCTTCAACACGCTCGTGCGCATCATGGCCACCCGCTGCATGATGAGCGCGGAGTACTTCTGCGCCGGCACCCAGGCGTACCCAGAGTTCCGCCACTACGGCCTCGCGTCGGAGATCTACACGCACTTTACGAGCCCCATCCGTCGGTACGCCGACCTCGTCGCCCACAGACAACTCGCCGCCGCCATCGACTACGAACCCATGCACCCCTCCACCCGCAGCCGCGGCCGTCTCGAGGCCGTCTGCAAGAACATCAACGTCCGCCACCGCAACGCGCAACTCGCGGGTCGGGCTAGCGTCGCTTACTACGTCGGCCAGTCCCTCAAGGGACGGGTCGCGGAGGAGGAAGGGTTCGTGATGAAGATTTTCAGTAACGGGTTTGTGGTGCTAGTTCCTCGGTTCGGGATTGAAGGTCTGATTCGGCTGAGGGATTTGGCGGAGCCGGAACCTGAGAGTGTTTTTGATGCGGAGGGGTATGTGTTGACGACGAGTGGGAGTAGGGAGGTTAAGGTGGAGTTGTTTCAGAAGGTTCGGGTTAGGATTCGCGATGTTAAGGATGAGAGGACGGGGAAGAGGGGGGCTAAGATGGAGTTGATTGATTGAGTGGAGTGAGAGAGTGATTAAGGGGGATGAAGCTGAGATGTTAAGTGGCTTGGAAGACATTGAATTGGGGTCTTCTAAAGTAATGGTATGGGAACAATTGCTTAGGTGTAGCTAGTACAGCAGATACATTTCACGACAATTCGGCAGCAGAGTTCTTGTGCGTTTCTATTTTCTTCGTCTATTCACTGGTATTATTTGATTCCTCTGATCTAGAGAACACAGGCCGGATAAAGATTCACTTGGTGACTGGTTGTTATGGGTGTAGATTGATATATTGATCTTGATATGGACTACGAAAACTAAATGCATGTGCGAAGTTGATGAAAAGGAGGTAAACTACAATTAATCCTCGCGTATGAACCACAGAGTCTGTTTCTAACAGGCCTACCTAATAAGGGATTAGCATAGGCATATCCAATTCGTCGTATTATAACTCATGTTGGTATTCTATTGTTTTCTATCTGCAGATTCAATTATGTAGGTACATTACCTAGACACTTGAACTGTTTCGATTCTCGACCAAAGCACACGCAGAAGACCTTAATATCTTCGAACCTCTCCTAAACCAGATAATGAAATAGGGGTGCGTATAACTTCATCGCGAACTAGTCGATAGTTTCTATAAGCAGTAAAGTGCTTGCATAAAACCTAGTCGTATATCGGTATTCGCTATATGATAAACAAGCGTAAACCCCATGAAGATCTCTCTACTTGTACATATCTGCATCCCGTCCAACCACCGCCCGAGAGCGCATCTCCTCACCGCGACCATTATTACCGACAACAGACCCTATATCGGCGCCTCAAAACCCACCTACGTACATGCATATTCGCCAGCGAACCGACTCGCGACCTTGGGAACCCGTGCTCGGGTTCTACCGGACGGTAGCTATGCTACTGCACGCAAGTGATCCATGGGTCAAGTTGACAGGTCTCAACAAAACAGCCCCATACGCAGGCAGCTCCCGCGATCCTCTCCCGCGTCTCGTCCGCTAATTCTCCGCCGTTACCTCGCTAACTGTGCACCTACCTGCCTAAACACCCTGCTCTTAAGGGTCTGTATGTAATGTTTATCTGGGTGCCTGGCCTGAAGACATGCACGATCTCTACATACATACCCGTCTTTACCTATCTACGTGCCAGCGCAGGTGGATTAGAAGCAAGTCACTTGACTGGCAGATTGGTAAGCTAGGCTGTCCAGAGTATGTAAGGGCGGACATCATCCATATCTAGGTAGGTAGGGGCACTGGGGACTGGGGGACAGCGTCGGTTCAGCAGAGGCCCGTCCGCGGAACTTACCGCGTAAGTGCCGAGTTTGTCGATATTGAGATGGACATGCATATCTGCACCTGTATGTAGGTAGGTATGTATGTGTGTGCGATACAGACATGCATCGCGTAAGGTCCGCCAGTCGATATCGTTCGCATCGTATGTATGTATGTATGTAGGTATTCTCACATACATACCTACATACTAGCTGCTCATTTGCTCGCGGGGAGATTCTGTATCGCAGAGCGGCGGATGTGCCCCTGAACGGATGTCACGTACGTACGCACGCGTCGCCCAACTCACTAAACTACCTCTATCTCCGCCCATTGCCCAACCCCAAAGTGTGAAAAAATAATGGGGAATATCGATACCTATCCGATCTGGACCTCATTTTCACATACATACATACTTTCCCCTGGGTTTCCCAAGTCCTACCGCTACCTATTATTAAAGTGTAATACGTATGTTACATAGTCCGCCACCAGCAGCGCTACCTCAGGGCTATAAAAGTCCGAGTATAGCGCTAGACAGCGAGCTAGCGGTGGCCGAGTAGGAAGATTAAGCTTATTAGGAAATTAACTGAAGTTTGGGGGTTCAGGGGTAATTATCTACATAATGTTGCAAGCCAAACGGACGAAAAGATATCCAACCTACAGCGTACAATGCATGCTACAGTACGTACAGCACGTCGAAACCCGGAAAGGGTAATGAGCTCCTGGATTCTCGCCGGGGCGTCGATCGACAAGGGGTCCGTTTTGGGAAAGCTCGAAGACCCGATGCGGTATGCGCGCCCGCTGCCGAAGTCCGGAAATGGGGTAGCCCGGTGGGCGCGCGCATGGGTGTGGGCGCCCATTTAAATTTCTTTGGGCGATCGCGAGATGAGGTAGATGCATGGCATGCGCGTTTGACGTTTTTTACTTGGAAGAGGTTGGCTGTTAGTTAATAATACCTAGTGATTAAGCTATGTGTAAGAGGAGGAGGAGGTGAAGGTTCAGTAATCAGTGCTATATTATCGTGAATATACATGTTCTAGTTACATATTCTGGTGGAGTTGTTGTAATTAGTTTGGACGATTATCTGACTGAGACTTACGTGAGGCTATCGTGCATTTTACGACGTATCAACAAATAATTATCTGAGGCTAAAGACTCCAGGGATTAAGCGATTAGAGACGATAATTGCTTCCAGATCTCTTCTCGTATGTTTAGATAGGACCCTGATTTACATCCTAGGCGATGACGTAGAAGAATACGATAGCGAGGCTCGGGGCGTTCCACAGTTGAGATACCCGTCATAACCAAGGCGTTGTCAACAAAAATAAACTCCGGAATGTCCGCCTCGAAACTTCCATCATAGTTCCTGACGTGATGGATCATGTAATTATCTGGTAGTTTGGTTCACGTCTCGGGATCGTTAGGAGTAAACCGGGTGAGATCGCGGTTACAGCCTTCTCTATCCCGTCGCCAGCGTGAGCCGTACGAAGTCTAATTACGATTCGTAGCCGCTCGAAGCACGCCCGCCCTCGCAACGAAACGCACGTCCGTCCGTTCCAAGGCTCGTTCCTAGAAGCCATTTTCCCGAAGCAGTAAACGAGATGTCATCCATGCAACCCGATCAGGTGGGGAATGGGGGTTTGATGATGGAACATAAAATTAAAAATCTCCGAAAGAAGGTTGGTCTAGAAAGCCGAACAATCTGAGTCAAACCTGGGTTTTAAAGGGACCGAGTTTTTTTCTTTTCTGAATCTCTGCGAAATGACCTTGTTGCTTCGACCCAGACGAAGGGCATCCGTGGGTTAACCCACCCTTGCCGACCGTTTACGGCTTGGCGATTCGGCACTGTAGCTTGCTTAGCGAGGTCGCCCGTCTATCAACACCAGGGCTCGCGATATCGACTAATATCGCTACTCGATAATAATGATCGATTCGTGTGCTACTATTACGCCGGATCTAAATCGGGATGGATAATAAATGGCGAAATTATTTATTGCGCACAGATCAAGCCTTCAGCCAACCGAGAATGGTGTCTGTAAATATTCTTTTATGAAACTGCGCCCTCAATTTAGACGTTCTCGAATCAACCACTCTGTCACTTATCGAGGGTGGGTTGTACAGTAGGGTTATCATAACCCGGGTGGACCTGCTTTGTTCCACCTACTTGGAATCCGGTATACCTATAATATATCAACAAGACTCTAATATAGGGGGGGAGGAGGAGGGATGCCATTCAATAGACAGTCGGTTGTAGTGAGTAGATCCGTAGTATGCAGCTTTCACCTACAGGTTACCAATGCCTTAGTTACCTACCTAGTAGTATCGCTACGTAGTTGGGGGTCCAGTTTCCTCCGTGAGCCATATCTCGACATACTTGGTAGTCGTAATTTTCTTCACTTAGCCAAGAGAGTAGTTCTATGAGATGAGGTCAGTTTAGTGACTATCGTGGAGCAATGATAACCAATTACTCACCTCAAATCTGAGGATATCACGAGGCATCCGGACTATTCACGAAATCAATGTTACCACCAATATGTATTATGCCTCTACAGGCAACAGTCCCCAAAGAAAACTGCCCGGAGCACCCCCCACGGGGAGCCAATGTATGACCGGCGCCCTAGTATATGGTGGCGTGACTTGAAGCCGCCACAGCAGACCAACATTATTTCCTGCCCAACCTACCACAGTCTTGGGCGGCGCCTAGGCTCGCGAGGATAAGCCGGCTGCGCTCTCATGAAGTGGGATCATGATGAGACTGGATTTCGGCGCCACTCGCGAGTAATTTTTGAACAACCAATGTGCGACGGTTGAAGAAAGGAGTATTGGTGATCTATCACCTCCATCGAACCCCGTCTAGAACATCAGTAAGCCACTTTTTGCACATTGGTGAAGTACGGGGACAAACATTAATTTGACATGTGAGGATGAGTTTGATAACCTCTCTTGACTTACTTATGCCCCTTATTGCATACCCGTAAATGTGCTGTGCATTAATTGTTGGATCTGGTTTCGTAGTGTAACAGCTTTCTGAGTTCTTACTCGAGATGATCACATTGACGATGAACCGGGAATTTTCTTCTATGCTGTTGCCATTCATCGCGAGTAGGTACCTGGTAGGGTTGCACCGCATATGTCAAAAAGCTGATGGTGTTTCCGAGATATCTCGATATATCCAACACCATCCCCTCACCACCCTTCCTTGGTATAGTGTATACGCGTAGTATACCTATAGTATGAACTCCGTTGATATCCGGAGTAACGGCAATATCGCCGAGTTTAAGCTTGAATTAGTATCCATGCTAATCTGGGAATTTGGAATCAATTAGAGAAAATGGATATGCTGGTCTTTGTGATGTGGTGTGGAACAGCTGTGAGCCTAAACTACTATCGACAACATATGAGCTGCTAGTCTATTTGGCGGCTTCAGCTACGATGGGGTTATGGAGGTTGTAGGCACTAGGCTGTTCCATCGTGAATCTGATATACTAGCTTGCATGGATAGTTTGATACAGCTGAAAATTACGACCGAAGTTGAAATCCAGCTCTGAATCTAATCAAGCTATGTTATCATAAACTAGTCAAATAGAGAAAGCAGTGCCTACCAACACTGTTGCTAACGCTATGATAGACCTGCAAGTCATTAATGCAGCGTCATAGCTAAGGGTCCAAGGCGGATACCAACTCCACTTGGGGCTTGGGTCCTACATAAGAGCGTAGCATGCCGTAGCCGTGATTCATGATTTGCATGCAATTCGAGCGGGAAGAGCCACGTATATTGGACCCTTGTGTCTTTGGAAGAGAAAATAATGCGTAAAGAGAAGCATCGTGATTCATCTTTGGATGAAAGACGTCAAGTTACCCCCTGTGTATGAACCGGGGATAATAATATGACTCCAGATAACGATAGACGTCCAGCCCTATTGGCTTGATGTGTCTACTCGCATATTTAGTAGATGAATCGTCTGATCTTGATAGTTGCCATTGGAATAAGACAGCCCTATATGATCCCATTCACAAAAGACCTTTCAGCCACGCCTCGAGGTGGTGTGTTTCATGATATCCTGGAGGCAAATAGGTCAAATAACGACGTTGTAGGATCCAGCATGTAAGACTGGCGGTGAAAGGATGAACCAAGCTAAATCGTACTGGTGAAGAGTAGAAGCTTTCTAGTTGACGAGAGCGGGCGAATCAGAAGGGAGATAGAGCTGGTGGCCGGTTTAGCGCGTATCCCAAAGGGCTGTCACACTTGGTAGGAGGGACTATTGAATCCTTCACCACCTTCTCCGCAACAAGCCTTATCTACTCCATACTCTTCCTAGTCGTAGGAGAGAAAAGGCTGAAAGCGAAGCTAAGCTCTGAAACATGTCAGCATGCAGTGTATAATGCAAGCACTTTAGGCTTTTCCACGCATGTCCGTTGGATGACCGGCAGATAACCTAAATATATCTTCAGCATGTCAGTGTGCGCAATTATTCAACCCTCCGCAGTTATGTATTGCGTAGTAAACCGTTGCATACAGCATGTCGAGTAACCCCTCATCCTGTAAGGTACGGCGCTTAAGCTGCGCTGGTATGCGAGAACCTATGCGGAGTTCGGATTAGCGTAAATAGATTTGTAGACATCTGTCTCATGCTCCTCCGAGATCCGAGACAGAGCTAAGTGTCTATAAGTGTACGCATAGTATTACACGATAGATTCGTTGGCTAAACCATTTGGTCTCTTCTTTGATTGTTACCAAAGTTCCTTGGGGTCTCTAGCGGTAAGTAGGCTGGTAACATGGGTTATGCCCCCTTGTTACTTAGTAGTGCTACGCCTTGACGATGCATTCGCTAAATTAGTTCGATCAAGTCATGTGGCCGTCTATATTTGATTAGCTCAAGTGCCTATCTCAATAGATGTAATGGAGCTTAAGAACTAGAATGTAGATGTCATGTAATTTTTGACAGTAACGCAGGTATGTATTGAACAACAGCCCTACATAGAAACATCGTGAGCTAGTATCGTGATGACTCGGAGACTTAATGAATTATCCGAACTAAGCCTCGAGATGTGGTCTGAATTGGTAGCGAAGGTCTTGTTAATTGGATTAGAGATGGGTCACCGGAGGGTCTACCCAACTTTGGATAACGACAGGAAGTGTGGTCTGGTCGTCTTACATTGTGAACGAGTATTCTGTCACGGGAGGATGTTTGAAACCATCGTCAGCAAAATCTATCATAATTCATCAACGATATCCAGAACAAGACCTAAGTCCTATGTACCTACATGAAGGGTTTCTTATGGTACTTCCTAATGAAGAAAAAAAGTAAATGTAGGCCCTCTTACTATGTATTTCGTGCATAGGATTTGTCTCACTCCGCGCGGACATATGAGATCGGCATGAGAATGTTCGGTGTTCGGTCTAGGGTGTTGACAAGGTAAGTGATGGTTTGCAGAAGTGCTTTGACTCTAACGGGACTTCTCGGCGGAACCACGACAGACCAGACAGGCTTGGTTAAGCCGGCCGTAAATCAGAATATCAATTCGAAGATGATGTGCAATTGTTTGCGCGTCGATTCTAAAATCGTATCATATGCACCCCGGATATCGACGTGGCTGAGTTGCTAATTGTACCAACGGTAGGATGTGTTTGGGTTGTCTGGAGACGAAATGATGAAATAATTTGGATGATGGAATATTCGGTGATTATTTCTTTGGTTAAATTTTTGGAGAAAAAAAAAGGAGCTTGGGCCAAGATTTGAGGTGGTACAGCTACAATATGGCTCGTGCTTTCCCAAGCTAAGGTAGGTACAACTTAATTAGGTTTAAGCTGGTTAAAGCTTGGCGGATTAAATGGGATCTGCTGCGGTTAATTATGGAGTCAATGTTAGGTAAATCGAGAGTGAGTTTACACCCAGCGTGGTTTCTTTACTTACCTAGTTTCTCTTTAACTTAAAATGGATTGAACCAAAGTCCAATTCCTTCTAGGTTGCATCGCTATCTACTGCGTAGTACGCTTATTCAACATTTATTTCGCCATGAAATTGCGCGTCATGGTATTCGTCCAATCTGCATCTAGAGCCTCAGGAGTCTCTTTGCTTTGACCGCTACTTCCTACTTTTGACTAGATCATTTGACCAAACGCTCTCAACAGCTGTCAACATCATAAGCGAACAGTTGGATCGTAATCCCTTCTGAATTCCGTAAGATCATAGGGGAGGGATCATAGGGTCTAACGAATACTCGATATGAGTAACAACTATGAGTACCTATGAGTATGAATCTTTCGGGGCCGACTATTCCTACTTACGCCATCCTTATGGGGCCTTCTGGGAACTAGTCGAGCGAGGCTCAATATACTAGTCGACAAGCCAATAGAGACCATACACGACAGGTCTAGGCGGTTTCGTCACCTGCAGGTTAGAAGCAGCAATAATTACCTAGTATTCAAATCTTTCAAGTAGCCTCGATCGGCTACATACCATTCTCCCTGCCGATTCGACAGATACGAGATCTTGGTAGCTTACCTGTCACTGGCAGACAGGGTACCGTAGTTACAACAGGAATCAGGAATTCAAGAGGATTAAAAACTCCCGGACTATGGGGTCTTGGGATTGACCAATAGTCGTTCAGATCATCACCGAACTGCCAACGGGAGTCAGAACCTCGACAAGTCGAGCAGATCGGGTCACAATTGGACCGAAGCTGAATACGCTGTAGGTACAGCACATGAAGCACAGCATACAGACGCTTTGTTTCGAAATCCTTACTACATTGTGCATTTTGATGACGTACAGTAAGTTATACCTCTGCATACGAAACAACAGCCGCGGTTACACTGCGAGACCATATCTTTGCTTTTTGGGGGTCATTCGTATTGGTCACTACCTCCCTGTGCCGAGATTGTGGCTTGCTCTCGGTTCTAACACAATTGATAGCCGAATAAGAGATTACCTAGAGACATCAGTCAGGAGACAGTCAGGAGGCTATCGCATCTTGTCCGCTTCAGGCAAGATCTTTCTTGCTCTATTAAAGAGCTTGCATGATACTAAAGCTTGCACACACGGACAAGGCCAGCCCGGTACGTTGGCACCAAAACACCATCAATCGCTCTCGCAGCGATGTGGGATACACCGTAGAAATCAGGACAGGACCGACAATGGTTCCATTCAACCTACTTAGCTTGCCTTAGACCTAAGTGGGAAGAGGTCAGCGAAAGGCTCCGAGACAATAGCACATACGATCGACGAATCCCACACTCACGATAGGAAGCACGTTTCTTGCACGTTGATGCTCCGAGTCAACTTTAGTTCACATTGGTCTGTCGAGCCCTGCCTTACATACCTAATGCGTGGGAATGTGTAACCTGGTTCCCACAGGTTGTGACAGATACCGCTGCGAGGATCCGTTTTCGGTAGTCGAAGTAAGGTAGAGGGGAGGTAGACAAGTTGCTCAAATCGGTCATTGAAGCCCTGCGATTCGTTAGACCAGGACAACCCCTCCTGTACCTCGTCTGCCTCCCCTCTGCCTCCCCTCTATCTCCCCTCTGCCTCGATTCTACTGGCTGCCCTTTGCGCCTAACTCGACTGAGGTTAGTATACACATATCGCCCCACCCATCCACGAGGTCTGCACAAAGTGAAAAAGCCATCTCGAAGCTCTGATTCGCCGATGCTTGTCATTTATGCCTCGCGTACCTGAATCTTAGTCGGCGCCCTATGAGGAAATAATTCCACTGGATCCTAAAGTCGTTCCCAAAGAAGGCAGGCGAAGAAGACTTTTGGCCAAGGTATTGTCTCAAGAAGAAAAAGAAAGGCCGTGAACACATGGCACCATCCGGTCCTTGTTCCTGAATACCTCGACGATGATTGGCCCCGCCCGAGCTTGTCATTGCCAGAGATTTAGAATTGGCTTCCGTACGAAAGTTCGTGGTTGTGTTGTGGGAATGCGGGAATGTCATACAGCTACATACAGCAACCAGCCTTCGAATTTCATACATACATATCCAGAAATTCCTTGCTGTCTGTGCTAATAGTGCAGTACGGTACGAGATATGGATATCGGTACGGATTTCTTGCGAGCTAACCTTTACGGTCGTGGGGTCTGACCATGAATACAACCCTGGCTAGGTTCTCTATTATCCGAGGGGCGCCAACTAACGCCGCCCCTGTCCCTGGTATCATGTAAGAAAGTATCATGAGGTGCAGCAACAGGAGCTCTACAGTACTGCAGCGATCGCCTGCAAGCCAAAACCCAAGGTCCAACATTGTTTAATAAGGTCGAGACGCTGCAAGCTGCAAGCCATACGAGAATTCTTCTAATAAACAACAATTTTAACGGGCATAATGGTATTAAGGAAAGCAAGGCTGCTTATCCGTGCACCTACATACCAAGTTTCAACCACCGTATTCCAGCTCTCGTCGATCGTTGTGGTTTATGGGTTTATGGGTCCTGTATCAGTCAGTCTCTGAATTATACCCACATACACTGTTCTCGAAACAACCCGCTCGAATACACCTGGAACTCGCAGGCTCCGCGTATTAACAAGCTTGCACCTCTACTACCTCACCTTACCTCCCCATACGTACGTACATATGCCCAGCAGGTCCACTCCCCTCTAAATTACAACCACACACCCTCTTCGGCGGGCGTTACCCACATTTCCTTACGGCATGGTGTGCTGTTAATCCTCGTAACGCCGGACTAGGTGGATGCTCTCCTCCTCCACGAAGTGGGAATATCAAGATCTCCTTGCCCGTCTCCCCTCCCTCCCGTTATTTCCCCAAGCGTTGGGCTGTTTTTCTTTGCGCACGGCTTCGTTTCGTCAAGAAGCATTCATCGACCCCGGGTATAGAGCACACGCTCTTATACAGATGGGTGGAATACTGTAATTTCGTATTTCACCAGTCTCTCGTTTCAAGTCTCGCTTTCTACTACGGGGAACTGTCCCTTCTGGCTGAAGGGGCATCGGCTTTGTTGTAGAATTCGATATCAAGCTGGCACTCCCTGTTCCAGCCGCGGCCTTCAGACCCCATCAGGCTATTGTGAGAGAGACAACTTGCGAAGTGTTAGTTAATTTTCTTACCGCCTATTTCCCCCTGCTATTCTACACTTGTCGGGTTTTATTTTTCCTTGCGTTCGTTTTGTTTCATTCTACGAGTGATTCATGACAGCTGTGGCGGGCCAATGGCTGGATGTGACAATTTGCGATCGTTTGCGCGGTGGTGAGCTTTGATAGCTATTTGGACCAGCTGGGCTGAGATTGAACAATTGGGACGACCGCAATGAAGTTTCTCACGATCTTATTCTTACTCGGCTTACCTGGCGTAGCACGAACTTCGCAGCTAGACGCTCGACAGGTCACCCCAAGCGGGAATTCTTCAGTGACTCTCCCATCGCAGAGTCCAAGTTCAAGTTCGAGTTCGAGTTCGGACTTAAGTTTGAGTAGTAGTCAGATTGGTTCGTCACGGGCGGCGGTGTTATTGCTTATAATACCAAATATTCACCGAATGAGTTTGCTAATTTATTTGAATAGAGTCTACGGCACCTTCACTGGTAGCCACATCTACAACTACTTCAGCTACTACTACTGCTGCTACTACTTCAGCTGCTTCCTCAGCTACTTCCTCAGCTACATTTACAGAGGTCACCACCTCATCTAGTCTTACGAAGCAGGAGCGTGATCCACAAGATCCTGATGTTACGACTCCAGGACCGCCTCCCGCGCCGGCTCCTACATTTCTAACTTCACCTGTGGAAACGACGACCCCTGGAGATATTCCTGCTAGTTCAGCAACGACTTCAACATCAATTAGCATTGCAAGCACTACTGGCACGACGACACTCGCTTTTTCTTCACCAACTATTATAGCTTCGCCTGAGATTTCTTCAGCCCAGCTCACGACTGTCGCTACTACGAATACGAACCCTTCTCCGGTGGTCTCATCTCCATCGACTACTCTCATTACCTCCAAAACCACCCCGAGTGTCATCAGATCATCATCATCACCACCACCACCACCACTACCACCATCAACTGAAACATCTGAAAGCATTACTACTACCACTTCTAACTCTAAATCTATTTCCTCACCTACAGCAACAGCCACAGCTACAATGTCTAACGTAACTCCGACGCCGAGCAGCGTAAGCTCAAGCAATGATGGGAGCGGTACCTCAACATTAACAATCGCACTCAGCACAATCCTAAGCGTCACAGGTGTAGTTTTGATCGCAGTAGCAGCGTATTTGTGTACAGGAAACAGGCGGCGAAGATTACCTATGTTCAAGATAAAGAGGGGCATTACGCCGATTGGAGATGATGAGATAGCAACGTGGAAATCGAACCGGTCAGCAGAGAAGGTGACGGATAGGTATACCACACGACCGAGCCACTCGCAGAACCCGTCTACGGCAACATCGACCAGGAGAGCACCGAGTGTGATTCAATATCACAGTGGCGGACGACAGTCATACGAGGTGGCATCACCGAGATCATTTATTGACGGAGGAAAGTATAGCTTTGATCTTCCGCAAGCGCCCGGGGCGGTTTTGGCACGAGCACCGAATGCACGATCAGGTCTGACGGACGAGGCGGTTCCCGGCGACGATCCCTTCTTACCTTCCCCGAAGCGACACCCGTCGAGATTGCACAAGCTACCACCAAACTCGCCGAGCTTGCACGGTAGGACAAAAGGATCTCGAAGTAGTAGTCTTAGGAGCTACGCCGAAGCTGCATGGCGGGATGGTCTAGAACAGAGCTCGTCTCCCAGAGTCTCAAGCGACGCCCATACGCGGACTCACAACCGAATTTACTCCAATTCATCGATACCGCCTCCCCCGAGGTTGTCATTCGGTGACAACGACCAATTGACCGGTCTATCGCCGCCTCCGTCACGGCGGAACGACAGCACGATAGGATTGGCTGTCGGGTGAAGGGCAACGATCTGCCGTCAGTTTCATCATCCAAGCTCACCATCCCTGCCGTCCCACGTTTTCTCATGTTTTGGGGATTAACTGGGGTTCAGCAACGAACCACACCGAAACCGAACAAGCATTATTTTCGTCTTGTTTCGGAATTTTTTCCCTTCTCGAAAAAAAAGGCGCGGGCTAATGAGATGGTTCGGCACGAATATCCCTGCGTCCGTTGAAGAAACACTACTGCATCTTCAGCGGTTCGAAACAAGAACGCGAGATCCGTGCGCCCATTCGCCATATTATCGAGGCTATGCGTCTGCCTCGATAGGGGCACTCCCTACTATCAATCTACCTACATACCCCCTTCCGCCCGAAAACAACTAAACAAACGAATCTTACCGGCCTGTCAGCAGCACGGCCATATCTCATTTCACCTGTCACATCCGACGACCGCATCACTCTTACGGCATTTTTTTTCTTTTCCGTTTATAACCTCCCTACGACTTTACGTTCATCACGGTACCTCTAGTTTAGTACCCAAAGCAACAATTTACGTCCCCTTTAATCTTGCATTTGTTATTTGTGTTTTTTCTTCTTCTGACAATGGAGTTTTTGGAAACGTCAAGTCGCGAGAGAGACGCGAGACACGGAGGATATACCCCGGATTTTTTTTTGTGTTGTGTGTTCCGAGATTTGGGAGGGCGAGAAGCATTATGGCCTTTCCCCCGGAGGAGGGAATTTGAAATTGGGTCAGGTTTGTGTGTTTGAGAAGAGGCATTCTTGCATGGATTATAGGGCACGTTGGCAGGCATATTCACCATCATCATCATTAAGGACATGACGACGTTCGCGCGGTGCGAGGTCTAAGGGGTAGGACGAGGGATAGAGATGAGATGCCTTGGGCAGGTTAATCGGACTTGGTCTCCTTACCCGGGGACCAGATCCGGAGCTCTTGGCTAGGCAGGCTAGACGGAGGACAACGGTACAGGACAGAGGGAGGATAGGGGAGGAATGGATACACTTAGCGGGATCCCAGTTCCCCAGCGACTACTATGTATTAGCAGACGCAGATTCAGATTCGGAAACGTAAGTAGCTAGAGCTACGTAGCTTGTAGTTGGCTAGAGGCTTGCTGCGACAGTTCAATTAAGACGTTTAATTGAAACAAGTAAAACACCGTTCATCTCGGCACTTTTCCTTTCTCGCGAGACCCGTGTCTTGTCTACTTAGGTAGGTACCTCTACGCCTATTACTTAATGCGATGCCGTGATGCTGACGCTGCAGGTGGTGGCGCCGGCACTTAATTTTACGTTTTCTTCAGCGATCTCCTTTTTCGGGTCGAGCTGTAGGTCTGCCTACATGCTTACCTACATATACCTGTGCCTGCTGTACCTGTACCTGTATGTAGGTACATACATACCAAAGTTGAAGTGCGAATAGGAAAAGCCGGACATTACTCTCCGGGCAAATTTGCAAGCACGTTTTCCAGGTTTTTGGCAGCGTGAGATTGCAGTTCACACTTGACACCTGCTAATTATGCTGCTGTGAGGAACCCAAGACCTAGGGGGGGAAGACCGGACCGATGGTCCCCGGGGATCTCATCTTGCGGGATCGCGATTGAGACACGGGTTGGCTGGGTTTATCTGGCCAGGCAGTCTAGAAGGTCTGCTGCCACGTTATTGCCATGGGAAAATCTGGATATCGCTTTTCATGCATGCTGTGTGATTAATGAGGTGATTAGGTAGGCAGGTAGGGGAGGGTGGAGGGTTGAGGGTTGGGTTAGATTGATTTGAATGGGAATGGCCTGAGTAATCGGGTGCTCTCCCCTGTCGTCGATCAAACACGCACACACCCCCGGGACTTGCTCGGGGCGGATTCGATTGGGGAGGGCAGGAGGGGGGGGTTATGCCGAGAGATTCCGCTGGTTGATAGGTTACTTATTTACTGGGTGTTTCCTGGTCGTTACTTGAAACATACAGATGAAGATCTAAATATGGCGTCGTCGATTAGCTCTGAGATTAAGCCTTTCGTTGAGCTGATGCGATGAGATGTTCGCTCGGGTAGATTGAGATTGCTCATCTTAGTTGATTTGGAATGAGAGCTAAATATAGATTGTTCTTGGTTGAATTTTATACATATAATATCGTTGGGTTTTCGTGTGTAGACGGGTGGTGATACATGTGTGTGTAAATGTCAATATTCTTAACTTTTATGTGAAGAGACATCATAAAAGACTGATAAGAGTGTCATTTCTTACTGATAATAATTACAATGGTACACGATAATCTATATTTTCTTAACAATACATACATAGGTATATACCTGTGTATGTAATTAAATAGTATTTGGACAATTGAATATTGGATAAAAGTGGTGATGTCGAAGTTAATAGAAGAAAGTAAGGAAAGAGGTACGGGGTACCTTCCCTACTATATTCTAGGTCCTTTACGCGTCTCAGGCGCGTCAAACGTGGGGCACTAGTACGGGCTAGGTAACTCTATCTCCAATTTCAACTTTATCAACTTTATCAACTTTAATTGTTAGATTAGATCGTCAATTATTCAACCACAATTTGCTTTTTGCGATCCAATTGAATTACCAGCTTTTTAACTTCATTGTTCAAGCTACCGACGCCATCCAGTGACCTTTCGCTTACTACATGGTCCTGTTTTGTTAACATTGTTGCGCGACGATGCCTCCTCGAAAGAGTGACAATGCTCGATCGAGCAACGTATCTATGGCCCAATTTGCCTACGATGGCTCTGATGCCGATGTTTCTTCGAATGCTCTACGACCTGCAGCTGGTAATACGTCTGTCCCCTCGCGATCCAAGCCTACACCGTCTATAGAGATGGATTCCCAACGACCTTCTACCGATGGCGCGCCTTCAGCCGAGAAGGATAAGGAGAAGAAGGATTCTAAAGATAGCAGCCGGGACAATGTAGCTATAGAGGTATGCAATACGATCATATAATCGCGTGTAGATTCCAACTAACGAATCGAATTAGGACCTCAACCTTCCTAAGTCGATTATTACTCGTCTCGCGAAGGGAGTTCTGCCTCCCAACACACAGATCCAAGCAAATGCCGTCCTCGCCATGTGCAAAAGCGCTACGGTGTTTATCAACCACTTAGCTAATGCGTAAGATCTCCATATCTATCTAGATAGTGACATTTTTGACTGATTTACTGGACACAGCGCGAACGAGAAGACGCTTAGCTCCAACAAGAAGACAATTATGCCTGCCGATGTCTTCGATGCGCTCGACGACATCGAGTTCGAATTCATGCGCGAGAGACTCGAGGCCGAGTTCAAGAGTACGCAAACATTATTCAGTATAATAATATGGCACTATAAAGATCACTAACTCTACCCCCCGTAGAATTTAACGAAGTTCAGACGACCAAGCGTAGCACCTACCGTAGAAAGGTCGCCGCCGCCAAGCGCGCTGAAAAAGCCGCTGGTGCGGACCCTAACGCATCCATGGTATCGACCACGAGCACGGCCGCTGACGCTACGGATTCGGGCGCCCCACGCGCTTCCAAGAAGCAGAAGCCCAACGCCCGCGACGACTCAGCGATGGATGTCGACGGTGACGTCACGGTCGAGACCCAGGAGCAGAGCGATGCCGAGACAGAGCCGGAAGCGGAACAGGAAGAAGACGAGGACGAGGAGAATGAGGCTGAGGAAGAAGAGGAGGAGGAAGAAGAGGACGATGAGGAGGGTGGGGAGGATGATCCGGATCGTCTTGAGGAGCGAGAACCGAAGGATGAGCAGGACGATGCGCTCGACGATGGCGATAGTGATTGAGCGTTGTGTTGTGATATTGGATGTGGATTACGACTCTACTTTGCTCAACTTTCCCCTTGGGTCTCCGACGGCAAACCGTCTTGGCAGGCCTCTTGTGATGTTACTTGGTTGCGAGGTTGAAGGCATACCTCAGGTCCAGGGGCTAATTGGCTTAGCTGGGAGATTCTATTACCCACCATGCTGTCCAGGGCCGGAATCTTGATTCTTCGTCGCCGTACGCGGGTATGGATATGAGTCTGGAACTAATGCTGAAATTGAAAAAGGATCGCTTGCTAGGATTGGGCGAGTTTGGGTCTAGATACACTTCACACTCCGTTTATCACACGATAACACGCCCCTATTCCCGGTAGCTAGGGGGTATAGGATCACAAAGTGATGACCTAATGAAATGACTAATGAAAAATCTAGCTATGCGCTCGCTGTATGTGCTCCGATGCTTGCCGTGCGTATTAGACCGAATTGACACCCGCCTGTTGTGCTTGCGTATACAGAGAGGGGAGAGCTGAAGAGCTCATAGCTCATCACCCTTCCATGATCACCGTTGCAGCGGCGTGACTGTTACCTTGAGGATTTTCGAAACCTACCTTCCTTTACCTTACCCTCCAAGTCTTCTCGCCAAGAGGATCTGAGCATATCTTGGTTTACTGTATCAGTTTGAAAATTTCGGTAATTATATAGTATGTAAGTTGCTGCTAAGTCACAAGTGCTCTAGTAAAGAGTTGTTGTTTCTATTACCTAGGTAGTTTATGTGTGTGACTTACTGCGTACTAGTTACGGGTAGAATGTGGCCTGACTCTCATCTACACGGCTAGGAACCACAGATTATACTCATCGGTACCACCGTTATCGAATAAGCGTTAGCCCTTGTTAGAATAGAGTATACAGACCCGTTGTTAAACACGCCCCTCAACATCGAAGCGCCGATATCGAACTTCTTTCCTTTAACCCGTCTTCCCCTCTTTCCCCTTAATATTCCAAATCACAACCCTCGCTATGATTTATACTAGCAACGATAGGTACCCTCGTGCAGCAAGGCCAACGAAGCTGGACCCACGATACTAAACCCCGGCCATCCTATACACTCACCCATCACGCACCTATAGAAACCCAGTAGATAGGGTAGTCAGCAAGCGCGTTGACTAATCGAACCAAAACCTCAAACCAAACCCTCCCGCATCCCGGATCGCGTCCCGTCGGCACCCATGAGCTACAGAAGCGCCTCACCCACCACCTGCATGCACTACTTGAGCGACCCTACTTGTCGCTAACAAGGTCGAAATCCGGTTTCCAGCCACATACACATCTACTTACCTATAGGACCAGTCCGGCAGTCATCGACACATACATACCTAGTACCTACCGCCCTGCATCCACGATTCCACAAACTCCACCACACAACCCAAGAAAGCCCTATCTTTCAATACCTCACCATTGTGGCGTCCTGTGTATCCCAACCCACGAAATTCCCGAACTAAACCCAGGCACAGGGACTATCTACCTGGTACCTATGTGCCTACCTACATACCTACCTAGTACCTAGCTGCGAAGAATCGTGCCGTAGGTAAGAAGGTACCTAGGGTCTAGCCCATGCAGTATACTAACTCCGGACTCCGCTCCGCGATGCATTGACATCCATGACTTGGCTGCTTAGGACCGATTTGTATCCATACCTACCTACCCAGGTACCTATTACTAGCTTACAGCCTACATAGTACATACACCTACATACGTACGCACGTAAATACAAGTATGATAAGTATGTAATACTAGTGGTGGTGGTGGCGGTAGTTGTGGTACCTATCAGCCAGCCCAGCCCCAGCCTAGCAGCAGCATGGTGGAGATTAAGGGGGCGAGTTAATGCTGACAAATAACCAGGCGCATACGCATACATAACCCAGACATACATACATAACATAACACACGTACGTACATACATACACATACGTACCAAGCATGTAACTAGTCTACAAACAGACCATCTTACAAAAACATGCGTAACAGCAATAATTTCGCACGCCGGGACCGTACAATCAATCATTGATACAAGGGTATTAGTATAGTAGCAGTAGTAGTATCAGTGTACCTAACTTACAACTCCACCACCACCACCGCCGACGACGGCCGATATATCCCGGCCTAGCTAACATACAGTTCAGTTCAGTTCAGTTCAAGTCCGCATCAATCTCGCCCGGGAACCAAGAAAAAAAGGCTGAGACACCTATATGTACTGTACGTGCGTACTGCTCGTCAGGGTTAGACACAGCGCAGCACGGACGACAAACTTCGAACTCGACGAGCGACTGAGAAACCAGACACCTCCTCCTTCCTTCCACCAGACATCTCGAACCACTCCCCTGATATGTGCAACAATAAAACGCCCCAATTATGCAGAAGTGAGTAGGTAGGTGGATAGAGAGAGGGCAAAAAAAGAGTCGACAAAAAAATGACTCTCGACTCCGTCGCTCATGCAGCCGGACGTATGAATCTGAAGCCGTACAGTGAAGAAAATCTTCGCGAAAAAAATAAATGGGTAACCTCGCTGCCGTAGTCGTATATACACCTCCCTGCGCTAAGTAATATGTTATTATTGTTTTTTTTTTTCGCTTGTCCCCTTATTAACATCTCAGATTAACCGTGTTATGTTCGTGAGGTATTAAGGTCCGCTGTTGGAAGAGCCGGGTCCAAACTCTGATACGAGATCATCGTAGTGCGTAGAGGGAACCACGGCTGATTCGGACTCCGCTCGTGCCCTCCGAACGGACTCCCTCCTAACAGACTCTCTGACCTGCGCTCTCCTTGCGGACTCTTGAGCGGCCTGCATGCTGGTAAGAGGAAGCGACCTGTAGCTCGTGTTGGATGATTGTCGATACATCGTTATCGGAGATTCAGCTATAATATCTTCGAAGCATGGTGGTGACGCGGGTTCGCTAGGCAGCGCGCCCACATCCTCGTTCTTTTCAGTTACCAGATCAGAAGGTAAATCTTCAGGAGGCCAGTATTCCTAATAAAAGCCGTCCGCACTTCCCTTACTTCCCGCCGAAAAAGGATGTGGCGTGCTCGCCGAATTACTGCTTGTATCACTAGGAGTAGGCGGTTCAACGACTTGGTTTCGGATGCACATAATCCACTCGTGCTGGAGGAGCTCCACCGCGCTCGCCCTCTTCTTAGGATCTCTGACGAAACATTTGTTCAAGAAGTCGATCCCCGTCACGCTCAGCTGATCCGTGTTAGGAAGCTGCGGGGGATTCCCTTGAGCAATATTGTACATGATTGCCCATTCGTTATCGAGGTTGGACCAAGGTCGACGACCGGTAACCATCTCGAGAATCACGCATCCTAGAGACCATACGTCCACGGCTCCAGCACGACCCGGATTCTCCCCTTTAATAACTTCGGGAGACATATACATAGGTGTGCCGGTCATCGACTTGTTGGGCTTTGTGGCAGCGAGACCATGAACCAAGGTGCGTCCTTGGCGAGCGATGACTTTGGCGGCACCGAAGTCGACATACTTGATGACACCATTGTGATCAAGGAGGATGTCTAGGCAAGGGTTAGTACGAAAACAATACAACAATGAATATTAGAGATAGAACTTACTTTCTGGCTTAATGTCGCGATGAGCGATGCCACTTTCATGTAGGTATGCAAGACCCTCAAGAAGCTGCAACGCGTAAACCATCACAACCTGCTCATCCTCGATCCGACCGTGTTCCAATAAGTTAGCCAATGAACCACCCGAGCAGAATTCCATGAAAATGTAGACCCTGTCGCGATGAACCTCGATACCGTAATAGGAAACGACGTTGGGGTGATCGAGAACTTCTAGAACACCCATCTCGTCTTTGATCTGCGTAGCGATCTGAGGTATCAATTTGGGGTCTTGCAATCTGATCTCCTTTACTGCCATAAGATGGCCGGTATCCAGGTTCATCGCGGCGTATACATTTCCAAACGTTCCGCCGCCGACGAAATGTCCTTGTTGCCATCTCATGGTTACGTTGGTGGCAGACGATGATAAATATGCTAGCGATCGGTCGACTTCGTTGGAAACCTCTAACACTCGCCCAAGTCCCTGCCTCTCTTCAACAGTGCGCCTCTGTACCTCGTCGATAGTAGCAAGTTTTTCTAACCGCTGTTCCTGCTTATACTTGGTAGCCTCTTCGTCGGTGAGCATTCTATTCTTATCGAACCTCTTGAACTGTCCAACGAGAGCCTCGATTCGCTCCCGTTCCAGTTGCGCTGCTTGATTGGACTTGGCACCGAGAATATCGAAGTGTGAGATAAGAAGTGACATACATCCCGAAACTTTGGCTCGTAGTTTTGAATACTCGTCGTCACCGAGCCCTAGGATGTGTCGACCTCTCGTCATGCCCATGGCAAATTCCAATGCTGGTACAGCCCAGCGGAAAGATTTGCGATCGGTAACCTTACAATCGTCGCAAATAAAGCTGACCCAATCTAAACTGAGCTTGGTCAGCTTCATATTATTCATTTGCCGTCGATTACTGTCCATATATAAGAGCGATCGCTGCCCAAATTCCGTCGCAAAGACGAAGCATGTCTGGATGAGGTCTTGACAATCCAAACCCTTAGTTTGCTTTCGAATGACCTCAACACTGTCCATGAAAGTATTGGATAATTTGAAGCCGACCTTTCGAATCTCAAATAGTCTGGTGTTGACCTTGTGGAGATTTGAGCGTGCTTCTACGATGAGATCGAGATGCATATCGATCGTGTCTAAGAAGCGCTTCCTTGCATTTGCCAATCGCCCTTGAGACCCATCCGCAATAAGGCGCATTTGACCTAACTTGAGATCTATTGATTCAATGTTTAGGGATTGAGTTCGTCGATTTCCAAACCAGTGCAATGGAGCTTCTGGGCGAAGTATTAGTATGTACGGGTTTGTGGGATCCTCGGCCCTCGTCAGCTCATGGAAGCAGTTTCGTAGTATTGATTGGACTTCCTCGTCACGACCAGAAAGGGCTGGTGACGCGATGATTTGGATGCCGTCAACTTCGTCCACCAGGAAATGACCAGTTATCGAAAAACGTTCATACAACGTCTTAAGTCCCTCGGCACCGAGAGCGATGCTTATATCTGATGCGTTCTCATAGTGCTCGCTCAACATCCTCGAGAAGCGTTGAAGCATCCTTTGCCTCACTCGTACCGAGTCTAGCATTTGCGTGTATCTCTTACTCATATCATCCGCGCTCTCCTTAGGCTTCCTCTGTAACTCGCGCTCGAACGTCTGGCTAAGACGATTCAGAGCTTTGTACGTGAGATTGCTGAATTGTTCGGCAACTTCGACGTCGCCCCCAACAAGATGCCGACCAATCTCATTGGCGAATTCCCATTCCTGAAACAGGACTTCAGCCTCTTTGAAGGTGTTTTTGTTCCTGCTGAGTTTCCAATTCAACATCTTGAAGTAATATTTCAGGGCGTCGAGTACGACCTGGTCGAACGACTCATCGATACAAGGTGGTAAATTCCATCCGGGTTGAGGTTGGGAGACCATAAGATTCTCCTGCTTGATTCGAATCGCGAGTTTCAATAGGATCTCAAACTGCGAGATCATCTGGTCCTGGAGGATAGGAGTTTGTTGGGTAGTCTCTTTCATTTTTCTCGCATAAGCGACCCTGACCTTGATGATTTCCTCAATTAATCGCGACGGAAAGCTGATAAGGGTAAGTAATTCTTCGATATATGGAGGGAGATGTCGCTTATGAAAAGCCGCCGAGTTCATAATGAGAGTTTCTTTCGCTTTAGCAATCGTAGTCGAGATCGGCGTTAACATGCTCCTTCGGATGAGTGATTTGGTCTTCAACGCGTTTTCCAATGTCGCAGCCTCGTCATCTTCGTGCAACGATCTTAAGCTATCTTCTTTTAACAGACGATCTAGGAATGAGGTTTCGTCACTTAAACCGTTGGTACTCGGTGACCTCTGCCTTGTCCTCTGGAAATCCAGATCATCATTACCAACCCATTTCTTCAGGATTGATAGTTCAGTGTTGATCATTTCATTGGTGTTATACCAGGACATGACGGCATCGTAAGCTTCTTGGAACGATTGAGACGTGACCTGCGAGTGCGCTACTCCCAGCATCTGCCACGAGGGATAAAGAGACTCGCAATTTTCAATCTTCTTAACAATATCCCGAACTTGCTCAATGGCGGGTTTACCGGCTGCGGTCTCGCCTTGCACTTCGAATCGCGTGATTTCGTCGACGGTCCGATCAAGGTTCCCTCGCGCCTCCTCGACTACCTTTCGCTGGACAGCGAGAGAGCGCCCGGTCCTTTTGGATCTGATTCCAAGCCATAATTCGCCCCTGTAAGTAGATTTTCCGCCTTGTGATTCAGAGGTTCCGATAAGTCGCTTCTTCTCTTGCTTTACAACATCACCAGTCAAGACTGCTGCTAGCATACCATGCCACTCTAGCCTCTCGCGGTTGACTGGATCTTTAATGTCGTCTTCGGTGGGTTGTGTATCGTCGATTAAATTTTGGAACATAATAGTCTCGTCGTTCGGGAATCGATCGTCGAAAACACCTTCCGAAGAAGGGGTCTCGCCCTCGGACTCTTCGTCAGAGTAGTCTATGCTAGGAGTGTAAGGGTCGAAGTATCCATTAGGAGGTCGATCCTGACGCATCATGCGCAGATAAGCAGGTTCTTGGTCGCGAAACTTGTCGGCGGGATCCCGCCTACGGGATCCAGACCGGGTCGAGGTAGTGATGAATGACGGCGGCTGCGGCGGTGGGCCCCTCATCGGAGCATATGTGCTGGAAGGAGTTCTCGTAACATGTGGCCTTTGTTGCTGTTGTTGCTGCTGTTGTTGGCGGCTCCCGACGCCATTCGTGGCAGTATTGGTGTTGGCTTCGCCAGCAGATCCCCGTTGTCTCACGGTATTATTAGCGACCGAGTTCAGAGCTAGCGATGTCATAGAGCTTGAGAGACTGCTATCTCCATATGGGGGAAGAGAGCCTAATTCGTCCTGGCGCTCGAGCTCGTGAGCATAATCTTCGGATGAGCCCGAGCCATCGGAATCGGTGGAGATAGCAATGGGTCGCGGATTTTTGGCCTTATCTTGAACCAGCTCAACCTCGCTGGGGGAGAATCGAACGGCGCGTGGCGATGTTTCGGCGGGCATGTTGGCAATTAACGAATGCAACTCGCTGGAACCGGATCCAGAGGTTCTCAAATTGGTCAGTTTGTCATCCGGGGAATTGACTTGAATAGTTCGAATTAAGCTAGACCGAAGTTGCAAAACAACAGATTACCTAGGATAGACAGGTAATGTACCTAGGTAGGTGAGTAGACGAATAGGTGTCAATGATATTAATGAGCGACGATGGGTATCGGTGCTCGTTGGGTCGCAGTCAAAACAAGGTCGCCAAGCAAAGTCAGCTATTCACGATGGACCGGGCCGGGGTAATCCATGAGGAAAATACCCTTGGACTTTCAAAGTGGACGAATGTGGACGAAAGTGGACAAAAGTTATTGACTCGGGCTCTGCAGGTTTCCACGCAGGTTTCCACTTCCACTCAGTCGGGCACTTTCATATGATTCGACTGAATTGATCAATGCGATAAGGCGATGAGGAGCCTCCTTCCTACATGTGATTTTATTTAATAATAATTAAATGCATTAAGTTCCCAGATCGGAGGCTGACGTCGTCTTAAAAGGATAATGATTGAAATTGATCGAGATTCTGGTACGGCGACGGTGACCTCTCAAATAAAGTAAGGCAAGGTAAGGCAAGGCAGCTGGGTATGTAGATGGTCAAAAATCAAGATAAAGGTGACAATCACTTATAATAACTCTGCCGATTCAGAAGCTTGCATAAGTGCCTTTTGTAAAGTTGAAGCTAAACAAATTGTAGTACGGAAAATTTCTAATGATTGGTTGGGAGTTGGTAGGAGTAGGTGGGAAAATCATTGGGCAACTAAACCTTCCTAGGCTTGGGAAGTGCTGAGTTGGAGCTAGAGCTCCGCCGCCGCTGCAGTTGTCGCTGTATTACGGGAGAAATCTAGTGGATGATTTGCGCCTGTGACTGCCTGTGATAGGGCAAAAGTCAAACTTTCACAATCTCTAGCTGCTCTAGCTGCCCTAGGTGCTCTAAAGTTTTCTTTGTGTAGCCGTTTCAAAATGCGTGAGTGCAACATCGAACGCCACAATTTGAACTGTCGATTATGAAATATTACGGAACAAGTTCTCCGAATCTTGAACGTCTGAGTACCAGGTACTTCACGATGTAAGATCTAGATAGCGTTGGAGGTGCAGAATTGACTACAAGTTCAGTAATAAAGGATTCTTGTCATTTGAATCACACCATGATAATTACCTAATGACCTGTTAAAACTGGAAAGCCAAGGATTGCAAGAAAAGGCTACATGTCGCTTATTCCGAATGCGGCAATCACCTTACAATTCAAGCTCTTTAAGCCACAAGATCACCGATCATCACACTGTCTAGCCTAGTAGCCACAATCAACTTCCCCAATTTGTATGTAGCTGTGTGGCTGCGGAGGGGAGGCGATTTCTTTCTGTACCCCTCATCGCGCAAAGACGCGTGCTGGAACTTGCCCTACGAATTTAGCGTTTTGTGGAACAGTGACCATCCATTCCTCCCTTGGCGCATTTTAAGATTTACCAGCAATTAAACTGGCAACCTGCAAGTACACCGTACCCTTTTCGATATATCAATTAAAGATTCAAGATCTGGTGCATTCCGCACTACGCTACTTACCAACCTATAGACCAATCCATGATAGAATCACTATTATTTTCATTTCTTTTCATTTTCCTTCAAGCTCATTAATAAATGGAATCTCATTTAGGGGTTCGGTATGTCTTCTAGAGTTGCGCCGGTTGCGTCGCGTCGGTCATCTGGCGCGACTCTTCCAAATCCTCCACGCAAAGAGCTCTTGAACTCCAGTCACAACAACGCCGACATTAGCTCGAGCCAGAAATCTAACAGCGCCGTTGAAACTCTAGAAGACTTACTTAAGCCTTCAATTGTTGTCAAGGTAAGTTAAATCACAATATTTCTCCTTATCTACTAGGTAGTTATTATTAAACCAATTATAGCCGTATCCTCCAAAGCTGTCTATCCAACCACGAAGTCTTCAACCATTAATGCTCCTCCCTCGAGAACACCTCCAACTATCATACCTTGACCTGTCTGTACCTCATGGAACCTTCGAATACTCTCGCTCTTTCGAATCAAGTATCAAGATTCTTGATCTTGAAGGCCGTTTCGGACCTCGCCCTGTTGTTCTCATCGCTCGATTAGAATCCGACAAGTCTATCTACGCGCTCGAGAGGCAGAACGGCGGGTTATATAGTCTCTGCCATGTTGGCTCTTGGGTGGATCTCCAAGACCTCGAGAAGGTTGCTACGGTCTCTTTACCCCAAATAGTCAAAAAGCCGACTAGTACATCGAAAGACTCCCAACCTCCCGCATTACCTCCATTAACAACTCCTCGCTTGCACCATGAGACGAAGAAGAGGAGGCTTGCGATCGAAGCTTTGGAGTCGATAGTTAAGAAACCCGTGAGACCTCGTTCGGCGTCAAGTACATCCCAGCTTCTACCCCTGGGGCCACCTACCCCTGGGGAGACCGGTACCGAAACTCAGGTTGAAAGTGCGCGTATTCTTAGGGATGAATTACCTACTGGTATACTTGAGACTCAAGGGGAAAATCAAGCGGCGAAGATCTCCGAAGTAGATGATACGCTTACTGCGCCAACTGCAGGAGCTATATTCGAGAATATCCGAAACCAATACTTTGAGTCCCTATACCTCTCAATGGTAGGTTCTGGCGATATATTTTACTCCATTTATTGTCTGACATTAGTAGGGTTCCCTGGGATACTTCGCGAAAGGTTCTCTATCTCGAGCACGTGCTGCTTTTCACCTCGACTGTGATGCGAACCTCGAGATGAATGACCTGATAGGTTTCTTAAGAAGCCTTGTCATGACGACAACGCAGCTCGACAAGAAGTACCGTGAGACGATTCCCGACATAATAGCCAAGATGAAGTCTCTATTTCACGATTCAGACAGCGAACATGCCAATGCCAAGACTAAGAAACGGAAAGCTAAAAAAATGAAGCTTGGCAAAGATGGCCTATATCCGATGGAGGATGACCGTATTAGAAAGTGGTGGGGTATCCGTAAACCGCAATCTAAAAGGGACGAAGACATGACGACAACTGATACTGAGTCTCACGAGACCAAGCTTCAAGTAGCCTGGCTACGGTCGAGGGAAACCCAGCTACAAATGATCATCATCCTCGAGATTCTCGCGTTAGAGCCATTGGTTGCATCTCGAGACGAAGATTCTCAGCTCCCAGGCCTACCCGGTCCCGAACCGGCTGCGGAGGCGCCCAAGGAAGCCCCTCCCAAGAAAGGCAAAGGCCGCAGTAATCTCCCAGTACTTGTCGATCTCCATGCGGATCGGTTGTGCATCTGGCAGTCTACTTCTCTGGACGGGGTTAAGTTCCTCGCCGGCCAGGATAGTCAGGAGCAGAATACCCAGAAAGCCATTGACCCTTTGAAGGACTTTTGTGTCGATATTATCGTCCCATTGTAAGCCTACCTTAAATTACAGTTAAAGAGTTATTTACTGATATTTCCAAAGCTTCTCCGCTAGGTTACCAGAACAGTCTGATTCCATTAGCCGTAAGTTGGGCGGGCCGCTTATGATGCCGCCCCCGCCCAAACCTAAGGTGAAGCCGGAGCCTGCGCCGAAATCAAAGCCAAAACCTGGCTCGGCAGCAAAGCGGCCAGTGATGTCTAAGTCAAAGGCTTCTAAGTCACTCGAAAATGTTCTTTCTAGGGAATCTGAGAAGCATCGGCGAAGCATGTCGCGTGGCCCGAGCGGAGTGATCGCCTTGATGAGATCTGCCACCACTCCCATGCTAAAGCGGGAGGCTAGTGAGCCGCTGTCTTTGAAGAGCATACCAAAGGCAGATTCAACTACGCCAAGAGAAAAAGCCCCGCGCCCGTTGACAGCAGCGCCGCCCAAGAGATCAGATGAGAGGGCGAAGAAGGAAGCTCTGGTTCAGGCAGAATTGCAAGATGCCATATCTACACTAAGACGCCCTAATAGAGAAGTCGTGGGCAAGGATATGGCGGAAGCAGCAGAAAGACGAGCTAACACCAGTCTTTCCCAGCTGAAGAGTAAGTTGAAATGAGCTTTATCTTCTGCTTTGACTTGATACTAATTTATCTACAGAAGCACGAAAGCCCACGCAGCATACACGCCCCCAAGACAGTATAGTTAAAGCCACACCCGTGGGGAAGCGGTATAGAGATGTTTTTGGCACGAATGCCAATCACCGACAAACTCCTCGGGGACTGGGACCCAATGAACCAAGCAGCACTCCATTTTCCTTAATTCCTTCTTCGGGTATAAAAAAACGTACCCACGAGTCAGCATTCGCTCTGGAGAGTTCGCCGAGCATTACACCATTTGCACATATCGCAGCAACTCCAGCGAAACAATTGACTTTAAAGCAGAGCTTCTTGTCTGTACCGAAGCCCAATGACGAAGACATTCTTGCCTCTTCGCCTCTTGTGTCTCGGAAGTCATCATCGCTATCATTCCACGATAGCGGGATTGGGTTCGATGAACTTACTGAAACGCCTATTAAACCTCGCGCTGTCCCCATCCCGTCAGACGGGATTGTAGCTGGAACACCAACCAAGCGGAGGATTCTCGAATCAACTGCTGCTAATAACAGTAGTAACACTAAAAACCCCACCGCCGAGCCGGCTAGGAAGCTTTCGATCTACGAGAGGCTCGGGTGGGATGATGACCTAGACGAACTTGGCTAAGAGCTTGTAACGAGTATTGGAAGGATTTATGGAAGAGGAAAGTGTAAAGAGTTGCTTCTGTACATGGATCACGACGGATGACGAAGCGATATGAAAGCATTCAAGGCGTTGAAGCATTGTACTGTTTGTACCTACATAGAGCATTTCGGAACGGGCATAGCAAGCATGGCATATGATACACCTAATAAGCATGAGACTTTGTTTGCTGCTGTTGAACTTGAATTTTGGGACAATGAGACTTAATGCATCCTTAATAATAATATTACATCTACACCAACGTAGTATGCCGTCTGTGAGGACTTTAACCATTGGTCCCTTATTACAATTGTAAAAAAGAAAACCTTAAGATTTCAACCCATCCCACTTTACTCAAAGCGTGTTTATAGAAGTGATTATAGAAAGCTCCTACAACCTTAGGTACTTTACCTACCTATACTCTCTTGACCCAGATTCTTTTATCCGTGAACACGCCTTATAATCATATTTATTATGTACCTATCAAGGCGTCTTAAAATTTCCGATCTAGTAAATATATACACAAGAAGCAACCTCCCCTCTCTTTCCCCCTCCCCTAAAAACCAAGCTCCCTAACAAACCCCTCAGAATTAATAACCCCACACCGCTCCCTCAACAACTGCTCCCTCACAACCTTCCTCGCCCCATCCCCATCCACAGGCGAAAACCCCTCCTCAGGCCCTCCCGCCACAAACACCGAAAACGAGGCATTCTTCCCCCCATCCCCTCCTTTCCGAAAACTAGTTCCGAAACCCTGGAACGTATCTGTGTCTTCCGTCCCCGGAACCCCGAGACTCGCAAACGTAGACCAGGACCGCGAGCCGCGGCTCACGAGGGCGTAGTCCGCGGGTGTGGGGGCGAAGGGGTATCCGGCTGTGTCCCAGTGACTGATATTCCCGAACACGTAGGCGAACTCGCTGGTATGGATTACGCCTAGGTCTGCGGGGGCTTCGTTGAGGTACGCGAGGATGGGGTCGAGGATCGTCTGGTTCCATTCGTAGAGATACACGGAGTTACCTGCTGCGGCGAGGGCGGCGCCATAGTACACGGGTTCGCAGACCATGAGGATGTCGCGGAAGATGCGGGCCGTGCGGTGGAATTCGGCGGAGAGGGATGGGGTGGCGGTGAAGGAGGTGGAGGGGTAGAGGGATAGGAGGGCGTTGAGGTTGGAGGTGGAGAGGGAGGGGAGGTAGGAGGATAGGAAGGATTGGGTTTCGGCGGGGGTGGTGATGCTGGTGTCGGTGAAGAGGGCGACGTCGTCTTGACACCAGCCCATCATTACGTCTACGTTAGCGAATTTGTGCTCGGCGATTAGTTGCGAGGGCGCGAGGGGAAGGAAGTCGCCGTCGACGGTAGGGAGCCAGATGTCGCCGATGTTGTGCGCGATGTCGTCTCCGTGCGTGGCTTCTTCTGCCGCTTCCAGGGTCTCCATTGATAGCCCGCGTAAGCATTCGACTGTTTCGGGAGAGTGGAGTGCGGTTGTGTTGCACCCGACGTAATCAACTACCGCTTGCATCGCGTTAATGGTAAAGTTCCCCGTGATCCCGGGTTCTAGGGCTTGGCTCTCGCAGATGCCGCGCTGGAAGGGCGCCGGCTTGCTTCCGCCGAAGGCCATTATCTGCATGCCAACGGCGAGTCCTAATTTTCCGGTCAGATTCTGGATTGAGCGTAGTTGGAATTGGGTGCTTACCGCCAGATGATTGCCCAGAAATGGTAATTTTTGAGGGATCGCCGCCGAAGTTCTGAATGTTATCACGGACCCACTCGATGGCAAGGCGCTGGTCTCGTAAAGCGGCATTCTCCGACCCTTCTGAGTTCAGGGCGTCGGACTTTGCAAATCCCCAGACTATATGCGGGACGCGCGTTAACAATAGTCGTGACGCACGTGGCTTGATATACTCCATCATCACTTACCCCCAAGACGATAATTCATAGCAACATGGATAATCGGAAGCCCATTCTCGACGGACTCAAGGATCATGCCATCCGGTTGAGTCACGAGCTCGCTGTTCTGACCTGTCCAAAAGCCGCCTCCGTAGATATAAACTAGGACGGGTAGTCGGTCCTCTGTAGTGACATTGGTAGGCCTTATAATATTTAGGTTCAGGCAATCTTCCGAGATCTCGGTGACATTGCTTAAGGTGAGAGGAGGGAGACCCTCTCCTAGAGGTTGAGGGCAAGCTGGGCCATAGGTTTGTGCGTTGATGGTGCTCCCTGATTTGGGTACGAAAGCTCGAGGTGGTTTAAATCGATTGGCGCCACTGGTGTCCTGGCCATAGGGGACGTTTAGGAAGGCTTCAACTCCATTGCGGTTAAGTCCTTTGTAAGTAACATTGTTTTTCGTGTCAACAACTGACGGGTTGCTTGTAGTCGCGACCACGCGGCCACAAAGCACCAACGTGCCGAAAAAGGAAGGTGGGCGCATGACTGCTCGTTAACCACCAAGATCAGGCCTTAGAACAGCGTTGAAGCCAATGTTGAATCTCAGGCAGAGTGATCTCTCCTTAAATATCTCTTCTTGGCATCCCCCAGAACATGAAGGTCCCAACAGAGGGTATTTATCTAAGGTAAGCAGGTTTCTAGAAGTTGGCAGTGCGTAATGAACCCCTGTAGCTCTTATCGTGGGATTCCCGAGCTCGGTCCCTAACCGGATGCGGAACGGAGGTTGTGCCACGTCTTTCAGCTCCGAGGAGTCGATTGGTAAGGAGAAATGGTAAGGGCGAGTTAAAAGGAGGGATCAGGGCTGGGTCAGCTCTCAGCTAGACTTGATATGCATTGGATTCCGTGCCATGTGGAACTAATCGCTGCCTTCCGTGTGTATGTAAGCATTAGACATGCTCGTATCGTATAGACGGATCATGCGGTATTAACTTGAGTTGAAATTGTTGAAATAGTTGAAAGAAGACATTTCTATTATATATTAAATATATTCCTTCGACAAACCTGTGCTGCGCTAACTGCAAGCTGAACTCATAGTGTTGGTCATAGGTAATCTCAATAAATGTCTCTAGGTAAGGGACGGAATCTAATAAGCAGCCTTGGAGGAAGTAGAGCGCTGAGGGACCCTTGAACTATGCAAGGGATACCAACCAACGTTATTCCATGACTTTCGGGATGTGCCGTGCAATACCGTTTCATTTTAACATCCCGCAGTTGCGAGATTCGCTATGCTGGTATTTTATCGATATCTGTTACACAACAAATTGTGGCTTGTTGGTCTAGTATCTTTTGAGTATTAACAGGTAACATGTTGCATCTAGTTATCGGAAGATGCGACTGAAACAGACGTGGCCTTAAGTCGGGTTGATACATGTTACTGGTGTTTATGAATAAACATTCAATAAAAATAATTGATGTTCGTCATAAAGTAACAGTCTGATAACCTTCGTCTTGGCAAACTAAAGACAGAGCCGCAACTTCCTTTGGCAGGTACTTAGCTGGTGATGATGAATAATCCATTGATAGCATTGGATGTAACTCGGCAAAACGGGGCTATAACGGGCTCCACGTGATACCAACCCACACCACACAATATAATGTTTCTTAGCCTGTTGAATATTCATCAATCAGCGGGGATAGCTCAGCTGGGAGAGCGTCAGACTGAAGTCAACTTCTGTTTCTCAAATCTGAAGGTCATGTGTTCGATCCACATTCACCGCAGCTGATAATCTTTTTCTCTTTTCTTTGCTTCATATAATTGGATATTTTTTTGAGGTTTGCTCCATGTACAATTGCTTAGAACTTGGAACTCGAAGCATGTAGACTTGATGTTGTCAAGAGAACATCGTTGCATGTATGCTGCATCATTCGGGCACTACGTAAGAATCAGGGCAACGTTATGAGAAATTTTATAAGGTATCTAGTCAACTAGATAACTCCTTCCATTCATTAAGGTCTGCTATCCCATATGAATAAAACTCAATTATGTAATTGCTCATGTGTATTACATAATACGTTAACCCGTATATTAGATGCCGATCCCCCTCTTTGTCTTTTTCTTCCTTATCAACTTTTCGCATTTGATCACGTTCTCAAGCCACCAGTGGTTTGGGGAAATAGGCCCTTAAACCACTAAGTATGCGGGTGCGGAGTAAATACTTTTTAGTATGATTCCAGCGCTGGGGCATTTCATATCTGTACCAGTTGACCCAGCTGGTTTCTAGACTTGCAGATCCTCAATGCCGTGGAAAGCTTTGCATCTTGGTGAGGTTACCCTTCACGTGCTCAAATTCGCATCGCCGCAAGGGTGTCCATGATGGACGGCGCATGTCGAGTGCGTGGTGATGGCTCTCGGATCAAGTTCAAATAAATCCAACCAATAGATTCGCCGGATGTAGGGAGAAGACCTCTTTTGCCTCCTCAAACTACCCGACCAGACAGGTTGCTGGCAGGGCCGTGGACCCGTTTAAAAGCACCTAAAAAGCATCTAAATGCACTTCAAACTGAGACGCGGCTAGGATAAGGAAGGTTGCGAGCGTCCTAGGAGCCGAGACTCAGATGTTGCACATGGGATGGACCAGGATGGGGTCGAGATTGAGTCTGGGATCCAATCCACCAAAGCACGTTGTCGAATCTGAGCCTCTGATTGGCCACCCCTTGACTTCAGCCAATGTTAGAGCTCGAATTGATCGCGTGCCTCGACTCGACACCTTTCAATGCTTCGTTGACGTTGAAACTTTTCAATATGTCGGACATACTTCTCCTCGACTCTGACCCCTCCCGGAATCATCTTTTTTTTATCATCGAAAACAACGAATTTTCACGTTGGAAGTTCGTCGCTTACATCGTTCTCTTCGGCTTCTAAACCGTGGGGCTATGAATGAGAGTGTTTCATTCTCGCAACATCTACCACACTTCCAGGTTATCTTTCGGCACTTTACGCTTGTGTAACGGCTATTGGGTACCTAAGTAATTATCGCGGTACCTGATTTTCCGCTTCAAATTTGTGTTTTATTCGAATTCAAACGTCGGGATACCGTAGAGTTGTCGACTATTGAGTCCCTCCTTCGACCCACGTTAGGAAAGATAAATCTGCGATAACATTACGCCAATCATTCTTGTTGTGTGACCAGGCGAAGTGATCTAACATATCATTATTCAATATGACACGTCTAAAGATGCCACCAACTCCGGCGTCCTCTACCGAGATCAAAGGCCAGGATCACTCGCATCAGCTATCTACTCTGCAAATGTCTTTCGAACTACCTCCGTCGGCTATTACGCAAAATGCTAAGTCCCAAGCATCCGCTGCATCTAAGACATCACCTGTATCGCCATCTACCAAGACCACATATCCGGTACAACCAAGCGAGACAGTCAAGTCAAGGAGGCGCTCGTCAGCCGCGCAGAAAGAGACGTTTGCTTTACCCCCTCCACCAACGAGATCCCGCAGGATCATTCAAATGAAGCCTCGCCCCCAAGAAGAATCTGTAGAACAGGCGGCCTCAGACAAGGCAACTACCGCGAATACCGGAAAGAATGCTAGTGGCGCCGGGTCCAAGAAGAAGCAGCCATCGGCGACAAGTGCAGCCGGCAGGAAGATTGCGAGGAAGACGGCTCATAGCTTGATTGAGCGTCGCCGACGATCGAAGATGAACGAGGAATTCGCAGTGCTCAAAGGTTTGATACCCGCCTGCACGGGCGAAATGCACAAGCTAGCTATTCTTCAAGTACGTTTACAGAATATCTCCATCGCGTATACTTTTTCATACTAACCTTCACACCTCTAGGCTTCGATTGAATATGTGCGATACCTTGAAGACTGTATCTCGCAACTAAAGGAACAACGCGAGGACCAATCAACAACCCCGGCTCCACCCCAATTTAAACTCCCCCCATCTAACGACGACACATACGACATGGACGAGGACAAGGAAGACGACGAAGAGGAAGAAGGCCAAGAAGACGTCGAAATGACAAACTCAGAAGCTCCCTCGCCTGTCTACACCCAAACCCCCGCCCGCTCCAACCAATCCTCCATATCACCCGCCTTAGTAGCGCAGGACGCGCGTGGAAGACAGCAATCCTACTCATCGGTGTCTACCGAATACCGCCATTACAGCTACAGCGGGCCATCAGCTACTTCTCCCGCTTTTGGACCCCAGGGGTATCCGCAGCATGTGGGGCCCGCGTCCGCGATCACGAGTCCGGCGCTAAGGCCCCAGCAGGAGATCGATCAGGAGGCTTCGGCGGCGTTGCTGATGCTCAATGTTGATCGGAGGGCGGGGTCAGGGTCGGGGTCGGGATCGGGGTCTGGGAGGGGGATGAGTGTGAGGGATTTGCTTAGTTCGTGAGAACAGCAGTGCTGTTTTCTGGAAGGCTCTGCTCTGACGCTTAAGTTGCGTTATTGGTTGGTATTATGGTTTATCGATGGTTGGTTGGGTTGTGCGGCTGTCTGTTTCTGCATTTGCATCAGCGGAACGCACGCATGTGTTGCGGGTATGGCATGGATGTCGCGGGAGGCGGAAAGGCTTTGCTGTGTTTGTTATCATTGGTATCATGGATGTTTACATTGCGGAATAGGGTTGTCGTGCTCTCTTGAGGGTATCCATGGATATATGACGGCGTTAGATTTACTATGTTATGCAGCATCTTGGTATTCGATACTAAAATATGGGGCGGGGGATAATGATACCGATGCATTCTTTAGGATTGGACTCCTGTTCCATGGGGAGCGGTATTTGAGATAGGATGGGAACTGAATCCAATTCTTTGGTGCCCAGGGAAGAGGTTTTGTGTGCCCCCGTTCCCTTGTGATAGTGAAAGAACTCTTCATGATCTTAGTAAGTGCCTAGTTGCTACACCAAGGTCATTTGGTTCCTAACATCTACAAATTTCGAATCCCATCTTAACCTCGTAGTAGATCTTAGGTGATAAGATGTGAGGCGAGTAATTTAGGTAGGTTGAAGATTGTCATGTTCATTCTACATTTAAGAAATAGTGCGCAGTAGATGAAGCGAGTCGTAACTCACTTGAGCTTTCCTAGCTGTCATGTATGCTTCTGTGACCTGGCTGGAAGAGCAGTTTGTTTACCTAGGTAGGTATGACGAATGTTCGTAGTTGATAGGGGGGGGCCGCGGAAGTATTGTTGTATGTGCGCGTGTGGATGATGTAAAACCATGTGATGCTATCGTGGCTCATAGGCGCCGGGCTTCTAAGTGTGGCAGACTGGATAGAGCAAGAGACCGATCTTGACTTTTGGTGTTGCATCAATCCTTATTTATAGGATACCTCGACGAGTGCCGGGAGTGAGGCTTACCTTTTGCTTTATCGTCACTTCGCAACGGCATGCGGTATGTGATTGACATGAAAAGTCCGTAGTTGGACTTCAAAATCTTGAGGATTCATCTCGTTAATCTCACCCGGTCCGCCGTCGCTTGAATCGGCTAATGAGAAAACGGCTCCCATTTGAACGCTGGTAAGGCCGGGCTTCTTGTGCCAATGTATGGTATCCTAATCTCTTTAACGAGCTTCAGAGTAAAGTTGACAACATTGAAACTGAATCGGTAGGATATATTGAACGGACGGTGTGTACACCATCAATAGTACCCCTCTAGATGAAGGCGTTGCGAAATCCTTTCGGGGAGGTTCGGTAAAACAACAGGACTTACGTACTATTTAGAAATTGGGAACAGTAGCACTTCCTTGGTATGATTGGCGATATTCTCTCAGCTAAGGGTTGTCAAAGTTGAGAATAAGAGAGGGGGGCTGCTCACGTCCTGATTTTAAGACATCGGAAGAATCGCATCGAGATTATAGTCCTATAAGCCTTTCTGAACGCTCCCAACATATATGCGCTTAACCTAATGATGGTGCTGTTGTCGCGAAGTATTGATGTCGCTTGCTGTACCGTAGAGTCAGTGGCTGTGACTGGAGAAATGCCTCAATCCCCCTTTTCTGGAAAGTAAACTCTTCTGATCTTTCATTCTCTCCTATCATATAAAAAATGATCTGAAGTATAATTTTTATCCGTATAGTTGTTGGTATTGTTATAAGGTTGTTCAAGAGGGTCGCATAGGTATAGAAATGAGTTTAGTTAGTTAGGGTATGCTTTTGGCGTTCCTCATAAGCTCTGAGCGTACGAAGGGCTATTGGAGTTTGATCCAGTTTGAAAACCCTTCCAAACCGATTTTCATTGTTAGTAAGGGTAACCGGATTATGCAGTAGTTATTGCGTACGCGTAAGGCTTTGCTATTGAACGATGTTAGTAGGTCAAGCCATAAAATGGTGGCGTGGCTCGCCCTTGACTTAGCTATAGAAAATATGACAGATAGAATCTGACTGTTATAACTTAGAAGTTATTATGAACTAGGAAAGCTCAATTTGGCATTAGTTCCTTGGCTAATTGATAGCGAAATCTCTTCCCTCTCGTCCTTCATTACACTGAGTATGAATGAGTCACAGATAAAAGTATGCGTTGTCGTCCACCGAGATAGGTATATGAAAGCCACATATGGCAACCTATTCGCAAACTGTGTCCCCTCGATATCGGGATCTACTGTGATACTGCTGTTGTGATGGCGGTGTGAAAATTTTGCGTGGAACGGGCCAGCCCGCTGGGATCTGCTTTCCAGGCTCCCGTTTTTGAGAATTCGCAATCGTAAGTATGTTGCAATGAATATGTAAGTTCGATGCGCCACCGGAGAAAACGTGCGAAATATAATTCCCTCAGCTTGATGCCCAAGACCTCCCTTACATACAACAACTGGGCGACAAGAAGATATATCGGGTCCGCGACAAGACATAAAAGGCTAAATGATATAAAATCTCGTGTTTCGTGCGTATATCAGGTAATCTTGAGAAGGTGGGTGGTACTGTAAAGCAGGTGATAAAACTTCCACGCTGGCGCACGCCTATGCATGGTCTGAATGGCCGGGTCTCATCCGGGTGTCACGTCGAGACGTCTATTGGCAAGTTGCTTTTTTGAAGGATTCTTAAGTAGTATCTGGTGTTGTATGGAAGCTGACCGAACGAATTGCCAAAAAAATGAAAAGGGCCAAGAACAGGAGGTCAAATAAGAAAATTCCCTCTCGTTAGAGTCGTTCTGCATAGGGCCGTATTAAGCTTAATGTCGTCGCGTCGTATGCTTCGGCATTCCGAATACCGAGTTATAGTACTACCAAGATCTATGAGCGTCGACTTAGGTGTAGACACAAGATTTGAGTTGTTAGTCCACTTGAAACTGAAATAATTGAAGCGATATTTGTTTTGAATTTCCTTCAGAGTATTCTCTTAGTGATATATTTAATAGACGCGCTTAGTCAGTACCCCTGAAAATCCCCTGATCGTGCCTGGATTATCCTCAAGTTCCCGGAACTCTTCACCGGGAAGCTATCATAAGCGCTTGGATGTAATTGGTCTACGCGGCAGAGCGTTCCCCTAATTTGCATCAAGTAATGCCGCCATCTGCAATTACTAGCAGAAAAAAGAATGCAGCTAAAACCACGTGGGCGAATGGATTTCATTCCTGATCTTTTGACCATTCCTGATTTCTGATAAGATTCGACCAAAACCAAACCAAGTATGTTTGGGATAAATGACGTGCATCTTCAGTAGGTCATATGCTACATTGTCTATCGTCAATGCTTCTTTACATGGCAGTTTCCTTAGAATTAGGTTTGTAAATGCGTCATTAGCTTACAGTATTCTTGACTTACGCAATGGTGACCCCGCAATATGAAGATCCAGTAGCCAAGTCTGCCAAGTCAAGCTTGTTTGCTCGTTGCTTGTTTCCGTTTCCCCATTTTTCAGCCTCTTAGTGCAACCCCCAAACAAGACCCACAGGTCCACAGACCCCCATCTTACCCCGAGATGGAGACCCCCACATTTCCGCCTTTACCTGGGTACCAAATGCACAATGACGTACGTCTTGGAGTTGAAGTCTCGTGGTACATACTTGTAACAGTAGGAGGCCTTTCCTCCGCGTCTATTCCGTCAGGTGGAAATGCAGAACTTTCCGATGGAGATGCTTACTACGAGATATGTAAAATGCCTGCTCGGTGCCTAGGTTCGATGACTTCCGAAACGGTTGACTTTTCCCAAAGTCCAGGTGAGTCGATGTCTAGGGCTGTCCGAATGTTTCCGGTAATTTATCAATTCCCCAGCTGTTCGCATGCGCTGCGCCGTCTCCCGGTTCCAACAAATTAAAGATTGTGGAGAGATACGGCGTTGCTGGAATGCAGCGCAACCGAACAATTCCATTGATATGTAACTTCGATGAGATCTAGAGGGGTCCAGATTAATGAATGTGAACGTTGACATGCATTTACATACATGAGCAGGTACATACCAGGTACATCAAGCACCTACCTATACATCTGTATTCTTAATGTATTTTTTGTCGCTATCTGTTCCGGCTACACAAGAATTCAACTAAGTGGATCCTGGCGTCTTTTTTGGGCGGGTGCCATTCTCGGCAAACTGGATAAGCATTTCCTTTAGTCTTGTCCCGTATTACCTAGCAGCCTACTAGTACCTTCAAGGTTCACAGTGCTTACATACTAATTGTAACCACGTACATCTATTTACTCTATTTTCACAGTCTATTTTATGACATCGTCACATCGCTTCGGCTTACAATACGCTTTGTCTCAGCGGTAACTTTACGTGGCAACAATATGATTGGCTCTAAGAAGACCGTGCCGATAATAGCATTCACAACTTCACGTTGACAAAATGCGGCAAGACCCAGTCACCTGATGTCTTACGCCCGGGATCTCGAGGGGAATGGACCGGATTCTGTCTCCAGCTTTTCCCCAGACTCATCCACTACCGGGTCGAGTCCAAGATCTGATTGGACAATTCCTCGACGCTCGGTATAAGACGATATCTGTATCGGCATCCTTGTCGGGCTGTACTGTGCCGGCGTGACACCAATCACCTTTAGACGTCAGGATCTTAGCAAATACATCTTAATGTCTTGAAGTACATAGTAGACTTTTGTATATTATATAAGATTCTCATACCCTCTCCCTTTTGTCTACTAAAATTCCCCTTCGAAAATTTTAGTTTCTTACCAACTTTCCCTCTTTTTACCTATCTACATCTCCGAGTAGAACTTGGGGAGTTTATAAACTTGATTTTTCGGCGTTAACCACAAGATGGCACCTTCGAGAACGAACCAGCCCTACTTTGGGCTGAAAGGCCAATGGCTGACCTTCTGGATCACTGTATGCTATTCTTCTTCGTCTCATACTACCTAGTAGGCAGAGATAACATGAGCTAACATAGCACCTATAGGTTGCTTGCGCTACAGACATGACCTTGTTTGGTTACGATCAAGGTATCTTCAGTATGTTATCACCATACCGCTTAAATATTTACGTTGATGCTTACCTGGAATCAAGGCGGTGTTGTCATTTCTCCTGATTATCTCGACGTCCATCACTTGAATGGTCCGGAGAACACAAGCACACTATCTATCATAACGGCCATTTACACTATCGGTTGCTTCTTCGGCGCCGTCGCGGCGTTCTACATTGGAGAGGCAATCGGTCGGAAGAGGACCATCCTTACTGGTACCGCGATTATGACCGTGGGCGCCATTCTTCAAGCAACTTCTTTCAGTGTTCCTCACATGATCGTTGCTCGTATTGTCTCAGGGTATGTGGCTTCGGGACGTTGTTGGGAGTTACCCGTAAGGCTAACAGGTAGAACAGTATCGGAAATGGTATCAACACAGCTACAGCACCCGTCTGGCAAACGGAAACCTCTAAAGTCCACAACAGAGGAAAGCTTGTCATGCTCGAGATGGGATTAAACATCCTCGGTTTCTCGTTAAGTAATTGGATCAACTACGGAATGTCTTTCGTTGGAGGTGCGATAGGGTGGCGGTTACCCTTGGCTCTCCAACTTGTCTTCTGCATAATCCTCTTCTCTACTATTCCGTGGCTTCCCGAGTCACCTAGGTACGTGGTTTTCCGCTTAGATAAATACTATAGTACCCATCTTCGTTTTTCTAACCTTATTTGAATTTAGATGGCTACTTGCGCACGGGCAGGAGATTGAAGCTACCACGATCCTTGCTGACTTGGAGGACAAACCGATCGATGACCCATACGTCGTTGCTGAGCGCGCTGAGATCATTTATGGAATCGAATATGAGCGCGAGAATGCGATGAAATGGGGTGATATTCTCCGCGGTCGCAGCAAGACTGGAACCAAAACTATTCGGCGATTGGCACTTGGCGCTGGCACTCAAGCTATGCAGCAATTCGGTGGTATCAATGGTACGTGGAGACAAACCTTTTATGTTATTGAATGCATATACTAACTATAATGTAGTGAGTATTAACCCAAGTCTTGATTTGGTCCCTCTTCTAAACTAGTGATGTGAGGAGGGGACACAAAATCTTACGTCCGCGCTCCAGGACAAGCTATGGCGAAGAGTGAGACTTCATGTCCGAATATGGATGCTAACGTTGAGTAGATCATGTCTTATTACCTTCCCACCGTATTGATTGAATCCGTCAAGCTCGACTCTAGCATGGCTCGCCTCATCGCAGCCTGTGCGTCGGTTGTTTACCTAATTGCTTCTTTGATAGCAGCACCCCTTGTCGAAAAGTTTGGCCGTCGAAAGATGATGATGCTTTCAACAGTCATTCAGTTCTTCTGCTTTTTGCTCGTGACCATATTGCTCCACTTCGCGGAGGAGCCGGGTTACGCGCATCAAGTCGAGTTGGCCAAGTCTTCTGTTGTGTGGTTCATTCTCTTCTACGTAGCGTTTGGCTTGGGAATGCTGGGCGTAAGTCTCGACCGCACTCGAACTCATCGGAAAATGCTAATTTGGACTTACAGATCCCGTGGTTGTACCCTACCGAGATCAACTCGTAAGTTCTAGAACATTTTTTATATAAATGTCCTAATTGCTAATTTTATATAGTCTTCCCATGCGTACCAAGGGCGCTGCTGTTGCTACGATGACGAACTGGATCACCAACTTCGCCGTTGTCGAAATCACACCGATCGGCATCCAAAAACTGGGATGGAAGTTCTACATCATTTGGACCATAACGAATGCACTATTCCTGCCGGTCATCTACTTCTTTTACCCAGAGACGGCCAACCGTACTCTAGAGGACTTGGACGCCTTTTACCGCGAAAACCCGCCCTTAATCCTCCACAAGGACCGCGACTCCACCTCGGTACGAAGACCCGAGCGGTTCGCCCAAGCTCAGGGCCGCGACATAGAGGAAGCGGCCGAGAACCTACGGCATCGCGGATCGATCCACGGGTCTATCTTCGAGCACGACGCTACTAATAAGTCTATCAGCGATTGAGTCGCTTAGTTAACGATATTACGATACCCACTGGTGGAGACGGTTCGACGACTGGGCATGGAGCAGGTTTACGAATACTACCTGGCGAACCTTAGGGACCTATGCATGGGCACTGGGGTTTCTTTTTTCTCTCTTCTTTCCTGTACTTTCGTATAGATTTCTTCTAGTGATACCACATTACGTTAGAGAAGTAAAAATTCGATACTATTAAACATATGATGATCTCACGTCTCTTGCTGTATGGAATATAGGTAGGTACTTACCTCGACGTCAGATAACTGCCGTAGCCTGCCCAGGTCCCAGAAGAAGGCCCGATTTAGGAAATCCCCGACTACCCCGTATGTTCGAATAGTTCAGGTATTCTATCGGCGTTAGCGTGCGGACGCCATCCTGGTCGTCGATCAGGTGGAGTAGCCTCGGGACTTGTTACCGCTAGTCGGGCTAGTGCGTTTCCTATACGAGACAATATCGCCGATTCCGTTCTCTTGGTCGGGTGCTCCCGAGGCCAAGATGTAGGTTAATTGAGCTGAGTACGTACTTATCTAGTACCTTTATATAAGAGAGGAGGAGTTGGTCTATGGCGAACTTCAACGCTTGTGTTTACGGCGAGTTGGTTGTGTATACCGGGCGTACGGATTCGAGTATGACTTGACTTGAGATGCGAGATCATCACTGTAACGTGACAGTGAACCCACATATGTACACATGAAGAACCTGGGGAAGTGGGCTGATGGGTCTGGGGTGAAGAATATGGTGTTGGAATGAATGGGGACGTACGGTGGGTCGGAGGGGTTTGGGACCCGCTGCTTCACGTCACTATCGCTGGAATCACTTCCGCATTGGGGAGTTGCTGGAGTTGATGTTACTGTGGATGTAATTGTTGGTTAGGTACCTAGCTAATGCTTTGAACGTCATGGTTGGGTTTGGCTTGAAAGATGGTTTATGTGTCTCGGAGGAAACGCTCCTTGTTTTTGTTTGAGGGGGCGTTGAGCGTAGGTTTTCATGAATTGATACTAATTCCGGGTTTTTCTTCGTTGTGTGAGTATTTACTTGATGTGATCATATAACAGGATTGGATTTTTAACGTTTCGAGAAGAAGTAATGAATATTTTCATTTCGTTGGTTCCAAGTGCGATAAGGTTTAACCACCCAATCGCCAGGGGGTTGAGAATATTGAGCGCCGTGTGCTCGAGTCTCGGAAATATTATTATTTATGTTCGCCTTCATAATCATTCTATTATTTTAATCAGGAATAAATTATTTCCATACCTACCTGGTACAATTTGAGGGGGTTCAATGGATATCACTATTCGATGCTGAGAGGTGTAGGCTAAGTAGGAAGCCAGCTATGAAATGACTTCCAACTATCCCTCATCGTTTAAAAGCTACTAGGTACCTACCTAACGTTTCTTATGAGGATATAATGCTTTCTTTACCTAGATAATAAACATCCGCTAATTTCATACGCGGCTATCCCCTAAAATTGCTCTACAAGCACTAGAGATGCCTAGATCACGAGCTGGGTTTATTAGTTTTTTTTCCGAATAGTCCCTTTTACGTTTATCGTTTATAATGTCATTGATAAGATATTAATACCGTATCTGAATTCAATTACTCGCTATTGCCACGCTCTCTGAGACAACCTAGGTGGTTACTAGGTAGCTGTTGTAAGAACTCGGAAGGGGAGGAAGATTGGAAGTTTTGAATGAATTAGTCAAGGCCGTGCTTCACGGCAAGAATCAATTACATGAATAGACCCTTGTTGGGGTTAAAAATCCGATAAATAGGTATCAAATACTCCTTAATTAGGTAGATACCTGGTCTTTGGGATGGTACCTCTTGGTTGCCTTGTCAAATAGTCCCCAGCAGTTCTATCCATACAAGATGTTCAATATGTAGACGGAACGTAGATGAACTGTAGAGAAACTAAACCATCTCATGGAAAGAGAAATATATATTATGATGCCTTTCTATATGGTGAGAGACCAGGTTAAGATTATCTGGACCATTTGGAAAATCTCGCTAATGACTGATTTGCTACATTGTCACTCAACGATATTCTTAGCATAGAAAATTGTAAAAATGAGATATTAATTGTGTTAATACGGGAATTGGACTAATTTCATATTTAGTATAGACCTATGATTTTATTTCCGTGGCGTCGAATTAATTATTGCTGTCAAAAGGGTGAGTACAATCGGGTGAGTTTCACTAAGATCGTGTTGAATTCCACCACATGCCACTTTACAACCACGATAACCTTTAGGTATATCTCTGGGATTTTAAAGATAGTTTTGATATATAAGTCAATTCAATTAATTCTCTTCGTGGCAATCCCGGGTACATAGTTTCTGCCATTTTTCTTCGTGAGAATATTGTTGAGTGATAAGATGTGAGTCAGGCGTGGATATTTAACTTCTTGCTGTGGACTTTGAAGTATTTTCGCAGAATAAATAGGTACCTTGTCATGTTCTATTTTTACCCGAACTACACTTTCATAAAGCAAGAATATTGGATTTTCCTCGATAGAAGGACGTATTTTATCATCTTCATTACTCGGGTGCGGGCTCGTGCTCCGGTACAGAACAGTCGGCTGGTTCTGCATGGCTGAAAAGCTCCTATACTACCTAGTAGTATTCCAGATTCGTCGATATGGTACAAAAGTTCACCATTTGGCAACCTAGCTAGTTGTAAAAATCTTGTAGATAATCTCTTAGGGACAGTTATATATGGTATTGGCGAAGAAGATGATTGTTCCATGTTTTAGTACTGTTAGGGATTGTTGAAATGTCATATCTCACTGAGTAGAGTTATTCTTCATTATTCATGCTACTTCACCCATGTCGCCCCAGAAGACCACCCTCAGAAATCGTCTCTATAATAACCCATGAGATGATGTCCCTCATATTCGGACCGGTATGCATCAAATTGTGTCAGACTTCACCGCCCTCACCCGAAAGAGACCTCCATCCCTATTTTCCTCTTCGAGGCGGCTGAAATTTTGCTCTCACGCAAGCGTTCAACACCACATCCTTCTCTAATCTGTAGTAAGCCTCCACAGGCCATCACCAAGGTAATGCGCGTCCTCAATAACCGGGCCCTTCCCCTTCTCCTTAACCTCCTTCGTACCAACAACCAAAAACCCAACCGCACACGCCTCCGTCTTTCCCTCCGCCCTCACAATCACCGGCTCCCCCTTCGCCAACTCCCTCGTCCACCTCTCCTCCTCATCCAACCCCTCCCCCTCAATCCCAGGCGTCCCTTCTAAAACCCCACTCGGCAACCTCCCCCCCACGCTCGTGAGCCCAGGCGCCATGAGCGTAGCGCCGGAGAGAACAAAGCGGATGGCGCCGCGGTCGATGCGCAGACTGGGAAACGCGTCGGGGAAGCGGTGGACGAGGCGGAGGTGCGGTAGTAACGTGTCCCCCCCGTGCTGGAAGAACAGAGGCTGCGAGTCGAGCACGTACAGTGTGCACCGGTCCGGCAGCTTCATCGCTTCGAGAGAGCCTTTCTTCGGTAGGATCTCGTCCATGTACTGGTTTAGCAGCGGGTATGTTGTGAGCAGCGATTGCCGCAGCGAGCGCTGCACGGAGGATTTGAGCTTGGATTTTGGGGCTGCGGTTATTCTGTGAGGAGGGTGGTGGGGTTAGCTTCTTTGTCTTTGGTTTGGCTTTGGTTGGGGTTGGATTGGAAGAGGAGGGAAGGGGTGAGGGTGCTGGTTTACTCTTTCTTGAACATCGTGTCGGATTACGGTCAATTCACCAGTATTGTAGAGGTAAATAGGTGTAGGTATTGTGTGTTGACGAGATCTAAGTATGTGGCATGAAGCTTGTGAAAGTTTGGAGGGGCAGTCGATTGGAATGCCCCGCAGTCGCAGTTCAGCGCGGGGCAAACTCTGGAACTTTACCCCCTTGCTCCCGGCTTAGCGGGGCACGCGGTACGGGGGTACCTGGCAGCTCCAGCAGCTCTGACCTTGATGCGCTTCTACTGTCCTCCAATCCTTCCTTACGAAGAGAGCTGGGATAAAAAGCTTCCTAGAATCACACCTAGGAATGACGATATAAGAACTAAAAGTTTTGAGGTCATCAAGGTACTCAGGTACCGTGCTCGGGAACGCACCTACTTGTCGGTTATCTAAGGCTAAGTGACCAACACGTGACGACCTCGTGGCGCTCGACCTGCCCTGTTTAGAAGAAATCCCGAGGAAACCGAATACGTCATTGCATACGACGGCTGCGAAACATTAGTACAAGTTCGTATCTTAGAATGTTGCTTGCCTAAAGTTTATAAGAACAGACCAAGAATATATCTGCCCCTCGTCTCTTTGACAACTTTCATCTTCAACTACCTACAACAACTTCACCTCAACGAAATTAATACAATAAACTAATTTCAACTCAATTAAATCATACTAAACAACAAGCACAATGCCTCTCGTCATTCCAGGTATCACGGATAACTCCAAAGACAAGACTGCGGACTGGACGAGCAAGTTATTGGGCAAGACCGTGTCTGATAATGGACACAGCGAGACGGTGTGTAGAATCTCTTTCGGGCATCATCCTACCAATAAATATCAATGTAAAGTAACTAACATAACAACCTCTAGAACTTCTGCAAGAAGGATCTCCCGCAGGAATGCCGTATCATCGAGCCGGGAATGATGGTAACTCGTGATTTCAAGCCTGACCGGCTCAATGTCCACGTCAAGGACGACGGCACAGTCCACCACGTCCAGCACGGCTAAGCTTCTCGTACGACGATTTTGGAGTGTTATCCGACGAAGCGCGACCTTATCAACTGAAGATACTGATAGGGACAGAACTATCGTTCAAGATCACGGGCTTTGGATTGGAGGTTTCGCTAGCCGAGGATAATTTGTGTTATTAGTCTTCCTATCCTTTAAGTATGAGCAATGAATAATTATCTCTTTCCGAGTAATCTGATTTGCGCTTTTGAAGATCGGAGTTTACGTATTGGTTCGCTGCAAGATGTTGATCTCTGCGAGTAATCGTCGGCGCTTTCCGAACACACCAACTTCAGCGTCGGCGTAGCCAATTATGGTACCCCGCATTATCGATATAAATTTCAACTGGCAAGACAATTTCCTTCTGAATGATTCAGTTGACGCTCTGTATTTCATCTGTTTGACCATTACTCATACCAAATGGGACATAGTCAGCAAGAGTCTCAATACAGCTAAGCGAAATGATTCTAACCCAGCTTGTGATGTCGTTCCCGACATGAAATGCCATGTGAAGTGGTAGAATTGGAACCAGGATATCAATCCTACGCATGATAGTCGAAGAAGTATCAGGAAGACATCTCCTTATTGGAATTTTCCTGTGTCGTTAAATAAACCCATGTCATTACAATTTCTAGAATGGCAAAACGAAAAAAGTGCAACCACCGCTAACTTCGTTGATCTGAGCCTTGGTGGAAAATGTCCTAAATCCTAGCCGAGGATATTGTTGCGAAGTGTACAATGAGACTTCTCAAAACTTTGAAAGCGCCCCCCCAAACATCATATTCATTTCTGATGGATCAGACGTGTTGAAAGGGCTTCTCATTTCCGGAGGTAGCGGTCAAGGACTCTCGCTTAAGCGGAGTAGTCTCAATAGGAAATATGTTGCGACTTGATTATATTCTCTCCTTTTTAACATGAAAAAACTTGTGTCATCCTTAAGGCAGGAGGTCGTGTAGGTATTCAACAACGTGGATTTGAAGATGTTGTCGTGGCTTTAATGAATTTACCCTCATAAAGATCGAGTTTTTGGTTTACTGGCTTTTACTGCGTTTTTTAGCTAATGCGATCTTGTTGTATAAGAGATAATATAAATCAACTTACATGTATTTGTAAAGAATTCCAACCTATCCTTAGTCTCTGTCCTTATCCGCTTGTACATTATGAATAGCTAAGCAGATAGGTAAATAGGTTAGAAAAAAGAGAAAATGGTGAAATATTCCATATTAAAAACATCCTCCCTAGAGGATGCATCATTAACACCGATGCCCGAGGTATCTAACAAGTTTCATAACAGCGTATTTCCAAGTTTTGAACTTCAACTATGCCAGCCCGTCCATCGCCCTTCATGCTCCGCTTTGTCTTTCTCAGTAGGTACCTCTTAGTAGTGTTCCATGCTTATAAACCCGCCACGCGGGTGATTCCCATCTTTCTCCCTTCCCATGCCATGCTATCCCATCACACAATGCATATGCCCAGCGCTCAAAATCCCTCTCCCTACCATGCAAACTCAACTCAACTCATCTCACACTTAGAACCCTCACTTAACCCCTAATAATGACTCCGATCCGCAAACGGATTCCCCGGCGCAGGGCTAACCTCGCGCTTAAACGGGCCCGCCGGCTCCTCGACCGGCGCAGCCGGCACCGGGGCCTCGTCAACCGCGAGCGCGGCGTTCGTCTTCGCGATAGCCGCAGCCTGTTTCTTCGCGCGCAGCTTGCGGTCGCGGCTCTTCTCGCTGCAGGCGAAGAACAGCAGGGTGCCGAAACCGCCGGCGAAACATATCGCCATGAAGATGGTGATGACGAGTTCCGCGGTGTCGAGGCTGTCTTTGCGAACCATGCAGATGTCGTTGCCGCTGCTGTCCGTTTGGCAGATGTTGGTGGAGGCGCAGACGGAGGTTGTGACGGTCGTTTCGATGCAGGCGAGCGTGGAGCCCGATGCGGTGCCGGTGGATTGTACGGGGCAGTAGGAGGATGTTGTTGTGGTTGCGGTGCTGCATTGTAGGCCGGTGGAGGTTGCTGTTGTGGCTGTTGTGGTGCCGGTTGATGCGGCGGTTGTGGTTGCGGCGGCTGCGGTTGTAGTGGTGTCTTGGGGAGCTATGTTTAGGTAGCTCTTGTTAGTTTCTTTTTCCGCACACGCTTTTCGTATACCTATTCATGTATTGGATTTGGTGGAGGGACATTTCTTACCTGGTAAAGCTTCCGGCGATCTCCGCCTTAGCTCGGCGACGGACTGTCCCTTGTCGCAGTTGTGAATGAGGAAAGCTGCTTCGATGCCCGATTCAGCGTTCGTGCATCCGGCGTTCCGGAAGCACCGCTCTAAGTCCCCGAGCTCGACGTATTCAGGCACGCGTTGAAAACAGTATTCCAAAAGGATCTTGTCACCGCAAGCAGCGGCTGCGGAAAACTTGCCGGCGCTAATGTGGATGCATGATGATCGATCTGCTACTGTAGCGCCGAGCGATGATCCCGGTAGAAGTAGGAGGGGTAGGAGAGTCGCTGGTAGAGATGACTTCGAGATACGCATTTTGAAGAGGGTTGATGTGAGGATTTAGAAATAAGATGATGGCGATAGGACGACGGAGGTAAGAATGGGATGATTTTCTTCTCCTTTCGGACTGAGCTGGGGACGAGACTCAGTTGAGAGCTTGATAGTGTAAGTTACCCGAACAGGCAAGTATCGTCGATATAGGGCAAAACGTTCAAACCGAGCTCTCTTGCTAAAGAATAACTCTTGGTAGATCGACGTTGACGATTCCGAAGTCGGCTGTTAGGGTTTTATGACTTTCAGCTGAGAGTAGACCCTATTCCGCTATTCCGATGTCTTGTCTTTCTCAGGTTTCAATCGTTTGGTATGGATGTAGATCACACAGACAGCAACACAGCAAAAAGCAAGTAGTCAAAGCCCCAATAGCACTTCGTGAAACCACGCAAAAGCCCTACGTACCGAAGCTGACGTACGAAAGACGACGAAACAAGAAGAAAAGAAACTTCAGAGAGCTAAGGGAGAGAAAAAAATGGTTGGGTCGACGAGAATGAACGGATGTACGGCTGAATATGTACCGGGTGAGAAAATACCTGAAGCGGCAGTCCAGATGCAGCTAGGCCAGCCAATCTAGCCCCGTCACGATGCTTCTCAGGGTAAAGGGTCTAATGACTAGGGGGGGAGCAAAGCTACATGCAGCTAGCTGCTACGTAAGTACTTCTGCGGACTTACAGCTCTTCTTCCGTTGGTCAGAATCAGGGTCGGGTAGCGACAGTTAGAACGGGAAAGGAACTAGCCGATACCAGTTAAATACTACATAAGACGCGTACATAAAGACGACGTACCTAGTAACGTACTTCATACCGGTACTTACCTACCTAGGTAGATTGGGAGGGAAATGAGATTGAGGCTTTGGCTGTTTGGTAAATTGAAATCTACCTGTATCTACAATTGTATCTATTTTGGTAGGTTGGTTGCGTTGCGGTGCTTACCGTATATGTGTGCCGCAGTAAAGCAAGACGGCGCAGCCACCTAGTTCTCCTTCGTCTATTGGTCGAGTTTGGAGAAGATGAATAGACGATCCAATTGGAGTTTAGAACGGGGCGGGTTTGAAGGTAAGAGACATGAAGGATTTGAATCAAAAGATAAGCGATCTCAGGTGCTTGTCAGACGAGATGTATCGAATTCCGTCGTACGAATCTAGCAAACTAGGAAGGTCTAAAATGAAGCGGACTGACAATAGAAAGTCTTCTAAGTTCTAAGGTTACGCTGATCTAGCGATACTCTTCCCAAGTCAAGCTTCGAGATCATCGTCTCGAGGTAACGTGGGACTGTTAGGAGGTAGCCTATGCGATAAATTGTATCGCACATCGCCATCGCTTTAATGGGTTCATGAATGGATTCCGAATGGATTCGTACATAGATTCGTACTTCGTACTTCCCGTCAATGCAAAGACCGAAAATTGCAAATCGAATGGCACCAAGTGGAAAACAAGTTAAACAAGCACCTTGGAGACCCCCTTTTTTCCCTTTTTTTCAGCTCTTGCTCCGCAAATTTGGGTCCTTGGCAATGCTTATTCGCATACTTCCCGGTAGATGGTAGATAAGTTTGATAAGTTCTTTACAGGGAATATTCTTAAAACATATTAACTAGATCAAATTGAGTAATTTAAGGCTGCATCCCCCTTGCCCTGCTGAAGGCCTAGCACGTAAGCAAACGTGGCTAAGCCGACGCATCCGCCAAAAGGGGTTTAGGCGAATAATAACGTAAGGTTGATTTTCCTAAGCGGAAAGGTTCAAGCTCCTCTTCTATTTCAACTCCAAAATTCGCAGAGAAAGTTGAGATGGCAATAAACATCCATTATATTCAATTCCATGAGGTGTTTGTCAAACTTCATATGTCAGTCAGTGCTGGCATGACACTCTACCTATATACATATCATAACCCGTTCCAACTCGCAACTCATGCTAGGTACCTAGGTAAGTAGTTGTGTATTTGGACCTCACTAACGAACTTCTATTATCCATCTTATTACGCAGTAGGTTGTCTCACCAGTGGTCCACCCATCACACTACTCAGCTTCTTAGCAAAGTCTAGACTCTCCGTCGGGCACCTGACGACAACATCAAAATGGAGGAAACCCAAATATCCATAGGAAACACATTGCAAGAACGAATCCCCACCAATTTCTGCTATTTGCCAAGGGGGTTAAGAGACCCAACATAAACGCCCCAGAGCGCACTTCTTCCTTGCAAGCCACAAACAAACTCGGTCCCGCTGACTGAATAGGATATGAATGCAATTTATCTTTGGAAAGGGAAGATCTGCCAAATCAACAAACGGATTCCCTGAGACTACCTGAGACCGAGAGAGTTATCTAATTGACAGTAGCCTGTGGACAACTTGTCGCGAGTCGCGAGATGTTATGGAACAACGTTCCCAAAATACTGAGTAAGATAACCCATGTATGTTCGGCACAGCTGGCAGAACTCGACTCACCTGCAGCGATGGCAGGAGAGAAGACCGATAATTTACAATCCGAAGCCATGACCTAGCCTGTTTCCGGGAACTTAACAAGACGCATGTCATTGCCGCAACTTTGCTAAAAGATCCAACCTACTAAGTATCTACCTTTTCACGGGAGACGAAACTTACTCCAAAGCCGACAGCATTGAGCATATTGCAGTAGAATTCAATCTGAGTTGGGACATGCCGACTTCACATTCTATCTGCGGTACCTATTTAGTATGGCTTTTGTATCGTCAGTTTATATAACCTATGGCTTATAGACTACCTAATTCGACGAACGAAAGACCCGTTACGGTCACGCGTTAAGACCCGGAAACCCTGGCACATATTCTATGGAAACAGTTGCCAACTCGTCAGCGTCCGCCCTTCGGACACAGAATGGGAATTTGAAGACGGCACGCCCTGCCAACAGAAGATAGCAACGCCGTCGGTTTCGCAAATGAGCTTGAAACATTAACCGAATTGTCAGGATTGAAGGCTTATAACATCCATGACACAGACTACGATGTCGCATGTGAAGAATATGGAGATCTGAACCTTTGGAACAACCGAGACCGTGGAAACTTAGGTGTGTTGACCTTCGAGCTCTTATTAATGAATAAGGAATGTATATGCGACATGATGGGGTTGCAGAATCTGACTTCTACCCTCTGAGTGCCCCAAATAAGAGACTATTCTCTATCTAAAGCCGCAACCTTAGAAAATTTTCATAAAAGGAGAATCGCAAGAAGCCCTGCTCGGGAGGAAATCAATCAACAAGCTATAGCTTCAACCCGGGGTTTGGCCAACCTTGGTTTTCAATCGTCTAGGTCATCACTGTCGCGATGTAGGTCTCGGGTAAGCACCTAAGTACAGCAAGTGCGCCAGAGCTATAAACGAGCGCCGAACAACATGAAAAAAGCCTAACAGAACATTTCAGTTACGCATTATATCAATGATACTCACGTAATTAAACACACATAACCAATCGATCGATAAGCCCTCATATGTCATGATGCAGGACTAGGAGGTAAAAAGTAACTCTTCTATGATGAGCCCTCGACCCCTCTTACCGCTATCAAATAATAATAACCCCCTAAGGTCTTTCGTGTCTTAGTGAATTGATGATGTTATTCTCAAGTTCTATTTTAGGATTATTAAAATAATAAATATTTTCTTATGTCTTAGGTAACCTTTTAGCTAAGCTACCTGGAAAAACTCAGATTCTGACGCTCAGGGATATGTTTTTTAATTGGGGGATCAGGCCTCGGGTTGATGCTAGACACAAAAACAGGGGACAACGACAATTTCGTCTGGGGAATTGATGTTGGTGTTATGCTGGATACATGAACTGGCGACAACGACAGTTTAGTTTGGGGAATTGATGTTGGTGTTATGCTGGATACATGACTAGGTACTTAGCGATACATTTTCTGTTCTTGTCGACGTGTTTCTAGCAGGAAACCCCATAGTGACGGGTAAGCTTTTTGCTTTTAGTTTCATTTAATTATATCGATTGTGTTCCAGGTTACCTCCCCTAATACGAAAACTCTTATCCATTCTTGCGGAGACTCGAAATCCCAATCTTCCTTGTTCTTCGAGAGATTTCGTAGCTTTAATAGCTGAAGCCCTTAAGGCTACACACTTGAGCCACGCACCTCAAAGCCTATTTATTATTCGGACTCCACGAAAAAACCTTTAACGACCCGTTAAACTTTCATCTTCCCCTTTCATTCTTCGTCCTAACTATTTCTTAGTTGGCGGTTGTATGTTATTCCTCGTTGTTGTGAGGGCGACGGGAGATCGGAACTTGTCGGGGGAGGTTTTTTTTTATTCGGGACGGTGGGCATTAATTCCACCTTGTTGCTGAATGAAACCTTCGGTTTCTACTTTTCATGAGGGTACCAAAATGTCAGGGTTCTCAGTCATAAGAAGATAGATAATGGTTTTCGTTATGAATCGGAAGGCACGGTCGAAGCAGTCTTTGAACTTGTGCGTGTCGATTATCCATTCTGCATTGTACTCGGGAAGACGAGAAGCAGATCGGCGTGTTCTTAGGTACTTAGACTTGTTGTCTCGTATGGTCTCGTGGGGTCTGGTGGTGTTGATGCTTCTAACTCGAGTTCTTTAGCAAGTTTGAGCTCTTCCAGCGACAATTTACTCTTCTTGTCGTATTTATCAACTAAAGCCGTAGTGCTTTGTATCAGGGTTTCTCTCGGGTACCATCGGTCGTATACTGCTGACTATCCTTTCCATCTGACAAGATACTCTTAAGGTTAGCTTTCTTCCTTGTCTATTTACTCGAGGCAGAGTCTGTATAAATGACTAATGAGGTTTGAAAGTCATAGGTAAGTGAGGTCCTTTCAGAAATAAAAGTGATGGGGTGGAGGCAAAGAGAAGCCTATATATATTATGGTGTGCGTCGACAGAGTGAACAAACGAAAGGGCGGCTAGAATAATGACATACATACAGGAAATCCAATGAGACCTGGCTTAGGCAACCATCTCCTAAAGATGCTCACTGGCGATTGAGGCTCGTAGATGTTTCGTGAGGTCGAGCTCGTGCGCGAGGTATCCGATGCGCTCTAGGATTTTAAACGGGCCGAAATCTTGCTGGCCTAATTTGCGTCCGAGAATCGCTGCTATTAGAATATTGTAGTACTTTATGGTCGATGTTGGAGAACATAGGCTTGTGTTTCGCCTCCCTCTGGGTCCAGCCGCTAACAAGTCTCCTACCCGTTGAAAAGTTCAACGACCTCGTCACAGGCTCAAACCCAGCCCAAATCTGGGCAAGGACTGTCAACAACAGCCCTCTTTGGCCTTGCCTTTCAGTTTCGCTTCTACCTCTGCCTTACTGGGTAGTACGGATTGGATCCCACGGCGTGTTGATGAATATGCGGGGCCTGAGGCATCGTTTAAGGATGCCGATTCCGAGCTCGAGAGAATTACATCGGAGCTGCTGGGGGAGATAATGCCAATACAGTTGGACACTGCTTCCGGCGCAGGGAAGTGATCATAGGATCGCCCATGGCTCCCCCGCGTTTATTCCATCCTGAAACTATACCTACCTAGGTATGTATTAAGAATAGGTAAGTATCAAGAACTTGGGATAAACCGTGATCTAAGAAGAAATCGCCAGCGAAGGAAATAAAGGAAGGCGTCGACAAGCCTAATAGGAGTTGAACCTAAACTTCCTTGTCCCTTATCCAGTATCCCCGTCTGTTTTCTCGTCTTAGCCGACAGAATCCCAGGGTTGTCTCTCTTAATGACTACACTCGACCATCCATTGGTCATAAAAATCTCCATGTCCCGATGAATAATTCCGTTTAAGTTCTGGTTATAAGTATTCATTTGTTCCGAAATCTTGTTTGCGTTCCTCGATCAGCCAGAGTAGATCAAGATCTACCAGATTGTATATAGTAGTCGTGTATCTTGTAGGTCGTTCATGTGCAAAGAACAGCAAGAGCGGACGGCCTCCATTGCCCAGTCCTTCAAGTTTCCGGATATTCTTCGCCTGTGTTAACTATCGTTAAATCGTCCAACATCTTTGATCAAATATCTGCCGGCAGAATTCCCGACGGGCAATCAACAATAGGCGAAGTAGTGCCTGAGACAGTGCCTCACCTAGGACACTAGTAGGAATTCGGAGTCGATGATTGTTGTATTAAGGATATTAGATCCTACATTGTGTTTGGTGCCATGATTCGTGAAATTGTTTACTCGTTCGATCTCAGTGTAAGAGCGATCGTGGACATTCCCTGCGCTTGCCTTCTCACGACAAGGCAACTGGCGACAAGCCTCTACTAGCTCTAATCGATCCATGAAGGCGTTTTGCACATGGGAATGATTATCTCCCCGCCCCTGGTCGGGATGAAGTTTGAAGCAGGATACCTGAAAACCCGTGGATTTAGCCAGGGTTATTATCGAGAGGCGATGGGCAGGTTTGCTGCCATTGTCCCGAGGGTTATCCTTATGAACCCATACGCGAAACTACTATCCAGTTCGGCGAGGACCACGAGATGGGCGGGAGGGCGTGTAAACGCCCTCGTTTAATCCGCTGTGTTTTATGGTGAGGTAAGCCTAGGTGCGCTTCCTTTTTAATAGTCTGTACGAAGATTAGTACAATGTATTAGGATTCATAGACAGATCTTTACCTCGTGTTGAAGAATGAGGATGATACATTTTTGTTATCAACCTTGTTAACTGTTTATGGGGTTGATATCTTCTGCGTCATCAAGGCCTTCTCGCAAGTGCAGTGCGATATATCGATTTTTGCAAGCCAACAAAGCGATATCAAGGGATTATACTGGTTTAGAAAAGGGTCGTTCCGTGCCGTTAGTAAAGAATACCAAGTCCTTCCGGGTTTCTTCTCCGCATCAATTGCCCCAGCCTACTGGAGCATTTCGGGAGTTGTAATATTGTTATCTGGCTTTCTGATTGTCTTTGGGTATCTTATGTTGATAAATAAAGGTTAGTTGATGCTTTACTAGGTTATTAGGTTGTGAAAGAAAGGTTTATGTTTGAACAACGAACGTCTCCGACGATTTAGATTTTGAATTGACTTAGTGAAGAGCTGGGAGCATGATAATAAAGAGGTAACCTTGGAACTCATTTGCGGGGGTGAGCAGATTTTAGACTTAACAGAAAGTGCTCATGCATTTAGGGTACGTGGCTTCTAGATTTTTAGTGGCACTCGAGGGGTTTTTTAAATTTAACATTTTATATGCTCAACTGTAATTATGGTTCTTTATATCATCCGATCATGAGACTGAATAACTGGGAGCTGCTATTAGAAAGAAATGGGGCCAATAGTAAGTAGAACTACAGAAAAATCTCTCACCGTACTGGTAAGAGTTACTAAAAAAACATGGTAGGTAGAGCTGTAGATAAACCCAATTGAAATAACCGGATGTTTATTCGGAATTCTGGGAACAAATTTACGCAATTATGGTAGCATGCCATAGCCGGGATCTGATGTGAACCTGGAATGACATATTAATCGCCGTGAGAATTTCGGAGTCGCTCAAGCAGAATTTTGAAATCGTTGAGCTGGCTTTCACAAAGAATGGACCCTCAATCCTTGATACCTGGGTAGGTATTTATAAGAGTGGCCATGGTTAATAGGGAAATTGTGATGAGTGCTGGTGAGTATTTGGTGACTCCCCATTACGTAGGGCTCATACCAAGATATATCTTTTGCTACATTCAACACTTTAGTTGGCACCATGATTGCACTTAGTGCTTCAGCTCAGCAAGTTTGCACCTTAAACATACAGTACTCTACACAGTATTCCAAGTTGCTCTATCAGATATTCTTCCCAACAAAATCGTGTACTTTTGGGGATTGAAGCCATATAACAGACAATCGACAAAAAGGGCCAAGATCAAGCGACCAAGCATATCGATCACCTCATTCACAAGCACATATTCAACAACAAATGACACAATATTAAGTATGAATGCTCAACGAAGATTCCCATTCATAATAATGACCCTTTCTCAAACGGTCCTAGACTCAGCGAGGGTTCTAACGCCCCCTCTTGCACATGTATGTTATCCCCAGCCCTGAAAGCACAAGCGTAGGCGTAGGGTAAAGTAGCAGTGGTGGTACTAGTAGTAGAATTTTTACTCAATGGCCAACCCCGCTCAAAGGCGGGGAAAGGAAGAAATGCGTGTGTGGTCGGGATGCAAGACCAGTACATAGCAGAGTAGGTAAGGTAGGTAGGTAGGTTACAAGTGGTAGTGATGGTGTCGGCGATTTGCCTGTCGAATGCTCACCCACCGACGGCTGCACGGCCTCAACCACACCAACATCAACAACAAAAAAAGCGGTACAGTGAGAAAAAGAGAAACTCTAGCGGATAAAGTGCGGACTCACCCCCGACTTTTTCGTGCAGAGTAAACAGTAACCCCAACACAATCCTAGCATCTACGTCGACCATTCCATTCCCTCTTGCTAATACTTGCGGTAACCTGACGAATTACTACCCGGTGTGGCGTCCCTCGGAAGCCTCCTAAGCTCTCTGGATCGGGACCGCGTGGTTAGGCGGACTGGTGCCTGCCACCAAGTTACTGATACCTCCTGTACCAGGAGCTCCTAAATTCTGTTTCAACGTGGTCGATCTGTCGAAATGGATGGCGATGATGTTACCGTCGTGGTCGCGTCGGATATCGAAACTTCCACCTCCATTATGGTCGTTGCCTTCGGTTTCGCACATGTCCAACAACTCCACCTCGGATATTGGCTCTTGTCCTGGTAGACCGATGGAGCCAATATGGGCTTTTATGGCAGGTAAGTCTATGTACCCATCTGGATCCGTGGTGTGTATTTCCAAGTCTTTGCACGAGCTTATAAGTATCTGACGAATAGTCACGGATCGAGGCTGAGTTGTGCGTATTCCTGGAGGTGGAGCGAACGCGGCATTCGATGGCCACGCTAGGTTGGCAAATCCTGGAGGTGGAGAGAACACATTTGGATGACCCCATGTATTCAATGACGAACCGACGAAAGGATCTATGAATGGCGCGCTTGTAAACGGTGGCCGGGCTCCGGGGGGAGCAGTACCTCGGCGGGAAGAGCCAACGCCCCCGAAAGGTTCGTCCGCATCATCGAGGAGAGCACTGCTGCCGAGATGACTACTTACATCGTCAATATCGGCGGATAGATCATGACTCCTTTGCCCATGAACCACGCTTCCAGGCCTACCAATAGGCGTTGGTAGGGTTGTATCAAATGAGGCGGACGCCTGACGTGAATGCGACGGAGGATGTCCCGGCGCACTTTCCGGAGAGAAGCCTTGATGATGCATGCCGGGAAGAGGTGGTTCCGGTGGTTGGTGAAACCCGGGCGGTGCATGTGGTGGCATTGGGAAGGCCCGGCCACCCATAGGACTAGGCGCAGACAGACCAGGCGGTGCTGGCAGACCCATGGGGCGAAAGTTTCCAGGGGGTGGGTACATAGGATCCATCCGGTTGAAGCCTGGAGGGAACTGCGGTGGTGGCATTCCGGGCGAATACTGCATTCCCATTGGTAGCCCCATGCCGAACGGCGTCTGATGCGAACCAGGTGGACTCTTAACGCCTGCGTGCAGAGGAGATGCCGGTTGGATGGTAGGAGGTCCTCCACCCATTGGCCCGTTAGCAGACGTCTTTCTCGGTGGGCCTATGGGTCCTGGACTGGTATGCGACGGAGTTAACGTGTGCGGTGACGCATTTTGGCTGGGACCGGAAGCAGAATGGGAAGCCTGGGAAACTGATCTTGTTACTTCTTGAGAAGCGGACCGAGGTTTTATGGGTGTCGGAGCCATAGGTAGAGCAGGTGTCGCAACAGAAATCTGGGGAGACGGATAACTAGCTGGATACTGATGAGGAATGGCGGGGATCGAGATCGGATGCTGTTTTTTTGCCGGTTGGGTCGGAATAGGTGCAGCAGGTGTCGCGACCTTAGCTGCCGTTTTCTCCTTTTCTTCCTGCTTTGACTTTTCCTTGGCATCCCTTTCTGCCTTAGCTTGAGCCGCCCTTAATTCCTTATCCCTCTTATCTTTCTCATGCTTCTCTCTCCTTTCTCGAGTCTCGCGTTCCTTCTGCTCGCGCGCTTCTTGTTCTTTGCGTCGTTGTTCATCCTTGACCTTTTTCTCGCGCTCTTTCGCTTCGCGGACTTTTCGCTCTTGTTCTAGCTGCTTTTCCTTTTGCTCATGAGCGCGTCGTTGTCGATCTACCTCCCTTTTCGCCCGTTCCTCTTCCTCGGCTTTCCTTTGCGCATCTTTCTTCTTGCGCTTCTCTTCTGCCTTGAGCTTGGCTTCCTCGAGTTTTCTAGTCTCCTCTCGTAAGCGTGCGGCGTCTTCGGCCGCTTTGGCAGCATCTCGCTTAGCCTTTTCCTCAAGCTGCTGTTGCTTTTTCTGGGCCGCCTTATCTTTTCGCTTCTGAGCCTCCTTTGCTTTCTTGGCCTTTTGCTGGGTCTTCTGTGTCTCTTCCTGTTCAAGTTCCTCAAGAAGTTTTTCCTGCCGTTCCCTAGCGACTTTCTCTCGGTATGCTGTTAAGACTCTCTGCTCGAACATGCGCGCAGCAAATATCTGAAACATTCGACGGCCCTCTTCCATGCGCTGCTCCTCCGTCATGGTATCCTGTGGAGAATTAGCTAATGACATGTTCCTATAAGATTTCTGCTAAGTACCTCTTCCTCTTCGTAATCTTCGTCTTGAGTATCATAATCCTCTTCTTCCTCTTCGTCCTCCTCAAATTCGTCTTCCTCCGGAGGAGCGTGGTTGTGAGGATTAGGTATGGAGGCGCCGTTTACGCTATGGCCATAACTTCCAGCATAGTGTTCTTTAGAGTCTTCCTCGCGGGCCATTCTTCTCTCGGCTAACTGCTCCATCATCTCAATGAATTTTTTGCCATCATTTTTGAGTAGATCGTCTGCTACAGTAAGAATACCGCCTAAATCATGTTATTCATATACGTTGAATTTACGTATGAATTTGGGGGACTCCAGCTTACCTTTGACCGTGAGACTTTGACCGAAGTTGAAGAAATCAGTGGGATACGAGTCGCGTGGTATATCCTCTGGCTCATCATCGTCCTCCTCGTCGTCCAAGCCCTCGACGTCACTATAATCCTCAACATCATCTTCGTCGTCTTCGGGGTCTTCGGGATCGTCTGAATCCACGTGTTCTAGCATACGACCACGGGGCGGATGGTGGTTCGGATATCGAGTCGGTGGAGCTCCGGGAGGATGTAGACCAGTCATAGGACCAAACCTTTTGGGCGAAAACATGGGCGGCGCATTCGGGTGGTTATGAGGCTGATTTGCAAAAGATTCTAGCTCTTGATAATAAGCATCGTAGAGACCCTCCAACTCTTCCTCGATCGCCGTTCGCTTACGTCCGCAGACTGCGCAACTACACGTGTGTTTTTGTTGCTCCTTCATCTTCTTGAGGACAGCGTCTTTCTCTACCTTAACTAAAGATTTACGTTCATCCTCGCCTAAACCTAACCAGAACTGTTTTATTCGTTCGCGTTCCTCCGGGCCGGATGTGTTCCATATCTTTTCTTTTGATATGCCAGAGGGGTGACTGTGAATCGATTCTTCACTTAAAGCCTTCTTCTTCTTTTTCTTAGACTTCTTGGATTTTTGCGTAGATCCATTTATGCTTTGGCTAAGGTCATCATGGCCATCGTCGCTTTCGGTTTCCTCACCCCAATCTTCACCGTTATGGGTATGGTTATGGGATAGGTAGGCATCGTTTAGCATAGCATTATGGGAATCATGCACACCCTTTCTATGCGACCCAGGCACGGCGGGCAGAGGCGCACTGCTCGTGGAGGCCGGACTAGGGAGTCCATTGGCAGCAGCCTCAGCTTGTTCGGCAGCAGCCTTAGCGGCAGCTTTCGCTCGGCGTTTTTGCTTTTTGCGGTTCACAGGTTGCGCAGGGGGTACATCGACGACAGGAGGGGGATTGGTAGGGGCACCTCCTTTCGAAGATGATGTAGTTGTCGGTGATGGCTGAGCAGGCGGAGTTGAAGCTGAGGATTTAGGAACGGAGATATACTTTGTTCCATCCTTGTTCGTATATTTCGCGGTGGCCTTAGGAACAGATGGCGTAGGAGCCTGTGTGGCTGGCTGTCGGTTGCTATTTTTCGCAGGCATTCTACCTAGGTGTCCGAAGGGGTATCTAAAGGGAGGCGATTTATGACGCGAATATAGTCGATGGAGTCATGTGCGATGTACTGGCAGGAGAAACTCCAGGTCAAATAGCTCGATATCAAAAGTCACTTGTTCGTATCAGTAGGATCAATGTTGGAAATCAGATTGCAGGCAAGTCTAATGGTTGGATGGGTATCGGTGCTTTGTTTGGCGAAGCCAAGTTCGCCGTCGGTGCCCCTCTCCAAGGTGGGAAATTGGCGACGGGTCCGAATCCTCAGCAGATGCGGCAAGTTTTATTCTAGGGTATTGTCTCTGCTGTAGCCACGTAAATATGTTGAAGGTCAAGCGGAATAATGTCCGGAGTGGTGGCTGGTCACCGCGGGAGGGTTGTTTGTTGGATCAGAAAACGTTAGGCGTAATCAGCAAGAATTTGGTTGTTGGTGTTTCTAATTCTTAAGAGTTCTAAAGTTCTAAAGTTCTGGCTTTTCCTACGTCGAAATCTCAGGTACCTAGGAAGGCAGGTACAATCTCCAAAGTAGTACGCACCTTGTGATTGGGTGAAATGCTTTTTATCGATTGGTTCTATTGGATCGGGTCCTTCTCGCTCCTGCCCAGCCTGGTAAAAACACCTTACGTAAGGTAGTTAAACCGCTGTGGCCGCTATGGTAATTATATGTACCTAGGTACCCGTTCCCACAGCCTCATCCTCATCATGTCCCTCACCTTCATCAGCCCTCAGTTTTGCCGGTCGGTCAACGGGCAACAAACAGTGGGTAACTGCAACCTGTACCTTAAAGTCACATGATCTTAATGCCCCTCCATCATTTCAAGGTTAGGACTGACATCGAAGCTGGGCAATTGGAAAATTGAACATACAAATACCTACTTACATCCATCCATCCATCTGACCCATCAATTGAAACCAACATTACGACACCTTGATGGCTTGAGTTAATCCTGTTATTCCTGACTACATCTGGTTCTTTTCTCTCCTGTTTTTCGAGTTCGAAATGGGTGTCATAAGTCTAATGGGTATTTCAATCGATTGGATCTTACGGAGTAAAAAGCTCGAATTTCAGAATCTGTGCCACTGGGTCGTCGATGATTTAGGCAAGTAGGGCGAGGTGGACCAGCAAGGCGAAATATCTGTCAGAAAGATAAAATTTGCCTTCGCATTCTACTTACTCGCTTATTTAAGCTCAGTATAGGAACTGTTATTCCATTTTCAGATGTCACTGTAGGCCGAACTCAGGTCCAGGATGCCTCTCCACAACGCATTCCCCCCCAACGCCATGTGCTGATGGGTCCTAAAGGGGTTACATATTAACAACCCCAAAACATTTCTACAGTTTCAGCATTACTCCACGACTTTGCAACAGAACACAGGTGTAAAATCTAGACCCTGTGTTTCCATACCTAGTAACACCGGAGATTGGAACGCCCTGTCTATCGACGGCGAATCTACTCTGTATTCAACAGTTCAATAAGGACCGGTCCGTTCATAACTGGCTAGTATCACTAGTATTACTACTAATTATCACTAAAACTTTCACAGCACCACAGCGCTACATCGTCATCACTGATGAAATCAACAAGTGTACCTGACGCGACTTGTCAGAAGATAGACAGACGGCATCAGGAAACACTAGTGCTATTAGCTACTACCGACCCAATCATATCGGATCGATGCTGTATTGTTCGATATACATATCTATCTCCATGATCTCCCGTCAAGTGGTGCGGTAGGACATAGTCATGATTATTACTTGACAATTGGGTCGAGAAAGGGGATTGTGGGATTGTGCAGTAGAGATATGCACTACCCAATTTTTTTCATGCTGAGACATGCAGCCCGTTGGGCGATCTTAATCAACTACGCGCGTGGGGACGGAAGCGGTCAGGTCACCCAGGTCCAGCTTGGATGCGCTAACTTGATTTGAGTCAAATTGATTCCTCGACGTCGACAAAACTGGACGAATCGGTAGCTTAAACAGTTCGTCTACCGACATAGGTATTGAGATAGGCTATCAAACACCGGGAGTCACCCAAGCGCCAAGTTAACAAGTCGAGGACACAGGTTGCGTAGTTTTGGGGGTCCACATCAAATCATCAGATGAACTCCGCAACATACATCCTTATGTATGTGATGCCGGTTAACCCACTGGCCGAATGACGAACAAGTCGAGTCTCTCCTTTCCTAAATCCCTACTGGCTCCCCGTGATTCTACGATCTAGTTGTCTGGCTGTCCGGCGGACAACTCAGTCGCCAGTTATTAATTGGCGTTCACCGGTCCGCATCGAGTTATATCAAACCAATCGTGCTCAGTCAGGAATTACACTTGCGAGGTGCCTTGTTAACTAGTTGATGCTGTGGCACTGTCAGATGAGTCTGGTAGAGCCGGAACCTTTGTAACGTAGCAGCCTTTGGCGGTTTAGCATGTTTACAGCTAAGTGGCGGCATCTCGCAGCTTTTGCACCAGTTTTTGCACCGGCTTAGTATGCTGTGTGTTGTGCGCGTTGGGCAATAGTTATGTCCATTGAGCGAAGTATGCTCTAGCACATCGAGTGAATCCCTTATATAAAACGATCAAAAGTTCAAACGTGGTTCTCCTACCCTACAACTAGTTACCTAACTTATACTCCTAACTCTCCCTAAATGTCCCTAACTATCCCTAACTATCCCTAAATTTCTTGGGGCTGCTAGGGTATATTTGTTTAACACATCTGGGCAGTTTCGCGTCCCGGTAACGGATTTGACCAATAACATCGCCTTATTTTTCAAGCTGAATCCCAAGTTACAGGGGGTAACAACACGGACTAAGAACTGAATCCTTTAACGGAGGCCTTAAATTCTACCGCGAAGCCCGGCTCTTCCTAGGCTTTGCGCAGGCCGCTCGTATTCAAATAATTTTTCTATCCTAAACATATTTCAACTAACCGGATAACCAAGAAACTGGTTAAAAGTAGGAATTAAAAGAAGGATCAAGAAGAGAAGTCATCTCATTATCCTCGGGAATTCTAGAAAGGCCTATATCGACGACGGTTTATTTATTATCAACACCCGACGCGGAGACTGTTGAAGGTCACTCAAAGTCCGACTTGGGGAGACTCGCGTCGACTTTTTAATCAACCATTGGAGGCCTATCCACGCTTACTTACATTACACCACCCGCGAGGTGACGAACCAGACACTGGGCACACCGACAACAAACTTCTTCTACTTCGCCAATCTACGCGTCAAAAACGCAAAACGAGTCTGAGAACTCTGTTTCCTATTTCTGCGACCAAAGCAGACGACGAGAACCGTACCAGAGTCTCGGAATTGACATTATCATTCGCGTCGAGCAATGGCGAGTTCGAATCCGCAGAATGTCATCCGTAGGTACGTTCAATTCGACCGACGATCCTTTTTCGGCTACCTTCGAATCGTCACACCCACCACGAACGTTTCCCCTCTACGCTCGTGATATGTTCTAGCCCGGCCTTATGGAGGCGCGCGACAACCATCTCGCGAACCCCTACCATCGTCGGCTACTACTACACTTGCTTCGCACCTGATGCACCTAAGCATTACTAATCAGATTTATATAGGAAACTAGTCATCATTGGCGACGGAGCTTGCGGCAAGACCTCTTTATTGAGCGTCTTCACATTAGGGTATTTCCCAACCGTATGTCAACGTTTCCTTTTCGCCTATTCATTCCTCCCCTTGATCCTTTGTTGCATGTACCTTGCTGACACGTCATACATAGCACTACGTAAGCAGACCTTTAGAAGGACGCCCTACTAAGAAAGTAGACGAAACTAACGAATCGCTCTCCCTTGCTTTCTCAGATCCCGACCGTATTTGAGAATTATGTCACAGACTGCAGAGTAGACGGCAAGTCGGTACAATTGGCATTATGGGATACGGCAGGCCAAGAAGACTACGAACGACTGCGGCCACTCGCATACTCGAAGGCGCACGTATTATTGATAGGGTTCTCGATTGAATCACCGGATTCACTTGACAACGTGAAACACAAGGTCAGGATTGACCCCTGCCCCTGGTGAACATCATGTCCCAATTTGCGAATCCAAGCCGTGGCGTCCCCAGAAAAAAAAAGGAACAAAACAAACTAAGAAAAACAAGAGCAATGAGAACCCCAGCTAACGAGGAGATAAATAGTGGATAGAAGAAGCTACGGAGCGGTGTCCAGGTGTCCCAATCATCCTGGTGGGCCTGAAGAAGGATTTGCGCGACGATCCGGTAGCCGTCGAAGAGATGCGCAAGAAGAGTCTCAAGTTCGTAACGGAACGGCAAGGCGAACAAGCGGCGCAGGATATTGGTGCGCGAAAGTACCTCGAATGCTCGAGTCTTAGCGGCGAGGGCGTCGACGACGTCTTCGAGGCCGCAACCCGCGCTGCCCTACTCACATTTGAGAGAGGGGAAGGTTCCGGATGCTGCGTCATATTATGAGGTATTGCGACACGACTCGACACGAAACGGCGGTTTAGAAACGGGGAGAAGGTGACGAACGAGTTTCCCGCGAGACGACTAAAAAGGGGTGTATACCGGAGCCGGAGGGAGTTCAGCGGGAATGGTATTCTGGATACTTTGCTTTCCTTTGTTATCATCTTGGAATATGAGAGGAAGAAAGATGCATGAACGGGGGACGAGATGGTGGAGGCGCCGCTAAAAAAATTGAGTGCCGGAAAGAAGCAATAGGGGGGAAGGCTGAGATATACCACCAAATCTACCAAGACCGAGGCGAAAACTGTTTGCTGGGACCTAACTAACCTACATTACTCTACGTACCCGGCAAGCACCACGACCACATTATCTACCTATATGCATATCATATCTACATACCATCTATCGAGAGTGTCGAAGAGATATATCTAATGCGACACCTGGACTTTCGCTCGCCTACAGATGAAAAAACCACCTGCACGATTTACGAGAGCCCCTATGCTCTTTTATCTGTCTATCTAGCCTGGAACAGACTGAATGAATGAACCGGTTAATGTGGAGCGATCTTGAGAATTTTGAAATAGTTCTATTGCGAAGACTCGGTCACGGATAATACCTAGAGAGGCAAGCGCTGAATTGAAGAAAACACATTCACTGTGATGATGATAACCCTATTTCCACATTCCTAGAATACGCTCGTTTTTTCTCGTCCCGGTGGGCTCGCTCCGTTTACACGCATGCGCGGAACCTGCTTCGAATATCGAATCCATTACCTATTACTATCAGGTTTAGCAGGTTTTGATAAACGAACGGTATCAATTCGCCTCCTGCTGCTCCGTAAGTAGTAGCTTACCCCCCCTTAATCAGGAATCTCCATACCCGCGGCTATGAATCGGGTTTTCGTATCTAGATGATCGAACGATCGGCTTGATTTCACCCTCTCCACATCTTGGATCGCCAAGACTGCGTGGCGAGGTGTGCGGAGAATTAAGCGTGGAATCAAGGTGAAGGCGAGATCGGTAAATACAAATCCAACACCTAAATATGGTACAATGTGTAGACATGGAGGTACGGTTAGTATGTATGTTGCGCGCACGTATGGCTGTGTATATATGTGTAGAGCAGGAGAGCAAAAGTCTAGTCCCATGCATCCGGATTTTTCCCAGTCCCCGCATGCTCGAGAATGATCTATAGTACAACGCCCCCCTAAACTTAACAACCAGCATTATCCTGCAGCTCAACCACTACCTACATGACATAGACACACGTAGTACGTAGAAAAGCTCACGACCGCGTCCATCCATGATTCCAAGGCTCGCGCGCCGGCGTCTCGGTCTGCGCCCTCGCGTACTCGATCGGGATGCCGCCGTGCCCGTAGATGCCCTTCTTCTCCATCGCAACACGGTACAGGTATCCTTCCGGCCGCGCGCCCGGCCCGCTCATCTTCCGCAGTTCTTCGCAGGCTGTGTTCATCGAGTTGTACATTCTGCGCGTTCATCTAATGTTAGCAACTATAAACTTATCCCCATTTAAACCCTACGTGGTAAAACAGAGGTAGATAGATAGAAAAGAAAAAAAAAGAAACTCACCGCTCCAACTCCCTCTCCTCCCTAACCCGCTCCTTCCGCTGATACAGCAACCACGCCCGATGGATCGTCCAGTGTCGCAAAGCGCGGTTTCGCGCGAATCGCAGCGGCGCGGGGACCGCGCGCGGCATCGACGATTTGAGGTTCACGATACGTGGGTCTGGGCCTTCGCCTTTGCCTTTGCCGCGCTTCCCTCGCCGCGTCGTGCGTCCGCCTCCTTGGCCTTTGGATTTGGATTTGGATTTCGGGGAGTTGGGTTTGGCGTTTTGGGGGCTGGTTGTGTGCAGCATTTGGCAGGAGGTGGTGAGGGATGGTAGGGTTATAGCGGTTGAGCGGGTTGGTGGGAGGGGAGAGGTGCGTAGGGGAATGTTGGTTAGGGGGGTTCGGGAAGGAAGCCTTGCGAAGAGGCTGCGGAGGGTGGGTGTGAACATCGTGGGCGAGGGTTGCCGAGGAGGCGCTTTCGGAGTTGGAGATGGTTTTCGGTGGTTTTGGTCCTATTGCTGGCTAGAGCTTTCACGGGCTCACCATACAAATTCTGGATTTTGACTGATACCGATTCCGTCTTTTTTTTTAAACAGGACCAAATCTTCCTCTCTGTAGCCAATTTTACTTTCCCTGAAGTGATCGTCCGTCAATTATTCCCCCTCTTCGATTTTGCACTCCCAATGGTATGGCTCGGATCTGACGTATCGTAGCGCGCGGTCGAGACCGGTTCCAGGGAGTACAGAGGCTGTTCGGGTACGTATTTCCACAACTTGGAGACCGTACAGTCCACGCGATTGTGGTATCGGGCTGGCCGTCGGGATCGTGTGAATGTCGAAAGGTTGAAGCTTCAATTGCGATTTGATTGTTCAATCGGCAGAAAAAAAGAAAGGTGGATCAACAATTTTCCCAGCCCGCATGGCTTTGGTGGGGGGCTCCAGTTTTACGTCGGCGTGAATGTAGTAGCGGCAGCGCGCGATATGATTGGTTCAATTTGGAATAGGGGGGGAGCATGCGCAAAAGGTACCAATTCGATGTAAAGCTAAGATATTCATCAAATTTAATATGGAATTGCAAAAGTAAAGTTATTCTCATTGCATCGGCCAAGCCTTCCATTTGATCAGATGAAGGATGTCACTAAATGCATGACTTTATAGTACTGAGAACTTTGGTGACATTTATCCCAGTTCTGCATGTAACGAACTATATTTCAGTGTTCTAAACGACGCAGACATTCTCCTGCTATTTTTTACGTCTCCAATTGTTGCTTCCGCCACCAACTACATTCGGTTCATTTCGTCTCCCAGGTCTACTAAGGATTCGTCTGATAGATGTTCTTCTTCGGATTCATAGCGACGGTCTTGGCACCATTGAACATATTCACTATTAGTGAGTCCATGCGCAGTCTTTCCTCCGACAGTATGTCTATCGATGAAATCCACGCCCTTCTCCCCGCGAAACACATACTGTATAGCAGGCTCTCCTTTTTCGTCTTTAAGGCAGCATTCCTTAGTGACTTGCTCGGGGCTAGTCAGTTTTCTATAGGCTTGGTTTGGTTTGGTGGAGATGGTCGCCATGATGAGCAATGCGCTGCTGAGGCTCTTGCCCACTTCACTCGGTAACCCCTTATTTCTCCGAAGGTTGTACACGAGCGTCTTCCATTGCGAGCTTGGCCAGTAGATCTCTTGGAGCCTCTGTTTGGGCAACAGCCTGATCGCATACAGAGGCATTTTAATGTTGACGATGATAATGCCACTTATGTTATCCCGATGCTTTATATAGCAAGCGTAGCTTACTGCGACATCATGTTGAGCTGTGAAGTATAACGCTGATCCCTGAATGTTGCTCTTGAAGCCCGTTAGCGAGTTTGAAATCAGTGGATGTATGTTTATAACTTCTCCAGTGACATCGTTAAGCAGCCCTTCGGCACGACCTCTGTCGATTCCTTTATATATCGTAACAAAATTCAGGTTGTCTTTATCCTTTGAGGTAGTAGCATTCCATAACATTGAGTTCGAGGTGGCGTTGGTTAATGCTTCATTCTTTGCATATTTTGCACCCTTTCGCCGTGATCGTTGCGCAGCAAGTGTTGCTGCTCTCCAATACGAAGTTTTTTTAACTTCTTCTAGACCACGGTATCTCAATTCCATGGTGTCCGTAACCCAAAATAGACAAGATTCCGACATGCGAATATCTTGAAAAACAGGATCCATGATGTGTTTTTGAACTTCGACACTGATTCCGCAGTCGTTCATGAAATCATGCCAATCTTGATCGCGGTCTTCGAATGCGTCTTTTACTCGTTTATTTTTCACGTGGTTGGTAGCAAAATCGATCAAAGTTATGGTTCCTCGCTTTTTCTCCCATTGGCCCCAGATGTATGCTGCCGTTTCGTTATTGAATCCAAGATGCCTGAGAGTGGCCAGTGATATGAGATCCTTTGGAATATTGTAGAATTGCGTTGAGGATGTCGCGGATGAAAAAGCATCTAGTGGTAGATCTGAATATTCTTCGTCGCTCCATCTATTAAGCCGTCGTTTATGAATCATTTGTGTATCGTCGTTGCTGGTTGGGCTGAGTAGGCCTGACGCAATGAGATACTCTGCGTCTTTCCTCGTAAGAATAGACATCTTCGAGTATCAGGATGTCGTAGGCCAGGTTTACCTATCAAAGGAATTGGTTGTTGCGATTCCAAATTGGTAACCTCTTCGTGGATGTATCATGCCAGTTTTGGTACGGCGAGTGATGATATTGCATCGATCGAATAAGTGATAGAAACTGTTGAGATAGTTATAATAGATCAATATGGCATTTATATCAATATTCTAGTCTCAGGTAAGAAAAATGTGCGGCTTTCGAGTGGTGGTATTGTTGTTTTCCCACTTGCTAGGTCTAGGTATATCGTGGCGGATACACGGGGATGACCGGTAGAAAAAAGAATGATCATGCGTTGTCAAAGGAAGTAAGTACAGTTATTCGTTTCACGTTGGCTGTTTTTACTTACTACCTAGGTACCTACCTGTTATTTAACATTATCTTACCCGTGAACTTTCTTGATCAAGACGGTTAGATATACCTAGTTCAGCTTAAGTGGGAGCTTTGGCGTCCTGAAACTTAGAGTTCGAGGGTTCAGACCATAAGAGACACCGATGATAGACCTAATTCCATGTAAGTCGAAATAACACTTGGACTTTTATAAAATTGCAATCTGGACTGAGCACTGAGCCATCGATAGAATCGATTTCCAAGGCACTGGCATTAGAGATACCTAACCTCTGCATGACCTTAACGAACGGCTGGTCTTGTTAAGTAAATCAGACAATTTATTGACGATGATCTGTAGATGTTGGTTAATAAGGCCATGATGTGGGCTTTGAAGATGGAAAAAATGATTGTTGGCTGCCCGGGTTAGTTGGTATATTGAACGTCCGCGCAAGGGGTCATCACTAAAAACACACCGCTGTTCTTCTTTCCCCGCTCATCCCGAGTCGCTGGTTGACTCACGTGAACTAGATAATGAATAAGTCCACTTGAGCGATTGTTGTTAATCCATTTCATACCTGCCATGCGAATTTCTACACGATGCCTATGTGGACCTGCGATTTTGCCGGTTGCTCAAAAGCGGCTGTTCGTGAACTTGGCGACTGTGTATTATGCGACCGCCATCTATGCTCCATCCATCTTGAGCTCGAATTTCATACTTGTCCAAAATGGGAGGTGAGTTCAATTTCTTGTAACATATGTTGCACTTGCTAAATTTTGTAGGATGCGGATAAGTATGATCTCCTAGCTGGAGTTGCTGAAGAAAGAGAGATTACGGAGTTGATCAAGAAGGTCAACACCTCGGCTCTTGCGGCTCGAGCAAGTGACTTGCGCCAAGGGATACCTTGCTCAATTCCTGCACTCCGGTATGACAAAGCTCAGCGAAACTCCGTGATGGGCGGTATGAATTATCATATCGAACTTCGTTTTGACGACGGTGTAAAATGGATTGCCCGTATCCGCAGGTTTAACGCCACATCACCTCCAGCAGAATTGAGAGACCATATCATCCAGAGGGAGGTCGCCACTCTTAAATTTCTCGAGCAGACCAGTGCGCCTACTCCGAAAGTGTTTGATTTCACACTAGACCATGCGGATAATCCTGTTGGAGTTGGCTATATACTGATGGAGAAGTTGCCCGGGAAGCCTTTATTGGAGGTATCTCGAACGAAAGAACAGATGAAAAGGGTCATGGAACAGTTGGCTGACGTATTCATCGAACTTCACAAATATCCTTTCAACCGTCTTGGCTCCCTCGATAATCCAGGCGATTCTCACGTGGGTGCGCTCGCTCGGGAATCTCTTACTGACTTCATACAATCCGAAATGCGCACAATGGGCCCCTTTTCGTCAATGGAAGAATATCACAAGTCTTCGCTTCAGCTCCTCCTAGATCAGATCCTTCGCCAGGAGATGTACTCTAATAGGGCCGTAGATGCGTATCTGATACATCGATTTCTCCTCGACTTGGTCCCATCCGTATTATCATCGGCTCAGGATGATGGGAAGTTTTATTTGAAGCATGCTGATGATAAGGGAGACCACATCTTGGTCGATGAAAATTTCAACATTACTGGAATAATTGATTGGGAATGGGCCCACACTGCACCTCTATCTCATGCGTTCAACTCCCCGTTAGCTATTTTTGATGTAGCTGAATTCTATAATGGCGTGAACAATCTGAGCGACAATGAAACTGTCTTTGCACGCATATTCGGGGGAAAAGGTCACCAGGATCTAGCAGACAGCGTCTGGAAGGGTAGATTGCAGCATAGGTTCAACTTCTGTTGTGGTCATAATCTCGAGGACTGGAGCGGGTTCCTTGGTCTTTTTCAAGGGCTTCGAAATGCTGTGAAAGTAGATGATGGTATGGACTGGGATGGTTGGAAAATCGCTGCCTTAGATCGCTATAAGGACGATGCTGGCTTACAACTCTTATTACGTAGAAAAGGAAACACCTGATGCTCTAATTTTCAAATTAGAGTGATCTAAATCGTATGGAAGTTAGAAAGAAAGATGTCGCGAAAGACTAAAACTAGAAAACGAGCGTGAGTGTTTTTAGACTGCGCAAGACCTTATGTAAGCGAGACGAGTGGAGAAATGCTGTGTAATATTCTTAGTAATAATATGACAAATCATACGGATAGTTGAAAATATGCATTGCTCCAATGAACCATATTTCTTTTTTGAACATATTAAACTACCAAAGCTTACATAATTAGCTTATTCATCAGCTTACTCATCATATTTCTAAGAATCGCATAAATGTCAATAATTAACGGGGTATGCATCTAACAGGTTCTCCCGAAGTTCATCCGTCAAGGTAAGTGAACATCTCCCGTCTCAGTATCCCAATGTGACGTAAACTCCCAACTCAGAATCTCAACGATGGATCAGTCAACGCAAAGAAACCCCCCAAAAGGCCACGCGAGAACTAAGTCGGGCGTAAAGTGTAAGTACCTAGATCACTAAGCATTTCTGCATCTATTTCAAACGTTTATCTAAGCGGAAATGTATACCTTAAACGGACTTCGGCAATTGCGATGGACGGTTGATAGGCTATGATGGGCAGTTTCCATTCCCATCTCAATGTACAAAGTGCTGATTGCAGGTGCCATCAACCTATTGGGATACGGAACCCCCCACGTCGCGTCGATCCTGCTTTCTTCCCTTCTCACTCACCTCATCTCCTCCATCATCCAAGATGAAGCTCATGAAAATGAAATCGTAATGTCTTTCACTAACGTATTCCGAACCCTAGCCTCTCGCCCCAGGTCCTCGACCAAAGGCCCCCTCGACGCAGATGAGTAAGCTTAGTCATCACACTTACATAAGTATCAAACAGTCCAGCTCACCTAGCACCACAGCATCCCGGCCCCCCTAACATCCCCCATCCCATCCCAAGCAGCCCGTTTCACCAGCACCCAGGCCGCCGGAAGTCCAAGGAGCAGCCTGAACCTCTCCCGTGCATCCCCCGCCCCACGGTCTCCCGGCCCGCGCTCTCCCGCCTTACGCGCCACCACCCCCATCACAACAAAAGACTTCTCCTTCCTCCTGCGCCCGGAAATCTTCCACCAGCTCTCTCCCCTCTCCATCCCCGCCCCCTTCCGGAACCCCGCTCGCCAGCCCGCCCCAGAAACCCCTATCCCGAAACTCCTCCAGCAAGGCCACTTCCGCGCGGCCGCCATCGCCGCCGTCCAGGCCCTTACTTCTAGCCCCGTGAGCGCCGTCGCTGCGGCGGCTCACCCACCCGTCGACCCGGCGGACCATGCGCGCGTGTTCGAGCTGCTGTACACGCGCCTCGCGTGTCTGTGTCTCATCGACGCCACGTCCCTCGCCGCGCAGGAGTCCAAGGCCCTCGAGGACTTGAACTCGGCGTTTTACCTGGACCCGCTTACGGGCGCGCACTTGGTTCCCTGGGAATTAAGGGTTTTGGGGGTGAGGCTTCAGGCTATTGGGTTTGGGGACCCGAGACGCGCGGTGATGAGTTATTATGAGTTGGCAAGGGAGGCGAGGATGCAGGCTGCGAAGGCGGCGAAGTTAGGGGATGAGGGGAGGGTTGAGGGGAGGGTTTGGAGGGAGAGGTTGGAGGAGCTGGGGGTTAAGGTTGCGGGGGCGCTGGTTGAGATGGATGACTTGGCTGGGGCGGCGGAGCATTTGGGGACGCTTGGGGATGGGGATGGTGAGGGGAGGGGGAGGTTGGGTATGAGTCGGGCGCTTTTGTGGTTGCATTTGGGGGATGTGGAGGCGGCGAGACGATGTGTGAGGAGTGTGGAGGATGGGGGTAGTTCGACGAGTGAGCGGGTTGTGGGTGCGCTTGCTGATATGGCGGATGGAGAATATCAGACTGCGCTGGAGGAGTGGCTGGCGCTGAAGGAGACTATGGCTGAGAATGGAGAGCATGATGAGATGGTCGGCGTGAATCTGGCTGTCTGTCTTCTCTACACGGGGAAAATGGCTGAGGTAGGTTTCTGATTACTGTAGCAACACTCTTCATTCATGAGTACTAACGATTTCAAGGCCAAGGATGTTCTGGAAGGTTTGGTTGAGGCAGGCGATACGTCTCATACGCTTCTCTTCAATCTAACGACCATGTACGAACTCTGCACCGACCGACACAAGAACATCAAGATGAAGCTGGCGGAACGGGTAGCTGCTAAGCAGCCTTCGCAAAAGGGATGGGAGAAGACGAACGCGGATTTCAAGTTGTAGGTTAGAGAATATTTGCATCATCGGGTCATATCACGGTAGCTTATAAGTTCTGTTTCTGGGAGTTTGGTTTTGGTTGGTAGAAGGATTATCAGTAATATGTATTTAATTATGGTAAATCCGTTTCCGCGTGATATTTAACCTGCGGCTGTATGTAGGGTAGGTATGTAAAGTATGTCCATGTTGCTTCACTGCTACCTAATGTGAATGATGACGTCTGGGTAGGATGTCGAGTAATGTAGACATCAACAAACGTACGGTAGCGTATGAGACGTCTCGAGTACTCCCTTCAGGAGAGACGGGAATGGAACCACAGTTCCATGTGCGTGACAAAAGAAAATTATAAAATGAGGGCCAGCGGCAACCACAACCCAAAAACCCAACCTGTATTCTAAGATGGAGCTCCGTATTGGTCGCATAGCGCCTCGGAAAGATCTTGATCCACTAAAAGTTTACCCCTTCAGAAGGGGACCTGCTGTATTTCTAGCAGGGTTTTGCACCCTTATACGCTAAAACCCTATTAATAGGCGCTATTTGGTGGGACTTCCAATTGAGAGCTTATCGATACGGGGGACATCTGCCATTTAACCCTCTGTGCTTGCTGCTGAGACTGGCGGATAATGATTCCCCGGAGCCACTTCGGTTGTAGTGAGTAATAATTGATAATTGTAGGATATGAAATTGCGAGCGACAACGTGATATAGTACATCAGTCGTCGATTTGACACCATAGAAGTGAGATGATGTGTTTATGGTAGTAGATGTGGACTCAGGGATTGTGGCTTACTATATATCATCACATGGTGATGCTTCTGTATCGTTGAATTTTCTCTGATTCGTATAACCGGTTCGGAATGTGCTCTCTGTAAATTAGGGCCATTCACAAGACCATGTCTCGCGGTATTTTCGCGGAGCTGCTCCCTGGGCTGTAAATGCATCGATAGCTACCTAGGTAAACTCTTGCTCGTTGTTAGGCCGATTCATTGCTGCTCGGCCGATCAGCAACTTCTACTGCTGCCGTTTATGATACCTGTATGTCGGTATTGTCCTAGAAGAGGAGGGAATTGTGCGTTCTGTGCCGAGTCATCGACAATCGAATTACGGTAGCGAGCGGCGAGATCCAAGGATGGTTGATCTTTAACTCCGCGTAGAAGGTGGAGACATCCTTCAACCTGAGCATGTTGCTGACTATACAGAATGTCGAGAATCTTTCCTCGTAGATAATAAGAAAAGTTCTAGGTTAAGAACCGATATTGTGTGCAGATGTGCTGCGCTATGTGTTGCGTGTAGGTATGCGTGTCTGGGTATGAAAGAGGTGAAAATAGGTATGAATTCTGTTGGTAGGGCCAGGTATAAAGCAAACCGCGGTTAATCAATGCAAACAGAAGATGGGAAAAAGTGATGTAATTGTTATGTTTCATAGTATTTATATATAAATAGCGGCAATGCAATTATGCCAGGGTATTGGGGATCTTCTCATGACAACCTTACGTTGTCTTCGTTGATATTTCTCAACTGCATCAGTGGAGCTTGGTTGAAATGCTCTGTATTTTCTAAATCTTTGTAATTAGGGGCCTTATGCTTGAGCACCCTTTCGGATACGTGTCATGGATGTTGTTTCTTGCTAATAGCATCGCCGACCTTCTCCCAATTGTCCACGACGAATTGTTTTACTCTCTCTTCATTATAGAACCCGCTTGCGTCGCGCAATGGTGTGAGAGGGCGTATACCCAAGCTGTAATTATCTTGCATGATGATTTTCTTGAATGCGCTTGCCACCTGACCGTGCCAGCATTTATCGCTTATTGTCTCTTCTTTACCCTCTGGTATTTTTGGTGCTGAAGCTTTGATCACGTTACGCCAGAGCGTCTGGCGTTGTCTCTCCAAGTTCCATTCCCTGAGCCGGGCTTCATATATGTGTCGGGTCCCAGGGAAACACTCGAAGGCTTCCGCGCGAACCGAGTCCCGAGTGGCATTCTGTACCGCGAATAATCCTGCATTTCTGCAGGCAGGTAGAAATTCATCAACCCATTTTCTGAAGACCGAGCGGGAGCTCATGCGGCGACGATCATTGGCCTTAAGTTTACTCTTGTCGACCTCACTACTCTCGGTGGACGCATGTATATCATGTTGCTCAGGCCGCACCCAGAAGAGTCGGCATGTTGTCGCGTACCTAAATAAGTCTTCATCTGAGGCGAATGGTTCTTCCCATTCAGTGCCGTCATACTTGAGGCCAAGAAAGGTCAGAATTTCAGCGGGGTCTGTGGAAAGGAGGACTCTGGCTTTTTTCTTGTCTAGGCTCTCGATCTCAGGAATGCGTATATATAAACCAACCTCGTCGACGGTGAGGCCATATGGGCGGATTGTGCTTCCAATGACGTTCCACAAGTCTCCATGAGCATGTTTAAACTAATATAAGGAGACATGCTATCAGTATATGTTTCTTAGGCATAGCGTGTACTGTGTTTTTGTGTATTGGTGAATCCATGGAATTATATTACTCACTAAACTCACGTTAGCTACCTCATCATATGGAAATGAAGGTTGCGAAAAGAACCTGACGTGACATAATTGTGTATCTACCTACCTAGCATCCATTGCAATTGCTCTATGGAGTCACAGAAGTGAAGATCAACCTGTATATATCGAGTTGTTGCGCAATTGTTAGAGTCTTGCTCATCCTTTATGGCTTCCCGAGGGAAGTCATTGGGCCAAGGGATGGCTGTGATCATAATTCCTGGCTGTTCTTGGTACCATCGCTCGGCATTCAGAAGTTGTGCCGAAGATACAAGAGCATTATGCATCGAAGAAGGTGACTTATTTGAATTGCTGTCAATGGGACGTGGAAATACGGAATTTCGTTCCCATGCTAAGAATATGTCGACGTCACCGTAGTCCGGCTTGGCAGGACCTGGAATAGGGGTTGCAACGACTGCAAAGAGTTCTTGGAGTTTGGCATGACATTGCTTGAGCACATGCTGATACACATTTGGAGGCATCCGCGGTGTGTACAGGGGGTTATCCCCAGAAGAAAAAGCCCGTCCGCCCATGATATCCGTTCGACTCGCTCAGAATATGTCTTTTATACACCAGTTAACGGATAGGATATTGGGAGCCCGAAGCAAGGTTCGCTGAGGGGAGATAGGGGTTTTGGATAGTGCATAAAGAATGCAATGAGGAAGCAATTGGGGCTTTAAACCAAGATTATATAAATTGTTGGGGAGAACCTGGATAGGATGGTGCTTCGGTACGTAGCATGCTTCCAAAATTGTAGATACAAGTCTATGAATAAAGACAGAGATAGAAATAAAGGAGGAAAAGAGAGGAAATATAAAATAGTGCATTTAGAGATCGGATATTATGAAGAAAGAGTGTTCGTAGTTTGAAACGGTTGGAGGAGTTAGGCGCCCGGTGCCTGGGTACCGACATAGGCAGGTACTATGTACCTACATATTTAATTTGTCTCAATACATACCGGGGAAATGTACCTCGTTTATCATGGGAGCGATGTTTTTAGATAGGGTAAAATGTGAGAATTAGGATATGAGTTTAGAGATTTTCTCATCGCCATCTTATAAGAAACTGCTTTATGTTTGTGTCTTTCATTTAAGAGTTTATTCACCGATATGAATTGTAAACAGTCATAAAAGATTAGTCATAGGTTCTATTTAAGAGTCATATATCATTTTAGAAGGTTTGGCTCAGGCTTGGCATGCCTGTTACTTGAAATCATGCTGTCTAAACTGAAGCGTCACTAAAAGGAGGCGGGGTAACCCCTAGGTAACCACCCCACCTTAAGCACCCCAGATTGCACCTAGACCATTACCAAAAATGAGTGAAGGTGCAAATCTTGAAACTTCTTCATAATTCATTTCGTCGTCGTATAATTAACCTAATAGTTGTGCCAAATTATCCAGAAATGTCATCGATTTTGAAATCCGGATACAACAAGTTCCCGAGCGTGTTGGAATCCATGACTCACTCGTCCCTTGTATACTTAGAGCTTTGCCGCCATTTCGACCCGTATCTCAGCACCAAGATAGGGATTGGGGCAAGAAGAAGACTGGCACCACCTAACATCGATAAGCCTCCTCCGTAGCCGAATTTGTTCACGAGCGGTTCTATGGCAAGAGGCAAGAATGTGCCCGCTAAGCACCTCATCACTATCACAGCGGTCATTGCGGAGGCCGCATACAATCCAAAAGCATCCACGACATACGCATAAAGTGGCAAAAACCCTAGCATGAGCGTGACACCAATCCCGATAACGGAAGATAGAACCAGTACGGCTGAGGCGTGAGTCTGAATAGACCATCCGTAACATGCAATGACGAGGGGTAATGTGATGCCGCCGATAATCACTAGAGGTAGTCGATACTCGGGCCTTCCTACGCCTTTATTGGAGTCGCGCAATTTGATATAAATCCTATCCAAAGTTAGATTGCAGATGATGAGACTGAAAGCCGAGCCAATGCCTGTGTATGCATTAGTATAGTAAATAGCAGTTATTGGGCATCGAAGGCCGCGCTTACTGAAGGTAACAAGTCCAGATCCGGCGGCAGCAGGCGAGAAACCGTACATCGACTGGAGGACGTCGGGTAGTGTGGTCGCCGTTATATAGAAGTATGTGAAAACAATCGACCCGAATAATGACAGCGCTTGTAAAACACCCGAGCCAGCTAACACCGTAAAAGGGCGGGTGATAGCGACCCATATCTTTTTGGCCTTTGGACTGTCATCCATATCGTACACGGTCCGTAGCGATGCGTTACCGGTTTCGCGCCGGAGCCTCGCCGCCTTTCGCCTTAGGATTGGGACTTTGTATGTTTCGCGGAATAAAGTCAAGAATACTACTTCGCATGCGGTAGCTAGGATCACGCTCATCCACATCGCTTTCCGCCATCCCAGCGTCTCCGCGATCGCCCCACTAATGGCTGGACCGACTGCGCCGCCGATCAGCGGTGCGAGCTGGATCAGGCTCATTGCCGAACCTCTCTGCTCTGAGATAAACATGTCGCCGACAATTGCGGGGTTTAGCACGTTAGATGCTACGGAAAGCCCTGTTAGAGTTCTCGCGACAATGAAAAGAGTCGTGCTCTGAGACAATGCTGCTAGGACAGTTGCCACGATAAACAGAGCGTTCGCAGCGTTCATAACGGGATAACGCCCGAATACTTCAGACAGCGGCGCGATGAGCAGGGGTCCTGCAGCCTCGCCCAGTTCCCAAATGGTCACCAAAAGCACGCTTGCTGATTTGCTAGAGTGGCCATGGTCAAGGTCTTCCACGATACGTGTGGCGACCGGCACGACCGATATACATGTAAATGTTCTAGGAGAAAGATCAGCATGTGTTACCCAAGAAGGAGATGAGGGTAAGACACGGACACTGTGAACGCCATAAATGCGAGTAACGCCACTATCCCCCACTTGTAGGCCTGTGGCCATTCCATGGGGTTTTCCGCATCGCCATCGGGATCGAAGTCAACAATGTCCTTGCTCGAAGGGTCGTCTTCTCGTTCTACGTATACGAGATGGGCATCTTGTAACAATGGTTGGGTTTCGTCCATAGTCAACTTCTCAAGGTGAAGAGATTGGCTATAGACGATAAATGATAGTGAAAAGGGAAAATTAAGGGGGAAAGAGAAAGGGACGAGGTTGAAATAGAATACGTACTTACTTATAGTTCAGGACCGCTAAATATTATAATGTTTACTAATCTGAATCCACTATGTAACGCCCTTGGGGTCACGACATCGGACGCTGTCAATTGCGAAAGTGGAGTAACACGCTAAGCCCAGGTAGGTATCATTCAACGGGCGCCTCCATTCAGGTAGGGGTAGGTACCTAGGTAGGTATACCTGGTATGAATCAGGACCTGCATTTATTGGATTGTACATCTTATCATGAGAATTATGTCTCATCTTTTAATTGTCGAGTTGTCGAGCCGTCGAGTTCTCATTGTATACTCTTTAGTTACATATCCCCAAGCATCGAATTCGTATATCCATACCACATAGACGCATGTGAAAGTTTTGGAAACGTAATACTTCTCTAAACTACACGATATGCATAACACTTTGCTGGCTTTTATTAAAGTCATCTTTATCCGGCTCAAGGCAAAGCGAGTCAACCGAGTATCTTGAACTGGTCAACTGAACAGAAAACGTTGAGTCCAAAGCAACGGCCACGGGATCTCCGGAAGGCGTAAACATTATACGGGGCGTTAGTTTACGATTTCCTCTCTTCCTCGTGGGATAGTTCTTGATGTTATAGTACAATAAAAGTACGTTGAATATGCTGGCACATTGGTTAACTAGGAGGTAGGAAACGTCATATTAAGGGATAATGTCTTACGCAAGATTGTTCCATAAACACATAACCCACCAGAAATACCTACAGCCCGAGGTCTCACCTATATAGCACTCCTTCATTAGGCCTAGCTTAAACATCATCGTAATGGATGTGATGGCGAAAATCGTGTCGAAAACTATGTGTATGAGTACGTTGATTTCGGGTACGCCTCCGCAATCTATATCGAAGATTTGTATGATGCTCCAGAAAAACACGACGCCGCCCTGGCCTAAGTTAGATTGGATCTCGAGTAAGAAGATTGATGCTTCAATGACGTACAAGAGCAACGTGATATGTCCATATAGGATACGTGAAGTCGAAGGACAAAGAAAATATTCCTACGGACGCTACCATTCGCGCAAGTCTTATGACTCTGTCGATACTGCAATGGCGTTTAAAACATGCTGTCTTTCGTAAGTTGGTTGTTATACCGCTCATAAAACGTCGATATCTATCGCTGCGGATTGGCGGATCCACTATATTTTCAGCTGCCTCCGAAGAGTTCCAGAAAGATAGGTTCCTCATTCCATACTCTTCGTCCATTCTTATCCCGAGGGTCTTTTCTTAGGGGGTTCGATCCTGGCGTAGTAGAAAATGCTAAATGTGTCTCTATCATCATGACCAGTTTGACTAGATTTGATGGGCTGACAGTTGGTCATCCTGGACGAGGGTAGAGCATGTCGTTATTTAAATCTACGAAGATACATGCCTAGGTGCGTAGTCTATATTCCTGTAGAACACATTAATGGAAGACCCCAGATCCCTTACAGACACTCCGAAAGTGACTAATTTAGGTAGTATATCACTTCCTGATCGAAGAGGTGGCTGAAACAGATCTTAAATGTACCAATTATATCGGCAATTTCAAGGAAAAGGAATTGCATTACGCAATCTGTCGTGGTACACAGCATGCCGTCAAAAATAGAACTTCTGGTAGCTGAACTCCGCTGCATGTTCTAATCATGCAGTCGGATTTCAATAAATTTCGTGCACCCTATTCTTTCTCATCATGTATGAAATCTCATCTACTTACCTAGGTAACTAGTGGATGTCTACCTAGGTATTCTCGGGTATTCTCTATCACTCTATCATGATGGGCGGCATGTTCGATTTCATGCCGAAACAGAGGTGGCGGCGTGCCGGGATTTTCAATCTTGGTCTAATCTTTCTTTACGCGATAATTCTTCTTATTTGTCTTGCCGTATCTCTGTCACGGGGTTCGTCACTCTATTCAACTACTATTGTCTATGAAGGGATCTGCCAGGAAACGAATCGCCTTGACCTTGTCTTTCATTTTCTACTCAATCTCATATCTACTCTCACTCTAGCATCATCTGGGTTCTTTATGCAAATACTAAGCTCGCCATCCCGCCAAGAGATAGACCGTGCCCACCAGCAACTCAGATCGGTAGATATCGGTGTCTCGCCCATCAAGAATATTCGCTTCGTTTCTCTAGTGAAATCGTTAGGCTGGTTTGTCCTTTTCGCGAGCTCTATACCGATCCACCTATTCTTCAACAGTTCAGTTTTCAAAACAAATTACCAAGGCTCAGATTGGAGACTTACTATTGCATCGAGTGGTTTTGGTGCCGAAGGAATTGAATTCTTCCCACCTGGGGCTAGCCTAGCGAATGCTGGAGTTCCATGCCCAGGGTTAGATGAGCTAAAGTCCAATGATTCTCACTGCTCATTCGGCAACATGGAGTATGGAGAACATGTAAACCTCACAGAATATTGGAATAAGTCATCTCAAGTATATCACAACATCACAAACACCGCGATGGAGCTCAAGAGTTGGTACAACATGACGCCCCATGCATGTCGAGAAGAATACAGTTCTTGTAAGCCAAGAAGGTCATATAAAGATGTGGTCGTTGTCGTAGACACTGGTACTGACAACCAAAATGGATGGACGCGATCACAAGTTTTCAGCGATCCGGATAATTATTTGGGGCCGGTCTGGGATTCTCATATACCACAAAACGACATTAATTCCTTGTGGTACTCTACACAATGCATGGATTGGATGCCTACATCTGTGATAGACACTGAAGGCGTTTTAAATTGCGCCAATACCTGTCAAGTGGCCCTTGGAATTAAGGGGTCCATGCTATCGAACATATCTTATTCCGAATCCAATTGGACGATCACCACACCGGAAGAGTACATGCCTCCCTGTGTTGCTACAGAGCAACAGAAGTTAGGCTACAATGAAAAATTTAGGGAATTTGACGTAAAATATTGCCTTACTCAACCATCAGCAGCACATAAGTGCCAAATCAGACTATCTAACCTCCTTCTACTCACTACGATAATATGTATCTTATTGAAAGTCGGCATCTGTACAATAGTCATCTATTCCCTCTCTCAGGTATCATTAGTTACACTTGGAGACACGCTGGAATCTTTCATTACGAATCCAGATACTGCAACAATAGGATTGGGGACATTCGATATCCACGATAGCCATCGGCTGCAATTTGGGACACGCGCGAATCTAGGACCTGATGATCCAACAGACCTTACCGAATCGGTAGTGCCTCGTATATGGCACAGAAAAGCCAATAGACTTGTATCAGCTCTTCCGAAGTCTACCTTATCCGGCAGCTACGTTCCTATCTTTCTATTCATTGGTGTTGGCGGCTATTTCGCTTCTCAAATATACCTATATGACGGGTTGAGCTTGTAAGCTACCTATGAATATACCTATCTATGACGCACATAAAAAAATCTGGAACATTAATGTTAGATTAGCAAAGGAGCCTTTGGAGAATCCGACTCTCCCTATTTTATAAGTGATTATATCAGCGAATATGGGTTTTTGACTACTCTAATACTCGCCAATATACCGCAATTCATACTATCATACTGCTTTCTTTCATATTCCTCTATGTTCTCTCGCCTGCTAGCCGAGAAAGAGTTCAATTCATTCGGTATCACACCACCAAAACCACTCCGTGTATCGTTTCCCACTGGCGAACAAAATTCAACGTATTGGCTTCAGTTACCGTATACTTACAGCTTACCTCTACTCACGGTTAGTACACTACTACATTGGTTTGCGTCAAATTCCATATTTATATTTGTTAGCCAAGGAGGTAAGATCCGGAAACTTCATCTGTCCATTCCAGCCACTCATGAAAATATAGGTTATTTAACAGACTTCTACGATACCTCTCAGGAACGCAATTACGATTGGGGATTGCCTCAAGATGCAACTGCTGTCTTAGCATTATCACCGCCTGCAATCTTAGCATTCTTTGTTACATGTATAGCTATAGTATTTATCCCTATTCTGTATGGTCTCAGAAAGCTCCCGGGAGATATGGTTGTTGGGGCATGCGACTCCTTGGTACTCTCAGCGGCTTGCCACTCGTACATATCAACCACTCCTCGTCAAGAGCCTTCAATAGAAGATGTTAACTTGGAAAATTATAGTAAGTTGAAATCAAGAACCTTCTTTTACTAAAGGATGTACTAAATTCAGAAGATGAGATAGGCGATACAGATGAGCAACGATCTCTACGCGAACTCTCGAGGAAGAAACTTTTATGGGGCGTTACATCTCTGCCTTTAGGTCTAACTACGATGATTGGGATAGAGAAAGAGGCGATGCATTTGGGTTTCTGCGGTGGAGATGACTATCTGCATGGGCCTGTCGATGGCGAACAGTATGCATAAGACTGATACGAAGTACCTTAGATTAGGACTGCACCTTACCATCGAACCGTGTAGGCAAAACCAAGACTTTATTCTCAGCATCTCAAATAGTCCAGTAATCCATATATGATATCGAAGCAGCCGGAATCGGTGGTCAGGTAGGTAGGTAGTTAGGTATTTGGTAGATAGAAGTTGCCTCGTGGAAATTTACTTAAAACGTACAGTATCATCGCACAAAATATCGCCTGCATTGTTATATATATAACATACCAGCCTGCCTACAGAAACAGCTTTCATTGGCGATAAGGTAGGTAGCATCACCTTTTGCGTGCGACTGTGAGGTAACAATGCATGATGCAACGTCTAAGACCCCCAATTCCCCTGGACCGGTCCCTGTAGACAACGTTCACCCCTAGCCCCCGCGAATATTGTAATATTTGGTAGGATACGACTTTTGTAGATATATCCGCGTACTTTCTTGACCATGATAGCTCCTATTTGCTCATACTATGCATCAAAGCCTCTATTCAAGTCCAAAGGCACCTGATGTATCATTTAGACCCCGCGGTTGACCCTCGTCATTTACGCGATTTTACAACCCAAGATTTTTCCATGTAACACAATTCTTTCCTAGTATGTAGTGGTAAGGCAGAGTTGAATAAATATGAGTAAGCATCATTGAATATGAAAATGAGTACGAAGATGTACTGGTAAATATAATATCTTAATGATTGAACTTCTTGTTCATCAATCCGTCCTACTCGGTCCCAGCGACACATACAACTGATAGTACGAGACTGCGAAGAAACAATGACTATCGAAAATTATAGATCGCCTTACAATAGTAAGTGCTAGATGAATAAGACCTACCTTTCAGCTGCGGCGATTGACCATTTATTGATGTTATGATTAATGCTAACACTGTCGACAGCTTACCTTCCGAGGCAGCCAGTATCGGGCATCTCAGAAACTGATTTTAATACTGAGGACAATATAAACCAATCGGTTTCATCTATGACAGATAGCCAACCCGAAAGATATTATAATGATGTATCTTCTGATGTTAGCGACTGTCCTGGATCGGATAGAGGAAGTGAGATCGGAAATAGGCACTCAGAGTACTCGACGAATGTTGCACAGAACACAAGACTGCCTATTCGCGATTCTCTAGGGATCTCGGGATGTCTTATCATCGCTGGGGGAACTCTAGGCAGTCTACTCGGCCTTGGATTCCTCATTTTTCTCTGGACTGCACATGGCTCCAGTTCCGAGGCAGCTGACGCACCTATGGCATGGCGCAAGATCATGCTCAATGGTTGGATGGGGCAAGCTACTACCCTCACGGCTTTGCTCATAAGGATATTTACGGCTTTACAAGCTACAGTATGCACAGCTATGCTGGCCTCCATGTTCCTAGAGAAACGATATGTTCGGAAAGCGGATGTCGTCCAGTTTTCCATCATCCGAGCTATAAATGACGGGCCCCGGAAGCTTACAGAGCTGATATTTTACACGCCAAGAGCTATCTTTCGCATTGAAGCTTTCCTAGCTCTGTTTCTAACACTCGGTAACTTGGCTCTGCAATTTACTTCTACTATACTTTTCTCAGATATACAAGATGCCACTATCGTTGGATTTGGCAGCGCCGTTCAGGTACCCAATTATATCAACCAAGTTACTGATGGGATATATATTCCTGTCCCGGAGCAAGAGTCCCCCACTTATAGGATGTTTGGGGAATTACAATCGAATGCATCGTCTGCTCCTGACTCAAACGGCTTTAGTGATTCTGGATGGAAGCAAAGAGCACTCATACCATTGAGTTTACCAGACGATAGAACCGCAGTTAGGATGTTCCAGGGGGATACAGCGGTCATCAGCTCCCGTGTGAGTTGCATGAGGCCTAATTTAAATGGGACTATTCGTTCCGCTAATACCTCCGGGGTTTCTGATACGCAATTTCACACGGGAGTATTCTATGGGTGGCTATACTATGGCTCAAGTCTCCAAGACTCGCACTCCGATTCGTCATTATGCAACCCTCAAGGTTGCTACCGTTTGAAGTACCAATGCGACATTCCAGCAGAATATAAGGATTTATCGGACACCAACATCAGATTAAACTATCAGAGCGCATTTTGCTCAATTGGGTTCGTCGGCGGCGCAATATTTGATGGACACAATCACGTCGGGTGGCAAGATTCAATGGTGCCCTGGTCGAATCACTCTCTGATTAACTTGGTCTATTCCAGCAACATGCTTGGTACGGGATGGCACGATGTTCAGAATAACACCTACAACATTTCCTCTCTTCCTAGCATCAATGATGGGGAATGGACGAGCTTTGAAATTTTACCGGGCCGATTCCTCAATGTTTCGCTTTGCTTCCTGGCCTCTAGCATGGATCTGAAATACGTTGAAATGAGTGCGAAGGCGCCTCTTCATGAACCGGTCGGGAATTGGTCGATACTAGAAACTTGGGATTCGTCCGACGTTCGAACTTTTCTCGGTGCAGACCCATTGCGCCAAGATCACGCAGAACGAGGCATCCTAACAATCACCGAGCTCGAAGAGCCGAAAAGCAACTCCTCTAGCTTCAACGGCAGCAATATTGGTAAAAATGGAACAATGGTACAGAAGACATACGGCATGCTAGATTGGTATTTCTACTTGATCATGTCCGGAGAAGTCACTGATAAGTACTCGTGGCGAGGATGCATACAGTGCGACTCCTTGGGACATGGAACTCACGCGGGATATTCTATGCTGTTCGAAGATACTCTGCTTAAAACCAACCTGGCTGCCGAAACGCTGCTTTGCTTCACCACGGCCCTTGCATTCCAGTGGTACACGGACTTTCTCTCGTCGCTCAAAGGGACGGTCGAAGTGGATATTGCATCGACGAAAAGTGTACAGACGGCACATCTGTGTAAACAGAGAGGCTGCGGGGGGATTATTTCCGTCGCATTGATAATTGGATTTTACCTTATTACTGTATTCATAACGACGGCTTTATTCATTAGGCAGGTCTCTTACTCGCGACAGGGGAACGTCTGGCACGCCGTATCGCAGCTAATAGGGAACGAGCTGGAAGAGGCTTTAGAGAATGGGAATGATAGGGATGATGATGATATGGGAAAGTGGACAAAGGAAGATGATAAGGATACTCTTGTGAGGCTCGAGAAGGTAGACGGTAGAATCCAGGTTGTGAGGAAACCGGAATTTCCTCTGCAAGGAGCTACTAAGAGCTGGAATAGCTGGCTACCTAAGTTCTCGAAGAAGGAAGAAACGGGTTTGGGGCATGAGTGACGAAATAAAGCTTTGGAGACCAAGAGGGGCAGATACGGAACAAGGGTGTAGGGAATGACGAGAAGGTTCACGACACTTACGATGAGCGGGGGTAAAGATATCATTTGTTCTTCATTTACCTATCTATTCATTCAGAAATTCCATAACGTGATATCCAATCTTCATCAACAATAGACATTCATCAATCATTCCATGATAAAGTTGGCGAGCGAAGATATCCCAAAACACCCCCCACAAAACCTGTATGCAGACTCCAAGCTGTCCCTCCCCCTTAACTCCACGGTATACAAAACCATCTATCACCAAAAACCCACCTAAATCACATCCCAAACCCATATTACACCCCTTACCACCCCAAACTCATTCCCTAACCAACCTCTCCCGCCCCGCCCTGCGCATCAAATGCCCCAGGTTAAAAAACATCGCATCCTCAAAGAAATCCGGACCAACGGGATCATGTGCATGCGGGCGCACCAAATTGATATTAATATTCGGATCGAACGGATTCCACGGATTCCTGCCCATATGGCGTCTAAAAATCTCCGCAAACTCGCCGTCCAGCGCGTTCGGACGCGGTCGCAGCGGGATATTCCCCGGGACCGGAACCGGGACCGGAGGCGGTGGTCTCCGCTCTTGGGCTCGTCGTGGTGGGAATAGAGGTGGTGGAGCGGGCGGGTGCGCCATGTTCAGGAAGGGCATGAAGGCCCGGCCGCCTTCGTAGTTTGGCGGGTTGTCGTGGTACCGACACTCCTGCGTGTGGTGGCATTGCAGGAAGTCTTGCTCGTCGCGGTAGTACTGTCCGAAGCAGAGCCAGCACCACTCGTGGCCGCAGATGCCTTACCATTAATTCATTATTAGTCTCTAGGTACGTAGCTGAAATCATAAAAGGGGTGGGTTGTTAGGTAGAGAACGGGGGAACTTACATGTCACATGATCACACCCGGTGTACTTGTGGACATTCCGGTTGCATCCCGGGCAGGGCTTGGTGATCTCCTTGACGTGCTTCTCGGACGCCTTGTCGTTCTTGCGCTGCTTGCGCGTGCGCCGCTCGTAGTCTTCGCAGGTTTCGCCGCGGTGCCAGGGGACGTTGTGCCGCACGCATATGGAGTGCTTGCATGCGTCGCATTTGCCTTTCTCGCAGCCTGTTGGGTAGATTTGGCCTGAGTTGCAGCGGGGGTTGAGACACCAGAAGAAGTCGTGGAGGTTGGAGAGAAAGGCTTTTACGGCTAGGTTGTCGTATCGCTCGAATACGTCTTTTGTTGCGAAGGCGCGCACGTTTTCGTATTTGAGGAGTTGCGGGCATTCGGGGCATTTTAGACGGTCCCAGGTTACTGTGTCCATGCTTGAGGCTATCCATGCGCCGACGCATTCCTTGCATATTGTGGAGTCGTGTTCGCAGGATGCTGTGATTTTACGCCTGTTAGGCATTTCGGAGACTCTTTTGTCGTCGCTGCATACGATGCACGTATCCGTCAGGGGAACCAGCCATGCCTCCGCCGCAACAAATTTGTCCTCCACAACACGGGGCACATCGAAGTCGATAGTTTCGCCGGGTCGGATATGGTTGCGCCTTTTAACCGGCTTGCCGCGATATGAGAACTTGATGTCTTCGACGTCGATGGGACGATGGCGCGATATACGAGGACAGATCGGCGACATCACTTTGTCTCTTAGCCACTGCTTGATCTTCTGCGTATCCGCGTAGCCATGGGGAGTGCAATACGGCTTTTGACATATGTACTCCTCATTAAAGCCCCGTAAGACGAAGTAGGAGTCGGCTGATACTAAATCGATAACTAAGTGGCGACAAAGCCATCTCTGCACCTTGCGCGCCTCCCAGCTGTTTCCTTGCAAAGACCCTTCACGTAAGCCTCCGACCGCTTTGATCACGATTTGATTCGCATTTCCCACCGGATGGCCCTTGCTTTCGCTAGCGGGCCTTATTAAGTTTGCGATGGTCTCTCGTAGACTACCTATCGAGCGTCCCGCTTCAATTTCCTTCGTGATTGTTTCTATTTGGTGTTTCCGAAGCTTTGCTTTGCCGGCTTTCCAGGATACCCTGAGCGCACCGTTGTCCCCCTCTTCTAATATCCGGTACTGCAGAGATGATGCTTCATCGGGGATTTTAGTCTCATTTAGCCTCTTGCCATTTAAAAAGAATTGGATTTCCGCTTCTTTTTGTGTTCGGCCTCCCTTATCCAGACCCTTATCCAGATACTGTCTCTTCAGCGTGTCTGCGACATGATCTAACCCCCACGACTCCTTGATGCTGATATTGAGAACCCCCCGATTTGTTGTAGAATCGTCGAGGTCAACGAGGTATATCCTTCTTCTTTTTTTCTGGGTGGAATCGTGGTGTTTGGAGCGATGCCTGCGCTCTTCTTTTTGGCGATTTGATGATTCCCCGTGGCGGTTCGTTGAGGATAATGAAGACCATCGTGAAAACATAGTAAAATTTGCCGTTGGGTTGGTGTACAAGCTAGAAATGCTGGCTGCAGCCATTAAAGCTAGGTAATATAGATTTAAGAAATTGTATGTGGCACAATTAGAGTGGTTCCTGTCGTGGCAGCGAATAGAAAAAAGCCAGAAATAAGACAAAATCATTGTCTCATGCGACTAGGGACTCTCGAATCATTCAATGAGAAGTGAGGCTCTAGGAAAATGAGTAACTCATTGTCACCTATCATGTCCTTAGACGTCTGCGGGGCACACGTAAGCTGGAAGTCCTATTAAAGTGTGTGATTATTCAAAGCCAGCAGCACCTAGCGCGCGAAGGTGCGCATTTGTAAAATGTCCATCATCCGTTGATCCACGGTCGTCTTAGGTGCCTAATTGGGTGGCAAGCTACCCTCCTTCGCCCGCTCAGTGTGGTGGCACCAAACACTACGTGAAGAGCCACGTGAGACAATGCAACGCGACTTCATACTGCAACCGACCAGGCGTTTAGCGAACTACCTATAGGTAGGTACTAGGTACGTTGACGGACTGTGATTCGAGGGGACTAAAATTCTAAAGATTCCCCGGAAAGAAGACAGCTGTTAGAATGTCGATACGTCGGCGCATTTCTACAGAGCTTGCATCCCGCCCCCCGTGTCATGCAGATCTCTTGGCACTGTAGTCATTCAGGGGGATGATTCACATCAATTTCGCTGAATTTTGCTTTCCAACAATATGATGTCCGATATCTCCGTTTTTAGAGACGAGCCTGCCAGCCCGCCAACACCGCTCTTTGAGGTGGCTTTTCTCGGTAGTGCGCGCGCACCGACATCTGCAGCATCCGTGGACCTGGTAGTTTTCTATCCCTATCTCTACGACAGGTACCAATCACGCTGCGACACCATCCAAATGAGAAGAGACCCCGCGATCACGTAGGCGAAAGACGCTTCGCGCAAGTTCGAAGTCCTATACACGAACACTTCGGTAACTTATAAGAACAGCACACCGATGAAAGTCATAAGGGCGAGATCATATAACTGAGGATTTGTGATGTGGTATGCGGCGTAGAACCTGATGAAACTTGTGTAAAAGTTCTTCACACCGTAGACGTGGGCTAACAACTGGTGCGGAAGTGGCGCCGCTGGTCCGCTAAACGCCTTCGGGGACGTCGTCGGATCGCTTGTGTAGCACACGACACTATGAATCGCCGCGGATAAGCCATCCTGCAGTAGAATCTTACATTAGTTTGTCCCTGAGGGTAGGATGGTTTATGCAGATGCAGGCTGCCATCTTACGGCGATTAAGAAGTATGGGAGATATCCTTGGTGCTGTGGCAGAATCGAGGAAAGTTGGTCCATTGTGGCGTCTGTTTGAGTAACGGTTATTTGGATGAGTAACGTTTTAGAGAATATCGCAGCAAAGATAAATTGTTAACAAGGACCGCAACGCTAATACCTGTTAAATCAGTATATATTCACTTAAATGGCATCACACATGCACCTAAGAAATACGAAAGTTTCAATACATTCATACACAATTTCCTCATATTCCAGGTAAGACATAGTTAGGTAGGTATGATTCCCTTTCTTATTGTAATAACAATAGTCTTTATTTGAAACTAAATTGATCACAGCTAGATTCTCCAAGGTTCGAATGACTCTGAACGTATAAACAGACGTGCATCATCATATATTAATGTGCCCTGGTAGAGGCATATCACCATGTTACGCTTACTTGCAATTGTAATAGGGGTTAGGGTTAAACACCTATACAAACATCCCCTATTGGTGGGCTTACCATGTTACTCGAATAGAATCGACAGGTCGTCCGCCAACCGGTCAACAAGAATTATCCTACCTCCAGGTTGCACAGCCGGCATAAAGATCCTAATCCAATTAGGCTCGCCGTTTATCTCATCCTCGTCCTCAATACGTTTAGCCGTATACGATTCATAGCTCGTCGCAAAATCGTAGCTCTGTAAGCCAGCGATAACGAGCAGTTTCAGTTTCAGCCATCGGCCCATCTCTCGCGCCCGGCTAATGATTTCGTCTTTACCGATGCATCCACGTTCAGTATTCAGCTCGTGGCTGTAGATGCGCAGATCCAGAAGCACACTTTCGAGCTGTGGCATCTGCGACCATGCAAGCCATATGGGTGTAGCGCGGTCGAGGTCTATAGCCATGTCAAGAGCCTCAATATTTTCTTCACTGATTTCTATCTTGGGATCAACCATGGTACGAGCACTTACATCCATCAATGCTAAAGGCGAATGAACGACTAAATGCCGTAAGAGCTTAAAGATATAAGACTCGCCAAGGGGCGTTATTCGATTTGGAACCGTGGGTAAGTCGTCGTCGAAAGGGAGAAATTTCCGCATGTCTTCTCCGCGGATGGGGTAAGTGTCTTCGACATGGAATAGGAAAGCTTGGGTGGCGAGATCATTTGGGAGCGTATCTTTTGCGAGTTGAAAGACCTGTGTACCTTTTTGATAAAACAGTCTTACAGTCTCGTCATAACACCACTTGTTGAGTGTAAGTACACGATCATCGAGGGCTTTCATGGGAAGTAGGATATGCTCATCTCCATGGTCGAAATTTGCGGTGAAGCTGCTGGACTCGTAGCCAACTCCTTTCGTGTAGGTGACGACTCTTGTTAAGTGCAGCGATCTCTCTACGGTGGGATGTTCTCGCTTACAAGCATTCCAATCAGGTACTAAGAGATCTAAAGCGCACTTGGGTTCCGTGTCTATTGCTTTGTCAAGGATCAGACTAAAGACGTCAAGTGGAAGAGCTGAATCCGTGCCTATAATCCTGTTCTTTCTTTCTTCTAATTCTTCTTCATCGAACTTATACTTCTGATACTGACGATTGATATCATAATCATTAGAATATGCATTTGCAACCATTTTTTTAGCATTGGGAAGATCATTTTCCTCGTACGGTGAATATGTTCCAGACGAATCATCTATGGATTCTTGTTCTGGCCACTTCGGAAGATCGGGGATAGAAATGAGGCCTTCTCTCGCCATCTGCACTAGGATGCGCGCAGCTTCAAGCCCTTCTTGGAGTGCTTCTTCGTTAACTTGCTCTGCTGTTCGTGATCGCTCTAACCACTTTTCTTTACAGATGAGACAGACATACTGAATCCGATTTCCGATCTGATTATTTACTTGACCATGAAGCTTGGTGTGAAAACGTGACGCACATATTTCTTCTGTAGATTCAATATCACGATCTCTAGAATTGTGTTTTTCAACCCGATCGAAAAATTGCTTTTGTCGTTTTATGAAGTCTCCTTTTCCCCGTCCCCCATACAACGCTCTTCTGACTAGAATCGGGGGGGAAGGTCGTTCCTTCATCTGATAACTTATTTTCGTCAAGTAGGGAGCGATAATAAAACAGGGAGATCCCGTGCTAGTATTGATTCTTATATATGCCTGTGGTTAGAGTATTGTTAAAGACAATGCTTTGTGTCAGTTAGGCTTCTACTAATGACAATTTCCCATTGTGGAGGAGCGAAGGGTAATTGTGCTTTTTAATTTATACAATAAGTTAGATTTTTGTTCCGATACCCTTTGTTGTATACATATAATTCCATTGTTTAAATTCAACACTATCAGATACGTAGCACTCAGTATCTACATTGGGCAGTTACGCAAATCTGGGGTTAGGGTTAGGGATAGGGTTCCTCGGCCAGTAGAGGGGTAAATTGCTGACATAATTAAAGATTACCTAATTACCCCGCGGCATTACCAATCAAATATTCGTTATTCATCATTCCAAAATCCCGCCTTCGTCTTACTCCTAAGCACCCCCATAGATCAAGAGGCTTTGGATGCTGATTCCGCCAAAACCACGCCGGTATAACATCTCTCTTCCTCGGTGAACAGGGAACTCGGCTACGGCCATGGCACCGATATTTTTAGCGCCAACTCCAGCTTCAATTAATAGCTGAAAAACCGCACAGAGCGTCTTCCCCGTGGCAAGCACATCGTCTACTACCACCACTGTTGTGTCTCGGGGAATCGCATCCCGGTCTATCTCAATCTGCTCCTCCTTTGATTCGTTGGATCCCGGAGATGAAATATGCGAGGAAGACTTCGTTACGGAAACAGTAGGTGAGGGAAGCTTACCAGCTTTGCGAACCAGCACTAGGGGTAATTTGAGCCGTGCGGCCAACGCCGATGCAAAGACGAAACCCCCGGTCTCGCAACTCACCAGCGCACCGACTCTGGTCCAGTCACCGACTTTGGTCCAGTCAATGGATATAGTCCATTGATAAAAGAAGCCGCCTCTCAGCAAAGATGTACACAGCGCCAGTCCACCCGGATGCTGAGCGATGTTGAGTACGTGGCGGAAATTGATGCCGGGACGTGGAAAGTCAGGCACGAAGGGTACCATATCAGCTAGTTGCTGCAAGTCGTCGTGGAAGAATGGAAGTAGATGATTTTGGGCAAACATTTCCATTCGATCCTCCCCATCAGGTCCGGTAATATTGTTATTGAAGACAAAACTGGGTCGGTAGTCTAAGGCCGTCAAATTTGACCCACCATTGCTTCTGTTTTCACTATCGTCATCCTTGTCGTGGAATCTTCGGCTGCCCTGCCATGGGTTCGGTTCAGCAATCACGCGAACCTCGAGTAGTTTCCGATCTGGAACTAAAGGCCAGAAACTCGGTACCGGCGCTTCGTCTCTCATTCCGGTAATTAGTAACACATCCGCATCCCCGGCTCTACCCACCGCATTCAGAAAATGTTCTTCCGGCAGCCGAGGTCTTCGTCGTACCTGATCCTGGAAAAAGGCTGTCAAAGCTGGCCGGTGTTGCTCCTTGTAGGCGCGGTCCCTAAGTAAGCGATCTAGGTCGGCTCCGGTAGCTGACGCATATTCTCGCTTAGTATCATCGCTTATGCTGACTACATGAGCTGTGAGGTTTTCTTTGGTGCATGCGATGAAAAATGAGGCCCAGAATTGGGCGCAATAATCTTTACCGGTGCAGCTCTCGCCTGTAACAAGAATAATGAGCTTGTGTGTAACAGGTTCTTTCAGTGGGCAGGCGTATGCTAGCACATTTCCGGGGTCAAATCTACGTTTGAGGCGAGTTAGACGACGGAGGTTTGGTCCAAAAGCTCTGGCTGCTAGCGCAGCGTCTCGAGGGTCCGGTCCAAGATCGGCGCCGTATGCCCCGCGACTTAACGGCAACAAGTCCCTGGCGACATCATAGACCCATTGCGTGGCCGCTTGACTAGCCATCTGGGTTCTCCCTTCATTACAAGGCCAGACACCTGTAATCACACATGCGAAATCCCAGTCCCGACAGCCGAAAGCAGTGGCATCAGCTGCCACGTCGCTGACCGCCCCTCCACCTTGAATCAGATGGATGTAGCATAATGGCGACGGACGAGTTTTGACGGCTGCTACTAGTACGTCGGTGATTTCCGCGTCGCCAATATGCTTTAAGAATACACATCTCTTGAACGATGAAGTGCGGCCTTCCCCTTGCCCTCCATATTTCCCAGACATATACATCTCAGTCTTGAACAACTCGCCGCCATCCACAGTCTTGATATCTTGCGCCATCCCCAAAGCGGCATCTATAGAAATAGTTGTCTCAAGGGCAGATTTACCCTCACGGGATCTGAACATGGCTACGCCTAGATGCATCTCGTCGGCCTCCCAGTATAGATATCCGCTTATAGAGGAGTTACGTGGGAGCTTCTTCGCAATATCATCGAAATCAGCGAGCTTGAGCCGTACCTCGCTACGATCGCCCATGGGGACGGCCCAGTTGCGAACCTCATAGGTCGGGGCTGTGTAAGCCTCGAAAACAACGTCGCTTACGATACCAAAGTTAGTCCCGCCCCCTTTTAACGCCCATAATAGATCAGCATCAATTTTGGTGTGTTTTGCGTCTAATATCTTTTCTTGATTTGGCATTTTGCCTACGTGGAGAACCTGGCCAGAATCGAGGCTGACTATTGTTGCGCCGACGATGGCATCACACGCAAGCCCGTGTGTCCTAGCCATATATCCAATTCCGCCTTGTAGCCACGACCCCGCTCCCACGCCTGGGCGAGTCCCTAAGGGTACCGTCAAGCCCGCCGCCATGGCTTTGCCTATAATGTCTCCGGTCGTACAGCCTGTGCCGGCAAAGACTTCTTTTCTATCCGAGTCTTTATAAATTTCTACTCCACAATGACTCATGTCGACCGCAACAACATTAGGCCAGATGGAATGTCCGCTATGGCCCCCGCCGATGATGGTAAGGCCGGTCTCATGTTTCAGAGCCCATCTAATGCAGTGCCCAACCTGTTCATTATCCTCCGGCCTAACGATCCCGGCGGGGCGGTGGGTGCGGCCCTCCCGGCTTCGAACCATCGAGTCCTCACTCAGCAACGGTACATGCTTTATTAAGTCACACAATCCGGTTGCATGCCGGGTAAATGTCACCATCATGTAAGGCGAGCTGAAACAGAGTCGATTTGGGTAGGCGTCCTCACGTCGGCCCAACGTGCGACACAGTTCGCGCCACCCGGCTCGGATAGGCACGTCCACATCCGCTTCCAGCATGGTAAATCCTGCGACGAAAGCGGAAAAGGAGTCTAGTACCTCGTCGTTGTTTTCTACGCCAATGGACCCGTTAGGGAAAAAGTCGGTTCGATGACATACCAATCCATCAAAATGTAGGATTTCGTCATGATGGATAACCACTAGTAATGTTGGTCCCGAATCGCACTTAAGCATTCTAAGTGCTCCCTCGATGTACTCTCTCCTAGGGTTCATATTATATATTCCGTGGCCGAATAAGATGATGTCAAAGTGACCCATAAGGTCCTCCCCGTACTGCTTGATACAGTCCATATCGAACGGCACTCGAAAGACTCTCGGCGGGAACATCAAGCCGGGCATTGGGGATTCCATCTCGGAAGCAGGGCGAAGCCATTCTTCAAGCTGCGTGGCAAACAAAGCATTCGGCTCATATGCAGAGTATGCAGCAATGCCGCGCCTCCAATGGCGGGGCAAGAATCCCAGTACACTCTTCGGGCCAGGATTAATTTCGAGCACCCTTACATCACGCCTATGTCTCAGGATAGGCGATGAGAGCTTAAGCAGTTGTGGGACGATAAATTCTTGAATTGTCGTCCATGCTGAACCATGCCGCAGGATGTCGGCGCCAGCGCTTCTCAGTGCGTCGGGCAACGGCTGTTTCGACGACGATGCTGCTTCGGTGGCTTTCTGCTGAAGACTCTGCCTCAGGGAGTCGATGGTCGCCATGGCAGATTCCGTTATAAATGCGTAGTTGATGAAAGCCTTGCGAACACCCCTAACCTAGTATTGGATAACCTTGGGAAATGTCCATACCGGATATTACGAATTCTTCGGGGTGGAGACAAGCTTGATTTTCAATGTACTCTCTATGTTCACATATCCACCATTACTACTGGTGTCTCGGAACAAAACATCTCCTCCAGGCGACAAGGAGGTCGTTGAAGAAAAAAAGCAATGCCGCGTATCATATGATGCTGATGCCGAATGATTAAATGCAGCTCAATATGCAAATTTGATTTGCTTCCATCAGCCGCCAACATGATATGCTTGTTCCCGTAGGCTAGGTGCCTCTTGAGCGACGTGACAGAAAGTAAACGCCAATCAACGAATGCACCCGCCCTCCTTGTTTTATGGATTCTAACTGCATCTTAGGTACGCCGGCCTCCTCATTATAGCACGGAACAGCTTTGTCTCAGTCCTGACGATTAACGCCACCGGGCTTGCTACCCGGTTAGTACCACAGCATACCGCGGCGGAAAGGAAAGCAGCCACAATACGATTACTCGCATTTCTAGGCACCGGTCGGAGAACTTCCTCGGAGATCGATGCGAAAACCCTTCTTTCAATCTTCCCTATACCTGGTCCTATGCAAATCAGTTGGGCCGGTCTTGTCACGAGACGGAACTAAAAGGCTTGGAGACAACAACGTTGTCATACGAAGAGCTGCAACCCTCACTAAGGGGGTCCAATATCATAGGTACCTACTCGGTAGGTACAGGTGAAGTTCTTTGTCTATTCTATCTCTAGGGCTAGCAACCAACACGACTATCTAGGACCAGTACATGAGGTAAGTAGATACCAATCTACGCATCATATGTATTATATGTTATACCAAATGGAAGCTATTTTCTCCGTTCCAAACCAAGCATAGTATAAAAATGCTGTTGTTCCTTCAAGTTATCCTTTAGTGAACCAATCATACATTGAGTATGCGTCATAGCCTCCGTCCTCTGTACGCCTCTCATCGCCATGCACATATGCCTGCATTCCATAACCACGGCAACGCCAAACGGGTCCAAAACCGCATCTATGGCCTCCGCAACCTGCTTCGTCAAGCGTTCCTGCACCTGGAGCCTACGTGCGAACATCTCGGCGATTCGCACGAGCTTGGATAGTCCGATCACTCTTCTGTTCGGGATGTATCCGATGTGTATCTTCCGGTTTTCCGTGGTGTTAGTCTAAAAAGATGGGGAGCGCGGAGGAGAGCAGAACTTACTTTGCCGATAAACGGCACCATGTGGTGCTCGCACAGACTAAAGATATCGATATCGCGTACGATAACGAGTTCGTCGGTATCGATGTTGAAAATGCCGTCGCTCACGACTTCCTCTACCGTTTGGGAATATCCCTTCGTGAAAAATAGAAGTGCTTCGGCGTAGCGGTCTGGTGTCTTTACGAGGCCTGGACGGTTCGTGTCCTCGCCGAGTATACTTAGGATTCTGCCGGTTGCATGTGCTATGCCGTCTTGGGGATAGTGAATAGTTGTGTCTATATGTTATACTCGGGAGGAGATGTGGTTGTAAATTGGGATGGGATGTTGAACGAGTAGGTAGGTAGGTAGATATAGTTGAAGGGCAGACTTACTTCGTCGGTCGGCGTCACGTATATCAGATGCAGTAAGGGGTTTCGGATTCGCTGGTGAAGGGTTACCGTTGTTACTTGCACCTTCACCCTTCCCAGCATCGGTATTTTTACCGGGATTTTTGGGCATGATGTGTGGTGGCAGGGGATTGCTCGTAATAGGCAGACTCATGACGAAGAGTCCAAGATGACTGTTTAATCGAGCGTAGAACGTAGTCCTTGAGAAACTCTTGTAATATATTGCAGGACTTTGGTAAAGAGCAGTTATATAGTTCCCAGGATGCGCGGCGAGACGTGAACCGAAGTAACACGGAGCGGAATCCGTCCGGTCTCGACGGGGAGGCAATCACCCGCGATCCTGCCGTCATGCCGGCGTAGGGAGGTTGCAGCTGAAATTACATGTGGCCGTTATGATCGAAACATCTACTCCCTCGGCGTTAAGCTGCTACATGGTTGGAAAGAATATACTAGAACACATGCACATGTCTCAGCCACAACAGGTACCGCATATGTAGGTCCCCGGGTAGTTTTCTCGACGTCAATGATGACGACAAATTCTATCTACCTAAGCGCGAGATGAAATCCAACCAAAAACAATCAAGATACGTCGGCGTAAGAAAAGCATCTATCGTGTAAGTTGAGAGAACAAATTCATAATGTTTGGATTGGACTTCTCGGGTGAACATTATGGTAGATGATACATTGAAGGATATCGATATCGATAATAGGTAGGTAGGTACTAAATGATAAAATCTCCAACCGTCCTGTCGTTACAGATGAATATTTAAAGAGGGGGAAGATCGAGTATCCACCTCAACCCAGGATTCTCTCTAATCACGCGGGGGAGACGGTGGAGGTGACCTGCTATTATCAACTAGGTACCTGGGTAGACACGGTCCGGACTCCGGAGGTCACCCTTTTGATTTGTCATGTACTAGGTACCTAGGTACCATCTGATACTACGGTAGGTACCTATTCGTAGGTACCTAGGACCTACCTAAGACCCTAATAAATATTACGTCAGCACTTAGCAACTAAACTTCCAAAGTCTGTACAAAATTGGTTTCAAACCATGCTCCAAAAACATGTTGAACAAGACCACATCATCTTCTATGCTTATTTATTTAAGAATCTACTAGACGTCGAATCTCCCCGGCAATGGTCGGCACCGACCAGTCGGTATCGCCAGGAATCGGTATTGCCAGGGGAGGGTGACATCGATCCACCACGCCGGGTTCCATCATCCCCATAACCACGTGGTAATGGTCGTTCGATAGGTAGCATTGTAGGCTTTTCAACGCGCTACCGCTCTGTACATACAGCATAATACACCCATGATGACTCGGCATTCGACTGCTCGATCATTGATAGCAGAGATGCCAAGCTATCAACTGGCGGTGTACTGAGCCTAATGCACTCGTTGGGATTCTAGCAGATACCACCCCGTGCCCTAGGTCCTTAACGCACTTGATGTTACCAATTTGATCAAAAATACACCATCCAAGGTCGAAATTCTTGGACGCTATCCCAAGTCGAGAAGAATGTTCATGGAACTGTATGATAAAAGGCATGCAAAAGATCCTCGCAGCTTTCGTAGCCCGCTAACTATGCCATATCCAATTTTACGAATATCAGAGAAGACTAGAGAGGACAGCTATAACATACAGCATTGCCTCGTCTTACTGGTATGAAATGGTCTTTTTTTAATTCGAAGGTCGTATCGATCAAATCCTCATCTCAATTGAATCTGACTTAAAGCCAAGAGATCTAGATTATTAAGGATTCGGACGATTACCATTCCCAAGGCATAAATATATCATTGGCCAGCTCGGACTAAACCCTGGGAGTCCCGCCGAGCTGTAGCTAGCGTCTCCGATCTGGCAAGGATATACTGCATGTAAAGATATCTCTCATAAGTTCGCATCGTCTCAGTCACTGGCACTGGTTCAGGTACTCCCACCGAAAGCTGATTAACACTTCTCATATCGAAGATACGCGAAAAAGCATCTCGCTCTTAGTGGTCCCCTCGGATCGGACCCCCTTCATGAGACATTAGCCACCTTTTCTTTTTCGCATCTTGTCTATCCTTATGGCTCGAAAAGGCAGTCGTAAGGTAAGGACAGGCTGTCTAACCTGCAAGTACGTTTCCCGAACCAGCATTTAATTACCGGCCTACAGGTAACAGGTAGCTTAAATTGACGTTCTTAATAGAGCACGCAAGGTAAAGTGCGACGAGGCGAAGCCACACTGCAACCGGTGCATCAATACCGGCCGCGCGTGCGATGGCTACGTCTCTAAACCAACCCCCGGGTTGCTCTGGCATCGACCGCGCCAGCAATTTCAAAGTATTGATAGCGCAAGCGAAGGGAGAGCCCTGCAATTTTTTTGCGAAAAGACTGCCCAATTCCTGTCAGGTGCCACAGATCCATACTTCTGGACCCATCTGGTTATGCAGTTCAGCAACTTTGAGCCGGCCGTCAGGCACTCAGTAGTTGCCATCAGCTCGTTATATGAACAGTTTCAAGATGAGTCCGCGTCTCATTCTGACGTCCAACTAAGAGACAATAGCCTTGCGCTGCAACATTATAATGCTGCCATCCGCGAGCTAAAAACGACGGATAACCAACCCCTGGTGTTACTGGTCTGCATTCTCTTTATCTGCATCGAGTTCCTGCAGTCCAACAAAGAGGCAGCTATTCAACACTGCAAACATGGCATCGCATTATTGGAGAATACCAATTACTCATGGGCGAGAGAACACCTAGTACCAGTCTTCCGACGCCTAAGCATCTTCCCATACTTCTTTGGGGTTGGGAGTGCAGACTTCCCCGACTTAGTCTCCGTGGATGAACCTCTGCCGCCAATTTTTAACACTTGGGCCGATGCCCAAATATCGATGGACAGCATAATGAGCCGGACACTGAAACTTGTGAGGGGGGGTGACATGTACCGGTTCGGAAGTTTAAGATATAAAGGAATACCCCCCGACCAATTGAGAGAGCAAGAAGAAATCGGATATCTCTTAAACGAATGGCACATATTATTCCAGGGCCTGGACACCAGGTCGGGGCTACCGGCCACACCCGTGGCCGAAAAGAACAAGCTTGGGATGGACTTCATTCAAGCAATGTCGCGTGTCATCCTCTCAGTACGCTACGAGACATGTCGAATCTGGTTAGGCATAGCTTTCGAGGCTAACGAAATATGTTATGACTTTCATCTCGACAGTTTCCGCCGAATACTTGACTCGTGCTTATTACTTGACGCCGCCGTCCCCGCCGCCGCTCGGACCCCGACAGCTAAACGTAGTCCGCGGTTCATATTCGAGACGGGCTTCACGCCGATAATCCACTTCATGGCAACAAAATGTCGCGAATATAGTATGAGACTAGAGGCCTTACGGTTGATAAAAGTACTCGGCGTTCCGAGAGAGAATTTATGGGAGGTTGACCAGATGTTCGCAATAGCTCGGCGAGTTATCGAAATAGAGCATGGTGTCTCGTTGGATGGCTCCGGACAGCCTATCACCGCACCAATATATCCTAACTTTCCACCTGATGAGAAAAGGATACGGTTCACTCCAACAGAACCTAAGGCGGCTGTGTATGTTGATCAAAACGGAAAGGAGACAAGGGGATGGTCCGTCGGCTTCATCATGCCCGGTCAGCAAGGCAACTTTTCTATGCATAGCGAATTCATTACCTGCTAGATGTCCTGGTCGCTGACTCGATTTTGATGGCAGTCACAAGTTTTCAGGATGTTATAAGTCACGATGAACCGAATTGGACTGGGTTTCCTTAGATACCCGAGTTTGTTTCCAGTCCTATTTCGATCGAATGATTATTTATATTGATATATATGATATCTGGTATCTTTTCCACATAATGTTTCTCTCGAAGACTTGTGAAGTATTTACTATGCCCCTGAGAATCTATCATTGTGATCTTTTGGCGGTTTTGAGCATTACGTCGGTACGGTGGGGATAGAGGAACGATGCCAGAACCAGCTCCCAGTTTCGTAGCGCTGTGGGTTCTCCAGCAAGCTGCCAGAACGGGAACTCACCAAGACGGGCCCATACATGTGACGTACTATGTTGAACCATCTTCTTCCTTGCACCTCCACCAGATCGAAACAGGTCGTTCCCATAACTATGGGAGCTACAATATGCTCGTATAGGTAAACTGCAAATATCCACAATTTTAATCACCATATTATTACAGATACCTAAGGTAAGTCCCGGCCGAAGTTCGTTGCCGTTCTTATGTCACTGCCGAGACAAAAATGATCATCCAATCCGCTCTACCGGCATTATTCTCGGTTTGTATTGACGTGTTTCAGTGATGGCAGATAGCTGAGGTTCCTTTGCGACTTCGATTGTCTGATATCATTGTACAAAACAGGTCCCCCGGATTCCGGGTCGCTCGCATACCTGTGGTTCAATGGTGCGAGGTTCTACCATTACACCATCGATTCTGGATACATTACCTACCTGTCTTTCTTTTAGCGAACGATGTCGTACAGCGTCCAGCCCGTAACACTTCTAGTTTTCGGTTTCGAGTGTTTATGACGGCAAATAACCCTGACTTTGGGGTGGACATCGCATTGTCAACCTTGGCGGGAAGGTATAAGTAGGTAATCACGATTCTCCATTCCTAAGATAGGTTGGCATCACCCAACATCGAGTAGAGTGATTCAAAGTCTTGCCATCTCAAAGATATTATTATTCCTTCACTACATTAGATCCTAGCCTTCCATCACCTCACCCCTCTTCCTGATCATGGCTTGCTCATACGACCCGGTTGTTCAAGACCTAAAGGATTTTATTTATCGCTACGACGACAGACGTGATGACTTTTTCAAAGCCATCATAAGTGCCAAGGACATAAACAACGACGGGGCTGAGGAGATGTGCCTAGAAAACATTGACACCTTGGAAGATTATTTTCGGTTCTGTAATGATATGTTGCGATGGGTTCCGAGAGTGGACACACCAGGAGACGCCCTCTTTCGAAAGTTATTGGTCTTCTACTGGATCTTTAACCAACCCGATGTCGGCAAATACCAAACCAGTATTATCCCCGAAAATGCTGGAGTCGATCCCAAGTGGCTCTCGTACTGGCAGGTACTCTATGTTCGGACACTCGGTTGCTTCTTGGATACCCGTGAGTCTGCATGTGGGATTGAGAGTTTCTACAGCAATTGCATCTACAATAAAGATGCAGCCCTGTGGCAGGATCGGCCACAAGGGGGGTGGGCGTCATTCAACCAGTTCTTCGCCCGGAGATGGAAGGATATCGACGTTGCGCGGCCACTGAGTCAGGCTGATCTACTGGACGATGTCATTGTCAGCATTGCTGACTCTAGATTTGGCGAGACCTTTCCTGTCGAGGATGGAAATGTCGTTATTATCAAGGGGATTGAATGGCCAATTGCAAAACTGCTACAGAGCGTAGCGGATGACTTCAAGGATGGATATTTCATGCATGCTTTCCTCAGTCCAGCCGATTATCACAGGCAGCATGCACCAGTCAGTGGGGTTGTCTTGGAGGCCAAGGTTATCCCAGAGCTGGTCTATCTCCAGGTCACCAAGGACCAAAAGGCCGGTTTAGTCGCTGATCGTGGTCTTGTGGTCAAAAAACCACTGATGAGTGAAAGACGTCTGAAAGACCTTATTGCCAGCGGCGGAAAAAAGCTAAGAAGCCTCATCGCTGGCGTCGAGAAAGACGTAAGAGCCGTTGTTGCCCCGGATGAGCCCGGCTACCAGTGGTGCCAGACTCGAGGGTTGATCATGATCCAGACCGAGAAGTATGGTAAGATTGCCGTGTTACCGATTGGCATGGCCCAGGTTTCGTCAGTTGTTCTGACGGTGGAGAAAGGCCAGAAGATCGAGAAAGGAGAAGAGATATCGTATTTCCAATTTGGAGGATCGGACGTCGTTTTGGTCTTTGAAAAGCCCGTTGACTTTTCTGTGAAACAGGGTGATAGATGCAATGTGAGGACCAGAATTGCAACTTTTAGGGGGGTTCCTGCGTCAGAGATCAAGAACTGACCGTTTTCTGCTCGTTGGGGATTGACGCGTATGCGTGGGACTCTAAGGATTCGAAGGAAGCTAGGTGCTTTTCTTAACATCAGTATGTTGACACGCTCATTACGTCTCGTATTATAGTCTAGATAATTAGTTGCTACTAGCATCGTTATTGACCCCGGTCGAAACAGCGTAACTCATTGTTCTCGAGAATTCAAAAATATGAGAGGAATATATCGAGAAGATACCTTATACCATAGTTGACGAATGATCACGAAACTGGGTAAGTATCTTAATTGGTACAGGATAGTCATAATAATGGTTTAAGGTGAAGGGAGAGATTGATGATCGTTACCATGTAGAAACGTTGAAGAGAAAGGAATCAAAGTCTTGCAGGTTTCTCTAGACAATAAGGAAATTACAAGGTATCACCCGATAGCCTACCTAACAATGCATTGTCATGAACTATCATCTTTGTTATGACGATACTAACTTCAAATCAGAGGAACACGTTCTTTTACAAACTCCCTAGGTTAGCTAAGCATCGGAAGAATATATCTATACCTAGGAAAGCTTTGAATAAGTATAGCGCACCTGTTTAAACGGTAAGATCACCACTACCTACCTAACATTCCTAATTTGCAGAATATTATCCATCTAAAATGTTTTTTCCAGATTTGAATACGTTTAGAGGGGGGGATCTAATCGCCGGTAGAAGACCTCTACCAAATGAGGATATTCTATTGTCTGGTGGTAGTTTATTGGAATCACATCGTGTCACTCAATATTATTCTAGCGCTCCGATTTCGTATGGGATTGAATTGCAATTCTTGATTCCTATTCTGAATTATGGTGAGCCGGACCCACATCCCAGGGACCGTCGACAAGTTCTCACACAAAATAATGGTGCGCAAAATAATCTCGATCATATCAACCAGCAAGTCCTTTTGGATGTCATAGAGGCTTTACGTGGTGATGCAAGTGTTCCAACAACGACGCATCCTGGTCCCCCTTACCCTACAGGCACATCATATCAGATACTAGACGATGAGTCCAAGGCTGTGTCTGGGATGGATAAAGCGTATGACCAGTGGATTGTGAGTCTTGACAACAGCTTAGTTCCAGAGGATGGTTCATTCCCGGAATATCATGCTTGGGTCGGTATCAAGGTCAAATCCAGCAAAAAAGATCTTTCCGTGGCAAGCCACTTTGATCAGATCGGCAGGGTCATCGAAGTTCTACGTGCCCGATTTCGAATCCGCGTACCACCTACGACGTCCTTCTTCATACACGTTGGTGATCTAGGTCACGACGAAGAATCGTGGAATCTGGGTCCTGTATTCTTGCGCTCATTCTGCACAATGTGGTGGTTTCTAGAGCCTCATGTGATGCAGCTTTGCCATCCGTCTCGTCGCACTCATCCACACTGCCTACCTTTACGTGAGTACTCACGTCTCACGCGTAATCCGTCTCAATTTTTAGGACAAGATGAGATGCCATCATCGAATTACCGATACATGCATCAGCGGATGCAATACATTACCCCGTTGCTACCGCCCAACTGGATGGCAGTTGTCAAAAGCTTCTGGAAAGCAAAGGATGCCGCCACAATTTGCCAAAGGATGACGGTGCCGAAAACCGAACTGCACGAAACGTGGGTGGATGAAGGTGCAGATGGATTCAAAATGGGGAAACCGGTGGAAATGACAGTAGAAGCGAAAGGTAGTATTGGGTTTTCGGGATTCTGCAGATGGGCCCTAGGTGATCAGAGCTATCAACACAACAATGGACATACCGGAACCATAGAGTTTAGGAGTATGGAAAGTACTTTAGATCCTGTACTTATCCTCAACTGGTTAGCGGTTGTCACGAGGCTCTACGATTTCGCTCGTAGGGGAAATACCGCAGACATCCTAGGTATCCTTGAGAAGGCCACCATGCCCGATAGTAAGTACGACGGCTTTCAATTACTTGAAGATCTTGGACTTCCTACACAAGCTGAATACTTCGGTGCTAAGGCCAATACGCATACTGAGGAGATAGTTGAAAGGTTGGACACTTTGTTCGTTCCCGTTTTACCTAAATAGTGACTTAATTGTAGTAACCGTTCAATGTATTAAAACGAATTGGAATGTTACTTGAAAGATACATATGTCCCTGACTAAGCGTGACCATTTGCCAAGACTTAAATCCCCTGTCATCATCTAACCGTGAATAGTATAGCGCCCTCCTATCTCCCCTGGTGATCTTCTTAAGAACCAAAACAAAACGTCATCCTATCACCTTCTCTCCTTCATTCCCTCAACTCTTCAACTTACTATGCGATAAATCGACCATCATGGCACCCGGACGTCTATGGCCTTGTGCGTTGTCGCTTATGGCGCTGGGCGCTGTAACAGCTTCCGAGGTTCAAATACCCTTAATATCACAGCAGAGTCCGCTTGTCGCTGATAAGACCTTCGCTAAATCATTGGTCGACACCGACAAGCTGCAGGACAGCATCAAAATAGATAATCTGCTGGATCGCGCCAATGATCTTTTTGAGATTGCCAAATTATCTGAACCCGAATTTGGACATCCTACTCGAGTTATCGGGAGTAAAGGTATGTGACGGACGACATTTTATTTTTTTCCCAATACAAATAGCGCGCGTGACTCATCTTCTTACCCACAGGTCATGCTGGAACATTGGATTATGTCTACTCCACCTTGGAAGGTCTTGGTGATTATTATACCCTTTCAAAACAGCCATTTCCTGCTGTTATGGGAAAGGTTTATGAATCCCGTCTAGTCATTGGTCACGACGTGCCCGAGTCTGCCTCGCCAATGTCATTATCTCCCCCGACGGCAAACAAGGAGCCTGTTTACGCAAGACTCGTCCTCGTCGCGAACGAGGGCTGTGATGCATCTGATTATTCATCCGATGTAGCTGGAAACATTGCTTTCGTTCTTCGTGGAACGTGCCCTTTCGGTACTAAATCACAGTTCGCCGGCAAAGCAGGTGCTGTCGCAGCAATTGTGTATAACACCGACTCAGGAGAACTGTCCGGTACTTTGGGGACCCCCGTTCCTGAACATGTTGCTACCTTTGGCTTGTCAGGTAAAGATGCCAGTCCCATAGTCAAGAAGTTGAAGGAGGGTGGGGTTGTTGATTCAATCGCGTACATCGATTCCGAAGTAAAACAGATTCAGACCACCAACATTATCGCACAGACCGTCGAAGGAGACCCAGACAATTGCGTCATGCTAGGCGGTCATAGCGATAGCGTTACTGAAGGACCGGGCATTAACGACGACGGTTCGGGTAGCTTAACGCTCCTCGAAGTCGCCACTCAATTGACTAACTTTAGCGTCAACAACTGTGTACGTTTTGCGTGGTGGGCCGGCGAAGAGGAGGGCCTTCTTGGATCGGATTACTATGTCGATGTTCTACCTTTGGAGGAAAACTTAAAAATCCGTCTTTTCATGGACTACGACATGATGGGAAGCCCGAATTTCGCTTACCAGATCTATAACGCGACGAATGCTGCTAACCCTACGGGTTCGGAGGAGTTAAGGGAGCTTTACGTCGATTGGTACACGCAACAAGGCCTCAAATATACCTTCATTCCCTTTGATGGACGTAGTGACTACGATGCTTTCATTCGCAATGGTATTCCAGGCGGAGGCATTGCGACTGGAGCTGAAGGCATTAAAACGGAAGAAGAGGAAGTCATGTTTGGTGGTAAGGCGGGTGATTGGTATGATCCATGCTATCACCAGTTATGTGATGATGTTGGAAATGTCAATTCGACTGCTTGGCTAGTGAACACTAAGGTTTGTCTACACCTGCTTCTTTATCCTTACCCCAGTAACGGTTTTCTAACGCTTTGAATAGCTCATCGCTCATTCGGTCGCCACTTTCGCCGTTTCGTTTAAGGATTTCCCCGAGCGCTCGAAAACGGCTGCACTGGCCGCCTCGGAGCAGCCGCGCCGTTACCACGGGCACCATCTGGTTCTTTGAATTTAATCTAATCTAATTGAATAGAATAATTTAGCTACCTTGATACAAGCCAATTGTATTCTAATTTACTTGATCACCTTGGATATGAGTGGTTGGCCTGGCAGATTTTCGTTGTTCAATTGTCTGCCCTTATGAACTATCTAATGTAGCGAGGCAGGACATGACCCAAGCGCCTGGACGGGTAGACGTTAGAATGAGTCAAAATAACCTTATTTCATGCGAGAGGATTCATAGTAGGGCATCCAGGTTGAACTTGTTTGCTGAATTTTGTACATTCAATAGGGACGGTCTTGAATACTAGGTAGGTAGGTATGAAATCAAGTGAAGTCGTACAATGTCACAGAACAGCTGATCGCCACGAGGCTTAGGGATGTAAGTGACTAAATAGACAAACATTAAGAGCCGCTCTGACTTATCACACCATTATACCTTCAACGTACAGTATGCTCTACTGCAGGAACGGCACTACTGTCCTTCGGATGATTGAGCATAGGCACTCAGGCTCCGTTGAAAGCTAGCAGCTCGTCAATCATGCCACACTCACACACTTACGGACGACGATCTGCCCGAATCTATAGCAATGAATCATGAAAACTCGTGGATATCTCAAATTTAACGTTAATGAGTTACATGAATAGGGTCTTTAGTCTTGGTCAACCCGCAAGTCTTCTCCTCTTACAATTAATATTTAATATCTGGCTAATTTCCCCTTTTGGCCTTTGATTTTCGTGGTATCCTGATTTTATCATTTTATCGTATTTTTTCAGAACATACTTAACACATTTACTTACGAAATCAAAATGAAACTACTTTCTACCACATCGATTCTTGCCCTTGGAACCCCAATTGTCATGGGGCTTCCAAGGGGTGCGGCTGTCGAGTCGTCTATTTCGATTCCTCCCCGCGTTACAGGTCTGGTGAACGTCAGACAAGCGACTTCAACTGTTGGAAGTGCTCCTCAAGTTACGCCTGCACCCGATCAAGCAGCTGCTGACACCGGCAATTTCATGGTCACCTTGGTCAACTCTCACACGGCTCCCGTCGTAACGATCCATGCGCATGGAGCCGGTGGCCCGGCAGCAGTCGGAAAAGATAGCGAGCCACACACCATGAGTCGAGGCCAAACCGAAACGTTCGCGGTGCCCACTGGTGTAAGTCAAAGATTAATTCCAAAACCTTGTCGTAACCTGGCTTTTTACTAACTCTAAGTGTACAGTGGAGTGGACGAGTAGCCATGTTCGAGGATGGCTACGAAAAGATTCTTGACCGAGCTACGCTATTGGAGGGCTCATTCATGGTCAACCAGGGCAGCGCACGTATCGCCCTAGATGTCAGCTATGTGTAAGTCTCAACACGCAATGTCGATAGTATGCTCCACGTTAACGGGGAATCTAGCGATGCCTTTACCGTACCGATGGTATGCGAGTGTAACAATGTTGTGGCTTTGGGTTGCAACCTGAACTTGAACGACATATGCCCGGTTCGTTATCACAGAGGTGTTGAAGTTGACTAACGCCGAAAACTAACAATTGGCGACAGAAAAACCTCACGTTGAATGCAAAGACTTGCAAGAACCCGAACAGAGAGGTCTTACACGGCGCTCCCGCTTACAATCCCTTTGAAGATTGTAAGGCCATGGCGTACACGTATCCCCAGGATGACTTGGCTACCAAGTATGATATGCCTGGATGCAGCCGCAGTACCACTTGCTGCATTGGCACGGCCTGCAAGCCTCATCCTGGGCAGAAACTATGCCCTGCAGGAGATGGCCAGACGCGGCCATGTGCTACACCATAGGGAGCCTAGATAGTTGAGGCATTGGATAGGGACTGGTTAACTGTTTGGGATTGTATACATAGTCACAAACTTACCACGTAATTAAGGGCACGCTCTGTTGCAGATCGAATCTTCAAACTCTATTCATGTATTAATATAATACTGCGTTATCCAACAGGCGGCACATCCCGCAACTCGCTCGTTGAATCTGCTGGTGTAGATCTGCTATCGGGTCGTCTCGGTTGTCTTATAACAATACAGCAGACCGCGCAACTCCATATCAGAAGGAGAAATCTTAGAGCACTACGTAAGTTAGCAAAGTCATGGTCTTTGACATACATGAAGCTGTCACTTGCCATAACGCATATGTAACTGCAACGGATAGAGCATCCGTATTGTCCCAAGGATATGGTTCCTCCACCGGGTCCTCGTCGCGATTACTTCGTAGAATAACAAAAATCGAAGGGATCGCTAGGCATAACACCAGCAAGTCTCCAAATATTACACATGATGGAGGCACGCGAGGTATTGTACGTGTCGAGTCAAGTATTCCCATCCTACGGGAAAGGTCAGTTAGACCTCGGAAGGAAAATAATAATTTTTAATGGGTCCTGCCGATAATGGAAAGAAATATAGATGATTTGAGGATAGGTACTCACAACTCAGATCCATCCACCACCAGCGCAATCACAGCCTAGGGGTTAGAATTTAGCGTTGATGCAAATAATCCGTCAGCATATAAATCTTGAAGCCTTACCACCGCTACCGAAAATCCCAACGTCTTTCCCCAATTGACGCTTTCGTAAATCAGATTGGCCAGTAATACCACGGAAGCGCCCAAGCCAAGAATTCGGGCGATCGCGCCCGCGATGGCGGCGGCCTTGGGTGCGCGCGATCGAGCCATGCGACGATTTTTTTGAGATTTGCGACGCGGAGGCGATCAGCAAGGTGGAATCGCCTATGGACTAGAGAAAAGTAGGGCGGTTTTATAACGTCGCTATACTGCAAATGGCCCCGGCAAGAAGTTTCTTTCAGGGTCCTGGGACACGTACTGGGATTTAGGGTCGTTGCATATTAGCCATCCATTCGGATGCAATGGCTGTCTTGGCGGCTGGTGGTCAGCGCAAACGGCGTGCTTCAGGCTTAACTACGATGACAGAAACATCTCTGCTCTTATTTAGGTACGATTTTCGTATGTATTTGCTGAATATTCATCGCTAAACAAGCGTGAAGATATATCTCAGACATAATTGATACCTGATGAAGAGTAAGTTATGTGGCCAGATAGACATATTACGCCCGTATGATAACGGCCTTGAGGGGGCATCCAACTTGACAATGACAGCTCACACTTGTGATAAAAAAGAAGGAAAAATATTGTTAGCCAAGACTCTAGGGGCATAATAATACTGTTTATTATTCCTCAATCCTTCAAGCCGTCGCTGTCAGCCTCACATGGTGCACTTGCGTTACAATAAAGACTAATTCACTTTCGAAATTCTTAAGTAACCTGGTTCGGTTACAAAAATATTAATTTGTTCAAAGTATCTTGAATGAAGGCCTCACGTATGAGTTGATAGAACGAAGTAAAATATTCAGGAGAAGCCTCACGCTTTACATATACTCTCTTATGACGAACATCACATGCGATTAAGAGCACAGGCAGACAGGTTGTTACCTAACTGGGTAGCTGGAAGCGGAGAAGGTGCCAAGGAAGTTACCGGTGGGTGGGTATCGATGTACCGCAAGCCACGCAGCCTAGTAAGGCAAGGGGTCCATTTTTAAAAAGCAATTCCGACTTCCACTTTGTAAGAAATCACAATCCACGAATCAAATTAGGTTTCGACAAATGATATCAGAGATCATTTCCAATCGTCAAATCCCAATCTGCAAATCTACATCTACATCTGCCTATTCTGTACATCTACACAAATCCAAACTTGCATGACGCAGCCTTAAGCCTCTATAAGACTTACGATATTCTTTTAAACTGGTTGGAAACCGATACCCGATCTACATAATCTCTGTCCTTTAATTGCAACATAATCAAAAACGTGTTCTTGTAAATCTTCCAAGGTTATTCAATGTGGTAAACATCCTTCAGAGCATGGCCTAACATCTACATCCCGTAATCGGTAACTCATTCATGATGGCTTCCTCTCCCACTCAAATACCTATCATCCAGGTCACGGACGGCGACGCGGCTGCGCCCTCTCCTGTAATTCCCGACAATCGCGACCATGCCGAACCGCCTGTGATATCTCCACCCGTTCCATCATCTGATCCTCCTCCGAACACTCGACGATGTTTCGTCTGCCTCACCGACGAGCCCGAGGCTACCTTACCCTCTGATTGGTCGAAGCCATGTACATGCTCATTAGAAGGACATCACGAGTGTCTGATGGCTTGGGTCACCGATCTCGAAAACCAAGCCAAGGAGATCAAGTGTCCGATATGCAAATCTCCCATCACGATTACCGAGAAATGGGATCTAGCCATACAACTTAACCAGTATCTCAACAAGAAGTTCACCAGATGGTCTCCACGCATTCTATTCGGCTTCATCGCGTCCGGCGCCCTAGTTAGCAGCTCAATATACGGCGCAAAGGCCATCGACCTATTTGCGGGGACCGACGCCACGATCAACTTCCTCCTTAACTCCGAGCTGAAAACCAAAACTCTAGCTGAGGTTATGCGCCAACCTAGTGAGACGGGAGCCACGGACGGCGCACTGCCGATCAACTTGTTGCACTTTGCTGTGCTACCCCTCATCGCCCCAGGCCTTGTACTCAACCGACTACGTCTAGGAGAGGTTATCTTGATCCCCGCGTCCCTACTGGTAAGATGTTACCCCGCAAAGTCTATATACAAAGTCGGGCCGTTACTGATAGTATGTTATTCCTAAAATTATAGTACGCGACACTAATCGATCAGACGAACGAATACGTCGCCTGGCCACCGTCCCCCGAACGCGCCTTGACCCTCTACCCAGCAATCAAAGCGACCTACTTCCACCTACATAACACGATTTCCAAGAACCTTGAGAAGCGATGGGAGGCACAGGCGCGAAAACTTACACCTCACAACGGAGCCGACCAACCTCCCGCTGTTCAAGAACCACCCGAACCACAAGAAGGCGGAAACCTTCTCGACTTCGAAATCGATATCCAGATAGGAATTGAAGACGAAGAGGAGGCTAACAACGAACAAGCCAATCGTCGAAACAGAGCTTTGGATGGTGGTAGATCGCCGGTTAACTTCTTGGCCGGAGCTCTGGTCTGGCCTGGCGTGTGTTATGGGGTAGGCGAGTTCTTGCGCCTGGTCCTACCTTCGCGCTTCACCTCGCGCCCGCTATTGGGTCCGAATACGGGTATACTCCAGGAACGATGGGGACGAAGTTTAGTTGGCGGTTGTCTGTTTGTCGTGCTGAAGGACGCTTTCTTCCTATGGGTCAAATACAGACGTATGATGAACCGCGCATCCCGACGTATCAAGAACGCAGAGAACCGCAACTTACGTCGTTAGGAGTGACTTATCTACCCACCTAGGCATGTAATTGGCAAATGGCAAAGGGGACGAATAAAACATGGAGGAGGGTGAAGAAGATGGAAAATAAAAGCAAGGGCAGGCGTTCGGGAAGCTCTCTACTTGATTGATTGATGGATGGAATTCTAACTAGGGAACGGCATCTGAATAGCACTCAAGGCGATGATCGGAGATTACTAAGCATAGGCGTGGATATATCCTGCTCCCCATGGGATTTCTTCTTTGTTTTATTGTGGCTTTGGTTTGTGAGATACCAGGTAATTCTTTTTAATGCTCCGCGCGCGCTGGGATGAGGCGTTGCTCGATGGGGGTTATTGCTCCTGTGCGCTTGGCTTTGTGTTTGGTGATTTTGCTGTGGGTGATTTTGATGATGGTGTTTAGGTGCTCAGAGGTAGTGTGATAGAGGTAGAGGTATGTATACCTAGATGGGATGAGATTAAAGTGTGCTAGTAATTAGAAGTTTTAGAAGAAGGTTGTATAAGTTACTCTATTCATAGGTATCTTGGGGATGCTAATATGTGCCCATCTAGTGAGAACTAATTAAGTGAGGGTTTTACGATGCAGCCAATTGGTCCTTTCGTTAAGAGTGGTTTAGAAAATACAAGGCAGGCATCGCGAATTACAACGTGTTATTATGCTGACCAAGCACTAATCCGGGAAACGTATACGGAATGGTTCGGATACTTAAGGTCGTTCATGGTAGACTCGCTACGCAGGTGGTTATATTCAGGCTACGAAAATTCATTATACGTATTGCAACTCACTATTCACGTCCCTTTCCCATTTCACGGATTACCCCACGTCCAGCCCAGGGTTAGGGTTATCACTTTTCTCCCATCATTACCACCGCCACCACTCCCTCATTCATACCAGTACTCATAACTTCCCAACCTCAAAATGCCCCGCCCCCGCACCCCCAGACCATCACAAACCTCCTTCACCCGCCCCGCCCCAGCAGCCGTCACATACGACCTATCCATCCCGGACCAAGCCACCATCACCGTCCCCCGCGGGTCCACCTGGTCTTCCGGCCCGCATTGGCATGAGGCGCATACGGAGTTCCTCGAAGTGCTAGCTGGCAGGGCGAGGGTTAGGTTGGGGGGAAAGACAGTCAGGGTCGGTAGGGGAGAGGGGGTTGTGGTTATTCCGAGGGGGGTTGTGCATGAGTGGTTGAGGGATGATGTGGTTGGTGAGCATGAGGGTGAAGATATAGGAGAAGGGGGGGAGGAAGATGGGGATTTGATCGTGAGGGAGTGGACGGAGCCGAAGGATGGGATGAAGGAGGTTTTCTTTCGGAATTTGAATGGGCTTATTCTTGATGCTGCTGGAGACAAGAGTGGGGGTTGGAGGAGCGGAGTGGTTCTTGAGGTTGAGTTGTGGAATTTGTTTTGGCGCGCGGATAATTATCCTGTTATTTGGAACGGTGGGTGGGTTGGGAGAGTGGCTACGAAGGTGGTGATGGGAGTGGCGGTTGCGCTGGGGTGGGTGTTTGGGTGGAAAGGGGTTTATGAGGAGTATGGGTTGAGAAGGTAGAGTTATCTCGAAGTTTCTTGATTTCGGGAGAAGTTGGATGTACTGTATTAATCATCGATAACTATAACTTCAGGGGCATTGTTGATTGCTAGAGCCGATTCTACATTTTCTGCTAACGAATCGACGGCCAATCCATCATGCTTCGTAGTCTTCCATTCCCCGGTCTGTGGGTTGTACTCCAGAAGATACAGCTGGGAATGAGTTCCATCGACATATTCGTAAGGAATTTCTAGATTGGGTTCGCCGTAGTTTCCCATGAATTCCAATTCGAGATTCAATTTAGTCCCCGGATCTAGATCACCGCGGAAATTGATCACGAAAGGCTCAGACCGAACCACGCGTCTGTTATACTGAAGTTTCACTGACTGGAGGAATGAAGCCGGCGTTCCATCAACGTCTTCACCATAAATCCGGAGTTGCTCTCGACCACCCTCCGTAGATTCCATTCGGACTATCAGTCGTCTCCGGAGGATGAACGATTGAATAGGAATGTCGAGTTTCTCCATAACTCGAACCATCAATTCATCTGCCCTAGAATAGACACGCAAGTCCGCAAGCCCGTCTAAGGGTGTCTCTTGCAAGTTGCAAATGACGAGTTTGGTCCCCTTCCGGCGTGCCACAGTTTCCGGCATTTCATTTGCGGGGCTCACTGTGAGAGACGATCCTAAGACCAGGCAGACATCTGCCTTCTCGGCATGATCGCGAGCTAGCTGAAGAGGCTCAGCAAAAAGGGATTCGCCGAAGTTTATGATGCTGTCGAGCAGGATGCCATTACAGCGGGCGCATTTCCGTCCTGTGCGATGATCATGCACTGTCTTGTCATACGAAGCCACAGCCCGAAAATCTAGTAATCATCAGGACGTTAATTCGATGACATGCTAAGGATTACCAGTACGTACCGCGGAGATATTCCGTCCCACAGTCTTTGCAGTACTCGCGATTATTATTGCCATGAAGCTCAGATATCCGATCCTGGCGTAACAAGAAATTGAGTCACGTATCACCAGCCATACACACTTGACTCACCGGTAAGATTCCACTCTTCCTATGCAGACCGTCGCAATTCTGGCTAATCAGATACTTCAGAATCCCTCGGTTCTGAAGCTCAACCAATGCCATATGGGTAGGCGTTGGTATAGCTTGTAAAGTGTTGACCGCGCCCGTGACATTTTTCCCCTGGGCCCTCAGCGTCCAGACGCCCTTAGGACCGCGGAAATCAGGAATTCCTAGACACAAAAAATCAGACTAGCCCACACGTAGCGATTGACGCATTCTAGATTTTCGTGGCGATGCTGACCTGCAGAAGTGGAAATACCAGCCCCCGTGAACACGATCAGATGCTTGCTTCTTTGTATAATCTTCACTAGGGCATCCGCTTTCTTGTCGACGGTCTCGGGAGGCTCTTGGCGCTCCTCTGCGGGGACTTTTGGGGCGGTGTTTGCCATTGCGACGGTGAGATCTGACTAAGTGGAAATTTGAGCCGCACGTGAAGTTATGTTACGTTTTAGAAATATTTTATAGCGGTATATCGCCTCACGACCGCCTAACATCGTATTGAAGGAGTAACACGTGACATCACCCCTCGTCGTCAAAAAGGGGGGTTGGCGGTTATAGGCAGCAGCGCCCTTCTGTAATCCTCTAACTGGATTTCGAAGGCGATATTTTATTAAGTATCAATCTTTTCCCCGAAATGGCCAAGCTAAATAATAATCAATTTAATATTCACTTTTCCCCATGGTTAAATTGTAAATTGTATCAAGCAATATTCCAAGTGATAAATCTTACCCTCGACTTTATCTCAAGGGGGTTGGAAGAATCATGTGAATTTTGGAAAGTCATTAGGTATCACCTAATACGGTTTCAATATCTTTCTGTCTAGTTGTTAAAAGTGTGGCCTGCATGAGCCCGCGGGAGTCCGTGAAAGATCGTGGGGAAACCTGTCAGTCGCTAACTCTGGACTAGAGTAGAGGAAGGGCTTTCTAGTGTGTATACCGTATTCCCTAAATAGGGGTCGTTTGCAGCTCTTCGGTTTGACCTCTGATATGTACGAATCTATTCGTCTCATAGGTATCGAAGGGATCACCGCGAAGAAACAAATGGAGCCGGCATGAATCGAATTCAAGCTTGATACCAAAGTCCCACCAATATTCATAGGTGAACTGATAACCTGGGTCCCAAGGCTTCAGATGTCCATACATGGTTTCCTGCCTCGTAGATGAACCTGATTCACCGCATTTGTGGTAAGGGTCCTTTGGTATTTGGGTTGATATCTAAAGATTCAATTGTTCTCGGTAGTATTTTAAACAGGAAACTAGTGATAAGTTCGGTTAGCAGCCCCGAAATACTGTGCTAGTATTTCGCTGAACATAATCATGTCGGCGGTGTGTATCAATTCGAGCTTTTCGAGCCTCTTGCTGGGAGCAGTCCGAATAGGTACATATTCCTCGGCATGAATGATTGGGCTAACTAAATCCCTTACATTCTCGGTTCAGTCGCCGATGACGTCTCTCAACAATCGGGCAAAATGGTAGCCCATCTGACCAAGTCCCTTGCTGCTCGATCGCTGCAGGGATTAGCTAAATGAGAGATCGCGTAGGACTTTACGGCGAGTTTAGAGTATAGCGTCTTGCTAAAGCGATGGACTGCATGATGGAATAAGCTCGATGCAACTGAAGTTGACAAAGTGCAAAACACGTAAGAATTGAAATACCCAATTATATTCTCGAAATTAATGGTGTCTGTCGATGGGGTTACCTTGATAGTGTGATGTTAAGTGCTAACATGTGAAGCGAGCCTATCTCGCTAGATATACCCGGATATATGTATTAAGCTGAAGCTTGCTGAGATAAGACACGATGCTAATCAAGAAGTTAGAGCTGCAGTGAGTTACATAATACAAAGTCTCGTGCCGCAATCTGCATGTTGGAGCTCTGTGGGTGGGTTGCTCTGGTGGTCAGCAACGCATGGCCAAACCGTTGCGATGCTGCGAGGAGCCGCAACTTCAGCCGCTTCAATACCTAGTAGGTAGCGAGATTCGGTGGCTTTCGCAGACTCGTGCGTGCCTGTACCTACTAGGTAGTATGTATTTTATACGCGTCTTTTCCTCTCGTGACTGAAGTGATGCCGGCGGCGACAATTGGTATTCAGCGTTGGCGTTTGAAACTAAAGTAGTAGCCGACCGCTATAACAAGTAACCAACCCGGTTGGTCCACCAATATCGCCCGGAAAGGATCGTGCCGTGCTAGGTAGTATGATATATCACATCGTACATCTAGAGGGTTGCCCTCATCCGCACAGCCGCACTTTACCACATATAGCAGACCATACATATGCATATGAAACCACATCGCACCTGGGAGATCGTGATTGGTCTTGCCGAGATGAGGACGGATAGATGAACGGATAGAAGATCGATTGATCGCGTATCGAGTTGAATAAAAAGAAAAAAGGAAAAGACCAAGGTAAGGCCATGGCTCCTTGGGAAATAAGCGACAACCCTGTAAAGTTAAATTATGAATTGTGAATAAATCTAAGTTCGAGGGTACTAGGTATAACTACACATATATCCATGGATGTAGATTGTAGACTGTACGCAGTCTAATCTGGCATACGGTACACTACATACATAAATCGATTATCGCGTCGCTCCTTCTAAACTACTCCACCTAAACGAAAACTTCAAGGTTGTAAGATGTTTGCGATGTATTATGTACAGAATCTTTAAAGTTTGTTCGAATTCGACGTGTAACAAATGAGGAAAATGCTCATCGGAAAAATAATAAGGTTCGTTTTAGCTCGAACGATTAGGATCAAACGCTGCCTAGGCTGGTTTGGTTTGGTTCGATGGCCGATGGCACTCTCATCATCAAACTTTAAGCTAACAGCTTCCCCCCACACAATTTTACCGGACCCCTGGACTCCTCCATCATTGGCATCCGTCCAGCCGGGACGTAAATCATTGCATACACCCAAAAACTTTAGGTACCCGTCTCAGTTTTGCTTTTTTTATTTTCCTTCTTTTGTTCTCTAAACGGCAAAGGACTTCCCACCATCTTTCTACTCCATACAGAATGGGGTAACTGGATCATAATTGATACAGGTATCCGACGCCATGGATACGCCAGTGGGTTCTTCCGTTGCTTTACCGCCGACACGTGTTCTGGATTTTGGATGCTGGCACACTTGTAAGACTTTTTTTTTGCCAATCAATCGGGCATTTTATCAACCAAGAAACATCCCCAATGGAGTTGGGAATGAATCCTCAACGGTCCGGTTGTGTTACCTCGCTCGAACTGCATTCCTGAACTAGTAGACTGTAGCACCAAATACCGTCTAGTTTCCGATGAATGCACACCGACAAAATCATTCGAGCAATTGGGGGCTGCCTCGGTCAGTGTTATGTATTCCCGGCCACATGCATTCTACTATGTATTGCCAAGGTTGGCGTTGTACTCTACCATTCTAGGTACCTAATCAAAATTCCGCTAAATCACTTAATTGCTGAACTGTCAGCATACCTCTCTCGTCTCGATAGGGATACGAAATGATATTTTTTTTTTCAACACGGCCCGTGGTTGCTTCGCCTACAACCCCTGCTCTTCCCTGCTTTGCCACTTATTGGCTACGTTTTCTCTAGACAAATCTTCCTAGGTACAGCGTACAGGCACTTCCGATCAAGTCGACGTGTCACCATCCTGCAGCCGGCCAGGTGATCGATTCGAATTGGTGCCACTGATCGTTCAACAACAACAGCTGGAAAGAATCGCGGAGAATATAGTCCCACAGAACACAACGATAACATCTCAATGGACGTCAATTGGTTTTTTTTGGGTTTTGGGATTAAGTCACGCGCCCCCAGCTCAGTGCCCAGTGTCTCCAGTGTCAATCCCAACTGGAACGGGCTGTCAACCTTGGAAGCCCGGTAAACTAGCCGTCGCGTCAAAATGGCTCGCACTAGCGCGAACCACATCGTTGAGGAGGCTGGATCGTTACTTAGGTCGAATAAAATGAGACCAAAAGATCCAGAAGTCAGCCCCAATCCAATATAGTACTTTTGGCTCGCGAATAGGGCACCTCACCGGGGGTTGGGATTAGCGTGGTTCTCACTGCTGCTTAGCCGCGTATGATCCCTGTTGGATACCTTGGATGGCACTTCAACAAACCTTGGAAGTCCTTTTTTCATGGACAAGTTTTTCTCATTCTCTCATGATCTTTTTTCCTTCTTGACGTAGGTACCTAGGTTGGTATATATGTTTTCTTTTATGGAGCCTACTTTCAGGTTGTATGTGACATACTGGCATATTATGTACCTACCTACCTACTTCCACACCGCCTACGGTTGTGGAAATGGAGGGATGTGATAATGTGGTGGCTTGCTGAGATTTCGAGATCCTGGGTTGGCATGGACTCCTGTCCCATGCGGCTCCATACATGTTAAAATGTACACTACCCATGTTCCCATGCTCTTATCTAGTGCCGCGTTGACCGGTATGCTAACCGGGTGGCCCGAGAGGTGCTTAGTGTTGCTTCTAGACTCTTTTGTACCGCGTCTTGGGAACCCGTGATATGAAATGCACGGCCTGCTTTGAAATTAGCGACTGTAGATCTCGGGCACTGGGCGAAATGTCTCAGCAGCTACGCATGTCATCACCCGTCTAATCACGGCTCCCTACACACAAACTCTCTGTTCCACCCTGAGTCAGGTATTTGTCTTACCTTCTAATCGCTTGTGTTTGTTCATTATTACGCCGATGCTTAAGTTGACGACCGCTGGAATACAAGGCAAACCGAGTTAAAAAGTGTAGTGTAGGGCACTCACCTGTCTTACCTGTCAGCCTACCTCTAAAGCCGGTTCTCCAACTACTCCGTTCGAGCTAATCTTGGTTCCGTTATTTCCTGACTAGGTCTGACGTCCTCACCCACCATCTTCATCCGGTACTGCAGCTCGCGCGTGCGTCAACCATAGGGCTGACCCAGAAGAACCGTACCGTTCACGTGGCTGGGCAGGCTTTGTAGAGGACAGGACAGCGAAAGCGTCTCCGGCATTGGCTTGAGACCTTGATCGGAGCTAACGTACCGACTTACTTTACTCGGTCCGGACTCCTCTAACTAAGTAGTGGCCAGCAGTCAGAGGTTGCCTCTCGATCTCGAGCTCGAGCCTCATCGACCTACATATATAAGAGAGGGGCAGAGCCAGTACCATCCAACGCACTTTGGGGCTATTCGAGGGATTGTTCGAGGGATTATGACCTGGTTGGGTAAGTTCTGCATACTTACTATTTGTATTAACTCTTTACGCATGGAAGAGTGTGATAGGAAGAGATATGCCACCTATGCCACCTATGCTACCTACACACGTCGAGGGGCCAATACATACAGAAGACTCGAGTAATATCGCTGGTGTTATTTACTCACCCCTAATTTCACACACACATCTATCATCTTGCCTAACTGACGCGAGTTGCCAAGCTTCACAAACCTCGCACTCATACTCATATTCATACCTACTCATATTCATACTCACTCACTCACACCTACATCCCACAACCACTGACTCGATGTCAATTATCTCTACCTCTCTACCTCTCTACCTGCATCTCCTTCTTGGCGTGTGTGTATATAGTACCATCCATCCACATCATGTTGTAATGGGTTGGGTTAGGGAGAGAATTGGTTCTTGGAGATTAGTTACCCAGTAGCTAAGGCAACTGCCATGTTGTTGTTGTTGCCTCCCGTATTCCCCGTCATTGCCCTCTATCAAATGTGGTAGGGAGTAACGAGGAAGGAGCCTGGAGCTAGTTACATCTTAAAGGAAGAACGAGTTGAAGAAGAGCCAACTTAGAAACGGCTACGCCTTCTTTCAACCCGATGTTGGTTCTTGTGACTAATCATCTGACACCCTAAGATAGTAACTTGCCTCCCTTGCTCATTGCCCATTCCTACCTAATCCTCTTCCACACACACATTCTCTTAAGACCTCGGAATAATCGCTGTTGCTTAGATGATGGCTGACATAGATGCCTCTTAAATCTTCAGCCAAATTGCTGACCTCCAATCAATCTTTCGTCACCCACTTACATCGTTTCAACACACTACAGGAAAAGAAAACTGACGATCGAAAATCTAGGCCCAATCTATTCATTCCTCACCACCACCGTCACTGTCACCTCACCTTAGCTCAAACCTATCGATCCCGTCACGGCCCTTTTAGCCACATTAGGATTCCGCCTTTTAATTTCGACGTACTCTCCTAGGCAGGGGTCTAAAGAATGGCTGACGGTGAGCTGCAGAGGGTGCAGTCTACACTGCATTATGTCTACCCACTTGTAGTGTTTCTATACTTTGCCATAACTTCCGCTGTCGCAATCTGTACGCTACAAACATCCGATTCGACGAAATCAACCCATGTACGACGTAGGGTCATATACTACCTTCTCCTTTGCTTCGTTGCCACCTTTGCGGCGCAGGTAATCCTTAAAGCAGTCGAGATCGTCGTATGGGGACGATGGCCATCCCAGGACACCATCATCGGTTTACTCTCCTGTATCTTGACGTTCGGCATTGAACAGAACAGCCTTGGCAACAATTCCGGCGTCGTCTGGTACCCGTTCTATGGATCTTGGATCATTGCATGTGTCCTGGAGCCTATAAATGCTGTATTGTTATTTATCATCGCCCAAAATCCGATAACTACAACACCGATCACTTTCGATACCTCGGCACTGTTCCTTCATCTCGATGCCTCCCTCGTCATTGCCCGTTGTGTGCTTATTTCTAGTGCCCTTTTAGCATACTTCCTTTGGCGGGAGAGTGAGACTAGCGTCGACGAAGATGAAGAACGGGCGCCACTGATTCCAAAGCCTGATCAGCGATCAAACGGCACAGACAATTCGGCCGACAGTGGTTACGGCACTAATTCGGATGCTACGAATACAGAAGCAACCAACACGGAGACCGCCAACTCTCCTAGCGACCTCGAATCACCATGGGAACGCCAGCAGCGCATTTCTCAAGAGAAGATAGAGAAGCGGCTGAAGAATGAGGGTAACTGGATCTCATATGCGAAGGGATTCTTGATATTCTTTCCGTACATCTGGCCTGTCAACAATCGTCGCCTACAACTGTATGCTGCTCTTGTTGGACTCTGCTTGTTGGCTGGGAACGTACTCAACTTCTTGATTCCTCGGCAGTATGGCGCCGTGATGGACTCGCTGAGTGGCGTTTCTGGGGGCAACCCATGGATCCAGGTCGCAATCTTTGCCGGTCTACGACTTTTGGCTTCTGAAGCTGGAATTAATCTTTTGAGGCAGATGTTGTGGTTACCTATCGAGTATTACTCTGAGGAGGCACTCACAGCTGCGGCCTACTCTCATATTATGAACCTCTCCTCTGAGTTCCATGACTCGAAGAGCTCTTCGGATCTCATTGTTGCGATTTCGAACGGGACTTCCATTTCGAATATGCTGGACTCGATATGTTTTCAGGCGTTACCAATGCTAATTGACTTAGTCATCGCGTTTACGTATCTGTCTACCAAATTCGGTCCGTATGAAGGCTTCATTACGATAGCGACGAGTGCAGCTTTCATTCAGAGTGCGACTCATATAATCGGAAGTTTCCAAGAGAAAAGAAAGATCATGGTTAGAACGTAAGTAGCTGTGTCGTTGTAAACCTGGGATTTTACTAACATGCCACTATTCTTGTGAACTCATACTAATGTCATATTTTTAGGTATTTCGAGGAACATTATATCCGTCAGGCAGGTATCCAGGGTTGGCAGACCGTCAGTGCCTTTAATCAAGTACCATACGAAGAAAGGCGATATGGCATAGCAGTCAATTCTCACGTCTCAGCAGCGAAGGCGTTGTACTCGAGCTATTTTGTTGGGCACGCTTTCCAATATCTAATCCTCCTCGCGGGCTTACTCGCTGGTGCCTTTCTGGCCGTATACCAAATCACACATGGTCAGGCAACTGCTGGAGATTTTGTCATGCTGTTGACATATTGGAGCCAGCTCACAGCACCTCTCCGCTTCTTCTCTCAACTCGGAAAGAACATCAGTCAAGATCTGGTGCATGCTGAACAGCTTCTTGACGTGATGACTACGAAGCCGACTGTGGTGGAGAAACCTGATGCTCGGCCCTTGAAACTGAAAGGTGGAAAAGTCGAATTCCGGAACGTCAGTTTTAGTTACGACAAGAAGAAGGACATCTTGAAGTGCGTAAACGTGTCTGTTCCCTCTGGTACGACTGTCGCGTTCGTGGGTGCGACTGGTGCTGGAAAGTCGACGATTCTTAAGCTCCTTGATCGATTCTACGATGTGACCGGTGGTTCAATCCAGATTGATAGTCAGGATATTCGAGATGTTACAATCTCTAGGTATGTTCGATTTTGAAACCTGCTATTTCCCCGAGCTTTATTTATAGACATTATTGGGAGATTACCTATGTCGAAAAGTTTATTGCAATTATTCCTTTACTAATATGATCCTTCTTTTAGTTTGCGACAATCTATTGGCATTGTCCCACAATCGCCCGTTCTTTTTGATGATACTGTGATGAACAACATCCGATATGCTCGACTAACAGCGACTGACGAGGAAGTCTATAGCGCATGCAAAGCAGCGGCTATCCATGATCATATCATGGGCTTTACTGAAGGTTACACAACTCGGGTTGGCGAGCGCGGCGTGTGAGTATTGGTTCAGTTCTGAAGTATTTGCTGCTTTCACTGACACTGTATAGTAAACTATCTGGCGGTGAACTTCAACGTATCGCGATTGCGCGAGCTATTCTGAAGGAACCAGAGATTGTGCTCCTTGATGAGGCTACTAGTTCTGTTGATACTGACACGGAACAGAAAATCCAGGAAGGTCTTCGTGCCCTTTGCCAAGGTCGTACAACGTTCATCGTGGCGTAAGTACCGTTGATCATCTAAGTTAATAAGCTGATTATACTAAATTACATCTAGACATCGTCTCTCAACGGTTATGAATGCTGATACTATTTTCGTCGTTGCGAATGGAGAGATTGCAGAACAAGGCAATCACGAGGTTTTAATTGCTCAGAAGGGAAAATATGCCGAGCTTTGGTCTAAACAGATTTTTGTGAAGTCCAAGGAGTCTAAGGACGAGAAGGAAAACGAAGGAGATGTTGATACGATGCTTGCAACAACCACCCAGACCGACGGATCCGCCGATGAGCACACCAATGGTGCCAAAATTGCGAATGGTACTCAAGCTAAGCGATCGACACCGAAAGTGACGACGTCTGTTTCAACTGGCAAGACTAACGGGCAGGCTGTGAAAACTCCGAATGGGCATACAAAAGAGGTAGATCCGTCGGAAAATCATGCTTGATTTTTTGACTGATACTAACCTCTGGTAGGGTTCAAAGTTGAATCCTGGAGCTCCGGAGTTCACGCCTCGTTCCGTAGCCGTGCCGAGGCCGATAATTACGCCTACACGAAATAGCTGGGCTGAAGATGTAGAGCAAGGCTGTTGTCGTGATATCCCCTCTAGTTTAGATGTGGAGCGCGCTTCTATATCTACCGCGATAAGAGCCTTCGAAACCAGTCCATCGAGTAAGCATGGCGACGCTGTTTCACCGATACTACCACCTGGGTCGATTACCCCACAGAATGTTTTTGAGGCGCCGGATTCTAAGCCTCGCCGCAATACTCTTCAGTCTATTTCTTGTCCCGAAGGGCCATCACTGTCTTTCCCCGACAGCCCGGCTCGTTCTGTTAGTCAACCCGTGCCTACCCCCCCTGCGGCAAATTCGTCCCAGGGAGAGAATACCAAGCCATCGTATGATGGAGAGGATTCTTCCCCCTCGCCCGATGTCAAACCTTCACAAGAACCTGCCAATAAGAGAGGTGGTTTCCGCGGTAAATATCGAGGTCGTTACCGTGGAGGAAGAGGTCGACGACGCAATCCTTCTAGCACCAAGTCAAGCCATAAGGATGGCATAGGGGCTTCTCAGAAGCGTCGTGGTTCCGTTTCTCGCGCAAGATAATGTCGCATTTTTCAACGGCGCTTCGGACGATCCATTATTTCTATATTATCTTTATTTCTCATCGTCTGGTGGACGCATTCCATTTCCTCGAGCATATTCTAAGTTTCGATGCTGTTATGACTTCATACGGAAAACGCTTTTCACGTTGGAGTTATTACAGAAATCGTCTGGGGTGGATATTCCATCTGACGCGTTATTCGAATATGATTTTAAATAATGGTGCTTATCAGCTGGCTGCGGGATTAGGAGTGACGGAGAGCGGAAAACAAGGAGGTAAAAAGTGTGCTGGTTTTATTTTTCTTATTTTCTATCCTGTTCTTTGTTTGGCCGATTGGCATTTGGGACGAAAAGGTTATGTGCTCAAGGACACGATGAGGCATACTGTTTAGAGAAAACGAAGGACACTACGGCGGATATGGAGTCGAGGTGTATGGTGGAAAAATTAGACGAGCATTGATTTCTCCCCCCTTTTTACCTTCAGTCATAATCTAGCCTCAAGACCACCAATTAATCAGTTCGTCTCGCCCATCATTTCATCATCACAGGTACACATCGCCCGCATGTACATTTATCAGAAGGAAAAAAAAGAACAGTATTGTTCACAAGTAGGAAAATCATTAGTTTTCTCATTATAACCACCCGGGGTCCTCATACGTCGTGAAGTCCGTCTGTGATCCTTGGTCAATGTGAAGCCGAACGATCTATCCGTAGTCTGGACAAAGAACGCAGAGAGATCGTAGAAATGATTTCTTCAGGTCTATGCTCGCCAATATTCGTCCAGCCAACCTTGATGTTTTTTTTAAATTTAAACTCTCAGTGTGATCTACCCATGTCTTCGTCCTAGCCACCTGTTCTTAACCCAAGGAGTCCGTAACAGTAGACAGAATACCAACACCGAATGATCATCGACCAGCACCGCGCCCAGCTCCGGGGTTAGCGCCACCTTCGTCACCACCACCACCCATCATATTCCGGGCCATGTCGGCAATGTTAGGGTCACTCATCAGGGTGCTCAGGTCGGGCATGCCGCCGCCGCTGGAGAAACGATCGGCCATCTCGCGCAGACGCGGGTTGCTCATCAGGTTCTGCATCATCTCCGGGTTCGACATCAGATTCTGCGCCATGCTCGCGAACATGGGGTTGCTCATGATGCTGCCTAGGTCAGGCATCCCGCCCCCGCCACCACCACCACCACCTTCTCGGCTCGCACCGCCCGCGCCTCCGAATAGGCTCGCGAGGCTAGCTAGGTCGGGACCTCCACCCCCACCCCCACCACGGGGCATCGAGCTCGAGAGATCAGGCACAGCGTCCACCTCAAGCTCCTCAACACGCCGCCGCGCAGTCTCAAAGCCCTTTTTCATCGCATCAGACCCGCCATTACCCTCGTACTCGATCCCCTGCTTATACGCCTCCATACTCCCCTTCGCATCCCCAAGCGCGAACCGCGCTAATCCCAATCGCGACCACGCTTTCGTGTACTTCGGGTCCAGCTTCACGGCGGCTTCGGCGTCCGATCGCGCTGATGCGTGGTCTTTCGCTGCGCTGTATGCTGCGGCTCGGTTGGACAGGTAGATCGCGTTGCTGGGGTACAGGGCTAGGGCGGAGGTGTACATGTCGATAGCAGTCGGGTAATCCTTCGACGCCATAGCGCGGTTTCCGCGCGCTTTCAGGTCCTCTGCTTCGGCTTTTTCGGCGTCGGTGGGGGGTTTCGGGGCGGATTCGGGGGTGGAACTGGGTTTGCTACTGCTGCTGGGGGCATTGGAGGATTTGAGTTTTTCATAGACGCCGTAGATTTGGAGAAGGTTTTGCGAGCCGATGGCGCTGGATACGGCGGATGGGGAGCTGGCGTCCACTTTGAAGGATTCGCTGATGCAGTTGATGGCTACGTCGATGCTGTCTTTGTCTTCGCTGGAGAGGGTACCGTCGGTTAGGGAGGTGCTGAGGAAGTCGCAGATTGCGAGCGCGAGGCGCTGTTTTGTTGTTGTAGCCTAGTTCAGGGGGTTTGGTTAGTTGTGTAGGTAGTTATGTGGTGTTTATTACGGGCTGGTTGGTTGGTTTGGGTTTGGGAGAGAGTTGAGGCTCGTTGAGGCTGATGGATGAGGGGGAGGGGAAGATGAAGGAGGGGAATAAGAGTTCGTACGTACCATGATTGCTAGATTCAATACCCTGATAGGATATTTTACGGAGAGTTGATCAGTCGATCCCTTCGCCTGATGCCGTTCTTATAATTAAGAAGCAGCCGTAGACAGAAGTACGGACTGGTAGGAGGGAGGTGAGAGGTGAGTCGGGTGTGTGAGTAGGCTGAGTAGGTGGTAGGCAGGGCAAAGTTAAGTGGGTTGCAAGGTTACGAGGGGGATACGTATGGAATGTAGATCGAAAACTTGCAGCGACCGTTCTCGAAATTTCGGCCTGATACGTGCGACGTGGGACACGGGCGCCTAACAAGGAAAGTGGGGGTTGGAGTCTTTTCGTTCCTGGCCTTACCTAGAGCGGTGAGGGGTAGCTGGAATTCTGCCAAGGTATTTTATCGATAGGGGTGAGGATTGGGTAAAGGGTTAGTAAGATTCAGGGGCTAGATGGCTTGGAAATAGGGGTACCTAGAAATAATGCTTAGTAATCATTATCAACAGATGGTGATGTCTACTCATATAAGCACCTGCCATACCCAGGATGGGAACTTTGAAGTCTAGTTAGAGTTTGGACTTGTTTGGATAGGTATGAGCGTTTTTAGGTTCTAGTAGGTAAGATAGGGACTGTCAGTATGCTTATGTAAGTATTTAGAATAGTATTTAACTTGCCCCTATATGACAAGTTCTCACGCATAATCCTATAAGAAAGCTAGATTAGAATAATTCGCTATATTCAAATTACGGGAGTATACGCCTTATATAGTAAGTTACCTTAGGTAGTACTACCAAACATCCCAGTTTTCAAAGAATCTTCAAGTCGGATTGCCCAAAATAAAATTCACAATACTTTCGTAGAAATTACATATATGACAGCACGCTAGACAATCATGTACCAAGGCAATTGCGTAGGCAATATAGAAAAGGGACTTAACCATGCCATTTCAGTTCCTCCTCGCTGAGGTCTTTCTCGTCGGGCAAGACACAATTACCCCCATAGAGCCAAGATATAACTCCCTAGTTTAGATACCTAGGATTCTTCAGATGATCGGATAGTAGCCTCGCACTCAAATGCAACATCGGCAAGTTGCCATTCATAGGCTTGGCCGTTGTCATCTCGGAAGTTCGACCACTTGATTCCGGTAACAGCCCTCAGGTTGGCGCCCTCGTCCGCGAAGAAGTCGAAGGGGATCTGACGATCGTGAATTTCACCGTTGAAGTTCTTGTCATGGACCCAGTGGCTCTTAAAATCGCCATACGGATGCCTGCAGTTGTGCCTCGTCTGGATCTCTACCATGACGGAACCGGCCTGGGCTGGCCCCTTGATCTTGTAAGAGAGGAATTTGTATTCGAGACCCTCCACGTTGGTGCATGGCAGCTCTTCGAAGAAGTATGATCCACGCTGGGGGACGAATGAGATGGACCCAATGTGATCTGTCATGTTTAACATGGTGCCGTCGTCTAGTTGACGTAGGTTAGAATTAGCCCCATCTATGTTCGTAGATGATTAGTTTACTTACCAGTTGCCCTGTACCCGAGGCTGTTCTCTCCAGCTTCCTGGAGTTCGAAGTTGTCGATTTGCCAGGCTGGGCACACTACTGCAGCCATCGCCCGAGAGGCGAATAGCCCAGCTGCGATGAGCGCGGTCGCGAATCGAACCATTCTGATGCGTGCTATTGTAATAAAGTTGGGGTAATTTAATATATTACTTGACCGTGAGTATAGAAGAGAAGAAGGATTGGATGAATGTGAAAGAGAGAGAGTCACGAAATATATAGAGAAAAAAAAAGACTGATTTAAGAAGACCCGAACGATTGTCTTCGGGAAATGCAGATTACGTGTATTCGATAAGTCCACTAATTGATACCGTAATCGGTACCTATATAGGTATCACACTAGAACTAAACAGAAGCATAGATACCGAGATGACATTGTGGGAGTTAAACTTCATGACAACAATCTGGTGGCGCGAAAGTTGAAACTATCTACACACCAAAAAATTCACATCGGACACGGTCAAAAATCAACACCTATTTAAGGAACAGCACGTTCTTCCGAATTTAATACGCAACTGCAAGTGACTACTTAATTCGACTACACCATGGGTCCATTTGCCAGAGAGCCAAGCAACGAAGAAGACGAAATCATGGTGTACGCGATCCCCTTGTTCTTCATCATCATGTCGGCGGTCCTGACCATCATCCGCCGATCGATACCAGCCCAGCAACCTGTGAGAAGACAACCCGCGTCTTCGAGAAAAACCACCACCAAACGCCCTCTCCGGCGTATTTGAGAAGAGAACCACATTCCACGCCACTATCCCTTGTCCAGTTATCTCCCTCGCATCGTCAACCAGCGCCTAAATGCCAGGAATAAACTCATCGTCATCCTCCTCGTCAAAGCCTCGCGCTCGCTCCATCTGCTGACGGTGCGCGCGAATGCGCTCAAGGCGTACCTGTAAGAAAAACCGTTAGTCTCATCACATCACATCAACATTAACTAAAAAATCTCCCAGTATTAGAAAACAAATGATTTCTTACCTCTTCCTCAGACATCTCACGAGGAGGCGGCTGGGGCGGATGTGCCGGCGGAACGACCTGCGCATGAGCGGGACGGGGGGCCGGGGGAGGCGGTCCGTACGGCTGCTGGGACGGGAAGGGAGTTGGTCCTCGAGGGGGTCCTTGATACAGACCGTTGTGGGGAGGGGGAGTCGGGCCTACGTGGTGTGGTTGGGTGTAGAACGGGTGGGCGCCGTTCTGCTGCTGCTGCGGAGGCTGGACGGGGTACTGCTGGGGACCGTACTGGTGGTTGTTGTTGTTGGTGGGGAATTGGTTAGGCTGCGGGTAGTTGGGGTACATGGCCGGGTATGTTGGGTAGCCCATCATATATGGGGGATGGCCTGGTATGGGAAGGTTAGTCTTCGCTTGGGAGAGTTGTAGGTTGAGGGTTTGGGGATAAATGAAATCAATTTTATGTTGACTATTATATTCAATCTTGCGATCTTAGTGAAGTGAACTTACCAGGCGTGTAACCGTTGGTCTGGTTAGACTGGGTGTAGTTAGACTGACTCTGGTTGGACTGGGCGTAGTTGGATCGAGCCTGGTTGGTTTGAGTCACCGGAATGGCTAAAGGCACGAATGGTTCTGCCAAAGGGGACATAGGCGCGTCGCGACGTCCACGTCCATGAGATCGGTGTCGGGGGCGAGATCTTCGCTCTTGAATCGTGGCCTGTGCTTGAGTGCCGGTGGTAGGTCCTTGGGGACTGGCGCCTTGGCTACGTGTGTCGCGATGGTTTCGAGGTGCGCGAGGAGCGTTTTCGATGCCGTTAGTGGTGGGAGCACTTACATCCGGGAATGACACAGGTCTGGCAGGTCGAGAGCCGTTTTCCTGACGTGGGACCTGAGACATCTGCACATAGGATTCCTTACTCTCCTCACGGACAGATGGCTGTCGGTACCTTGGAGCAGCGGCTTGAGGTACGTCAAAGGTTGAATCGGTGGCGGAGGAGACGGTGGGCATGGTAGCTGCCGGCTCCTCATTGCTATGAACGGATTCACTCATGACTACTCGTGAAGTTGTCTGTAGATTGATTGATTAGTTCTCAGAAAGACGCGCGTTACTCTTGGCGGAGATGGAGTATAATATGAAGTCTACGAGGAAATACACATATGAATTTGTAGGGAAATCGAATTTGGGAAAACCTACCGTACCGTACTAATTGGTTGCTACGAAACGCGTAAAATAAAAATAAGAAAGTTTTACGTGTAAGAATGGATAATGAATTGTGTTGCGGTGAGTTAATGGCATTATTCGATCGATTGAAGATGTATGATCGTGAGATGTGGAACAGTGCTTGCCATTGTTAATCATTGGGGTTTGGCATAGGGAAGGTACAAGTAAGGTATAAGCCAGGTACAGCTGCGGGTATCTACTTATCCAATAGTCTCGGCGATGAGAATTACAGATGAAAGCCAGTCGAAATCGAGAAGAGTCTGCCGAAAGATTGATATTCGACAATGGCTATGTGTCGTGAGTGAGGAGTCGCCGACTATGAGAAAGGGGTCGACAATAATTAGGACGTTATCGAATCACATAAATACTGTACGGAATGAGGCTTCAGTTTTTATTGATACGCATGTATTTCTTCATCTAAAGTTATCTTGGGACTTGGAACTTGATTGAAAGACACTATACAGGAGAATAGGGGTAAGGCGGAAAGAGGGGAATAAAGATTTTGAATATTCTGTTAGTCAGTTATATTTATTTCACGTAGTAGCTCATTTGAGTTTATATAACTCGTATCCTATGTATCTATTCGAATGAAAGATATCATTTTAATACAGTAGAATTGTTAAAAGAATCGACAAGTTTTAATTGAAAATCATAGCACACAATCACACAACATGAATTTGAGAAGATGGGGTCTAATGTTCACCGACAAAAATCGGTTAGTTTAGATAGAATGATAACAAGATAAGTGTTAACATAAACTTTGTTGCATTCTTTCTTTTTACGATAGTTGCCATTTAAAGTTTGCATTCCCGAGTTACTGCTTATTGATATATTTTCTTCCAGTGCTATCTTTATCAACTGCGATATCAGGTAAGCAAAAACGAGGATTGTGCGAGAGTTGATTACCTTAGAACCTTGCTTATAGCAAATCTTGAGTTACCGTAGACATAAGGTGTAGGTAAACTTAAATTCCAATCTCAAATTATTAGATACCTCTTAGGCTAACTGGGAGAGACTTTCTTCTGATCACTCACGCTGTATTTATGATTGCATGCATAACACTTTTTAAGGCTTACGTGGGATTATAATTAAAGTACCTAGTTATCGTCTTTAATCGACTTCGGTAATAGCAAGACAAACCTAAGTTAACTTAAGCTTTCCAAGGTTATTGTCGAGAAGATCTTTACGAAACTGGGCGTTAGTGATTACTAACCTGGAAGTATAGGGGTCCTCCCCTATCTATAAAAACCGATTACATAATGGATTACGTAACATAAAACCAAGAATACTTCTCTAATTTTATTTCATTCTTGAGATTCATCTCAACCTAATCTGTTACAGCAAGATGAATTTCATACAGGAAGTCGTATTCAACTTCAAATTTTAGTTATGTTAACTTCGCGGAGTGTTTGAATTCGCGATCACGGAGCCTTCTACCTCTTCCACCCAAGGTCCCAAAACAAGTCCTGTTTCCGATCTAACAATCACATAGGCCTAAATGGAATCTGCGGTTGGTCTCTTCTCCATGGTAAATTTATTGGCGCTTCAAAGCTGATGTTGATTAGGTATTTAGTGCATAACGTATTGCTTAAGCAACCCCCCTTTGCCAGTTTCCTTCTATGACGCCCTGTATTAGTCAGCCAGATGTCTCAATGGCCATACAACCCATCATCGCCGGTTTTATATTTCGATTAGGGTTGTCTAAGTGCCCATATACAAGAAACAAGGCAGTTGAACCAATTTAAACCCTTCAAAACATCGCCAGTCTTTTTATTGCCCCCGATGACTGCGTTTCGCTGATAGTGGATCCCGTTGCCGAAGTCGTACTGGAGGCGCCACCGCTAGTAGTAGTAGCGGTAGTAGAAGCCGCGTTCTGTTCTGCCTTGAAAACATTGACTAATCCCTTGCCGCCACAGAACACCTTGCTGTCGCCGGCGCAGGGAGTGTTGCAGAGAGTCTGGTTGCTCGCCCACTCGCCGCCCACGTAGCTGCCGCACCAGCACTGGTTGCCCTCCTGCACGCCCGCGAAACTATATGCCTTGAGATAGCACGCGTCCTCACATTTAAGGACAGTTAAAGCTGAATCGCCGCCCTCGGGACTCAGGTTCTTCTCTAGGATGGGTAGCGCAGAATCCTCAACATAACAGCCCATGTCGGTCCAAGTGGTAGGGGACGGTCCCGGGGTGAACACAGAGGTAGAGGAGACTGTTGTTGTCGAGGAAGAAGATGTGGTGGTCGTGATTGTGTTGTTGATCTTCTCCAGGGTGACGATGCAGTACGATTGATAATCCCATGGCTGGCAGTCGAGACCAACAGACGGGTTCCATTCATGGAACTCCGCTGGGGTGATCCCGAACAGACTGCGTACATCTTCGCACGATTCTCCTTCGCTGTTGTTGTACCAATCAACACAGTCTTTAGCCGTATCTGGGTCCCATTGAAGAGTTGGCGTGGGAGTACCGCAGGCGCGTTGAAGCGCTGCGAGCAGAAACAACAGAGAGGACTTCATTGCAGCGTTTATTCAAACCCAATTGCTAGATGAGCCGACGAAGAAGAAGGTAAGAATAGTGGACGACGGACGACTGAGGAAAAACAGCAATCTAGCAACTACTAGAGTCGCGGGCAGAAATCGCGACTATAGGTATTCTCGTTTGCTTGCATCTTTTCTTCCTTCCTTCTTTTATCACTTGGCGCCAAGTGTAGCTCATTTTGCAAATCTATAACAGTATCGGTTGAGTTGTACGAAGGAGGTCTAGAGTGTAAGTTAAAAGCTTGAAGGATTTTGCCCCTGCGACGATACTTTGAAGTACCTATAGATTCTGGGGTTACAGTTATGCAGGGGAGAATTTAGTACCACGTGGTAGCTGGGGCCGCCTGTGCCGTAGCGGCTGTGAGGTGTTATTTGCTAAAGGGCCGACTGCTAGCTCTAGCTTCTATCACCTTTCCATGCCTTCGGCGCTGCGCTTTAAATTACCTAAGAAACGAAGGATCAATTAAGGTATTTTCGAATATTAGCCGATATACAGATTTTTACTATAATATCTGCCAAGAAACACGCCGCACTGGGTCTGCAACCAACAGTTTACCAACTATCGCAAGTCATTCGAGTTGATTCGATCTGGTACGACCAACATCCACATTACCACCCACATCATATGGATTAACTCATTACACAACGTAGGTAGGCAAGGTATTCCAACTGCTGACTATTTTATTAATAACCATCGGTAACCTTCAAAAGTTTCCTCCTTCCGCTTTCAGTCACGTGGCGTAGACTATCCTGTCTAAGTCTAGATTCTAGACTGTACCTGCGTCAAGCCCTGTTCTTCCAGCTGGACCTAGGAACCACCAACAATGTCCACCTTTCATCCATTTTCCCGCCTCCCAACCGAGCTTCGCCTGCACATTTGGGCCTTGGCAGTCGAACCTCGCATCGTAGAGCTTCGCGTCGTACCGGACGACTCGTCACAAGTCCAGAGACTAGTCTCGCTCACGCCGGCACCGGCGATAGTTCAAACCTGCCAAGAGTCTCGCAACCTAGGCTTGTACAAGCAGGCTTTTTCTGAGGTCACCGCCACCAAGGTTAACGTTGCTGCGGGAGCGGAGTCGCGCTATGTCTGGCTTAACTTGGATATCGATATGGTCTCTATTGGCAAAACGTCATTCGAGGTTTTCAAGCCCGTCGCATTATCCATCAAGCGACTAAGGTTCGAGCGAGAAAACTCCGACGAATATTTCTTCCACGTCGAAGTTAGAGAGCTGTGGGACTGGACGAACACGGAGGAAATCCATGTAGTTTGCGCGGATGGGATGGAGTCATGGCATAAGGCTTCCGAAGAGCACTTCTGGCCTTGCCCTTTAGAAAACCTATGGTTCTTCGACCCGGACGATGGTCGCATGATGAGAAGTATCGAGATGGAAAAGATGCTTGACGAGCAACAGGAGGAGTCATGGAGACGACATGAGGGGGCTTTTGAGAATGATGATGATGATTAGGCGTTTTAGCTAAGAGTTGGCTTATTGAGGGAAATCAATTATTGCATTATCTACAATCATATCGTCCTATATGACGTGTATAGTACAACTGTGCTATCCATCTGTTCAATTTTCTCATCCGCTGCCTCCAACATTTTCTACACAACTACGCCCAAATTACCCCTCAACGACAACTCTGACTCCTATCCGCCACCCGCTTATACGACTGTATCACCACACGGTGACTTCTCGCCTGGCTGTTACCCCCAACACCATAGAAACCCTTAAGAAAACCCTGAATCTTCTTATCGACATCCGGCACGCCCTTCGCCTTGGCTTGTGCGGCCGTCTCTCTCCAATCCACGGTCTCCCACGTTTCGCCGGTAGCAGGATTAGACCCACCCCCTACGCTCTCTGTCTTTATATCCATCGCGCCACCTAGCTGGGTCCTGGCTGCGTCAATGAGATGGGGCCCGTGGTCTCCGGCCCGCGACTCGCTGACTTTCTCCGTCGTCGTGTCGAAGCTGTCGAAGAGGTTTCGGTTGTCGCTGTTGCCCTTGTTCTTGTACGTCTTGTTGACTGTGTCGCCGACGCGCTTGATGTAGTCGTTGAACTCCCACGCGTCCTTCACGGCTACGTGGGGAGGGAAGTTGGGCACCTTCGGGTTCTTCCCCGGGGCGCTGGTGAACAGCTTGTAGCATTGCTTGGCCGTCCCCTCGGGGTCGAGCTTCCCGCTGGAATCGTTGACTGACCACCCGGTCGTGGTAGGCGCCTTTCCTAGGAACACCATCAGGTCGTCGAAGTTGCACCGGGTGCGTCCCGAGTTCTTCTTCGGCTTGCAGGCATTCCACTGCGTACACGATTTGGTCTTCGTGTCCGCTTTGGCGCACTTGAAGCCGATCGTCTGGTCGGCCTCGGCGTTGAGCCCGTCGATCTCGTAGGCGTTGAACAGCTGCACGCGTTCAAGGCAGCCTTGGTACCCTCCGGCCAAGACGGCGGAGAGGTGAGAAAGAACGAGAACGAGAGTAACTTTCATGGTTGCTGCTGCTGGACAAGACTCGACTGAGTAGAGAAGAAGTCGAGTCCCAGATGAAGCAATGGATGGGCGAAGGCGGATTATTGACGAGCTTGCTTCTGATTCCAGGACCCTCCTTCGAGCTGAAGTTCGAGGCGGGGCTGCATCTGATCAAGTTCTGCTAGAAGTAGAACTGGATCTGTATACGCCATGTTACCGCATAATCTTAATCTCCTGTCTACTAGGTCATTGTGTTAATGGTCACCTGTAATGACTAAAGCCACAATGTCAGCGAGGTGAAAATTTCGCCTCTTGGCGATAGTTTAGTCTGCGGCGCATAAGACTTCGTGCATAGATGCCGAATGCAGCAGGTGAATCGGGATCTCGAGATCCGTTGGCGAGGCCTGTATACTCCACGAGCTCGCTTGCACATTAGCCGCGTTAGGTAGGGCAGACCAATCAGGGTCTTTTAGCTCATTCCAGGATTCTAGCCTCATTCCTTCGCCGCATTTTTTTGATCTGGCGATAATTCATTTGTTAAACCCCTGTCGATGGGGCTAACTATATCGGAGATGAGGGTACTTGGGTATACAAAACCGCGGATTTGTGGACCTGAAGGATCTGGTGGAACAACCTCAACCCATGTATTCGCCAAGGCTACTATCACCGGCCTTGTTGTCGATACCTTGAGCCGCTTGAATGCATGAGCCCCGCCATACAAAGTTCACTCAGCTCAACCTCCCCTTACCTCGTGCCAAGCTCGCCTATTCCTAGCCGCTTTTGCTTCTCGCATCCGCCTTATAGATATTTTCCTCCCTCGTGTGCCAGAGAGTCAGATGCTTTCATCCCCTCAGCGAACCTACTTGCGTAGTGCCATGCCATCATGAGGGCTTCTTTACTTGTCCCTTTGGCCATCTTGGCTTCCGAGGCTTTTGCATCGCAGTCTCATATCGAAATCCCCCGCCGAGATGCAGATGCCGCAGAAATTGAGTCGTGGTTCGCCACGGCCCAGCGAGCATCGCTTGATACAAGCAAGAAGTGCCCTGTATCCTGTAGCGAAACCAAAGATAGCAGCTCCAGTACGGAATGGTACTTGTTTCCGGATGCTGCAGAGTTGGCGTCATGTAACGAGACTATGCTACTCAACATGGCCGTCAAGACCACAGCCGAAGACCAAGCAACATCTACGGCTATCCGGGCGTGCACAGCCGACTATGACTCGGGAGTAAAAGCTGCATTCGTTGCGGACGAGAACAAGGCATCCCTCTGTGTGACGTCTAATCGCGTCCTGGAGGAAGGCTCCGTCTACATGCACGAAGCACAAGTTGGAAGCAATGCTGCTGCGTTCTCTGTCAACCATCTCCTTGCTGCTGGAAATCAGATTTCCCGCCATCTTGCATTACAAGTGCCCTCTTGTGTTGACAACGCAATCGAATTCGCATATTCCCAATCAGCAGCCATTGGCGTCTTTGCCGGAGTGGAGGTTCATCAGCACGGAATAACGTAAGTACGCCAGGGGTTTGAACTTCTTCAGCCCATGAATTTCTCTCTGGGGGCCAAACCACTAACATAGTATTATAGCTCGGATGTTCTCGAAAATTTGCTGAAATACGCAGAGGAGAAGGCCATCTCCAAACCCACTATCGTCCAGCTATGCGGTTCAGATGGTCGCGGCGCGGATTATAGCCTTGGTATTGTCACTGCTGGCGTCGCGAATCTTCCCTTCATCCAAGAGGCTGTCAAGACATGGTCCGAGGGAGAATGTGTCGCGGAGCCGGGTGCGGGAGAGTCTTGGATGTCGGTCACTCTGCGTGTTCCCTCTCCCGTTGAGGCTACATCAAACAGTACCACCAATTCGACGACATCATCTAGCACCACGCCCGCAAGCCTCAAGGCAAGGTCGCTCCTTGACAAGAGAGCCGACTGCAAAACAACCAAAGTCCAATCCGGAGATGGATGCTGGGCCGTATCCAACAGATGCGGGATCAGTCAGGCTGACCTAGAGAAGTACAATCGCGCGAACCTCTGCAGCACCCTCATCCTCGATGAGATCGTCTGTTGCAGCAGCGGCACTCTACCTAGCACGATACCACCAGGAAACTCGGACGGCACGTGCAAGACAAGAACCGTGGTGTCTGGCGACAGCTGCGGCTCGCTAGCATCCAAGTGCGGTATCAGCGCGGCGGATTTCATGAAAGTGAACACCAAAACCAATCTATGCTCGACCCTAGCCGAGGGCCAACAGGTCTGCTGCACGGCCGGCTCGAAGCCGGACTTGAAGCCCAAGCCCGATGCCGATGGCTATTGCGCCACATACACGACTGTAAAGAATGACTACTGCGCTAAGATTGCGGCGGCTCGTGACCTGACCGTGAAGGACCTGGAAGACTTCAACAAGAAGACGTGGGGCTGGAATGGCTGCGAGGACGGAAAGCTCCTGTCTGAATTCAACATGTGCGTGAGCACGGGAAGCCCGCCCATGCCAATGAATGTTCCTGTGAGTACTTTCTTGCCTGCTTCTCATAGGGATCTTGACTAATGAGAATCTCTAACAGAACGCTGTTTGCGGACCAACGGTAAGAAAACGATCTCCTCGCTACTATATGTAGCTATTATGCCATTACCTAGGCTAACATGATATGTAAAGGTGAATGACACAGCACGGCCGTCCGCAGGAACCGACTTGAGCACACTCAACCCGTGTCCACTCAATGTTTGCTGCAATATCTGGGGCCAGTGTGGTATGACGGATGACTTCTGTGTTAAGAAGGATTCGGAGACCGGTGCGCCCGGAACCTCGGGTGCAAAGAACGGATGTAAGTTGCGCTGTCTCCAGTTGAATTGTTTCATCGAGACCCCGGGAGTCATGCTTTGAGAGAAAATCGAGCTGACTTTGGATATTAGGTATCAGCAACTGCGGTAGAGATATCATCAAAGGAAGTGCGCCGGCTGAGAAGATCAAGGTTGCGTACTTTGAGGCTTGGAACCACAACCGCGAGTGCTTGACCATGGATGTCGACCAGATCGACACAGATGCCTACACCCATATTCACTTCTCCTTTGCCGATATCACGGCGAATGACTTCGCAGTTGATATCAGCAAGGTCCAGGAGCAGTTCGACATCTTCAAGGGCATGTCAGGCGTCAAGAAGATCATCTCGTTCGGTGGCTGGGATTTCAGCACGCTCCCCGGGACTTTCAACATCCTCCGTACCGCCGTCCAGCCTGGTAACCGCGACAAGTTCAAGAAGAATCTCATTGCATTCGTCAATGATAACAATCTTGACGGTATCGACCTCGACTGGGAGTATCCTGGAGTGAGTGACCCAAGACCTTTTTTTCTGCTTTCCCGGACTAATGAGTAAATGCATAGGCCCCTGATATTCCCGACATCCCCAGTGACGACCCCGTCAATGGTAAGAATTACTATGAATTCTTATCGGATCTCAAGAAATCCATTGGCTCTTCCAAATCGGTTTCATTTGCGGCACCAGCATCCTATTGGTACCTCAAGGCATACCCTATCAAGCAAATGGCTGCGGCCCTCGATTACATCATCTATATGACGTACGATCTTCATGGCCAGTGGGATTACGGTAACAAGTGGTCTTCTCCTGGTTGCGAGTCTGGTAACTGCCTGAGGTCCCACGTCAACGAGACGGAGACCAAGGATGCCCTTTCTATGATCACCAAAGCCGGCGCCGCCTCAAACAAGGTCGTCGTAGGCGTGGCCAGTTACGGTCGATCGTTCAAGATGGCCGAAGCGGGTTGCGACTCTGAGACTTGCCTGTTCACAGGCACGAACCGCATATCCAACGCCGCCAAAGGACGCTGTACTGACACTGGTGGCTACATCTCCAATGCCGAAATCGACGAGATCATCCAAAGCGGCAAAGTTACTAAGCAATGGAAGAAAGAAGGCTCCAACATATTAGTTTACAACGACACGGAGTGGGTAGCCTACATGGACGACGACATGAAGAAGTCTCGGGCCGAGTTCTACGATTCGTACAACTTTGCGGGCACCACCGACTGGGCCGTGGATCTGCAGTATTTCGCAGAGTAAGTACCACCGCCCTCCTCGCACGCTTCCTGTTTTCTTTCGTAGGTACTAACGATGTCTAGTGGAAGCGGCGGTGACGACTACGACGATGATTACGAGTATGAAATCGACGAGGCCTATTGGACTCCGTGCCAAGCCTCATACAGCACGCTCGACCAGCTCGACCAACGTAAAGACTCGACTCCCGCACACTGCATCGAGCAGTACCTCCTAGACATCCAAGTCGCAACTCTAGAAGCAGCACTAAACAAGTACGAGAAGCTTATCGCCGACGGCTACGACCACAAGTTCTCGATCTACGAGAAATACGTCACAGCCCAGGTCCCGGGCCAAGTCGACCACTTCATGGCCAGCGACAAGGTGCAGAACTACTTCACCTGCAAAGAGACCAAGGACATCACATGCTGCAGCAGCTGCCGGTATTCCAACTGCGTCGACACCTGCGTCAAAGGCAGCGACTGCAAGAACGGGCGAGGCACAATCGACATCAAGTGTCCACAGATGGAGACCCAGAAATCGATGCTAGACGGCACGGCGATCCCCAACGCGACATTCACGCTCAAAGACGCGGACGGGTTCTGGAAGGACATCGGCGACGAATTCGGCATCGACGAATCATGGATCAAATTCGGCCGACGCCTAATGCGCGTCAACAACGGGTGCCAGTACGCCGGCGAGAAAGTAAACGAGTGCCAGGACAAGCAGAACAACTTCTTCTACAACTACCCCCTCGCGGACAAAGTAAGCGTCTACAACCCCAAAGAGGTAATCGGCGACTCCTTCCCCAAAGCGACAGACATGCTCGACCGCTTCAAAACCGTGCGCATGTACGGGAACTGGGACGATCTAATGGAGCTCACGGACCTCGTGGACGCGACCTCTCTACCGGGCTACTCGACCGAAGAAGCCGTAGCCAGCATGGAGAAGATCGTCGAGCAAGCCGGGGAAATCGAGAAAAAGCAGCGCGAAGAGTTCATCCTGAACTTCATCACCGGCCTACTCTTCTGGATCCCAATCGTAGGCGAGGCCATCGGCGCCGCGGGAATGACGACGGTGCGCTCTCTCCTCCGCCTCATCGGCTCGACGGGCGACGCGGGGCTCGCCGTCTACGATATCGTGAATAACCCCGAGAACGCGTTCATGGCCGTGTTCAGCTACCTTGCTGGCGCGGGGCTCGGACGCGCTGGGTTTAGGAACGCGGCGAATTCGAGGAGGGGGCTGAGTTCGTCTGAGTATGATAGTCTGGGGGGCGTTAAGACGAAGTTGGATTTGGTGCAGAATATTCGGGGGAATATATGTCCAAGGTGAAGAGGTGGTTTGTACCCTTAAGAGGTCAAGGCGGGGATCTTGTCGGAGCTTAGGAAAACCTCGGGTTTAGCGGGTTTGCTTAGGTGGTTTGGCAAGGCAAAGCGAAGTCAATCCTTAAAAGTTAAATAAAACGTTCTTATGTTCTATATGATCCATCGAGAATACTGTACCCGTGGTGCCTATTGGGAGGTATCTAGTATGGTGAAACTGATTGAATCTATCGTGAAGTTGTTGTAGGAATGATGAGTTGGAGTTGCGGGCTATCCCACCCCGGTGCTATCTACTACGGCGGTGCACAGGGCTCAGAAGGCAAAAACCCGATTTTCATATATACATCCACACCTTTGTAAAATCAACACCCTAAATTCGTATATCGAAGTTTTGAATACATGATACACCTAAGTTAAAGCGCCCATAACTTTATTAATACATTAGCTAGAAGCTTATAACCAGTACCATTATATAGCCTGAAGTCCATAGAATATATTTGTATATAATGCATTGTTTGTAAGCTGTGTTTATATGGTGAAATAGGGCTACAAAAGTATTTGGGTAAGTATTTAAATGAAAAAAAGAAAACTTACTCATGCAGGGAATGTACAAGACTAAGAATTTTTGAATCATTATAATTGGTTGATTTCTTCACCGCCAAGACGCTAATATATTCGATCCGGATTCCCCGAAATATGATTGGTGGGCCCCTTTATATAACCCGCATATTACACGTGATAACTGGTAATCTATGCAATATGGAAGTTATGCAAATATAATGCACGTAATACCCCGCCTTCAACGCTAATAATAAAGCTACACGTGACACCCCTCATGAAAACCACTCCAGCAATTGATCAATGTTAATTGATAAATACGGGCTATAAAGGGATTGAAACTGGTATATATTTATATCATTACAATCACGATAATCTAAGCTATCGTTGAAGCCTACTTTTGATTAAATGCACGCTGCTTTGATCAAGTTATATAAGCTTTTATGTAAAAGTAGCTTATCTGATAGCTTATCTAAGAGCTACAAGGGTTTATTGCGGCTTAATTCAATAAAGAGCTTTTACACACCCCTGATCAGGAGTATGTCTAATCAAGTTTTGGTTTTTGCCTTCTGAGCCCTATGCACCGCCGTAATCTACAGAAGTCCGACGGCAGAACCCAATAGGGTGCGATTAGTGGCGTTAAAACTGTATTCACACCGTATTTTGCCGCCAATACCAGGGATTTAGCAATATTTAGCACGAAGGTTATATGGTCTTAGTGGTCGATTATAGTGAATGGTCTCAATTGTCAGTTGAAATAGGTACTGTAGAGCCCTAGAAGTCTACAGGTAGGTGGTGTTCTTTTAGCCTGTTTAAAGGTAGGGGATGTTTGATTTTTGCAACAACAGCTTAAAACAAAGCCTTATAACTTACGTACAACACAGCTAATATTGTATGATTCATCAGGTATGAAATCAGTTTTTGGACTAAAAACCTAAGCTATCGGATAAGTCGTATTAGTATCTAGACTGAATTGGTAATCGTTGCTTGGAAGCTGTTGTTAACCTTAGAAGCAAAAGGCTAAAAGCTCTTAACGGCACTGAGTTACAGGGGGTTTGGTGGTAAAATATAATGTGTGCATAATATAGACGCCACTAATGAGACCTTATTTTCTAAGCCATTCGGGGTCGTTACTGGAATTCATAAGAATAAGTATTCTTATAAACATATTTCAATATAACAATTGAAAGGTTGTAATTTCCTTTATCTTCATAATAACGTCCCATTATGTTTTATTATGAAATACCAGGCATGGAAATTAATAACGATGGTGGAGGTGGGGGTTGGACGAGGCGAGGGCGAACAGATGCTGGAAGTACAGGTACGTAGTACCAGGAAGATAGCACATATGCATAATCTGACAGGTCGTTTCTCTGCAGTTGGTACCTACTACCTACCTACCTAATAGGTACCTAGGTAGTAAAGGCTGGAACACTTTAGAAGCCGACCCGATCACAACCTTGGAATCAATTTGACCTTAGCCTTCTGTCGCTATTTTTGCCCAGGCAATCTACCCATAGCTCGTTGTCGTCGAGATTCTGCTGTTTTTTTATATTCCATCTTGAATTAATTCAGATTTAACAGGATGGGGATATTTGATATATCGCCCTTAGTGGCACTTTATGCCTTTGGTGCCGCGATAACACTGGTAATTCGATCTTCCAGAACAATCTTCTAACACAACCATGGCTAAGGAATCGCATCTTGGCAGGGACTCTTTGTTTTTAGTTACCGGCTTACTCTCCATCCTCTGAGGGACTATCCTGGGCCTTTCGTCGCCCGATTCAGTGATGGCTATGGTGGCTATCACGCGATCAAGAAGCGTCTTCATCTCGCCACGTATTACGACCATCTGAAATACGGTGTGCTTTCTTGACGCGCCAATGCACTAGGTATATGATAACCTCTAACGGGTATTCCAAATAGGATCAGTAGTTAGACAAGCGCCAAATCGTCTAGTATTCAATACAGCGACCGCACTGCGAGGTAAGGAGACCTAGCCCCTTTTCATCCCGGAGATGCACTTCATAATAACTCTTCGCATAGATATCTACCTTAACACGGGGATAAACAAAGCCGACGTCTACAAGCTAACGCAGTTCAATCCGCAGAAGAACATCTTTGGCACATTAGACAGGGAACGTCACCGACAGAAGCGGAAGGTCTATGGCCAGGTCCTCTCCGACCGGTCGTTGCGTATTTTTGACCCTATCATGAGTAAAGAGATTGATGTCTTTTTACGACTACTACTAAGAACCAGTTCCGAGACTATGAATATGACACCATTATGCGAACGCCTCACCACCGACGTTGCCGGCCAGTTGGCCTTCGGCCAACCGCTCAATACTCTAACAGCCGCGAAAAATAGGATATTTCCTCGAGCGATGATTTCCATGAACGGGCTAGTTAATATATTCAGTATGTGTCATTATCCCCCCCTTTTTATACTAGTTATGAGAAAAAAGGAGATTGATTATTTCGCAGTGGCCTGGCCAGCGGTATCCAACACCTGGCCGATCATCAGGCGGCTTAACAGGAAAAACGGGGAGTCGTTTAGCGGCACTCTACGGGGCATAATTCAGGGGCGCACAGCCCTAGCCAAGGACGCTAAGCACGACTTCTACTCTATCGTGACAACTGACGATAACCTCGAAGGCGAGGGTCTTAGACATAGCGAATTATGGGCTGAGGCTTCATTTATTCTTCCAGCGGGTGCGTTATTTTCTATTTTTTTTCACGGTGTTTTGGAATCTTGCGCATCCAGCCAGGCTTTTCGCGTTGACGCAGTTCCACTGTCTTTAGGCGCTACTACACTATCTGCCGCCCTCAGCGCCCTGTTCTTTTACCTTTCGCGCCACCCAACTGTCTACGCTCGGCTCGCTGCAGAAATCCGCACAACTTTTGCCAATAATATCATTCAAAACGGACCACAACTATCTGGTTGTAAGTATCTTCGCGCTGTAATTGACGAGACCATGCGGATGTCACCGCCTTTCGTTGGCACATTCTGGCGCGAACCGCATGCTTCTTACACGGAGCCGTTCGTGGTTGATGGACATGTGATACCGCGAGGTATTGCCGTTGGTGTGAATCCTTACTGTGTGATGCACAACGAGGCTTACTTTCCCGAGCCATTTGCGTTCCGGCCAGAAAGATGGCTAGGACCAGAAGATGGGGCTGTGGAAGAGGATCAAGCAAGAGCGACGATGCGAGCGGCTTTTGCGCCGTTTGCGCTTGGGGATACGGGGTGTCTCGGCAAGGCGATGGCCTATAATGAGATGAGTTTGGTGATAGCTAAGACCTTATGGTACTTTGATTTCGAGAAGGCTCCTGGTGAGGCGGGTAAGCTCGGAGAAGGGGTGCCTGGAAATATGGATGGGAGACATAGGGTGGACGAGTATCAGCTTCTTGATCTCGCGGTGGCGGATCATGATGGCCCGAACTTGGTGTTCAAACCAAGGGGTGAGTACTGGAAGGCTTTGATTGATGACGAAGAATAGGTAGGCTTGAGTTGTATTCCATGGGAGATGTGTACTTGGTAAGGAAGGGTCCAATATGTTCCGTTCTCAGCTTGGCTTTGGTAATGTAGATCTACTTAGGTTAAGGGTCCTGTTTATTTTGATACAGAATGGCGTCGTAAAACGTCCTCCATGTGCTGATCCTACCTGTCTGTGAGCCTATATGCCCCCCGCCCCGCCTGAAAGACCGCATGTCCTACTGTAACTTACATGTGCGGTGGTAGACGCAGGCTGTGTAACACAGGAGATAGTTCTTGTTGCATTCTGATATGAGCACTTACACTCAACTTAAAGTGGTGTACCAACCTTTAGGCTTTAGTTCTTAAGCCGGTGTGTCGTAGAGTCGAGGTACTGCTGTTACACAACCTTTATTAAATGCTACACTTAGGTAAAGACACTTACCTCCAGATTACGACGTATTCATTTTGCGTACTGGTCATTGGCTGCCTTCTCACATGATGCAATTGGGTGGGCGATGCTCGTAAGGTCTTCATTGGGTGTCGTTCAAAGCCTAGAGGTGGCATTCGACGTAGAATCGTCCGCCAAGAAGATGTTATCTGCCATCGGTTAGGAGCTGAAGCGGGATATGCATCTCTCATCCACGTGGGGTTACACAACAATTGCAGTACTATCTGTAGCTTCGAAGGAATGCATGGGTGCCACGGTAGCTACTTACCTACTTAAGTAGGTATGTTTCCGCGAGCTGCAGCCTTATGCTAGTGGTCGTTGCAACGAGACGAATGCCTGGAATCGCATCGTCAACCTTCACGATGAACTACCGAGGTTTGGGCGTACCAAAAAAAACTTGTTATTGAAACCTCTTTGATATATGAAGACGATGCTAAGAGTTGAATGTAACTACCGCCCATCGTGAAATGAGCAACACTCTATTTGCTACGCCGCTTGAGTTATTCGTAATATTTTCAAATGGTAGGTTCAATGATGCAAGTTGGGGGCGTCTTCAAGTCCCGCGTGTTGAATTATTCATTTTGCGTTTAAGGGTTATTTTCATATGCCATATTTATCATCATACGGGAAGTTTACGAAGAAATTATGTAATTAACATACTTACGTAATGTTTACTTACATAATTGCTTATATCAGCGCGTACATCATCATTTTCACTCGCAAACACTTAGGTAATTATTACGTAAGACCATATTCGATTTGTAGTAAATCATCAATTTCTTCTCAAAGTTACAACTCTCCTAAGACATAGCTAATATACGACTTATAGAAACAAACCCTTCGTTCCCATCCTATTCCCGGATTCTCGTTTGTGAATCAATAAAAAAACCCCTAATAACTTGGTCCTTGCCTAATATACAACACTAATTTATCTGGATGTAAACCTCAGTCGTCGTTACTATCACCGTATCTTAAAGACAGATTTACTGAGCCTGACCTGGCAAGGGCGGAAGCTGATCCTGAGTTGCTTCATTGCCTTTGCGAGAATTGGCACGTACAAGCTTCAGTTCCGCTTGGCTGGTGACTGGGCCATATTCGTCCGTCATACCATACACATGCGCATTGCGCTGCTTTCTGGCAGTGGAAGACCATCCACTCTGATTTTTGGAACGAATACTAGACTTCTGACTTCGCTGTGTTGAAAGGCTTATCCAAGAGCGCATCATTTGTACCCCCTCGAATATGGGCCCTTGATCTGCGAAGCTCTTGGGTAATGAGGGCAGACAGAAGACCAGCAATACGCAGGTCACCTCGGGAAACGTCCAGAGTATAACAGGAGCCACGGTGTAAGTTGCGTCGGCATCATAGTCGATGAGGAATGTTGTGACGAGACGGCCAATAGCGCACACGGTGGCTAGAACTCCAACGGAGAAGATCAAGGAGATACCAGCCTTGCGAGAAGTAGTCATCTGCAAAGTCCAGATAATCCGCTGAGGCAGTAGCAAGATGAGTAAGTCCATGATGACGTTGAAGAAGGCAGTAAAGAGGCCGAGTGCTTTCCGGTTGATACAAACTCCCGGAATCCAAGGGTAGTATATGCTTTGGTGTGGGATACAGGTGATGGCTGAGCTGATGATGCTAGATATGTAGAGGAGGATGTTGAGCACGATCATCAGATAACTACACCAGTAGAAGACCCTGTTGGTGCGGTGAGGCGAGAAGATGCGGACCCACTCAAGCAAGATAGCTGATTTCGCGAAGAGCAGAGATGCGGAGTAGGAAATAGTGAGGCCGAAGGTGAGACCCTGTGTCGCCACAGTCAGCTAGATTTACTCCTAACTTCACCATAGGTAAGACAAACCGGGGCTATGTGGACCATATCCTTCAGTTGAATATTCCACTGATGCACGAAAAAGCCTGCGTTGTGAAGGAAGTCTAGATAGACCCAAGCTAGGACTGCGTAGGAACCCTAGGTATGTATCATCAGTATAGGGGTTAGGGGAAGGAATATGCTGCCGACTTACAAATGCAAGTAGACCTAGGTCTAAACAGCAGGAAAGTTTTATCAGTATGGAAACCATATCAACTGTTAAGTATTCGGAATAGGTAGGCACATACAATCCTGTAATTGTACTCTCTTCATGACAAAGGTTCGCGAATACGCACGTCCTATGGCCGCCATCGTCGAGAGGAACAAGCACACAACAAGCACGGCGATAGCCTGACCATTCCGATTCGGCGGGTTCTTGAAAACGGGGGTTACACCATCCGGCGGTGCTAGAGCCGGCCCGTCCAAGATCTGCTGCTGCAAAGCAGGCGGTAAGTTGGGAAAATTGAATATGATACTCGACATTTTTGCTCAAGTTCGTGTTGGACAAAGAATTTTCACCCCCGAGGGAAATAAGATGGCAGAACTTGTCTTAATACTTCATCATGTATGTGTGGCAGGAATAGACAAGTTTTCATAAAACAGGTTGATGGAATCCGACCACGCTGTTGGTCTAGAATCTCTTTGGAACTTTCCTTGGCTGGCTTACTGCTGCTATCGCATTTAATTCCCCTTCTGTGCGTCTGCGTACCAATGAAGAAGCTATCGGTGGTCGTCTACTGGATACCTACATAGGTAGTGGGGGTGACATCGGAATCCTTCTAGTTTTGTGTTCTATATTATACGCCAAGATGTGGCATATAATTGTGACGTTGAAATAGACTGCAGGTTCGGGGTAGCTATCTGCATGGCGGGCTGTGCCGCACGGTTATACCTACTCACTGCATATCAACATGGAGGTAGTATCGTAGTTCATTGTACAGGTACTGGAGCCTAATGGTACAATCCGGATAGACTTTCGAGCTTTCCGGTATATACGGCAACGCGAATTTAAGGCCGATAGTCGATCCAATAAGTACGCCAACGAGCTAAAATCTTACACTTCCAAGCCTTTTTCATACCCTGTATCTATCTATCTCTTCATTGATCTCATATCTCTTTCTGACTGGCTAGTCGACTATAGGATATTGCTTCTCCTGAATCTACCTGGAGATATACACTAACCATGAGCTCCGATGAAAATGTTGGCCTGGCTGCATCGAAGAAAGTCGACGATAGCATTGTGGAAAAGACAGGAACATGTTCTCCAGTATTGACTGGCTCGGTCGAGGTTGATGATCGAATCATCGTTTATCTTCATGGGATTCGGTTTGCGATGCTTGCTACCTTGTTAGTCTGCCTGCTGACACACCCCCTGTCCAACCCCCGATCCTTTTGGTGTTGCGGCTAACTAATGGGGGTATAGGATAGGGATCATGGTATTCATAGTGAGCATCGAAGGAAGCATCGCCGCTACCTCACTCATCACTATCACCAGCGACCTTGGTGATTTTGAACGAGTTAGTTGGATTTTATCAAGTTATCAACTGGGATTTGTTGGTGAGTTAGGCCTCTTTCGGGTTCTACCTATTGTATCTAGTAATAACCCTCTTAAACAGCCCTCATCGTCATTGCTGCCAAACTGAGCGACCTCTTTGGTCGTAAGCCCATCATCGCTGGCTTAATCGTCGTATTCACCGCCTTCTCGGCGGGCTGTGCCTCTGTACACACTATGACACAACTGTGAGTCGTTTGATTCAGATGGATATATTGTGTCAAAACTCTAATCTTCAACTCCACTAGAATCGTGATGCGCGCATTTCAAGGGCTGGGTGCTGGTGGCTGCTACACACTCACTTCCATTCTTATCGTCGATTCTGCGCCGCCTGAAAAGTACGGCAAATATGTGTCTTTCGCGGGTATGGCCATTGCCATGGGGGCGGTGCTGGGTCCCATCTTTGGAGGTGCCATTACCGAACACACGACTTGGCGATGGATATTCTGGTTCAAGTAAGTTATTCTTACTAGGTGCCATCCACTAAAAGAAAATTTATCTCTAACCCCTGACTTCTGTTTAGCGTACCCGTTGGCGGATTTGCCCTATTTCTTACGCTACTCGGCATGCCAAGAGATTTCCCTTACAACGATCAGGGGCGCCGCCACCGATCGATTAACGATATCTATACAACGATTTGGACTAAAATCGACTTTCCGGGATCTATGCTGCTTCTGGGTGCAGTATTATCTTTCACTGCTTGCTTTCAAGAGGCCGACTCTCGATTTCCATGGAAATCCGCATATGTCATCACGCTTCTGATCACTTCGGTGGTGCTTTCCATCATACTTCTACTATGGGAACGCCGCGTCACGCTGGCCGGTAAAACTCGTGAACCGGTGCTCCCGTGGCGGTTCTTTACGAACCGCGTCATGGTATCCATCATACTTGTGATGACCCTTGTGGGTGCGCCAATGAGTGTAACAACTTTTCAGTTACCTCAAAGATTCCAGCTTGTCAATGGCCTTTCAAGCCTCGATGCTGGTTTACGGCTCTTACCATATGGTCTCATGTTCTCAGCTGGCTCGATGGTTGGCACCACAGTTGCAAGCAAGCTGAAAATACCGGCGATATACATGTTGTTTGTGGGATCTGGTTTACAGATCATTGGCTATGCATTCCTCAGCACTTTAGATACAACACTGCAAATCAATCCTAAGGTATATGGTTACCTTATTCTGTCTGGATTCGGTTGCGGCATCACATTCATAATGGCATATATCACAGTTCCTTTTACAGTCACTGAATTTGATAAGGCGGTGGGACTAGCGTCTGCAAACCAGTTCAGGACTATGGGGAGTGCTATGGGGCTAGCCATTGCTACGTCTGTCTTCAATGGTTACACCTTGCCTCGATTTGCTGGTCTTGGAATTCAGGACCCTGCTGCCGACCTCATTACTGGACAGCAGTTTCTACCTGCGGCTTTGCAAGATGAGGGCCGGCTAATCCTGTCTGAGGGATACAATCGTCAAATGACGGTTCTTTGTGCGTTTTCAGCGGCACAGATACCGGCAGCGCTACTGATGTGGAAGCGAAAACAAATGGTCATCGCATAGAAAATGATATTGCTTATCTACCTAGGTACATACCTAGGCAACTAGGTATGTAATTTGTATTCTCAGGTACTTTCATATGTTATATACCTTGTAGTTACCTAGTATCTGCAGGCAAGAAGAAGTTCCAATAGATACAGGCAGGCTGTAAGTATCACATTAATTGATTAACGTGTTACCCAAGTCCCCGGGATTAGGTGGTGATTCGTAGATAATACATAGCCCCTTTGAATACCTACAGAAGGCAGATTTCCAACCACGTAAAATTATGATATTAATTTATACCCCTTTTCTCATATACGTACATGACGTCATAGGCCAGTTGCAGCCCTCTTATGATTCTATATATACCAACCTCAGGTAG